>NC_138126.1:47431943-48031943 GCF_964188305.1 Podarcis bocagei | reverse complement strand
CTGTAAGAGCTATTTTGTTGTTGTGATTGTATGCTTTTAATAGAATATCTATCTACCTATGCTCGTTTTTTAATGAGTGGGGGGCTTTTTTGGCAGTTTAAAAAAACCCTGTAAGTTACCTTGAGACCCATGAGTAAAAAATGAGGGTGCACACACAAATATATATAAAACCACACTATGGTTTTATATTTGCTGTGAGCCACCCAGCCAGGGTGGGGAAACCCCAGCCAGATGGGTGGGGTAGAAATAATAGAATTCTTATTCTTATTCTACTATTTCTAATAAGAATAAGACTAAGGGAAAATGCAGCGTGAGAGCATTTTAGTATAGAGGGGTGCCGGAGACGTTCCCCCAAGGCGGGGCGAGGGACGACAACTTGACCCAATAACAACAGCAGGAGCAGCAAGCAGCCGCTTGAGGCGCTGCTGCTCTTTCCGCCCCCGGCCGCGCTTCCCGCCTCCCTCATAGAGCGGCAGCCCAGCAGGTGGCGCCGCAGCCCCGCGAGCCCGGCAGGGGGCGTGGCTGCGCGCTGACATCGCCGGCGAGGGTGACGTAGCCCGGGGCGGGGGCGGAGCCTGGGGAGCCGTGTTTTGCATCGGGAGCCGGCGGCAGCGGCGGAGGAGGCGGCGCTGGCACTTGACCGGAGGGTCCCCTTCGGGTCCGCTGCCCTGTAGTGTTTCCCCCCACCCCACCTTCACGGCCGCCATGTACCGGGCCCTGTACGGCTTCCGCTCGGCCGAGCCCAGCTCCCTGGCCTTCAGCGCCGGAGAGACCTTCCTGCTGCTGGAGCGGAGCAACCAGCACTGGTGGCTGGTGACCCGGGCGGGCTCCGGGGAGACGGGCTACGTGCCGGCCTCTTACCTGCAGCGCCTACAGGTCAGGCGGGGGGCGGCGACGGGGGCAGGGGGGCGAGGGAGGCGGCGGCGGGGACAGCTGTCTCGAGGGGGGCGCGGCGGGTCTCCGGCCCCTTCCTCCTCCTGCTGCTGCTCCCCGTCTGCCATGGGTGGGGGGTGGGCATTGCGCCCGTGCCCCCCCTTCCAGGTGTGCAAAGTACACGCACACAGCTGTCCTGGGGGGGGGGGTTTCCAGGCGCAGCCCATAACTTCGAGGGAAGGAGACAAGTCCGGATTTGTTTACGACTGCTTCACCTTTCTGTCGCTGCTCAGTCCATGGGGCAGGAAGGTGCACCGGACCAAGGCTTCCCAGAGCCTGTGGCCTCTGGGGAGGTTGAGTGCAGCTCCGGGCACTGAAGAAGCACTTCGGTACTGTGGAAGGAAGGGACGGAAGCGTCCCCCACCCCCGGGGGCTTTGCTGCCTTTAGAGAGCTGCTGGGCACCCGGTGAGAATGGTGCGCGCACCTTCCCCTGGAAAATTAGGCGGCGCTGGTCTCGGCGACGCCGTGCCGCTTTGAGTTGTGTCAAGTGGCACAGGGCCTGCTCCGAGGAGATGGGCTGCTTGGCGTGTCTCACATGGTGTGTTGACAGGGTAGGGGTCAAATGACAAGCCTCGTGAGACTTGAAGGTGACTCTGGGCTAGAGAGAGTGTCTCCTTGCTAAAGGAAGCCTCACTTTACAGTGCATCCTAGTAGTGACTGTGTCACTTTCACCTCTCCATTTCAGGTCTTTTTCAAAGCTCTTTTGCAGATGTTTGTCCTTGGTTTGTCCCTCAGTGGCCTGGTATTGCTCTTGCCATGCACTTTAATTGACTGTGATTTCTTATAGTTGGGCCAGGCAAATGGTTAAAAATAAAAAGAATATTTTGCAAAGAACGCTTTGCAATCTTACATCAGTAACTGCTCTAGTGTGCCAAAAGGAGGGGAGGGGGCATTTCTCGTTACTTCCAAATATCACTATGTGAGATGGAAACTGATGGGGATTGGTACATAGGGAGAAATGAAAATATGCAGTCTTGCTTAAGTGGCAAGGAAGAGAAACAGGTGCAGAATGAAAGATGGGATAGTAAATCAGATGAGGTGCACCCTAAGATGCTTAGCCTACACCTCCTTCTCATTGCCCAAGGGATGTGATACATGCATTTCATCCTAACTTTCACACCAGAAAGTCAAGCTCTAATGTGGGCACGTTCAAGGGTGAGTTGCATACAACCCAAGGTATTCATGGTACATATACTGTATTCAGAAACTGATCATGGGGGGGGGGGGCTAACACACACTCCTTCCCTTTATCTCTAGTGTTTGCAAATCCAATGACCCATCTTTCACACCTGATCTCCATGTGCAGAATATATAGTGCATTGGAGCTCGAGTGTATTGATGTGGATGAAATGTGAAGGCATTTGTAATGCTGAAAAGGAAAAGGAAAAGCTATGTGGCAGTTACTCCCAAAGGGAGCCTGTGTTGGATGATAGCCATTACAAAGGATTCAGAGCTCGACTAATGCATGTATTTCTTGATGTTTATGTATACATTTGTGTGTGTGTACGTACACACACACAATCAGGCAGCTGTTTAGAAAGTATCTCTGAAGCTGGCTTTCTGTGTCTACTGAGAATACTGTGACTCCTTGAATGCAGAGGAGAACAGCAGTGGTTTCAAACCTCCTTCTAATGTGGATTATAATAGAGAGAGGCTAATAACAGGCCTGTCCAACTACTGATGAAGGGGCCAGACGGCTAAGCCTGAGCAAATGTTGTAACAATAGTGGCAGTAATTATAGCCAAGACAGACATGTTAGCAATTATGGAAAGTGAAAGAACAGATTGCTTCAGCCCAAATAGGAATCAGAGTGATGAGTGATAACACCCTCCTCTCTAGTGTGAGGGTGTATTTAGTGGAGAATTCCTAGGGATAGCATAAACATTGAAATGTGAATTTGCTTTGAAACAAACACAGCTTGGCTTAAAGCATTTAGTTCTAATGCTAGAAGCTTGAACTTGTGCCTGAAGCAGCTGCATAAAGAAACCATGCTTTTGTGCTTAATAGTTATAATTTACTTACTTAAGAGTCAAACTAGAGGTGATGTTTGTCACATAGTTTACTCTTGCATCGTTGATTCCCTCCCCCATATTTGGGGTGGGGGTAGCCTCTTTTGGAACAGGCATGGAAGAAGGGGATCATAAGTCTCTAACCCCAACCACTGTCCTAACCTCCCTCACACTTGCCATTTGTAGTGGGAGAAACACTCCCCTCTTTCAATGATGGGAGCATGCAACATACTTCATTGTAATATTTTAATGCACATATGAAGCTTCCAAATTTTTGAAAATGCAAAAATCCTCCAGTTCCCTCCCCCCCAAAACCCCACAGCACATGTACAAGGCCCTATAATGTTCAGAACATTATACAAGGCCCTATAATGTTCTTAATATAGGCAATTAATTAGTGTGCAAATTTTAAAGAAACCGTGTCTTAAAACAGGTCCATGACTCATCAGAAGCACTGGGCTTTGTGCTTTTCAGGCTTCCCTATGTTTCAGTTGCTTATTTTTGAAAAGGCCTCTTTTGCTTCAGTATCTGCCTGTCTGCCAAGAGAAAAATGGGCCCAGTGTAAGGATGGTGACGCCTTGCCCCTTTCTATTAGTGGCACTGCCACATCCTGCCAACACCCTCCTCTGTGGGCTGCATAAAGTGGATATGTGGGGTTGGAGCTGATGCAAACCAGCCCCGTCTGCTGCCCCATGCTCCTTATTTACATTGATGTGGACTTAGAACTTGTAAGTTATTAGAACTTGTAAGTCATATTAATTCATGCTCCGTACTTCACGGGTAGCATTTTATATTATGTTGTGTGAAGAGCTCTGAAGTAAATGGGACAACCATGACTGGTTATGGGAAGTTGTGCTCTCATCATAAAATATTTTTCGGCAACTGCTTTATAATGGATATTGGTCTGGAGCCTGTCATTAATTTAATGTCCTGTCAGAATGTACCTGAAACATTTGTTTTTTCAACCTTGCCTGGTGCATGATTATAGGAGTGTGTGTGAGAGAGTGTGCATACATGTGTGTGTGCAGGGAGCAGAATACATTCAAAACAGTAGACTCCACACTGACCTCTGCAAACTGCTCGATGCCAGAATTCCAGTTTTGTATCAGAAAACTGTGAAAGGATCAGACTGCATTGGGGGTGCAGTCTTCATTGATGATGTGAGGGTAGGAGAGAACAGTATTTTTTTTTAATAACCAAATTCAGCCAAACAGGAGTAGGGCATTTTGGAAATAGCTTCAAGCATTTTTAGAAATAACTGCACAAAAAAACGTTGTACGTGGCGCCTTCCATAGGGAGATGCTGAGTTCCCTGGGGAGATGTAAACTCCTCTCTGCCCTTGCGTAGCATGGAGCAAAATGCCAGCCTATCCCCTGTCTATGCATGCAGTAAGAAAGGGTGCTCCAAAACTTCTTTATTTTCACAGTTGAGGATCAGTGTCTCAAACTTGTATTTAGCAAGCATTTTCTTCTTCCAGTACCTTAAAATGCATTTTGAGTCCATCTTTTGCCACCTTTTTGTCTGTATACAGAAGAAAAATAACTAGTGGACTAACTCATCCCTTTTGGTTTAGGGATACTCTGTATTGGTTTTTAAGAGGATTTGCTTTTTGAGCAGTCCAGAGAAGTGAACTCCCAACTGATGAGTTATGCTTTTGATGATCAGTTTCTTTCCAGGTTAAATTGCCAGCATCTATAGCACATACTCAGGGATGTGGTTGGTGCTGTGGTCTAAACCACAGAGCCTAGGGCTTGCCAATCAGAAGGTTGTCAGTTCAAATCCCCGCGACGGGGTGAGCTCCCATTGCTCGGTCCCTGCTCCAGCCAGCCTAGTAGATAAATAGGTACCGCTCCAGCAGGAAGGTAAATGGCGTTTCTGTGCACTGCTCTGTTTCACCACATGACCCAGAAGCTGTACGCCGGCTCCCTCAGCCAGTAAAGCGAGATGAGCCCCGCAACCCCAGAGTCATCCGCGACTGGACCTAACAGTCAGGGGTCCCTTTACCTTTATAGCACATACTCTGTTCTTCATAACACACTATTTTCTCTTTTGTTGTGTTCAAGCACCAGAAACCTAGCTCTTCTGGTTGTTCAGTAACTTGCTGTTAATTTAGTTGTGACTTCCCCCCCCCACGAGCCTAAAGACATTTCTCCCATGAGTTCATTCTGGTAGGTACTTACAGTGGAGTTCAGCTAGCCTAATCATAGCATCCTGTATTGTAGAATAATTAGCCACTGATTTCAAGGATTTGCTAAGTTATCCATCTATTGATTTTCAATCAAAACAAGGTTTATTTTTTAAATTGCTGTAGCATAGCATAGCTAGGCCTAGTGAGCCCAAGGCTTCAATTTCTAGGAGACAGTGTTCTGGTTGTTGACGGTGATCTGAGCAGGAGGTTTCCAGTGTCTCGGTAACTGTAGGATGGCAACCTCTGTCCCAAATATTTCTGAGCTGCTTTCTAACTTTGAGTGTACGTCTATTGCTTCCAGTTTGGTGGTGATGCAAGTGTTGATGGATCGAAGATGCCAATAATAATATTTGGAAATGAACCAAATCTTTTATAGAAAACCTGTGTACCAAAGAGTAGCTTAAGGGTTCAAGAGCTGTCTGTTCTTGAGTCTCATTTAATAAGTGCATTGATGCTAATTAGCAAGATGCTTAAAGGTAATTTATGTTGCCACGCTCGCTGCAAGAACATTGCATCAAATGATAAGTGACAGTGTGTTGAGACGAGAGAGGATGTGTGGTGCCAATGAGAATCACTGTTGCAAAAAGGAACCCAGCAGCGAACTTCATTAATAATGCAGTCAGGTTCCAGGTAAACTCCACATGCTGCAAGAGCTACAGTCAGCGGAAGAAAACCTCCCTCAGCTGATGGAACTTCCCAGTGGGAGTTATGAACTGATATCACAGCATGGCAATTGAAATAATGTAATTTAAAGTGGGATCTCTGACTTAAATTAAGGCATGACACCTGTTAATGCCACCTGCATGTTTCCTTTGAGTTCTTCCGTCACATCTTGGCTTCAAGAGGCAAAATGAGCTTTGTTTTAGAAAATGTTCTGCCAGGCCGTGTGTGTTTTCTCCAGCTTAGTGGTATGTCAAGCTATTTTTGTTCTGTGCAACTACAGAATTTATCGTGCTTCAGTGCAAAACGGGCACTGCTAGGGTTTTACTGTTGACCTGGTTGTAAAGAGCAGCTTGAGAATTTGAGGGCCATATCTGGTGAAACCTAGAACACCAAAGGGTGGTTGATTCCAACTGCAAGTGCATACTTGGTGAGGCTTAGTACCCAGTGAACCTATTGATCCCTGTCCCTACAGGTTACCTGGAACAGATGTCCAAATCCATCTTTTCTCTTGCCTTATGCCCTACCATCTTTCTCTTCAGTAAGAAATGCAGATTAATTCATGAAAGAGTCCAATTCAGTTTTACTTTGGTGAAATGTTTTTCTCATGTTCAGGATCTGTCACAACATATTTGAACCGAAAAAGCTAGCAGTGATCCTGGGCTTTCTTTTTTGCCTTCCCCTTGAAATTGTGGCTTGAGTCACCTTGATAATGGGAGAGTTTAATGTAAGCAAGGCTTTAGTGTCTAGAGTTTTGGATACAGGATCTGAGGTCAGCTACACTGTAGGGAACAATGACTTGAACAGGTGCTACAGCTGAGAGGTATGAGAAGCGCACCTGACAGCATCATCTGGTTAATTGCTTGGAGTTACTTGAGAGTCCCTAGTTAAGTGCTGCCAATAGTTTAAAGCAAAGCAGATGTTGTGGTAGGAAAACCAGCCTATGAACTTCACAGTGTCTGGCTAAACAGGGGGATGCCAGTTGTTGGAAGATCTCAAGAGTGTAAGAGTGATACTTAAATAGGTTGCGCACAACAACAAAAAGTGTGGTGGCTACAATGGAAGCTTTCATCTGAGGCAGAGAATAATTTATTGTAGATAGAAGAGTGAAGTTTTATAGGAAGTAATAAAAAAAATCAATTTAAAAGCTTCCTCAGGAGAAAGGGATTTATTCTGTGTGTCAAGGAAGTGAATAGTTGCTGAATAGGAAAGAAAGCCCAATGTAACAAATGAGGGCCTTATGGTTAGGTTAAACAGTCCATACATTATCTTAATAGTAAAACATGTAATCACTTAATGGGAATCTGGATCTCTTCCAAGTTTCAGCTTTTAGACCGTAAGGGTTTGGATTGCACCATAGCTGTACAGGATCTTTGTCATCAAAGATGAAAGTGAGAACAATATTGCCTCTGTCTCTGCTGTTGAAATCATGACCAAAATAATAACAATTTATTATCTGTTACTGTAGGACTGTTGTCTTCTGTCTCTGAGAGTGAGATGAGGGAAAGACTGGCTCAGCTGTCACTGTAGCCTGTTTATTCAGTTGCGGGAAATGGTCTGTGAAATATTAATCTGTTTTGAAACCCTCATACATGCAAGCAGACACATGGGTAACCAGTTGCAGCACAGCTACATGGGTAGAACTCAACATGACCATGAGCAGCTCATCAGGCAGGTTGGATGGATTCCAGCCATGCCAGTGCAATTCCAGCAAAAAAAAAAAAGGGGGGGGGTTGCATTGACATGGCTAATCTATATGAACCATGTAGAGAGCTTCTCTTACATATGGTTCGCTACACGTAACTGCTCCCTTGCTGTGGCTGTATTTAAGAGCACTTGTTACCAGCTTAATATCACAAAAAAATCTCTTAAGTGGCATACAAAGCTCAGAATATAGAACAGTATAAAACCACGCATCCCACATCATTGTGATAATGGATAAAACACAAGTCACAATTGTCAGGTACAGGGGTCCAGCTTCAGTAACCAAATGCAGTGGTCAGGGAAAGCGTGGGAGAAGAAATATGTCTTTTAAAGATCTGTAAAACACAACTGAAGTATGGCAGAAGGAAGAGCATTTTGAAATGCAAGGGCACAATAGCCCATAGGACTTGTTGCTACAAGTAAGATTGAAGTGATCTATCTATGGGCAGTTACAGGTAGGTAGCCGTGTTGGTCTGCCATAGTCAAAATAAAAAAATTCCTTCCAGTAGCACCTTAAAGACCAACTAAGTTAGTTCTTGGTATGAGCTTTCGTGTGCATCTGAAGAAGTGTGCATGGCAGAAGGAAGAGCATTTTGAAATGCAAGGGCACAATAGCCCATAGGACTTGTTGCTACAAGTAAGATTGAAGTGATCTATCTATGGGCAGGCAGTCTTTCAGGTACCCTGCCCTAAAGTTGTTTAGGGCTGTATATGTCAACAGCAAGACAGCCATGGACCAATAGATGAATAGGATCTGTCTTTTGAGCACTGTGGATTTTCGTTGTGGCAGGTTAATTCAGACTTTTATTTCATGTCAAACTCTGAGCATTCCACGCAGCTGATTGTAGAAAGGGTCTTTAAAGGATGAGTGGTGAGGACAGAGCAATGAGAACACAGCAGATGAGTCAGGGCAGGAGGTTAAGGGTAATGGCCAACAGAAGATCCTGTACAGGAGTGGGGAACCTCCAGTTCACAGGCCAGACTTGACCTGTCAGGAAACCACAACTGCCACCCCTACACCTGAAATCAGGTGTGCGGCAGGAAACGGACTTCAAAGAAAATGGGCTGCCTGTTGCTCCTTGGCTGGAGCAAGATTACTTTGTTGGAATGTGCCTTGGTTAGCAAGGAGAAACAGCAAATATTCTGTTGGAACTGTGTCTCCCTCTCTGCACTTTGAAGCCTCCCTGTGCTTCTTTCCATGCCCTCCGTGGTGGTCAAGGAACAACTGTGCTCCCAAATGTTCTTTTGCAGTGGGGTTTCATTTGGTGCTGGATCCAATCCCTGATGAAAGCAATGGGACTTGCATTTGGTGCTAAATTTTAAAAGGACTGAGTGCATGCTTCACTGCAAAGGGACAACTGGGATGACACTCTCAGCTGTGCCCTCCCAGTTGTTCTTTGGCAGCAGGGCTTGCAGTTGTCACTGTTTAAATTCAGTGCTGAATGCATCTCTTCCACACCCCATTGCTTTTGGCAGGGATCGGGTCCACCTTAAGCCAGGTGATTGGCAGCTGGGTAGACCCCACCCACCTGTCAGAGGTGGCCCACAGAGGGTCGGCCTCCTGGACAAAAGTGGTTTCTCCTTCTAGGAGTTGAGGAAGTGCGCAAGTCTAAAAAGACACAAGCCATTCTGTTTAGATGGCTTCCTGCTTTCAGTGAGTTCTCATTGGAACGGCCTGTGTTCACATGCTCAGGCTGGTTTGCTGCTTGAACGCTGCTTCCATTCTTTAGCGTTGTATCCTTCCTTGTGTGAATTCTCTTGTCCTTCCCCCAACAGTATTGACCAAGTTCAAGGGTTAATCTTGCACTAATCTTATCCGTGGTTAATGCTATTGGAGTTCCCTCTGTAAGCAGAGATTGAAACCAAGACATGGACATGGTTTGCAAACCAGGGTTAAAAGGGAACCTATTTAGCATAAAACATGCCACTATAAGTCTTGGACTGTATCTGTGTACCTTAGAGTACCTTGGACCTTTATTGGACTGACCTCTGAGTAGAAGTGGACAGGATTGCACTGCACACTGAGAATGCAACTACAAAATGCTAGCCATGGGACTCTGTGCTCCCTACCCCAACCCATGTCTCCTTGCTCCGGTGGCTAGATTTCTACAGTTGTATTCTCAGTGTGCTAAACTTGAATTTGCAGTGAAATGATTTGGAAGGTCTACTGTTGCTTTTGATTGGACACTGCTTCCAGTCTGGGAATAGGATTTTTAATTGCCTAGGTTCACTCTCTAGTGTGATTAATACTGGGTTATTTTAAGCCATGTACAATGGAGCTAATACTCCCTCTCTCAGTGGACTAGAGGATTTTTGTGACAAAGGAGGTACCACTGCAATGCCAATTTTAAAAGGAGCTGTTCTCCTAGTTTATTAGTCTAATTTCGAGTCTTCTCTTTAGAGAAAACAAAGGCATTGCCCATGGATTATAGCAAGGTTTGTAGCTTCTTCCTTGCTCTGATCTCCCTGCCTTAATCAAAGCCTCTGAGGATCAAGCTCAGTTCTGACAGCTCTATTATGCTGGCAGTTAAAACCTTTGTTGCTTTACAGTGCTAAAGAGGGCAAAAATAACTACCTTAGTGGCTGTGGCTAAAATTGCAAAGGCAGGCATTTAACAGTCTTAGATCAGGTGAAGCTGAGTAAGACCAGGTGGTGTTCCTTCCTCCTTTGAGGCTACAAGAGCTATGTGCAGAATTGGCCTGATGTCCTGCTGCAAAAACTTTCTTATACTTACTCAGAAGTAAATTCCACCGTGTTCTGTGGGCTTGCTCCCAGGTTCGTGTGCATAGGATTGGAACTCCAGTGTAGTAAATACTTACAAAAGATTTTCTTCGATAAGCTTCTTTATCAGTTTCTGCAGAGTTCTCTAAATGTCAGATTTAGTGTTTATCGCTGAATCTCAGTGCTATATATTGTTATATTTTGTGTCTTATTATAGAGCCATAGGAACAGCACCACGGCTAAGGCATCTTGTTTGTCCAGCATTTACAATGTCTGAAAATCCTATTTGTTCTAAAACTGAGGGTTTGTCCTTTCAGTACGTGTATAAGGGTTTGGTATGGGCATCTGCTTCATAAGGGATGTAGGTGGCCATTGTGTGCTAGTGTGTGTTGTGTGTTGTGTGTGAGAGGGAGAGAGAGAGAGAGAACGAGAGAACGTGAACAGTGCGGGAGGAGGGAAAGGAGGAGGAGGGAGGGGGGTCGCTGCGTGAGAGAAGGTGTCAGGAGTGAGGTGCTGCATGTGTATGTCATTTGGTCAGGTCTATTTCCTGTTGAAAATTGTGTATGTGTTTTCTACATACCATATTTTCTCTCTCTCTTTTACTCTTATGCTTACTACTGTATATACTTTGTCTTGTGACTTCAGTCGTAGCCTATGGGTTGACTCATTCCTTGAGCCATTGAAATTCCTGCCATGGATTTACTTGATCTGCACTCTGTGATAATAATGGGCTACATTCCAAAGTTGTTATAAACTGCTCGGTCTCTGTGTTAGCCCCCACCCCACCCCTTTGGGCCAATGCACAATACTGCATTGCAAAATTGTATGCCTACTATATTTCTGGACCAAATGACAAACGATGAGCATAGCAAAGAGGCAAGGGTGGGGGATAATTAAAATGGCCTACATTTTACAGGGCTGATGTAAAGTGATTTCAACACATAAAAGTGTAGTATATAAGTATTATAAAGCCACAGTGATGTTAAATCTTGCTACTTTAAAGATGGCTCATGTGATTCTGTGAATTGTTTTCAAAAACAAGAAATTGTAGCATTAAAAAACCTCTAGTTTTAAGACTTCAGTCTCTTACAGATTCACACATGTACCAAAAAATCACGTAAATTTCACGTTAAAGGAAGAACCTTAAGTTGTATGTCATGCAAACAGCAAGTACTCCATACGTACACTCATTCCTGTTCTGTGCACACTTACAACTACTTTCCTTTGTCTTTCAGCCCCAGGCCCCTTTCTCTGCTTAGGGGAACCACTGGTACTTGCTCTCCCAGCTCCATGGTCCCAATCCAGATTGGCTCTGATGGCTGCTCTTATTTGACAAAATTTGAAAAGATGGACGATTCAGTCACAGATCTGTGGTCTCTCTTACTTTGGCATTTAAGATACAGCGCAGGCTTTATTCAATGGTGGTTCTGCACAGCTGTTCCATGCTTGGAAATATTTAATATTGACATCATATTATATATAGCTAAAAGAAAGCTAGGTGTAGCCTTGGTCTCCTGTTACTAGGATGATAAAAGCAGCAGCTTGAACTGGAGGAAGCTCTTCTGAAAGTGACAGCCCTTTATCATATTATGTTTTACAAATGAATAGCTTATTTGGAAAGACTAAACAAATGGAGAACGAATGCAGAAAATCCATCACCTGGGTTATTGCTAAGTTTTCAATTCCTTACAGTTAAAAGTAATGATACAAAATGTAGTAGCAAACGTTGAAAAGGTGTTGATGGAAAGTTTAACAGTTGGGGTGGCAGGGTTGGGAAAGGAGATATGAACAGAGGAGCTAAAATATTCTAGGCCAGAATAGCTGAGGCTCCCTTTCTCCCTGTCTTCATACAAGAATAACCTGGCATGCAATGAATCGAGAGTAAATACTCTGCCAACAAGCAGTCTGTGAAATTCACACCCACAGCATACTGCTGAGGATATATATAGGAATAACACTGCTGCTTTAATAAAATTGTGAAGATAAGCATTTGTTTTTGTGTTCCAGAGTGCCTGCCACAAGGTTTTCAAGCAAGCCAAAGTTCCTCTAAATATCTACCACACTTGCTCTTGAACTGCAGGATTGGGCTATTTTTTTTTGGGGGGGGTGCTTAAGAAGACCCTTGATGGATCAGATCAAATACTTACCTGGTCCAGCATCCTGTTATCAAAAGTTGTCAGCCAGGTGATGCTTTGGAGTTCATATGAAGGGTATTCGGCCCCCTAGCAGCTGATATTTAGAGAGATACTGTATCTGAACCTGAAAGTTTGATTGACTTATCTTGGCTGATACCTGTTGATAGTTCTGTTCTCCATGAATTTTTCTGAAACATGGGATATGATTGTTAGGCCAGTTCTTCACCTCCTCCACTCCATGGACCAGCTTTGACACAGATGGGCACAGCCACCCACCTGTCAATTCTCTGACGCTACAATGACGATCAGTCATCCTGCTTCCCTTTGCCCACACAGGCACTGGTGATCAGCTGATTTTCAGCATCTGCAGATCCCTGTGCCTTTGTAAGCAATGTCATGATCATTGGCACTTAAGAGGCAGCACAGGGCTTCACAAGCCTCTGCAGCCAGATGACCTGCTGTGCCTTTGCATGTGGCATTCATTGCAGTGGCTGTAGAGGGCTGTTGCCCCACATTTCTGAGCAGCAGATGCATTTCCACTTGATGGTTCTCTGCCTCTAGTGTTGTTGCCAGAGTTTCTCTGCCATTTCAGGCAGGGTGCATCCAGAAACGCTTGATGCACAAACTGCTCCCACCAATGACTGCCACTGGGAGAGATCTACAACTGCAGTAGTGTCTTATTTGCAGGCCAGGGTAAGGGCAGCATCCCTATGACCTGCAGTTCCTGTCTTCTTCCTACAGATCACAGGGCTAGCCCTACAAAGGTTTGAAAGGTTCCCCTGAATTACCAGTTCTTTCATCCTCTGCCACCTTAGGAAACTCTACAGATACACAGTGTATTGACTGATTGTGGATTGGGGGTACCACAAGCAATACCTTGATGTAAAATTACAGCACAATACCACTTGGAGTGGTATTTAACAATTTCCCTATCGTGCAATTCTGTTCAAAAACCAAATAAAGTAAAAGGAATGCGTGCAGGCAAACGCAGGTGAATTGGTACCTTTTCCTGCTGGGTCAGACCGAAAGTCCATCCAGTCTAGCATCCTGTTTCCAGCAGGGACTGGCCAGATTCTTCAAAAAAAAAAAGCCCCAAGCAGCACTTGAAAAGTAACAGCCCTCCTCTGTTTGCCCTCCAGCTTCTTGGGAATCAGAGCTATACTGTCTCAGAACCTGGAACTTCCCTGTGTGCTTTGGCAGCCCTAAGAATTCAAGGAAAACCCAAAAATCTTGGCAGTTTATTGCCATGGTGATGTGTAGTCTGAACTCGTTGATATATTTGGCTATTATGCTGTTAATTGTTTTTAGTTTTTCAGGGGACATAGAAATGGTTTTTTTGGGGGGAGGTATTTTGAAGTAAGGGTGCTGTGGTGGTTGTAATGGTCTTTGGCTAAAAGCAAGAAAAACGTATTAACCACAACAAACCAGAATGGAGGGGAGGGGGATATTTCCTTCTGCCTGTTGGAATAGCAAAGGTACTCAGTTGGAATTTTATTTGAAATTAGATTGATCAGTTGCTATAGTTAGCTTCCACTAATTACTATAGCTATACAGTATTTTTATTGGAAATCCCATTTTTGCACCATTCATAGTAATTAAAGTTTATAAGCTAATGATTTTTGGACCTTTTAAGTGTGAATATGGATAGACTGTGCTCATTTCTGGCATTTTGAGCAGAAATAAATTGAATCCTTGGTACTGAGTAAAATTGACCACTATGCTTGGATTCCCAAGTGTGAGTGACGTTGGCAGCCCAGGGCTGACTGTGCAATCCATTGTTCACACATTCTATCAGCATGGAGCATGCTAGGGATGTGTAAACCTCTTTATAGAATTTGCTGTGATGACATCTGTCATCTAGTGTTGCCCTGATCACACAAGCTGACCTCTCCCTTAAGCAGTTGCAGAAGATTCATTTTGAAACAGGTTTCAACCCAGTCTAGAGCTGTGTTTCTAGAGCTTTGGGGCTGGGTTAGAAGCGCTCTATATTCACCCCAAACACTTTCTCTTTAAAGGTTATGCTCAGAAAAAGGTTATTTTAAGTCTGTAACATAGGCCACCATACATGGTTCTGTTTGGTTGGCATGCTATGATGTCACCAAGATCACCCACCCTCACATTCAGAACAGCTTTGGACTTTATAACTTCTAGATAATGAGGGCATAAATGTGCATGCAGCACTTAAAAAAAAAATGAAACAGGCAGATCACGGGGAGCATGTGGAGAAGAGTAAAAGTCAGCTTCATGGTTTGCAAGGCTCATCCAAATTGCAAAGCAAGAATGAAGCCAAGCTTATCTATGCCTAAGGGTCATGTTGTGAATTCTTTTTATATAGGGCTCTGTCTTCAACCAGAGGGGTAAAGTCCACCTTGTGAGTTTTGGAATGCTACACGTTTTGGAAATGGGGAAATGGGTTGATGTCCTTTCAAAGTGTCTGCACATTTGAAAGATGTGTTCATGCTAGCAGTCTGGTTTACTGCTATAATTACCCCTGGAAGTGGCTCTGCCCTGCAGATTTATCCTTTTTCAGTAGCAGATGGGTGTTAAATTATCAGAAAAAGCACCTAGCAGAAGTTTCAAGCATGCTGAGGATACGTGTTAGAAAACAATTAAAGGGTTTATGGATAGATAGAAAGTTCTGCATTTACATTTTTCTGGGCACATGTACTTGTTGCGGTTTTTTTAAGATAGGAAGCTGAAAGTATTCTCTTTATGCAAGGCAATATGAATGGGACTTCTTCTTCTAATGGGGAGGGAGAGTAAAGACAGATTCAGTGCACCTGGCAGAGGCAGTACAGACCACTCAGAAATGTGCTTTTACTGCTGAAGTTAATGTTAGGTTAGTCCACTGATGTTTGAAGAGGTAAGTGTGAATGTGTCTAATTTTCAATTTGGGCTCCCTTAGAGGTCTTTAGAGTACTTGACAGATGCATCTTAGTATCTTATTTTAGAAAAATAAAAATTCAATAATGCTTCTTTTCCTCGTGAGATTGGGAATTAATGTCTGCGAAACCATGATATGCTGAATTGGAATGGAAAGCACTAAAGAGAAATACAGTTGCCATTGGTACTAATTGAAATGATTAGCATTTGCTGACATGTTGTGTAACAGCAGAGATAATTGAGCCATACTAGAAGAAAAATGCCTGTGCTGTGAGAAATAGGGTTGCCCTAAGGAGAGACTGAGATGTAGGGTACTCTGGCTCTGAGCACAGGGCATACTGCATAGTGCCCTAGTTGCAGCTATAGCTGTTATCATGCCCCTTGAGACATCCAGCCAATCTGCTTGCTTCCAAGTAGGCATTCACTTCCGTTCAGCAGATGGAAGCTGAGAATCTCTCTTCTATCCTTTACAGGAGCAATACTCTTTTTTTTATAATAATTTTTATTCAGTTTCCAATATACATTCCATCCATATTTAACATCCACTTCTAACATATACATCTTTTAGACATCCCTCAGCCTATCTGACAATTTTCCATATAATCACAATTACTCACATTTCTTAAATTTATATTGCGCTTTAACAATCTTAATCTTATCATATCTTTTAAGCAACATTTCTATCCATCATTTTTACAGAGCTTCTTGAAAGTCAACAAGCGTTATTTGCTTCTCACATACATTTTTGGTATACTCTGTAAATTTATTCCAGTCCTTGGTGAATCTCTGATCACGTTGATTCCGAATTTTCCCCGTTAATTTGTCCATTTCTTCATATTACATCAATTTCATTCTCCATTCTTCCCTCGTCGGCATTTCTTCCTGTTTCCATTTCTGGGCCATCAAAATTATAGCTGCTGTCACTGCATACCTAAATAGTTTTACACCCTTCTTTTTAATTTCATTCCCTAATATTCCTAATAAAAATGCTTCTGGTTTCTTAACAAAAGTATATTTCAACATTTTCTTCATCTCATTATAAATCATTTCCCAGAAGCTTTTCACTTTCTTACACTCCCACCACATGTGATAGAATGTTCCTTCTTTTTCCTGACATTTCCAACATTTATTACTGACTTTATACATCTTACCAAGTTTCACTGGTGTTACATACCATCTATACATCATTTTCATAACATTTTCTTTTATTGTAGTGCATGCAGTGAATTTCATTCCTTCTTTCCACAATTTTATCCACTCATCAATTTGTATATTATAACCAAAATCTTTAGCCCACTGAATCATAACTGATTTAACTTCCTCGTCCTTTGTATGCCACTCAAGTAATAATTTATACATTTTTGATAAAATTTTAACATCACTGTCCAAAATTTATTGATGAAACCTAATTTTCTTTTCCTGAAAACCTCTTTCTGACAACTCTTTTTTGAACATTGCATTTAACTGAAAGTAGTGCAACCAATCATTTATGTTTTCTTTAACGTCTTCATATGGTCTCAGTTTCAATTTATTACCTTCTTTAATTATCAAATTCTCGTAAGTAATCCATCTCCCTGTCATATTGATCTTTTTCACACTCATTATCTCCAATGGTGATAACCAGTATGGAGTTTTAAACTCTAGTAAATTTTTATACCTATTCCAAACTTCAATCAACGATCCTCTAAAGATGTGGTTTTCAAAACCTTTATGCACTCTATTCTTTTCACACCAAAAATAGGCGTGCCAACCGAATCTATTATCATAACCTTCTAAGTCCAACAATTCTGTGTTTTCTAACTTTATCCATTCTTTTACCCAGCAAAGACACGAAGCTTCATAATATAACTTTAAATCTTTAAATCTGGCAGGAGCAATACTCAGGGTACTGCTTCCCACCTTAGCTTGAGGGATCCCTGGAAAGAGCAAGGCAAGTGGTAGAGCAGCAGCTGATCTGTGGCTTGCCTCACGGCAACTCTTAAATGCTCTCTGTAAATAGGATTTTGCCAGTGGTCATCAGATCCACCCATCATGCAGGTGGATCCTAGGTGCCTCAAACAGGAAATAGTTCTCCCCTCTTAAACAGCCCACTGACAGTGCCCATCTTAAATACTCTCTTGAGGCCAGTCACTCTTCAAGCATGTAATCCATCGCCCTTTCAAGTCTTGCATAGGTGCCATATACATTTGGCAGGAATTTTAAAAAACCATCTTCACCATTCTGTTTCGCTTCCTAGCATCTCTCATTAAACAATCCCTCATAGCAGGGCCTGGAAAAACCTTTATCTGAGACTTCTGGTGCTGTTGGGGAAGAGAAGACATGACTGGGTTGGATAGACCATGGGTCAGACTCTCCACATGAAGCCACAACATCAGCATGTGTTTCCTTGGCTGCATATTTTGTCTCAAGCTACAAAGGTAGAGTGTGTGTTGTGTTGAAGCACAAGTGTTGACACATGGCTTGTGCTCAAACCCATGTCCAAATCATGGATGTTATGGAACGTATTGGAAGGATGCTTCATTATTGCATGTGCATAGTTAACCGCTATACACAGCTAAAATGAAGGAATGGCCATGCCCACAGGATTAACGTCAAATAAAATTATGTAAAGGTTGTTCTTCTAGGGAAGGAGAAAAGGGGCCCTGTAAAGATTTGGTGGGATAGTTGGAGTTGTATCTAGCTAAATCATTGGATGCATGGAACAACATCCACAAGAAAAACAGAATTTTGCTTCTGCCCTTTGGAGCAGATTTGGGTGGGAAGGAGGAGAAGGGGAAGCTCTGTTGCACTCATGGAAGGGATTCTGTGCACAGTGATCTATTTAGATCCAACCCAGATCCTCTGAACACAACCTCCATGTGTGTAGTAGAATGATGAGAGTAACAGCAGAAGCTTGGTTAGAAATCTAGGCCCTTAAAAAGCACTAATAAGTAAGTAGAGATCATTTTTGCAAGCGTTGATATTTGGAAGTGGCTATTCTGACCTTAAGGGACGCGGGTGGCGCTGTGGGTAAAACCTCAGCGCCTAGGGCTTGCCGATCGCATGGTCAGCGGTTCGAATCCCCGCGGCGGGGTGAGCTCCTGTCTTTCGGTCCCAGCTCCTGCCCACCTAGCAGTTCGAAAGCACCCTTAAGTGCAAGTAGATAACTAGGTACCGCTTTATAGCGGGAAGGTAAACGGCGTTTCCGTGTGCTGCACTGGTGCCGGCTTGCCAGAGCAGCTTCGTCACGCTGGCCACGTGACCCGGAAGTGTCTGCGGACAGCGCTGGCCCCCGGCCTCTTAAGTGGGATGGGTGCACAACCCTAGAGTCGGACACGACTGGCCCGTACGGGCAGGGGTACCTTTACCTTTACCTTTATTCTGACCTTGCTGATAAAGAGATCCTTCCTTTATAGGGCGTGTCAGTGTCTCAGACCTGGGCAAAGACTTAGGCCTCTGTTTCTGTTACAGAGACCAATCTTTTCTCTTCCTCTTTTGGTAGCGTTTCAGTGTAAATAAAAATAAACAGAATTTTTAATAATGTCTTGGCGCAGTTCCCGGTGAACAATTTAAGCTTCATTCTGTCTCTAGCTAAGATTATGTATTCAGCAACTGAGCTGCCAGGGAGCTAGTAAAAGGATAAATCCTGAAGGAGTTTTGAAAATTAAATACAAAATAGCCCTGATACACAATCATAGTATCAGTCTTCCAAAAAACAAACAAACTCCTTTCGTTCTCTAAACTTAAACACTGACACGAGTGGTCAGCAGTAAACCAAATTACATAGCCACCAGGTTGTGAAGGATCCACAGTGTGCAAAGTATTAAATAGGTAATTATATTATTCTGTGATTCCGGAGAGGCTAAAATTGCATCCTTTCTTCATTACTGTAGCAATTTCAGTTGTATAATTTGCTTTGCCACCAGATGCATTTTGAATAAATCATTGCAAATGCCAAGCAACCATTTGGAGCCCTATTGATCCTAACAAACCCATACCAAATCCAAGAGCTTTCCTTTCTGATATATATGATTAGGTTGCATTTGTGAAGTGTGTTAGTGCCAGTGAAGGCATCTTCAGAACTAGCTTGCTACAGTGCTGTGGAAAGTGCAGCATCTTGCACAACACCGTGTTAAGCATATTTTAACTCTGCTCACGAACAAATGCAGTAAAGCAACAAAATAAATCTGCCTGACAGGTGACAAACTAGATTCCCTCTTAAAATGCTGATAATCAATAAAAACGAGCCTCTTCTAATCCATTGTTGCTGCTAAAATAAAACGGAGTACTTCATTGTAAGTCAGAGAGGCAACTTAAACACTACCAAGAAAACACATGTGTTTTCCCCTGCTAGAGACGGTTGCCATCTGTCTGTTTTTGCTTTTGTTCTAGCTGTGGGTTGGATCACGTCTGGAGTCATTTAAGCGTTTAAGAGTTGAAGTTAGTATGATGCAGGCATCATTTTCCGTGGTACATGCACTCAATTTAGGGCCCACTTTAAAAATAAAATAAATGCATTCCACAGGTGACCCTGGAATGACTGAACATGCCAGGAACAGTTTGGTATCTTCAACGTGTGTGAACTGTTACGTTATCTTCACTTAAAATGGATCTGTTAGCTTTCCTTTTGATTCACATGGCATGGTGCAATGTGTTTCCATTTCTATATGTGCTAGCCCACATATTTAGAAAATGATAGTTTAAACTCAACAAGAGTCTTGCTGGATCAGGCCAATGGGCCATTTATCCAGTCTCCTGTTCTTACAATGGCCAGTCAGATGCAAGCAGGACTTCACCTGCAACGGCCCACTCTGCGCTTGTGATTCTCAGCAAGTGGTGTTCAGAGGCATACTGCCTCCCACAGTGGAGGTGGTTATTGTTGTTGTTTAGTTGTTTAGTCCGACTCTTTGCGACCCCATGGACCAGAGCATGCCAGGCACTCCTGTCTTCCACTGCCTCCCGCAGCTTGGTCAAACTCATGTTCATAGCTTTGAGAACACTGTCCAGCCATCTTGTCCTCTGTCGTCCCCTTCTCCTTGTGCCCTCCATCTTTCCCAACATCAGGGTCTTTTCCAGGGAGTCTTCTCTTCTTATGAGGTGGCCAAAGTATTGGAGTCTCAGCTTCACGATCTGTCCTTCCAGTGAGCTCTCAGGGCTGATTTCCTTCAGAATGGATAGGTTTGATCTTCTTGCAGCCCATGGGACTCTCAAGAGTCTCCTCCAGCACCATAATTCAAAAGCATCAATTCTTTGGCGATCAGCCTTGTTTATGGTCCAGCTCTCACTTTCTTACATCACTACTGGGAAAACCATAGCTTTAACTATACGGATCTCTGTCTCTGCTTTTTAAGATGCTATCTAGGTTTGTCATTGCTTTTCTCCCCAAGAAGCAAGCATCTTTTAATTTCATGACTGCTGTCACCATCTGCAGTGATCATGGAGCCCAAGAAATTAAAATCTCTCACTGCCTCCATTTCTTCCCCTTCTATTTGCCAGGAGGTGATGGGCCCAGTGGCCATGATCTTCGTTTTTTTGATGTTGAGCTTCAGACCATATTTTGCGCTCTCCACTTTCACCCTCAATAAGAGGTTCTTTAATTCCTCCTCATTTTCTGCCATCAAGGTTGTGTCATCTGCATATCTGAGGTTGTTGATATTTCTTCTGGCAGTATTAATTCCGGCTTGGGATTCATCCAGCCCAACCTTTCACATGATGAATTCTGCATATAAGTTAAATAAGCAGGGAGACAATATACAGCCTTGTCGTACTCCTTTCCCAATTTTGAACCAATCAGTTGTTCCATATCCAGTTCTAACTGTAGCTTCTTGTCCCACATAGAGATTTCTCAGGAGACAGATGAGGTGATCAGGCACTCCCATTTCTTTAAGAACTTGCCATAGTTTGCTGTGGTCGACACATTCAAAGGCTTTTGCATAGTCAGTGAAACAGAAGTAGATGTTTTTCTGGAACTCTCTAGCTTTATAGGCTTATCCAGCATGAATCTGCCTTAAGCCCTTTAAAGGCCAGTCAGTTTTATAGAAGGCACCAGCACCACTGGAAATTGCTATTGCACCCAGGTAGTTCCCTTTCAGTGCTAGGAAAGGAAAACACTTAAGTTTACAGAATAATAATAATATTTATGGCCCAGCCACTCTGGGCGACTTACAGCACATATAAAAACATAGTAAAACATCAAACATTAAAAACTTCCTGATACAGGGCTTCCTTCAGATGTCTTTTAAAAGTTGTTTAGTTCGTTATCTCCTTGACATCCTAAGGAGGGTGCCACTACTGAGAAGGCCCTCTGCCTGGTTCCCTGTAACTTTGCTTCTCGCAGGGAGGGCAACAAGACACCTGTGGACAGAAATGCTCATCCTGTTATGCCATTGTGGTATTTACTTATGAGTCGAACTACTCCAGTTTCTCTCTTCTGTAGCCTAGCTGATGTTCTTGCCTTTCTCCCGGCTCCCATTTATGGCTTGCACGGTAATATCGTTTGGGTAGTGCATGAGTACATAGGGGCTAAGTACTCTGATGTTTTGTTAGAGGTTTATTTTAAAAGATTGAGCTACAAGGCAAGCAAACACCATGTACACACCTGACTTCTATGTTACCTGGGTGCATAACCTTACAGGCTCTCGTTTGCTAAGTAGTTTGGTGTAAGTGATGGTGACATTACAAGCACATATAATGCATTAGTTGCATTTTTCTAAGTGATCACCAGTTGAAATCACACAAGAAGAAACATGGATTGACTCCCCTCCACAGAAAGAGTTAAGTGTTCTGTCATCAGAAATGGTGAACTCTTATGATTATGGTTCTTTTGGTTGTTGATCTCGCCACAAAATTGGGCATTCTCTAGAAAGTTGACCCTGAGGGACTTAAACCTTATTTATTTGTGTACTTACTGGAGAGCTGCACAGCTATATCTCTGTCATTATGCCATTCTTAAATAACATACTGTATACTGTGTAGATATGTGCATTTTGACAAAACCGTTTATCATATCAAATGTATGTGAAGGCCTATCACACATGAAATAACTGTATTCTAGACATTTTTCTAGTCCTTCACACCAATTTCCTCCTGTTCTCCTCCTCTTGTGTTAGCAGAGATCCATTTAATAAGCAGTATTAGAGAAGGTTATAGCCTTTTGAATTGTAGTGTCTTGCCTCCTGCATTATAGAAACCTAGGTGGTGTTCCTTATAAAATTTAATGCTAGATATAATAAAGGATGAATGCTTTTGGAGGTAACAGCTATGTGAGTAGTAGAAATTTATTACTTACAGTGATGACATAAATATTCATTCTTTCCTTAGCCTGTTGTTCACTGCTGTATTTATTTGCCCAGATTTTAGTGTGATGTTAAAATGCTGCTAACCCTTTTCTTTGTTCTTTGGATATTTAATACATTTATTTATTGGTTGAAGCATAATTGGATCTGTTCTTTTTTAAGCAGTGTACAAGAGCTTGCCCTAAAGTGAAGAGAATGCAGACTACATAACATAAAGTCTATTTAAAGGCTGAAAGGCAGAACTTTAAATTGCAGCTGAGAAATTTTGAAGGAAGCTGTTTACATCTCACCACTATGCTAATCTATTGGGAAATATGATAGACAGCCTTGCTTTTTCTACCCAAGTTAACAGGCTCCCACTTGATATTGGCTGTGGAATTGTTGCAAACACTTTTAACTGCTTGTAACTCTTAATGCATCTTGTGTTTTTTGAGAGTAGGCAACAAATGGCAAGTGAATAGCACATATTAGAAAATGGTGCTTGCAAAATGTCTTCTGAATTAACAGTGAGCTATAGGAACTTGCTGACACTTATCTGACCCATAAAAAATTACTTACTTAGAAGTGTTCCTCTCTGGTGGCTTGGATATCTGGGCAGCCCATGTATATATTTGAATTTCATATTGTACCTCACCTTTTTGAAGGCGTAGTATAGGCTAAAGTAAATTTAAACTGCTTGAATATGAAAACTCATTATACCATCCAAATAAAATGTACCTTAGTCATCGGGGCAGCCCAGGACCTCCATATTCACTGCCCAGGCTTGTGCCCCATGGACGTCACTTCGGTGCTGCCAGTGCAGCAGTTTGACTTCACTCCCAGAGGTGCACTCCATTGTCTCTTGAGACTGACAGGGACTCAAGGTGGCTTACAGATAAATTAAGAACAGCTAAAAACATAGGAAAAAATAAGCATTCAACAGTTATAGTAGGCCAGCAGCCTGATTTTCACCTGGCTATTTTTATTACAATAAATGTGCAGCTGATAACTCCATTTTGTGTAGCATTCCAGATCTTTCTCCGCTGAAATATTTTGTTGCTGGAAAATTTAGGGTTTCCCTCGAGTAGTGTGCATGTTGCAGTTATGAGTATTGTGTGGAACATGTAAAAGCACCCTACTGCAAGGACCCTGTGATAAGCGACACAGCTTTACTTCCCTAATTACCTAAAACACTTTGGAAACGTTTTAATTTTATCGCTTTTTCCTTGAAGGTTTAACAACTTTTGCTATACAGTAAGTGCACAGCTTATGCAGGGGTTGTGTTCCAGGGATCTCGCCTAAAGCAAAAATTGCACATAGTCTGTACACGTTGGGTTAAAATGGTGGGTGGGATTGCCAAAGCCATTTCCTCCGGAAGCCTACTTCCTTTCTGGCCCCCCTTTAAAAAATGGCAACGCACATAAAGCTGAATGAACACAGTTAAATGCACGTAAGTTGCAGGCTTATTGTATGGCTCACCTGTACCTAACGTAAAAACAAAATATAAACAGGAACAGACACACCCACCCACTCCCCTTAACTGTAGAGATGCTTCATTCTTTTGTGAAACCTCTGTATGGAACGTGTTGTCTTTCCTTTGGAGAGTACCCTCACTTGTCACGAGGGTAACTGAGCATTGTCCATTTTGCTTCTGCTAGTAATAGTTATTTGTTAAAGAGGGCAGGTGAAATTTGGCCACAGCCCATTTCATGGTTGCTATGAGACTTGTAACATTTGCATTCCACCTGTTGCTTTTTGCATAGCATGCATTTCCCTGGTAAATCAGGGAGCTACTTGGGCTCTACATGTGAAAGCAATCAAGTCCATAGCTCCTTCTACCTCACCATATCATAGCAAGACTAGATAGACCTTTAATGGGAATGCCAGCCATGTCAACCAGAAGCATTCTTGGAGCATTCAGAAATCCATTAGATTCTGTAAGCCTGCACAAGTAGAACATCTTAATGGCTCCTACACCACTGCAAAGGGGATTAGCTACTTCCAATCAAAACTACACTAGGAAGCGGTCTATCCATGCCCATGAGGTTATTAAAGCACACTAATTTCAGACCATTACCCTCCAGCCCTGTTGAAAATACTAGATCTGGAGCTTGTCCTGCAAAATGTTTTGACCAGTGATGTTTTGAGGCAGCACTGTGGTTGTTATAGTAGCCATGAAGCTCTGAGCTGGTCCTCCAAGGCAGGCCCAACATGGATGTTAAAATCCACAGGGCAGCTGTGTGTGGGTTTTCCCAACACTGCAGCTCATACAAGGAGACTGATGGGCAATGGGATGATTTTTATAACAACAGAGTTTATGTGTATTACCTATATATAATGGCAAATGTTTATATGTGTAGATTAAAATGGTGGGTGGGGGATGATGCGTGTGAGTCTTCCAGTGTTTTTGTAAAAGACAACATGAGGGGATTCTGGCCTCTCCATACAAACAGAAGTCTATGCATGAGTAATAATAATAATATAATAATATTCCACGCTGTGTAATAATGGTGAGTTTCCTCCACATAGATAAATGTGGCGCTATATTGATACCTGAAATCTTTTACCATGTACAAGCCCCCCTCCCCCCAAAAAACAAAAACCCCATATGAAAATGACTTTTCTGTACATTCCTTGTGATGGAGATTCACCTGATAATAAGCTATAGTAGGAGTTATTTTGAATGCATATGACATTAGAATTTATGTGGGTGTATTTGTTGTGAGGTGATGGCCCAAAGATAACCCCGTTTTAGGAAAACAGCCGTGTGAATGACCTTGTTTAATATGAGCATGTCCCGCACGAGGCAAAGCCTTGTCCTTTAGATCAGAATAAAACGTGTTCAGGGAACATCTCAAGGTCCCTTTAAAGTTTGTGCTGATGCCTTTAAATTTTACAATGACAGCTTTGTAGGAAGAAATGGAGGCTTCTCTGTCAAGCCCCTGGGTTCTCTTCCGATTGCTGTTAAAAAGATCCTTGGGATTTGTGTCTCTGGTTTACTGTTCTCTTTGTACAATTTCTCTCACATCTGTCCAGGAAGAAAAATGTAACTAGTGGCATTTTCTTTCCAAGTCCGTCCCTTGAGCATAAGAGGAGTGCCTTTCCCTCATTAGTGGCTTTATTAAAGTACACATAGCTTTCCTTATATAGCTTATACCTGAAAGCTATGTTTTGTTTTTGCATGGGTTTTAAGTCCACAGCTTCCCCACTGGCTTCATTGATCCCCTTCCTTCCCCCTTTGCAGCTGGGCTGTTGACTGTAGAGCTGTGTGACTGCTGGCAGCTTCCCTTTTAATAACTACTTGCTGATGCTGGCTATTGATCAAGCAGCAAGCTGAGCTTCAGCTCAGGGGAGTAAGGTCAGTTTATTCTTCCTACCTTTTCCTTTCCTGTCAAGTCAGTGCAGAACTCACTTTTGAGCTGTGAAACTTCAGAACTCATGGCTGGTACTGTGCCTGTGGCAAACAGGCACTATCCACCTGGCATATGCCAGTCGTGAGGAATGTAACCCGGCTGTGCAAAGGAAGGGAGGGAATTTACTCCTTGTGTACTAAATATCTGCCCCGTAAACTATTTCTGCATGTAGCCGGGGGTGTTTTTGGTGGGGGGAGAAGAAAAGATGAAGACGTGGTTATGTTCTCTTGGTAAGGAATGGTGTTTGCTAAGATGCCAGGGTTCTTTTGGTTATCAGCACCTCCGCAGCTAGAGGATAGCCAGGGCAAAAGAGCATTTATTCGTTTATTGCGTTTATTCCACACCTTTCACCAAATGGGCTTCACTGCAGCATACAATATAAAACACTAAACTAGATGGGGGAAGAGGGTGGACTTCGTTGGATGTCTAAAAAATAGCGAAGAAAGCACCAGAATAACATTTCTGGGGTAGGTGTTGCATAGTTTGGGCACCATCAGACTAAAGGCTGTGTTACTGTAGTTTAGCAGATAGGTTACTAGTGCATGGATAATTAGCCAGACTGTGGACACAGTCCATGCATCACTTTAAAGTGAGCTGGTGCATATTGCTTGAAAGTCCCTGCAAGCAGCTCCTCTGCTCCTTGTTATTACATGTGAACCAGGCCATTATCAAGAGCTCTGGAAAATAGTTTTAATGGACAAGCCTGTGAAAGAAAGTCAATGTGTCTTGACAATTTCATTGAGAGCTGGTACCTACTTGCATAGTATGCCAACCAGCATTCATCCTGTGGACATATTGCCTAGAATGTATGAGTAGTTCTAGTTGAATATTTTACCGTATAATTTCATGGTTATTCTGCTATAATTCTAACAATTTTTCTACCTCTATGACCTTTATTGCTTCTATCGCCGTACTTGTACTCTCAGTGCTTTCTATGTTTATAAGGTTCAAAATTTATTTTTCTCTTCATTTTTATTACTCTTGTGAAAATCCATAAAAATGTAATGAAGAAATGAATCCTGAAACAGGGATGGCTTAAAGCCCTCAGTATGCACTGCCAGGAGTCTGCTTATACAAAAAGGTGCACAACTTGTTTTTGCCTGGGAGAGATCTAAGGGTTGTATCCAATGCTACTCAGAGTAGACCCATTGAAATTAAAATATGTGACTAACATAGGTCCCTTTATTTCAGTGGACAGGATTTGCCTAACGTCATGTGAGCAGAAGCCCTACTCAAGGACTTATTGCGCAATGGGGCTTCCCCTCCTCCTCCCATGTACCCTTGCCCTTGAAATTGGATAAGCCCCCCAGAACAGGGTTCAGGGGGAGGAGAGTGGGGATTGTTTCATCTGTGAGATGCTTGCACTGGTAGGAGGTTTGTAATAGTAGGACATTGAATTCCACTCATTAGGTTAGGCGACAGCCTTAATAGGGTTTCTCTCTCTCTCTCTCTCTCTCTCTCTCTCTCTCTCTGTGTGTGTGTGTGTGTGCTTTTCACACTTAACCTCTAATTATAACCTATTGCCCATTTAGATTTAAGAAACACACTCACAGTTCAAGATTTGTTGTTTTTACTTTGCTCCATATAGACATGAGTTTCCCACTGACCTTTTTTGTAAGTGCGAGATACTAGTTTTTAAAAATACTGCAATGTGAAATGGAATCTGTAATGTGAAATGGAAGGGCTAAGTAATAGCATTTCTGCCCTTGAATTGCTATAGACCTTTACTCATTTCCTGGATTCTAGTTACAGGTAGGTAGCCGTGTTGGTCTGCCGTAGTTGAAACAAAATAAAAAAAATCCTTCCAGTAGCACCTTAGAGACCAACTAAGTTTGTTAGGAATTTTTTTTTGTTATGTTTCATTTCCTGGAGTCTCTGCTTAATGAACCCGTCCAAATGTGATATGTACAATCTGTTGGAAAGTGGGATTCTCAACTAAAATCTGATTTTGTAGTCCTCTAAACTTAGCGTTGGTGGAACAATTCTTCCTGTCTTCATCCAGGAAAAAAATGGCTCACTAAAACCAGAATTTCCACCGTTAGCAAATGTTTATTATAACACAAGGCTTTCTGAAACAGTTCCCTAAGTTTATTTTATTTATTCCCCATGCAAGTCAGCAACAATGTAAAATGTCTGCCTGGCCCCCCACTGAAATGCTGTAAATCCACGAACTCAGTAAGCTGGCACTTGTGTGAGTCTACCACATCAAGGCACTAAGAAGCAATCAAAAGCAATTTCAGAGGTATTTGACCCAACTTACTGGAAAAGTGGTCCGTTCAGCTGTCATATGTTGGCTAACACCATGTAGTTTGTGTCCCCAACTTGTATGGCAGTGATTAGGGCAGTTTCCATGCTTCTTCGCCTATATTTTTATTGCAGTGGATGTATTTTTCAGATAAGAGGGGGGAAACATGGATGTATTGATCCTGACAATGTTGAGCTCCTATCTCCTTCATTTTAGCCCTCTGCTATTAGTGTTGGAACTAATGCTCGATAGCCAGATTTGTTTGGGAAGGAGAGGAGCTGCTAAAGGAGAAGGAAGGTCTTATTTCTTCCCAGTAGTGCTGTTCTTCTAGGCTCCTCAGGTGGGAGAAGGGAACCTTGCACATTGTGTTATCCAAGGCGATCCAAAGTTGATTGTACTATTAATATGTGTATTTTGGTCCAAGTCAGGGGTAGACAGGCTGTGGCCCTCCAGATCTGCCTCAATGAACCTGACAAATGGCCAGAGATTTGGGGAGTTGGAGTCCAACAACATCTGGAAGATCACAGCCTTCCTATCCCAGGGTAAGAGTAATTCAGTCCATTATAATGGCTTGCCCTATAATTACTCTGAGGAAAAAACTGTCATTTGGAACAATCAGGCAACCCCTAAGGGAGCAGAATGTTCTGGCCGCTTACGGTCTCTGAGTTTGTCTTGTATTCTTGGGTGCACCTTCTCTATTGAAATGGGATTTTAGAAACAATGTAGCTATTTATTTAGGCAAGTTTTTAAAAAAGAATTTACACTAAATTCTTCCATGGAATCCATATTCACAGTACATAATCACATGGACAAAAGTTAGGGGGAACCACATGTACCTTCATGCATTATAGTACTGAGATCATGGCTAGCGTAAAAAGTGCAACTATAATCATAGATATGTTTTCTTTTTCTCCATGTGTACATGCAGGTGCACACCAACCTTTTTCCATGTGGTTGTGGACACTTGACTATATGATTTCACAGAGGAATGCAACAACTGGCCTTTTGTTTCTACATGTGCAATAAGCCTGGCCCTTGAGGACATAACACTTTAACCACGATTAAGTGTTGTGTCTGAAAACTTAAAGCTATTCTTTGCTTTTTCACTACCTTTATATCCTGCCTTTCCTCTGAGTAGCTCAAGGTGGCTCTCTCTCCCCCCCCCCATTTTTATTTTCACAACAATCCTGGCAGGTAGCTGAGTCTGAGAGACAAAGACTGATCCAATTGTACCCAGTTGAGATTCATAGTCCAGTTTGGATTTGAACCTTGGTCTCCCAGGCCCCAATCCAGTGGCGTAGCGTGGGGGGTACAGGGGGGGCCGGCCGCACCGGGCGCAACATCTGGGGGTTAGGGTTAGGGGGCGCAAATCCACGGGTTAGGGGGCGCAAATCCACGGGTTAGGGGGCG
Source organism: Podarcis bocagei (assembly GCF_964188305.1). Taxonomy (NCBI): domain Eukaryota; kingdom Metazoa; phylum Chordata; class Lepidosauria; order Squamata; family Lacertidae; genus Podarcis; species Podarcis bocagei. The sequence continues at coordinate 48,002,388 of NC_138126.1, read as the reverse complement.
CAAATTACTTGCCTTGCCCCGGGTGCTGACAACCCACGCTACGCCACTGCCCCGATCCAACACTTCAGGCCCCACACCACAACACTCACTTTTCAATGCTTAAGAATTGGTCACAGAGCAGGTTGTAAGCAATGTTTAGCACTAACCATGGTTAAGCATTTAATTCGCACTGAGCAAAGTGTGATTCGGGCCGTTTTTTCACCTCACAAGCTGCTTCTGATACTGCCTTCACACTGGCATCTTTTGGGTGGAAAGTACTGAAGAAAAGTGCAGCTAGCAGCACTTACAATCTTGTGGCAACAGCAACAAAAAGGTGAGTGTGTGGTTTCACATACTCTTCTGTTTTCCTGCACTGAGCTGAAGAGTCTCTAAAGACCTTCTGGCGTGGCTCTGATTTTAACTGGGTTAAGTCAGCCAGCCATGGTTATGCAAAATATGGTTAAGCATTATGTCTGCAGGAAGCCACTGTAGCAGAAAACACCTGAACAACATCTTTGTTTCCCCTCTGTCTGCTTCCTTGGGAGGGTATGCAAACTATTGTTGACACTTGCTTGAGTGTGGTACATTAGCTTCTGTAAGTAATTCACATTCCTAACCTTGAATGTAGAAAGCATCTTGCTTCTAATTTAGCATGCGACCTCTGGAATGAAACCATTTCGGGCCTGTGTTGCTGTCCCCTAAATTGGGAGAGACAAGGAAGGAGTAGAATATTATTGTGCTTAATCTAACCTTGCCAAAGGAAAGGAAAAACTTGGTTTGAAAGACACATTTTTCAGGGGCTTGTCATATCTGTAATAGGCCCATTGCCTTAAATATGTAAATTGCACGCACAGCGCATGCCTGCAGTCCATCTTTGGTTCTGTCAGCAAACCCTATAAGATCCCATTTGTCTAGAAAAATGCTTTTCTGAAAGGTATGATTATTCTAGACTGCTGAACAAGTTTTCCTATGTGACTGGCATTTAAACAACCATGGTGTTTTGTAGAGTGACACTTAGAGAAGTACTCTGCAGGAGTGATATAAGTGTGTTGGAGGGAGGCAGAAAATGGAAAAGAGAAAAGTGGTTGGGGGATGGGGTGTAGAAAGAAACATACTGTACTATCATTACGTCCCCCCTCCCCTTCTGATCAGCACAAAAGCCTGAATCTTCTACAGTCAGAAGATTCCGAGCAGTGACTGCAAAGAGATGGATTTTTATGGAGAAAGGGGTGAAGGCAGTTCTTTTGGGAAATGCTGATTAGTAGCTCGAACACTTGCATGAATATTCTGTAACTGAGTTTAATTAAAAACGCTTCTGAAAAGTGAAGATAATCTGGCTGTTAGTTGTTGGGAAAGGAGCAATTTCTTTTTATGTTGGTCTCAAATGCAGGCTCAAGCATGTTGTATGAAGCTTTCAAGCAGGAAATGTCTTATTTATATTATTTGTTGTCTTAATCCAGCAGAGAAGTAAGAAGTCCTCTGAGATTCAATGATTAAATTGCCTGTTTGCTCATGTTAATAACAGAGATTGGAAATATCTGTGTCTTGATTCAGTTCTATAGCTTTGCCTCTTGCTAGACTATAAACAAGGTATCCTCTGCACAATTAATGCTTGATGATTCAGGCCTCTTCCAGAGTCAGTCTAACATGTTTGAGCAACATGGACCTCTCGTAGCACCATGAAAACACACCATGGGGTCAATCACTGCTGTAAGGAAAAGCCTCCACATTTATTTGGTTCACGTAATAGTTATACCTGCTTTGACTCCTTTGTTTGAAACCTGTTCTATGTTTCTCACATCTTTAAACATGCATGCTTACAAAATTCATTCTATTGTACAAAGACATCTGCATTTCCCAGCAAAGGTTTCTTTGCTGGTAGTGATTGTGCAGGGATTAGGAATGCTAAACCATTGAGGTATCTGTCGGCATTATAAAAGGGTAAAACGCCTACTAGACCCACAGAGGTGAGTCTAGCATCCTCATTGTATAGCTTCTGTCATATGGTACAGATGCAACTCTTTGCCCTGGTCTTTGACACCTAAGATACATGTTTTAAGGTCCTAACCTTCTGATTTTAAATGGTTTTAACTGATTTTAATATGGTATGTTTATATCATTGTAACCTGCCCTAGAACATTATGGTGAAGGTTGGGTAAGAAATTCAGTTAATACTATATGAAGGTTATCGTTATCATCACCGTCTTCTTTCATGAATTTATTGAATAATGCTCCTTTTAAACTCACATCTAAGTCAGACTGGTTTTGTCTCAGGGGCATGTCATAAAGTCCTAATAGCATGGTTTCCTTTTCAAAACAGCTGTCGACTGAGGCACTTTGAAGCAGTGAAGGATCGGAAGGGAAGGAAGAATGTGCTTACCCCTTTCCCCCCTTCCTATTTTCCTGTTAATCTCCCCATCTCCTAAACTCTGTATAATAATAATAATAATAAACATAATGAATGCATTTTATTTATAAGAATAATAAATCTTTATTGCAGTCCAAAGACCCATAGAACAATTTCAGAACAAAATACAGTTAAGACAGCCAACCACAAAAGAGAGAGAGAAACCGAGGCGGTCATTTTGTTATGTCTCAAGCATGATGATTGTTATGTCTCAAGCATGACAGGTCTAATGATATTACACTGGCCATGGCATTTTATTTATATGCCATTCTTCTGCTGCCGTACCCCAGAGTGTAGCCAGGGCCAGCCCAAGGCCCTTTGGCACCTGAGGCAAACCACAAAATGCTTCCCACCCCAACCAGGGAAGAAGGTGTGAGTGAAGATCTACATCAGGAGCAAGGGCAGGAGGAGACCAGCAGCTCCTTCCATTCACCAAGAAGCCCCTGTAGAAGTGGCATGGGGTTTGATTTGTAATTTATAATTGCAATGTACTGGTTTTTATCCCTGAGCTATAGGTAGGGCAAACCCACCCGTGAAGCAAGATAAGGCAACTGCACCCACGGGGGCAGCAGATCCAGCTTCCAAGGAATGCATTGCCCACTGCTGCTGATACAGTGGCAGTGACAACTGTGGCACACTCCTTGGGGGTCGAATCTGCTGTCTCCTTGGCCTTTTGGCCAAGGCGGAAGGTGAAGGTTGACAGGGGAGATGCCCCTTTACTGTGCCAGTTCCCAGGCTGGTGCAGTGAAGAGGCCTGGATAGGTTGTTGCCATCATGGGCCAGCTCCTGAACTAGCATTTCAGGATATTTTGTTGGCTGCTGCTAGCAGAGATGCTATCAACAGAACCTTCCCCTACATTTTGGGTTGGGTGAATTGGGGTGCTCCTTGCTGGTGGGGCTCCCTCACTGATGATGGATGGGATGGACAGAGGAACACACCCCACTTGTATAGGGGCTTGGATGGTTCTGTTAAACAATGGTTTAAAACACTGTTTGAAGAGATCTGTCTAAATCAAGTTTCTACTTCGTCATTCATAGATCCCCTGAAAAGGAGTGCCTGCTACTTGGCTACAAAACCAATGGAAACATGATAGTTTACAACTTTTTAAAGGGTTAAAACTACCTGGAAGCATGCTCTAAAACCTCTGGTCTTGCAGATCATGCTTACTTAAGAAACAAGGGGTTAGGACTGGAATTGTGAAATAATAGATTTCTGTCTGGCTCTTCTGTACACACCGAAAGGCAGTAAGCAAGGTCATTTGCCTAAAGGTAACTTTAATTCAGGATAGAGTTCAGTGTGCTGGGTTGTGGGTTTGTTTCCAGAAGCAACTTACTGCTTACCATTTGATAAAACCGTATTTCTCCATGAGATGGAAAGTAAATTTCTGTGAAGCTAGTTATAAATATTCATAATTTGCTGTAATACATTGTCTGCAATCCATTTTAATACAGAATTAAGCATCCTTAAATCCGTTGAAAACAATTGGCTTAAGCATACTTTATGTTCTATTTATAATGCTTGACCTGACAACTCTTCTCCATAGAGAAGAGTAGGCTTAAACTCAGGGTGTTTGATGGAGGGCCATGAACGGAGTTTCATGAGCAGCGTAGAATTTAATACGTTAGTATTAAATTCAGATTTTATGTTTAACTGGATTTTTTAAAAAGTGACAATTGATCTAATGTGGGAGGGGAGACTGACCTTTAAAAATATGGTTGTACATGATGGTGGCTTTGCATCAATCATGTGATCGTTCCTCCTACTGATCACAGCCCTTTGTGCCATAACCTGTACTGTTTTGGGGTCCCCAGTGCTTAGAAGAAGCCAGCGGTGGAACGTATGCCTGTGCTGCCCAGGGTGGGTTCACGGGGCACGGAAGGCACCCTCCATGTGCCACAGTTCAGGGTTAGGAGGCGGGCGGGGAAGCTGTTGCCCACTCTCCTGCTCTCTACCACCAGGTCAGGCAGAAGCACTGCAGCCAGGGCACACCTCCTTCTGACATGGAGCCAGGCTCCGATGAAAGAGTCTGCTGTGGGGGCACCTGTTTGTGCTCCCTCTCAACATTGCCCCCGGGGCCACGGCACTCCCGGCACCCCCTGCTACGCCTTAGGGAGAAGCAGGCATCCCGTCTTGTTCAAGGAGAAGCAATTCTGCTAGCACTACAGTTTGTTAATTTCCCCCCACCCTGGATGTGATGCTGGTGGCATAATCTGTAGCGCTTCTCTGGAAAGAGAGGTGTCTGTTTGGGGTGGGCTGTCAGTCCCCCATGCAGTTTTCCTACTCGGAAGAACAGGTGGTGCCTAGGGCTAGGAGCTGCTTTTAACAGCAGATCAGCTGTTCTCCTGCTCCAAAATTGGGAATTTTGGCATCTTCTATCATGCATTTGTAGTCTTGAGGATCATTTTAAGATTATGCCATTCTACCAGGGACTGCTTTGAATATGACTTGCAGCTTTAATTTAGTGCAAAATGCTGCATGTTGCCTCCTTGTAGAAGTGTGAATGTGAGGATGTATTCAGCCAGTATTGTGGTCACTGTAGTGGTTCTGTTGGTTTTCTCAGCCCCTTCACAACCTGTTAACAACATATACCACCCACCTGGGTCGCTTTGTCAAGAACCTCCAATGTAAAAGAAGCAATAACTGCTGTGGGGTGGATTATGACGTTTGTGCAGCAGCCCCAAGACTTTAGAACATGTCCCTCCCAAGTTATGCTTTAAAATGATAACATTTTTAGAAACCATTTCTTTAGGTGCTGGTGGTTTTGAGGGCTAACTTGGTGCCGCTTATGGTGTAGTATAAGTACTTTTGTGTGTGACAGAAGTTACTTGAATTTTAAGAGAAGAGGGAGTGCTTTTTTAAAAAAAAAAGACATGCAACGTTAACATGATAACTGAAGGGCTGTGTGTGTGCATTGCATAGCATTGTTAAAGTCAATAAAGGGGCATAGCTCATGTTCAGAAGCTTTTGCTGTGAATTCATAGAAATCATGTAGCGCCTGACTCACAGGAGGGAAGAAAGGAGGGGTAGCCCAGATGAAATGATAGCTGACAAAGATGCTCTAAATGTCTTAATTGTTCAGTTTAAGTTGACACTAGTAAGATGATGTCACAGGAATAAACAGCAACCTCTTCTTTGGAGAAGTCTGCACAGTTTGATACTGCTGTTCGGGGGGTGGGGGGGTGGGAGGGTGAGCTACCCAAAAGAGTTGTACAAGAAGCATTGTTTGTGGTGAAGGGTTCTCAAGGAATTACCTCAGCTGTAAACTGACTTCATCTACATCTCCTGGCCTGATGTATGGATCAGGCAAAGTTGCCCTCATATTTTATCACTTTGTAGAATTGTTAGTAATTAAGAAGAAGAAGAGGAAGAGTTTGGATTTGATATCCCGCCTTTCACTCCCCTTCAGGAGTCTCAAAGCGGCTAACAATCTCCTTTCCCTTCCTCCCCCACAACAAACACTCTGTGAGGTGAGTGGGGCTGAGAGACTTCAAAGAAGTGTGACTGGCCCAAGGTCACCCAGCAGCTGCATGTGGAGGAGCGGAGACGCGAACCCGGTTACCCAGATTACATGACTACCGCTCTTAACCACTACACCACACTGGCTCGTTGTTAGTAATTTTTGCACATTTTTTAAAAAAACTTTTAAAAATGTAGCATGATAGAATGGACTTGGTGTTAGCATATGCAATGACACAAACTGGAAATAGACTCTTCCATTTGTCTCTAGGTGAAGGTGTTAAATTGATTTAAGAACTGGTTTATGTGGTGCTCTTATTTAAATGTCATTCTAATAGCTATTTTAAATTTTGGAAATGTGTTGATCTGTTGTAACTGCTGGGCATGCACCCTAAAAAAGGAAGGAAGAGACCTTCCATAAAATGATAGTAAATAGTAAACTATTTTAATAGCGATTTTGTTATTACTAGGGCAACATCTTTGGCCTGTTGGTAAAAAGATCAGGGAAGATTCCCCAAATAACTTCTTCCAAACATGAAAAGCAATTCTCATTTGCTGAGCTGCATTGTCATAGAAGACAAGCTGTTTTTCTCCTCAAGTTTTTTCCTAGTCTCGTTGGGGCTGTGTCCTCTGCAGCCATCACCATGACTTTAGTGGTCTTGATTGCAGGAATTATTTGGGAGAGGGTGTGGCAGATCTTACAACTTGGGTGGGAGATTAGACCATGTGACCATTTGGATCTTTCCTACTCTGAATTTAAATAATAGCTTTCCCTACAGAACGTACCCTGCAAATGAGATTCAGTTATCTTCTGCTTATACTATTAATCACACAGTATCTCGTGCTCTCACTCTCCATAGGAAAGGTTTAGAGAGGGCTTTCTCACAGATTTGTATTAAAAACACCAAGGTAGCTTAGACCCATTTTTGATATTTTTAATGAGTCCGCAGAGTGTTAATGAAATTCATATTCTTCTCCTCCATTTCTTCTCCCTGTCTTTTCTCTTGTAAGATAATTATTTTGAAAAAAACTCGGAAGTTTCATCTTGACCTAAAAGCTCGGCTGATGGCAGCGTAGTATCTAAATTTTGGAGGACTGCGAGGTCACTTCCGTTTGTCATCTTTGAAAGTCTATTTCCATAGTATTCATAGTATTCTTTAAGTACAGATTTGGCATAATAATGTAATGCCTTCATAATGTACAGTGCTTTATGGCATTCATATTCCTTTGTATGGGCAACAAAGATCTTAACCCCCTGGGGAGCTGGTACCTTCTGCTGTACAAGAATCCTGCCTAAGGCAAATAAAGTTTCTAAACACTCCTTAACTGAGCAGAGAAGATGGTTGGCATTTATATGGCATTAACCCATCTAAGCAAATTGGGTTTTGCCCACTAATGGCTAATACGTAAAGGCTAATACATCAAATGTCAGTCAAGTACTCTTCCCTTAAACGTGGTAGGGCCACAAAGCTGATCCTGTGCTCTGCTTCATAAAATGAAACATTAGGCTTACAGTACTGGTAAAAGGAATTTTCTAAATATTGCTCTGACTTGGGGAGTTGTCGCCACATCTGTATCTAACAGATTGAGGTTGAATCCTGACAAGACAGAAGTTCTGTTTTGGGTGGACAGGAGACGGGCAGGTGTGGAGGACTCCCTGGTCCTGAATGGGGTAACTGCCCTGAAGGACCAGGTGCGCAGACTGGGAGTCATTTTGGACTCACAGCTGTCCATAGATGCACAGGTCAGTTCTGTGTCCAGGGCAGCTGTTTACCTGCTCCACCTGGTACGCAGGCTGAGACCCTATCTGCCCGTGGACTGTCTCGCCAGAGTGGTGCATGCTTTGGTTATCTCTCGCTTGGTCTACTGCAATGCGCTCTATGTGGGGCTACCTTTGAAGGTGACCCGGAAACTACAACTAATCCAGAATGTGGCAGCTAGACTGGTGACTGGGAGCGGCTGCTGAGACCACATAACACCAGTCTTGAAAGATCTACATGGCTCCCAGTACTTTCCGGGCACAATTCAAAGTGTTGGTGCTGACCTTTAAAGCCCTAAACAACCTCGGTCCAGTATACTTGAAGGAGCATCTCCACCCTCATCGTTCTACCTGGACCACTGAGGTCCAGCGCTGAGGGCCTTCTGGCGGTTCCCTCACTGTGAGAAGCCAAGTTACAGGGGACCAGGCAGAGAGCTTTCTCGATAGTGGCACCTGCCCTGTGGAATGCCCTCCCACCAGATGTCAAAGAGAACAACAACTGCCAGACTTTTAGAAGACATCTGAAGGCAGCCCTGTTTAGGGAAGCTTTTAATGTTTGACAGACTATTGTATTTTAATATTTTGTTGGAAGCTGCCCAGAGTGGCTGGGGAATAATAATAATAATAATAATAATAATAATAATAATAATAATTATTATTATTATTATTATTATTATACAGTGGTGCCTCGCAAGACGAAAAGAATCCGTTCTGTGATTCTCTTCGTCTAGCGGTTTTTTCGTCTTGCGAAGCAAGCCCATTGACGGATTAGCGGATTAGCGCTATTAGCGGCTTTTAGCGGCTTATCAGCTTATCGGATCAGCTGATAAGTGGCTTAGCGGCTTAAAAAAAGGGGGGAACCCGCAGGAACTCGCAAGACATTTTCGTCTTGCGAAGCAAGCCCATAGGAAATTCGTTTTGCGAAGCACCTACAAAACGGAAAACTCTTTCGTCTAGTGAGTTTTCCGTCTTGCGAGGCATTCGTCTTGCGGGGCACTACTGTATCTGGGTAGCTGTAGAGTGATGGCAAATGTAATGGTGGACTTTGTAGCAGGTTTTAGCAAGGAGTGGACTGCACAGCTCTGCCCCTCCCTACTTTCACAGAATGCCCCTAAAGCTGCAGACTTGCAGTGGAGGTTGGGATTGGGCTTCCCAACTTCATAACATGCTGGCCTTTAGTGGGTCAGAACCCACTACCAGGCCACAGCCTGATCTAAGTTGGGTTGCAACAGCAGTATCCAGCACCGTACAGATATATGTAAAATAAAAATAGGAATGGGTCCTTAATTGCATGTTTGGGTTAAAGGTGGGTCCTGAGTTAGCAAACATTGAAGACTATGGATCTATTGAGCTCCTGGTTGCTCTTCCCTTCAGATCAGGGCCTTTTTGTACTACGTAAACACTTACTGATTAGTCAGAGGAAGTTAAAAGAATAGCCATGTTCTTGCCCAGCAAGAATTCCTTCTCCTTGACTTCACCTTCACATAATGCTTTCTCCATTTTCCACCTTCCAATTTTATAACTTTAATTTCGTTACAACTCCTTCAACTTTCCAACAGGACCTTGCCACTTCTAACAGCAGCATATATAACTAATCCAAGAAAGGTCTCACTCAGTATGTCAGATCATGCAGAGCCAATATGTGAGTGTCAATGATGACTTGTGCCTGCAGTGAAGCGAATGGAAGACTGTAGCCATCAGTCATCAACATTCATTTGTTTTCATAAGCATATTAAATGTCTGGGGTAGATAACATTTTGGTGAATGTGAGATTCATGATTTGCCTTAAAAAGATTTGACAAAAACAAAGCTGGTTGATGAAGGGCATGCCCATTTGCTTGGAGAACAATAGCCATAGGGATAACCTTACCACATGGTTGCTGTCTAAAGGGGCTATAGTGCAACAGAAGTAGGATGAAAATAAACCTGAATAGTGGCATAAATGGTACAGGATTTCAGAAGTAACAGGATATGCGCTGACCGGAAATGAAGCAATAGGACCACCCTACAACTTTTGCCGGTGCAAGCGATATTTAAATTGGGATCATGTATGACTGCCCTGATAACAGCATGAGCACAAATCATCATGAACATGTAATAAAAAAAGGCTGTCAGGAGGAGCCTCAAGTGGTATGAATCATGGGATGGCTGTTCTCAGGTGTTTGGTTGCCTGACGCATTTCAAGTCAATGCTTGCACCTATATTTTTTCAAGATGGGTGTTGGGGTATGTGGGAATCTAGCCCCTTCCTTCTATTCTAAAGGCAAGCAAAGATAGTGGAAGGAAACACGCTTCAAATTGTCACAACTTGCAGTGGAGGGTGGAAGAGTCACTGTGGCAATTTGAATGTGAAATTGATCTGAAGAGCTGCTTTGCGCCTCTGAAGTCTTGCCATTGATCTTCATGTAATGAATTGCTGGGGCTCCAGGGCCCAAGATGGGTGAGTGGAGTTGTGATGTATCCTCTGCTGCCTCCAAACAAATGTTTTTCTACTCCGCCAATAAATCTTGCACAGACAGAATCCATTTTGTATATTACTTTTTTAAAACACACGCATACACCCCCACACACCCCTTGGGGTTTATTTTTTGTTTATTTTTAAAGAAACTTTTATCAAATACCCATAAGAAACAAAATGAGGGAATTGATTTCTGTTATGAATGTACGTTGTGGTTGAGTACCAAAACAATGAGAGAGTTTCAAAGTCTGTCCATAAAACAGAATTAAGATGGCTACGCTTGTCAGTTTCACGTTGTCATTATAAGTGTTGATGGGGAGATGAAAGTGAAGGTGTTTAACACAATGCCTGTTACATTCCTTAGGTGCTGGAACAAGATGTGGTTCTGCAGTCTATTGACAGAGCTATTGAGGCCATTCATAATGCCGCAATGAAGAATGGGGGGAAATACAACTTGGAGCAGAGGGATGTCCTCCAGTAAGTACAGCAAGCAGGACTATTCAAGACAGTATGGAAATAATGTTAGGGAAGGCACATCTGAAGGCAAATGACTGTAAGGCATGCAGTTAGCATTCAGGGCCAAGCCAGGTGTTTAAAAGACACATGGAGCGGTGCCTGCTCTATCACTTTTTTGTACTCCAGTCTCATCAGGTATTGTTGGAGCTAACGCCTGATTGCTTCACATCTCTGCATAATCACAAAACCTGCTCTCTAAAAAATAAAATAATACTAACAACAATGTTATTATTTGTACTCCGCCCATCTGACTGGCTTGCCCCAGCCACTCAGGGCAGCTTCCAGCATATACAGGATATGATAAAACATCAAACATTAAAAAGAACCTGGTGCCTCCAGAGAATGGAGAGGGAGGAGGGAGCAACGAGTCCTGGAAGCCTAGAGCTTCCTTAGCTAGCAACTCCTCGCAGTCACTTTGAACCCCGAGAAGTGCAGAGGGCGGAGCAAGGCAGACACATTCAGAAAAAATCGGACTAAGCACAACCCAATAGTGGACAAAGAAACATGGGTTTTCTGGAGAGGGTCCCGGGCAAAAGTAGAAAGTGCACACGTGAACCTCAGGACTTTGCTAGCAATTCTAGATCAGCCCTGAGAAACTATCCATTTACTACAGATTTTCTCATGATAGTCCCACCTAGAAAAGGCTGCTGTGTATCTGGGCTTGACATGTGCAGACACAATCTTTCTTTGTAATATATTTTTAATTGTTTTTCAATTGGTGGAGTGTTATCTGGCACTAATAATGGTGGCTACAACTACTACCCATTCCCTTTCCCAGCCCTGCCCACCCAATAAAGGAAAAGGGGAAAAAACAGAAGAAAAGCAGTAGGCTACTAGAATAAGCAACCCAATGTAATAAGCAATAAGGAAGACAAAAGGCTTGAATATGCAAGAAGAAGTGGGAAGGGTAGGGAGAATGGGATATAGGAGGGATGTGCAGCAGCAGAGGAACCCAGATAATATGAGAGTCACAAAGAAAACCATGCCATATAAATGGGAAGATGTCAGCATGCTGGCGAGTGATTAAGCGATGCTAATCCAGACACCCTCCTGGGGGAAACATGAGGATTTCCAGTTGTAATAAGATGATCCTTTTGGCAACCAAAGCACCTCTATGAATCCAGAGCACCTGATTTTTCAGAAGTGCCCATAGAATTGGTATGTATTCCAGATCAAAGTATTAAAATTTAAGGAAGAAGATAAAGCCACAGTAGTTTCATCACGAATTATGTGCAGGTGCCAAGATACCAAAGAGTTGTGTAATCTTGAAATCAATGAAGCTTTCTTTCCAAGGTGGTAACCAAAGCTTAAAATGCTGCATTCACACTGTTTGCAATCGAGTTTCATTGGAGGGGAAGTAAAGAACTTTGCAGAGTTTCTTCCTCTAAACTGAACTCCTTGGTTTCCTAGGCTAAAAATGTCTGGTGCCTGCAAATCAAAAGAGGTTTTCTTTCCAACATTGGTACTTCAGTTTCATGAGAGATACATTCTTTCCTCGCACACATCTTTTTGTTGTCAAATATGTAATGAATCATGAACAAAAGGGCAAGAAATAGTAAACCTTGCACACCATGAGTAGGAGATGGGAACATTCATTGGGAGGAATTCAGCATTGCACAGTGGAAGCTTTTCAGCTTGTCAGATGGAATGATCCCCTCCCCACTTGCATGTTGCTCTGGGAGTTCTCCCAAGCCCCTCTCAGAGCCAGTTTCTAAGGGCACAGGGAAGTGGGGGAGCCCTGTTGTGAAAGTGGAAGACCTTGTAAAGGCACTCATTAGACGAATCCTGCCCATAGCTCAGTGGAATTGGATTCATTCTGCCGTTGAAGTAAGATCTTCAAGGTCAGTCCGTGTTCACAGTTCAGTAATATGACTTCAGCTTTGGAACTCCGGACCAGTCCTGTGAGCTCTACTTCCTCAATATGGCTGTTGTTTTATATTGCCAGGAAGCTGATACATCATCGGAAAGAAACTGTTTCCCGCAAAAGTCACTCACCGTCCACTCAAGGAATGACTCCATCTTCCAGTGATCATCACCTGGACCTAGCCAGGCAACCCAATGGCGTCTGCAGGACTGGATATGAGCGACACCATAGCTTGCCTAACACAGATCCCCAAGAGGAGGAAGTTGGTGTTTACCAGGTGAGATCTGTGGCATATTTAATCCTTTATCTTACAAGATATCTACTCCATGTGCTAATTGTGTCGAATTTTTTTCTTGGGTGGGAAAGAGAGAATTTCCACCTCTTACACTTAACCATTTATAGCTGGCTGTGAGTGTTGATCCTAGAGAATAAGTAAAGAGCTGGGTTTTTTTATTGGACCTGCCAGCTATTTAGAAGCTCAACCTCCATGCGTTATTTTATTGAGCATAGGTGAAAATATGTTACATGCCATCTGCTGTTTCTTGTCAGTGTTCTATTTTGAGAATGAAGGAGGTGACTGCAGGTGATATTAACTGAACGGCAGCTTGAGATCAGTTCTTAAGTTGTGTTCACTACAGTTGACAAGCACTATAGAGTAGCTGAACCTATGATAGACCTGGCTACTGTGTGTGATGGTTTCATTTGTAAAACTTTGGGGAACTCCCAGGAAAAGGCCAATAGGAGAGAGATTTGTGAGAGCAGATTAGGGCATTCAGCAGTCTCGTACCTTGCTTTTAAAGAGATGCTGATTTCTCAGATAAGTAGGAAAAATGTATTTGGGACAGTGTTTCTTGTTGTCTTGCCCATTCTTCGACGGATTAGTTCTTTTAACTACAGTGACTGCTTGTTCCCCAGTTTACTGCATTGTGCAATGTGCCCTAATTTTTCTGTGCTGATGATAAACTAAGGAAGGAAGCACAGGAAATATGATTTGTAAGCAGAGATTTGTTTATTTAAGGCATTTATATCCTGTTTCTCTAAAAAGACTGTTGGAGCAGCTTACAAAAATTACCGTATTTTTTGCTCTATAAGACTCACTTTTTCCCTCCTAAAAAGTAAGGGGAAATGTGTGTGCGTCTTATGGAGCAAATGCAGGCTGCGCAGCTATCCCAGAAGCCAGAACAGCAAGAGGGATTGCTGCTTTCACTGCGCAGTGATCCCTCTTGCTGTTCTGGCTTCTGAGATTCAGAATATTTTTTTTTCTCCTCCAAAAACTAGGTGCGTCTTATGGTCTGGTGCGTCTTATAGAGCGAAAAATACGGTTGTAATAGGCTGATCCATGGCACACTAGGAAAAAAACAATGGGAGGGACAAAGGAAGCAAAACTAAATTTGTAGACATTTAAACGTATTCTGAGACTTCTCTGATGCCCGTGTATGTCTTTCAATTGGTAGGCTGAGTTCTGAAGGTGATAGTACTGTTTGCTGGAATTACTGGCCCAGTAAAGTATGGGTTCCTTTCCCTCCCAAAGGAACAGGGAGACTCTTCCTTCAGAAATGACGTTATTTGTCTTAGTGGTTGTTAGGACATTAATATTGACGGGAACTATAAAAAAGGTCATCTGAATGGAATGGAGCATGTCACTTGCCATAACAACTTGTTTCTTGATCTATTTATATCTACACTCAAGGCAAATAAACTCATTAGATCTTCTTTGGAAGAGGCCAGAGAATGCTTCTCTATAGACAGAAAAATGAATGATGGAAATCCACTCCCCAACTGTATTTTCCATCATGACCCTCAGTGCCAGTGAAGCTCTAGCAAAACATGAAGTGCCTTGACTAATAGGAAGGAAGCTTCCCAAACCCAATTTGGCTATAAATCCTCCACAATCTCTTTTGAGTGTGCTCCTGATGGAATGCGCTTTGCACTGTGATAAACAGATGATGAATTTAGAATCGCTGGAGAGAAGATACTTTTTGAACATCCAAATTGAAGAAGACCAACCTGTCAGCTATCCTGATTGTTAAGATTGACTTCTCTTTGGCGCTGTCATCACCGTTGTTTCCCAAGTAGAGTTGTTAGCAAAGGTAAACAGGGAATTGCTGCCAAAATGATATTGAGGATGGGGCAATGGGGTTTGGAGGACACCTGTCATAGGGCACACATCTTGCAGAGCCAATGCCCCTCCCCAGATACTTTTAAAGATCCTTAAAAAAAACAAAACCCCAGAAACCTTGGACTTGGGGGAAGCATGTTCTGTTAGACAGCTTGCTCTCAGCCCCCCATACTAGGGATTTTCTGGATATCGGGACATGTGCTCCTTTTTGCACAAGAATCTCTAGCTAGCAAGGGTATGCTAAACCTGAAGTGATCAGAACTTATTTAAGGGTGTGTCTTGTGATATGGTCTTACACGTGAAACCAGCTTGCAGGGAGAGAAGGAAGATGGAAGTAGATTCGCCATCAAACAACCCCTCCCCCCACCATTTCTTTTCAGTATTCCCTTGTTATTGTTGGTGCTTCTCTTAGAAAGCATCAGAGCATCAGCAGCGTGAAATTGACCTGATTCTTTGAAATTTCACAGGCTCTCACTTCTGGTCGACATCCAGAAAAGCAGCAAGCAGCAAACATGTTCAAAACTGGGCTATTCTTGTCATTCTACAAAGCAAGGGTAGATGCAGAGGAAACTCAGGCAGCTTCAACATTAAGAGCAGAATTGTGCTTCATTATGGAAATATGCCGTTTCCAAGCTTGTGTTGCCTGGTAGTGCTAAATAGGGACGGGGCATTTACATGGGAGAATTCGTCAACCACTGAGTGGTATTGACAGTGTCCCTCTCCCGGTCATTTTAAAAAACTGTTCTGCCCACCATCATGGGCTCTGAGGCTGGAAGAAATCTGGCTGTTGGGAGAAAAACATTCTTGTGGGTATTGACAGGGGAGGATTAGCAGGAGCTGTTGAGCTTTCTTGCCCGCAGGCACACGAACCAGCAGGAATGTATTTGAGAAATATATATTTATTTGCCTGTGCAAAGCATACTTACAGCTACACCTGCGGATGAGCTTCCAGCCTTCATAACAATAATGAAGGCGTTGCTTTATAATCTTATGAAGTCTCAGACGGAAGTTTTAAAAATAACTCCTGTTTATGCAAAACAACAAACTATATTTGTCTTATCTGTGTTGCATCCTGTTTTGGGGGTTTTAAAAAGATTTCCTGAACACCACCCAGGACTAAAGTACAAATTTTCATCGTTTTGTAAAAAAGAAAAGAACAAATAGGGGTCAATTTGAGAAGTTTGATGGAAACCATTGAAAAAACCAAGATCCTTTTCTTAGCTGACTGCAATGGAACGTTTAAAATATCTGGCTTATTTAGTTATATTTATTTGTTGGTTTCCAAGTGGCGTGAAGCACTTTTATTTGCAGTTTTGCACACTGCCCTAGAATCCTTTATTGGAGCGCTGCTAAGAACTTAAATAAATAATATAAAAACAAATTCTGCTGCTTCCTCGTCATACCAAGCAGTTCTCAGAGCCTTTAAAGTTTAGAGAATGCCAAGGTTTGAAGATTTAAGTTGACTTGGTGCATGTGCATATACATAATCTTTTAGGGCAGGGGTGGCCAACTCCCCAAAGACTGCGATCTACTCACAGAATTAAAATCTGGCAGTAATCTACCCCCTTTTTGGGGGTTCAGGTCAAAGTTGTTGGTCTTTTTTAGGGAGGAGGAAAGCCCTGATTTTTGAGAATTCAAGGGGACAAAAGGGAAAAGCGCCACTCACCAACGGATCACTGGCGAAGCAAACAGCCTCACTGAATAAACTCTGTCTTCCATTCTGCAGATTGTGCAACGATGGAGGGTGGGGTGAGGGGGCGGAGACGGATTCTATTTTACCAATGCTAAGGAAAGGGACCCAGCCATCGACCGCAATCTACCAAAACCTCCCAGGAATCTAACAGTAGATCACGATCGACCTGTTGGACATCCCTGCTTTAGGGGAAAGGAAGAGGCATTTTGCCAGTATTTTGAAAGACATCCTTTATGTCCTTAACTCCCAGCTGTCTGATATTTATTGAGATGGGATACCCATAATTTCTAAATGAACAAATGAGTTGTTGTCTTTTGTTAGAATCATGTGTAAGCATTGCCATTTTTCAAATGAGTAACACTTTTTTCTTTAAACTTAAAAAAAAATAAAGGACTGAGCTTGCGCTTCATCATGGTTTTAAGTATTGTGTTTATGAACTGTAACTGTTAATTCTGGGCTTGGAGTAAAGAATGACTGTGGAAGGCAAACACATAGGCCTCACTATGGTAATGTAGTGAATGGGATGGAGCTGTTTAAATAGTATCTTCCATTTTTAAAAAAAAAATCATTTCATTTTATCTATTTATTTATTTTTTATTCTGGATTACGATTGTCAGAATGATAAAAGGCCAGAAACAAAGTATGGCGTAAGTTAACATATTTTATGGTTGTAGTTTCTAACACCATATACCCTAATTTTAACTTGTTAATACTTAAGTGTAAAATGTTCTGCAAAACATAACCATAGGCTATGCTTGTTCTGTTCAAAAGCTGCATTTCATTTTAGTTTCCATTTATCTCCTGCCCACTGCTGTTTAACCAATAATGTTTATATATAATTCCTAGTATACCGTTCACATGAAGCTGCCACTTGCAAATCACTATTCTGCAAAATACGCTGCTTACACTAGAATATGCAAACGACTGGCTATTTGGGATGCATGGAGTTCCACAAATAAGCTGGCCTAAGCACATGAAAAGTTCTGAACATTTTTCTTCAGATGAACATCTTTTGAACATCCTTTAAAGCAGCAGCCGCCCCCAACCTGATACCCTTCGGGTGTTGATAGAATATAACCCCCTCAGTTTCCAGCCAGCATGGCCAGTGGCCAGAGATGATACGACTTTTAGTCCCAAACATCCAGTGTAGCTTCTAGAGGAGCCAGGTTTGATTCCTTTTTAGTTTATTTATAAAGCAGCAAACCATAAAATAATAAATTCAACAATAGACTAAAATAATAATTTATAAAATAGTATGTGTTTTAGATATAACATGCAATTCATCAAAGCAATAGGACCTTGAGCAAAAACAACCTCAGCTTCCACCAAAGGCCTGAGTAAACAGATATGTCTTAAGTAGATGCCCCAAGCCCAGAAGTGTTGAAGCCACTGGTGTCTCCAAGAGCAGAGAATCACACAATCTACCGTACATCACCACACAGCAAGCTGCACCTTATGATGGGACAACTAGAAAGGCCCACTAACAATCTCTATGTTTGCACTTTTTAAAAACATGAAAACCAAGACCAACACTTGCAAATCAAAGGAAGCATGCCTAACTCATTGTGCAGTGGATTGGAGCCATACTTGCGAGGAGTGTTAAAGATCTCCCTATCTTCCAATCTATGTTTGTGATCCAAACTGGGCCCCCTGCACTGGCAACGTGTGGGAAAGAAAGAACCACCTACACATACAAGCACAGCTACATATCTTAACAATGCGTAGTTTAGCTCTGAGTGGTGCATCCAATAAATCGGCATTCACCAAACCGATGCCCTCCAAAGGTTTCAGATTACAACCTCCATAAATTGGAAAAGGTTGCTACTAATAGAAGACACTGGGCATTCCTTTTGTAAATGCTGTGTCCTTTTCTAAGAGATCACTCTCTGTTTAAGGTGTATCAAGAATGAGGAACCTGCAGCCCTCTGTGCTGTTGGGCTGCAGCCCAGCTGCCATCATCCTTGGCCATGCTAGCTGGGGCTGGTTGATGGTAGGGAGTCCAAGGACATCAGAAAGGACTGAGGTTCCCCATTCCTGATGCGTATGGTGAGATCTTGTTTCTGTGGTATGTTACAGGTCCCATAAAGAGCACTCATAAGTAAGATGGCTTTTTTTTTTATTGAAATACTGTCACAGAGTTGGAGAGTGTGGAGGACTAGATGCTACTGAGTTGCCAAAGGAGCAACAGATGGATTGGGAGATGGGGTAAAAGATGGAAGAGCTATGGGGGACTCTTTCTTGGGGAGCTAACCAATAAAACACACACAGAGAGAAGGAAGGACAGAGCCTCTGGCTCCAGGATATTTGAATCCTCTGAATTTCTGCACCGCTTTTATATATTTTTATACTGACATTTCACAGGGTTTAGGTTGTGTTCTTGTTTTAATGATACGTTAACTGTTTTAGACTATACACCGCTTAGATATTTTTGAAATAATAATCAGTATGTAAAGGCATTTGAATAAGTATAAGGAAAGGACTATCCTTTTTTTTCTGGGAGGTGGAGAGAAGAGAGGGGGGAAACATAGATGAGGAAGAAGAGTGCAAGAGACAAGTGCTGGCCCAAAGGGTGAGATTTTTGGTCTCCACCATCCAGACTCCTGAAAATAAGCGTTGGTGTCAAGAGAGTTGCCTCCAGCTGCCACCTGAGTGGCAAGAACTCCAGGAGCAAAATGAGGCCAAATAGAGGAAATCAGGTGCAGGACCCCTGTGGTGATGCAGCCCCACAGAGCCTTAAGTTTGGGGAAGTGGGTTGTGTTAAGGAGCCCAGAATGGTGTGTGCCATTGGATGGGAAACTGTTCTCTAGCTGGCTAACCACCTTTGTTATAACAAACACTAATGGGAAGCAGTGTTAGAAACTGAGATATGAAATCTAGGAGCTAAATGACACCTTAAGCCTAGGTTATGGGCACAACAACGGAATGTCTAGGTGCGCTTTTTTATAACAAGAATACTAAGCTGAAAATGAATGAACTGCAGCTAAAATAATATGTTAATTTTTCACATGGTCTAGTCCTTCCCCTGCCCATCCCCCTAATATTCTTAAGAGGGTCTCTTCTCCAGTCTTCAGAAAGTAGCTGGAAGTGGGGAGGCAGAAAAAGGTCCTCCTTTCCTTCCACTCTGCAGTTTTAATCTGAAATTTTAGGCGCAGTACGGCGCCTAAACTGATTGTGCTAATGAAATTCCCTGTTGCAAAATGCGCCTAGAACAATGGGAGTTTCTAACACGGCTGGGAAGTGCTTCTTCTGTATCCCAAAAGAAGGAAATTGAGCCTTAAAACCTAGAGCTACTTCTGTCTAATCCAGATGTCACAGACGGACTATCTAATCTAGCCTCTGCCCCACTCACCTCCCCCCCACTGCTGATCAAGCTATGCAATTAATATTCCAGACTTATCTGCTCACAGAAGAATTGTGTGACTTTGGAAGTGTGCTAGCTGTAGGGAGCTCTAAGCACCGTGCACGAGTCAAAGCTTTCCTTGTCAGGAGCCTCTGCAGGGAATGAATGGCATTGTAAATGGCCTTGTCTAGCCTGAGACTTTTTTCCGGTCTCAGTAAAAAATGCTCTGAATGCATTAATGCGAAGAAAACCTACATGCTTCTAGTCTTTGTCTTTATCCCTTTGCGAGCATAATTTGTTGCATGGATCGCTCCGAATGCATCTAATATGCACATGGTTTGCTGCCTCTGTGGAGGGGCTGAGAGGAAGGCAAAGTGTACGTGTTTGACAGGTCTGTGTAACACAAGCACACAGTGCACTGCTGAACGTAGCAATTAAACATGCTGCTTGTCTTGTCCATGGGAGGGAGGAAAGCGACACATCCAGACGCTTCTGCTTTGCTCTTGGAGGAAACTGATTATTATTAACATTGCTATCCTCCAGCGGCATCTTTAAGGAATGAAAAGAGCAATATTGGGACAAATTTGTGCACACAGAGAAAAAAAATGATTTATTTTTTATGTGCCTGTCTTCGCTACTTCCTTTGATTGTTCTAAAACCTTTTCTTCTAGATCCCACCACAGCCACGCCGTGTGGCTCCCGTTACTCCGCCACCGCCAGAGAAATACAAAAACACACAGATGGCTGCCTCTGTTAAAAGTAAGAGAAAAACTTTTTGCGGCTGTATGACACTGAGGATCAGATGCATTGCTCAGCTAACTTATTTGGTTGTCAACGATTAGGAATGTGGAAAACTTGCTTATAGTATGTCAGGCTGTTGATCCGTCAAGCTCAGTATTGTCTACATCACGGTGGGGATCCTCTGAGTCACAGGCCTGGTTAGGCCCACCAGGCCTCCCTGTTTGAACTGTCAGGTCGTTTTGGCCAAGCCACGTCCACCTGCCCTATAATCATCTGGTGTGGGGTGGGTAACGTACTGCTGAGCTACTTCTGGCTGTGTGTGTTCCACAAGATGGAAAGGAGTATATTATAGATAAGAGTTTATTCCAAATGTTTTGCTTTTGTATTTTTTGCCATGGAACTTTGAAGAAGGCTTGCAGTCCTAGAACGATTTTTTCCAATTGTTCTAAAATCTTCTAACTTTCTAACTTTCTAGCTTTCCAAACTTCTCATGTTGGTGACACACTTTTTAGACATGCATCCTTTTGCGACACAGTAATTCAGTTTTACTAGCAAACCGGAGGTTAAACTAACCCCTTTCCAGCTCTGGAAGCAACGTGGGGAGCTTTTGCGTGACACACCTACACACTGTAGCCGACACACTAACGTGTCGCGGCACACAATTTGGAAAGCTCTGTTCTAGCATGATTTCAGCTAGTTGAGAACTTCAGGCTGTTCCCATATGATTTTTTTTTTTTTACAAAACCACCAGTCCTATGACTTAAAGTTCTTATCATGGGAAGATTTTCATGAGTAAGCACACAATATAAACATGCGTATTTTAGAAAGCTCAGGAATGGATTGGTGTATCTTTGTGTCCTTTGTGGCTAGATTTAGGTATTCCAGAAACTGCTGGAATCTTTCATCAGTTAGAGAGATGCATGTGCCTAGGGCTCCCACCTTAAGAATTTTGGTTCTGATAGTAACTTGGAGGGAGAACTTAAGAGATTGATGATAAACAGCTTCATGGGAACCACCATCCCTCCTTCTTCCTTTCTAGTCAGTTTCAGATGAGCTGGAAGTGGCAGTGGTTGGTCTTTCCCAAATGACCTGGCAGTATTTGAATGACAGACATGCCTCTGTGCAGTTAGTTGCTTTGGCTAAGGTGCATAAGCACTTCTTGTTGTTCTTTGGAGTACTGCAACCAAGTGTACTGAGAATCCCAGCTTTCCCCTGACCAGGATGTGATAATTCCATAGATCACCAGGGGGAGCCCACTAATAATGCAATGATGAAGGGCTCAATTAAGAACGAGCTTTCTGGGAACAATCCATCCTGCTCTTTGTTCAGAGCTGAACATTGTAGAAGCGGTGCTCTCGGGAACCATATTCTTTCAGCTTTTACCAGGAGGGTGTGTCAGTTATGTAACTGCTGGCCGTCACTGATGTATGTTCATTAAATCTGAAATGCCCAGTGTTGTTGAGAACAAAGCAGATAATTCTCCGGTGCTATGCTTTTTAGAAAAATGGATTATCCAAAGGGTCAACCTTATTCAACGGGAACTGTTTTCTTCAGGAATGCTCAGTGCAGACATAAAACATAGCCATGGTTAGAACCAATCAGCATTTGTTGCTTTATCCCTGGTTAAGGTTCCTAAGCTAAGTGTTGCCCCTTTAAGTCACCAGTGAGACCCACTTGTCACCTTGTAACCAGAAATGTTTGAATGTCGGAAGCTGAGCTTAAGTCATAGACCAGGGTTGCTCATTGTGGATTTCAGTCAGTCCTGACTACTTCTAACCATAGTTATAATAGCTGTACACACAGCCTCTTTGCCCCTGCTTCACTCTTCCTTTCATGCACATAGTAAAACAAACCAGGAAATTGCAGTTAATCAAAGCTTCCCGTTATTTCTGAAATGGGCAACTGTGGTTAATGCCTTCCAAACAAGTCGGGGAACTAGAGGTGAATTTTAAACCATAGATCCATATCTGGCTTGCTTCTAAGCCATTAGTTTGGGTATGTTACCATCGGCTTTCTGCCTGCTTCCCCTGCTTATGCAAAGGGAGGAGTGAAGAAGGAGCAAAAGGGCCTTTTTAGGTGCATGTGTAGATTCAAGCTGAAATTTTCAATAACTATAACTCCAACACATCCAGAATCAAGGGCACCAGGAAGAAACTGTGCCCAAAAAAATTTCTGCCTGTTTCCTCTTCAGAGATAGATAGCTAAAAATCCAAAAAAGTTGGAAGGAACCATGAACCTTACTAAACTAGGCACATAGTGAGGCAAATACAACAAAAGCAACTCATATTGCTTATAGGAGGCTTGAGGTGTGACGGTCAAAGTATTGGATTGCGTGTAGGTACTAATAATTTACTTAGTACCAGATTGAGCACATACAATGAGTTTCATTATTTAAAGTTTAATCACGCTGGATTATTGGGTGCAAAGGAATTATGCTAGATGAGCCCCAGTCACCCAGGGGAAATTTATACTCTGTTGAAGCAACCAGGCAAATGATAGCATTGAAAACTTGGTGTAAGGAAAACAAACATTGGTTAAGCATTATGACTTAGGCCAAAAAGAATAAAGTATAGTACTTAAACTTGTGCATTACTTGAGTCCTACTGGTCTTTGACCGTAATAAATTATCTGAATCTGAGTCCTACTCTGTATAGAAAAGAGATCAGTAGGTACAGAGGTTACCAATGTTTCTTTTAAATAAATAAAGGAAAGGAAATATTCTGGAGCCAGATCCTGCTAGGCGTGTGTGCTGAGTTCAAAGCAATGAAAGCGTGTTAGTGATTCATTAGCAATTTTAAAAATCTTTTTGGGAATTGAGAATAAATCTGTTCCCCTTTGGTTTTTAAGAGTGGTGGGTAATATAAAGGTTATACAGTTAATCAAGAATTAGAATCAGTGTTGTTGCCATTTGAAAGTACTGCTTCTTTCCTTTTACAGATAAGGTTCTCAAGTTGTTCATCTATGTCACTATTTACTATATATACTCTTCCTTGTCTTAGCAATGAAAGACTGACTGGGGGATATATAGTAGTCTATTTTGGGAAGATAAGGAGTAAAACTTAGTACGGAAATGCAGGCAGAATCTTAAACAAGACATTCCAGCAGTTGGACTGTTCATACATATATGCTTGATTTGCCTTGAGTATTCGGGTTTGTGAAGGTATGAGTTTACTGCTGCAAAAATAGCATGGTACTTAGAAAGCCTTAACCAGCAGGATTGCTTAAGAAAATAAATTACGCAAATCTAATTTATTTATTTATTTATTTTACTTATTAGGTACAAACCATTCCTATTATCTGTAAAAGTTGCAACTGGTTATTTCCACTTCTTAAAAACGCCAGCCATGCAAGAGCTATTTGTAATATAATGCAAGGTTTTTTTTGTTACTGAAAACCAAAGGGCATCCAGAAATTCCATGCAGGAGGAAGATCTCTGACCAATTTTAGGATAAACCTTGTGAACCAACATCCCATTGTGTTGGTTAACAAGCTAAAGGTCAGAGATGCAGAACTTTTTGACCTGGAGGGCCAGATCTTTATCTCCACCCCACGGGCCAGTTTTGTCAGGCAGATGGGACCACATACTGGTCAGTCATATTACAACATAATGATGCTAGGTGATTAACACCTGTCTAAACACAGTGCTCTTCACAGTACTTTCCAAGCATCCAACATCCAACTGATTGTTGGGGACTTCTCAAATGCTGCGTGAAGCACTTTGTAAGCCATGCACTTGGCGACTGTCAGCCAGACAGCAGGGCCTTCAAAGCCCATCAGTCATCATCCTATGACCTCACTTAACGTCCTATGACTTCAGGCATATGTTAGGTGGGCATGGCTTACCTGAAATAGCCTTGTGGGCCAAATGGACAGCCCTGGCAGGCTAAGTTTTGCCCATGAGCCACAAGTGTTATAGATGGGTGGCGGTCAGTACCTTTTAGCCAATGATCTCTGTTGTTGACTTCCGTAGATAGTACATTCTCAACTGGTGCTTGAAAGTAGCTGCAGAAAGGAAAAGGGGGATACTTCAGCAATGGGCAGTTTTCCTCTTGTAATTTGAAATATGTAAGAAACATTATTCAAAAGTAATAGCTGTATGCTTAAAAATGAAAGAGGGGAAAAAAGTGCATCTATTCCTGCGGGGAAAATCTCTTCCACCCGCAGATTAATGCTTTTTAATAAAAACACTGGGATCTTTGAAGAAAATTCATGTCTGCAGAGCAGCTTTTTCTCCCTTGTTGGAAAGAGGTTAGTGATCAGGAATACTCAAGAGAGAGTTAATACAATTTTGCTTTGAGATAAGTGAACCAGGAAGGCTAGTTAAACTACTTTGGAAGCATGCACAATGAGCTTCTTAATGGACTCTGCTGTTGCAGTTTGTTTTTTCCCCTCCTTTCCTTTGATGCTGTTGCTAAGACATTTTAATCGTTGCCTTTCAGACGCAGTTGAAATCACCTCTCGGTCAGTTTCTAGTGCCTCCTCTGTAAGCACAACTTCGCTGGATACCTTGTACACTGGCTCGACAGAGTCGGCTCTCCCGACTGCTACTCCCAGCCCCAGCAACACCCCTCCCCCTGTTCCCAGCAGAAGTGCCCACACGATGGCATCGCACAGCTTGGATATTAGCCCGCCAGGGCAAAGAAAGCATGGGAGTGCAAGCAAATCACCCCAGACCAAGAGGGCTGCCCCACAAGTGCCCGTGCAAGCAGGGGCTTCAGGTGCAAATGACGAGAAGACCGTACAAGCCAAGGAGACTGTGCCAGTTGCTCCTGCGGAGGCAGAGGATTTTGACTCCCTTTGCCCGGAAGATAAAAAGCCAGCTGATCTAGAGGATGCAGATCATGAATCACCGAGCCTAGTAGTATCTGTGCCAAAGACAATAGGCGCTGAATTGATTGAACTCGTCCGCAGGAACACGAATCTCAGCTATGAGCTCTCCCGGGTTGCCATTGGTGTAGTAATTGGCCATATCCAAACTTCTGTTCCTGCCACTAATAGCATCATGGAGCAGATTCTCATCTCATTGGTGGAAAGCAAGGTAGGAAAATACATAGGTTGAAAAGCATTTTCTGTGGCTTGCTGGCTGATGAACTTTGTTTTTAGAAGGCATGGGGTTTTTTTGGTGGGCAGGCAGTAGTAACATGAGTTGGGAGCTCAAGTACTTAGGTGACTGAGGCCGCGTATATCATATTCTGTCCAGCATAAGAGTGGACATATGCCCTTGAGGATATGTCGGCTCCTTTAGAGATGGTTGAACTTCAGACTAGCAGGATGTCCTTGATTTTTTTTGTTCTAGAGTCCCAAGATCCACCAATCACAGCCAGGTGCAAAATACATTGAATAAGTATTAAATAATTTTGAGCCCAGAAATTTGATTCCAGAACCAGAGCTGAATTGAGCTCACAGTCCTTTCAGACAAGAATCCGCTCCTAAATACCCCTGCCCCCTGGTGTGTCAGAAGTATAATTTGTAGCCGGGAAGGGGGTGTTGTTAAACAATTGGGAGTCAATAATCCTTGCCAATCTGCTTCAAATTACCCGGATCTACCAGTATATCCTGCTTTCTGCCCATCCCTACTCTATGGTGTATTTGTCACCTCAGAAAGTAGCAGAATGCATGTTCAGTTACTGAGCTTTATTTATGAAGAGATGGTAGAATTACTAAACACTTCATATGCCAGAAGAGCAACAGAATAAAAAGGGAATGGGATCATGCGGTCTTGTTGACATCCTTATTGGTAACTAATACACTGGCAATGTAGGGTTAGGCATACAGAGAAAGAACTGCATAAATTTGGCCTGCATAGATTGGAACCCTAAATCAGAGATGATTTAGGCAGCAACTTAATGACCCTGGTTGGTATAGACTGAGTTAGTGTTATAAAAATAGCAGTTGTCTATAAAGGGAAAAAATAATACACAATCTGCAAAGAGGTGGGAGAACCATAAGCAACATTGGTTCATTGCAAGGTCCTGTTCAGATTATTTTATCCAAAACCACATTTCCCCCCCTAAATTAAGAGTTCTAGAGATAATGCTGTTACACTGCTTTGCTTTAATAAGGCCCCAAAAGTCAAATCCTTAGGTCTCTGTCCCTGGGGTACGATGTTTTCTTTTTCTTTTATTTAGCTATAAGCTATTTTTGTTTCTATCCTGCTACATCTTTTATTTACCAGTGTATGGTCTGAGGTCACTGCCTTGCTGAAGCTAAGCAGGCCTGGATCTGGTCAGTGCCTGGATGGGTGTCCGCCTGGGAACCATGTGTAAAAATTAGTGTAAAATAATCAAGTAACATCCTAGCAACATTATCACAGGACAGAAACAGCATCAAGAGCATTGCCATAAAAAGTGTGTTTGAGCTCAGTGCGCTCAATGACATGGAGAGCCAGATCTCCCACAGCTATGAATTACATGATGTGAGCACTGATTATGAGAAGGTCTGATCCGTGTCCTCTACTCCTCACAGGTAGATGGATGCTTAACACAGATTCTGATGGGTGCAGCATGTAGGGCCAGGTTTATGCTTTGTTCACAGTTTCCAATTCCCTCTTTAACTCACCAAGTGGCATTTTCAAGCCTCTTGAGCTATGCTGGAACTGTTCGTTCCCCCAACATTAAATTGCGCACTCTTGCCACTGACTCCATAGTCTGTCTGGCTAACTGGCTTTAAGTGGAAAAATATTAAATTCAGTTCCTTTCTGTTGTGTGGTAGTGGAGAAGGAAACTTCCTAGTGACCTCTAATAGGAAAGCTTTATTGATGCTGGCAAGATTACAAAAGGGTTTAGCGAGGCATACAGATATGGAAAACTGTTTTGCTCAAAATTCAGATCAAATCGTAATCCAGTTAGCTGTCCATAGTGAACACAATCGCTAGATGCAGCAGCGGAACTTCACATTTCTGGGATCATGTGACCACTGGGTAATCAAGATAATTGCTTTTTAACTTGATAAAGATGGCGTATCAATACTCAGCCTCAATTCAGCAGAAACCTATAAGCAATTTCATGCTGCAGCCTTTTCTCCCCGCAACCTGTCTCCAATTTGGCTTAGACTGTTGGTTTCTGTTCCTGTTCTATGGCTCAAAGGAAACACCTACTTCAAGCTGACCGTATGCTGATAAAACATTAACAAAACCAATTTTTAATTGAAGACTGGAAATGTGTGGAGTCTGTGCACCAACCTCTCGTGTAAGGATAATTTTAAAGGGCTGTATCCAATGCTACTGCTACTCAGAGTTGCCCCATTGAAATTAATGGGCATGACTAGCTTAGGTCTCTTAATTTCAGTGGGTTAACTCTAAGTAGGACTAGCACTGGATCCAATCCCAAATGTGCAACCTCTCTTGTCACTTTTTCCCTACTCAGAAAAACAAGACCGTGGTTTTTCCCCCATTTGGCAGCGTATGGCAAAAAATTATCAATATTATTAATTCCATTTCCGTACTGCTTTATATTTTAAAGAAAATTTTCAAAAGTGTTTTAGAACACATTAAATAATCAAATAAAACAATCCAGAATAAAACATTACTGAAGAAAGTCAACTATAAAGTATACAGTCAAAGCAACAGGGCAGCCAAGAGTGTCTACGAACCCAGGCAATTTCCTTAATAATTTAGTGGGAGTGAAGAAACCACCAAAATCTTAAATACAGAGCTAAACCACAATCCTAGAAGTATCGTTCTGAGTTTGAGGGGTGGCATGTAACAGTATTACTTCATGATTCATCTCAAGGTCAACCCCATCCCAATTACCTTTCTTTTAGCTGACTATAACAACCTAATTGCATAGTGTTTGGGTGAACTAATTCAGCGCTTATTATAAAATAAAACCTACAACCATGAAATTGTTGACAAGGGAATCCATGTGTATAAAAATTATTCGGGGCCAGCAACAAATTTAAAAAACCAAATTAAAATTGCGATGATAAAATGTTGGGGCAAACAAAGCCTTAGAGCCCACATATTTTCACAATTGCTCTGAAGCGCTTTCCTCACCTTTTAACAGTCCACTTTATTTCCCTCCCATCTCCCATCCACAGGGTTTCCACTGTGAACCAAGCCGTTAATGGACTTGAACGAGATTAATCTATTAGCAAAGCTCTCTAATCTGACTAACTTCTTGACATATCATGCACCTCCTTAATGCGATTTCATCACTAACTCCATTTCTTTCACTCGCACTGCTAGGGTCAGATCTGCTCTTATTAAGTAGCTAGCAACGATTACTGCTGTATAGCCACCCCATACAGTTGTTTCCAGGAACCAGACTACGCCTTACGAAAGCAACAGCCAACTTAAATGATTTACACTACAGTATTTGTAAGATGTGCCTTAAGCTCATCGGTGTTTGTCATTCTGCATTTGGAGGGCAAAATTATACGCGGGAAACATCCAATCGCAATCTTTTCCGCTGAAGAGAACATGGTTATTTTGGGAAAGTTCCCTCTGCTGCTTCTCGCCTCCACTGCTAACAGATGGAATGACAATTGTGCTGTGCAAGCGTGGCTGCACTTCTGCAAAAGCTGCTCCGCTCCTTTCCCCCTAAGTCCTGGCTATCCATTCTAGAAAGCCAATGGCACTCTCAAAAAAATGTAGGCAATATTTTTAAGGGGGGTGTTGTTTCTTTGTTTTTTGAGTGGGTGTGCACAATCATCTCCCCAGAGCCCTAAATAAATAAATAAATAAAGGTATCATTGTACATTACTCCGTTGATGACTGTGTGATAAATCCCTGTACTAACCTATGCTTAATGCAAGAGATGGGCTGCCATCTCAACAGCACACCCTAGGAGACTCCAGCCCAGATTAACAGTGCCGAGTGAGACAGACACTTAATTCAATTTACTGAGCCTCTCTCTAGGGTAGAGCCTTTAGAAACTTAGTGTTTCATTTAGGAGCAAGCTCAGTTCCCTGGCTGAGTGTGTAGTAATTACAGGGTGTTTCCTTCCTCCTTCTTCTGGAGTTATAATCCTCTTACAGAGAAGACTATTTTACAGCGCAATGGAGGCAAGTGCTTACAGATGTTCAGCAGCACCGGACAGCAAGAGGAGTTTTTTTGGCTTCTCCTATTGCAATAATTATGCTTCCCCCACTTTGCCTGTCAGGTATTCCCATCGCCATCTGTAGGCCAGTCACTCAAGCACTCCTTCCACAGAGTTATTGGGCCGCAAGATATGCTTTGGTGACTGCAGTCAAGGGACTTAAGGTGCAGCCAGGTTTCCTGATCCCAGAAGGATCCCAATGTTTGTCTTGCAAAACTGGAAGCGCTGAACAGCACCGGAAACCAAGCTGGGTTTCTTTTATTTATATATAAACTCACATTTATTTCTATCCTTGTGTGTGAATCCCCACACAGTCACTTCTGCTCCAAATGTAGTAACTTTCCCTGTACAACTAGTGATGGCTGTCAAATTCTGGTACTTGTTTCAGCTCTGGATCTGGCTCTCCCATATTTATAGGAGGAGGCAATATCATGAAGCATTTTCAATGGAAGACCCCATAGTAATGCAAGGGGCATAGGCCCCAGCCAAGAAAAAGCAAATCCTGTAGCTGCTTATAGATCAGATCAAACTCCTACAAGAGGATGTTTGGAGCTATTTAGTCTAGGGAGAATTTTTTTAAAAAATGAGTAAGTGGGGATGCTATGGAAGTTCACAAAATTACACATTGTGCAGAGAAAGCACACTGTGTGATTTTCTCTCTCTCTCCTCCTGTCATAGTAGAACCCAAAAAGCCATCCAACGAAGCTGAGCGGTGGGAGATTTGGAACAGACAAAAGGAAATGCACAGTGCATCTTTGCGCAGTGCATAGTTAAACTATGGAATTTGAAGTCCAAAGACAGCCAACATTAAAAGAGGATTAGTCAAATTCCTGTAGTATAAGGCCTATAATGACCATTATTCATTCGTGATGGCTATAGATTACATTGAGTGTCAGAAAATCAGTACCTCTGGGTACCAGTTGTTGGAGATTATGAGCAAGAGAGTGCTGCTTCCCTCACCCCCTGCTTGTAGGCTTCATGCACAGACATTTGGTTGGCCACTGCAGAAGCAGAATGCTAAACTTGATAGGCCTCTGGTCTGATCCAGAAGGGCTGCTCTTTTGATCTTATGGATGAATGCATGTTTGCCACACTTGGATATCAAATAAAATGTGCAGAGGGCATGTGTGCAGGGGCACTGAAGTTACCACAGGAGCAGCTTACACGGTGTGCGAGTGGGCCTTCAGCAGCCTGTCATTATGTGGATGTATGTTTTCTTACATTGCCCAAATGGGCAATATGTTAAAAGGCAATTTAGAGAAATAAGTGGAAACCCAAAGCTCAAGGGAAAGCTAGCCTCTACTGACATTTTAAAAAGAAGTCTCTCCTACATCAAAGGAGGCCTGAATTACACCTTTGGCTAGATTCTCTCCCTTCCTGCCTTATTTAGGTATATGAGAGTACCTGAGAGGTACAAGTTCCTTCTTTTTGAAATTGCTTCCACTATAGAATAAGTGCAAGGACACCCTGGCAGACTATGTGCAACATCAGAGGTATGAGTATATTTCTTTTCCCTTGATCCTTGTATTGCATGAACACAGCAGCAAGGCAGACCTGAATGAAAAATACCACAAGCAATTCATCCTTCAAAAGAGCACATTGGGAATAAGTCTGTGGTAATGGATTCTAAAATTGATTTAGTAAAGCAGTGCTTTGACTTTTAATTTAAAGTAGGAGGACAGAAGAAAGGATACAACTAATTAAAGAATGTAATATGAAGCCTGAAAAAAGGTTGAGAGATTTAGTATAGAGCAGCAGGAAGCTTTAATCAATAATGATCTCTTATTCCATTTGGGAGGAAAAAAATTCTTAGAAAATCTTTCAGCTCCCTCCTCCAATTCTCACTTTCCCCAGAGAGAACATAGTTAAAGTTGTTTGAGAAAGAAGCACTTAACTTCATGCTGAAGCTAGCACTGCTGTCCATACACACTTCATGAGTTTGGGGAAAAAACATGCTCACATTCTCAGAAACACAACTTATACTCAAAAAGCTTGCTTATACTCAAAAATTAGTCAAGCACCATTTTAGCTTGAGGCACCCTGATGGGCTGCACAGAGGTTCCTTGAAGGAAAGACCCTCAAGACAGGGAATTGCCCCCACCCCCAATAGCACAGGGACCATGCTGCTTTGAGGCAGTCCCTTGGGTCTGGGAACAACGTCTCAGTCTTGTAAACCTGCGAGGCCACTGCCTCATCACTATGCCCAGTGTTCAAAACTCCCATTGTTCTAGGCACATTTTGTGACGGGCAATTTCATTAGTGCAAGTGGTTGCTGAGCTCAGGGCGCCGTACTGCGCCTAAGATTTCAGAGTGGAAGGAAAGGAGGACCTTTTTCTGCCTGCCCACTTCCAGCTACTCTCTGAAGATTGGAGAAGAGACCCTCTTAAGGATATTAGGGGGGTGGGCAGGGGAAGGACTAGACCATGTGGAAAATGAATGTGATATTTTGGCTGCAGTTCATTCATTACCAACTTTGTATTTTTGTTATAAAAAGTGCACCTAGACATTCTGTTGTTGTGCCCGTAGCTTAGGTTTAAGGTGCCATTTAGCTCCTAGCTTTCATATCTCTGTTTCTAACACTGCTGTTCCCACACTGCTGTTGACTAGTCTAAAGGTCATCTTATATGGCACATTAGTTAAGCCCTATCTTGCTGATTACAGAACAAAGTTAGTTATTGCACTAAGCAAATAGCTGACTTGGATCTTGAAGTCATTATAGTTCCGTGATAAGTTACATCAACCCAACATTCAATCCATATACACCCAGGGCACACATAGTGGCTCTTCGGGAGGAAGGACTGGATATAAATTTAATAAATGCACGAGTAACATAGTGGAACTGCAATTATGGCTGCCCAGCATGGATAGAGGGGAAACAGTTTTGAATGTGCAGCTGCCCAAATACACTGACCTTTGACTTCTTTATCATCATGGAGAGTCTGGTCATGATCCCTCAAAATGACAGTGTAAAACTAGGGCCTAACTTGTCTTCCAGCGACACAGCTTATTTGTGCACCTTTGCTCGCAAACACCTTTTGTTTACACTCTAGCAATGAAACACTTTAGTTCTGCACTCTTCAGACTACCAACTCTTAAATAGTCAGCCAGCTACAAATTTAGTTTATTTCTTACCCAACTGGCAATATTTCACTTCCATGCTCTCCTCTATCCATACTTCTGGATTAAACGTTTGCTGTTTGGGAACTTGTGTTGGGAACTTGTCTGTTCACATAATGGTTCTGCATGTACCTTAGCATCATACAATGCTTCTCCTCTGGTTTGGGTCATATTATGGTCTGAATTGATCTACTTGTGGAAAATCCTGTCTCAGACCATAGGGCTGGATAAAGACCTCCATCACTATAAGTCTATGTGAAGATAAAAGCATAAAGTTTTATCTTGGTCCTGAACAAATGTTGCATGAACCATCTATAAGGCTCAGTCAGTGTGGATGCACAGAACAAGGGCTTATTTATTGTGGCATCACTTGTTTGGGGACACCCCTCCAGGAAAAGCCTGGTTTTTGTTTCACCAAGCTTTTGTGGTTTTCAGAGCCTAGTATCTTTTGTCCTTATTCCACTCTCCCACCCTCATCCCAAATATAAGGCCTCGGGTTCAATCTCTGACATTTCAAGGAACTGCTGGGCATTCCTCCCATCTGAAACTGCTGAAGTACGGCCAGCCACTGTAGTAGGGTCAGCATGCAGCTAAGTGAACTAATGGTCTGACAGTATAAGGTGGCTTCCAATTTCCTTCCTTGCAAATTGCTTAGATACTGAGAGATGACATTTCAAGGTGCTGATGGCAAATTCTAGGGCATGTTTTGCATGGAAATCAGGCCTCTAGAGAAATCATCTTGCTCACTTCCAACCATGTGTTATCCTTTCTACATGAATTACTTTTCAAAGATCCCCCCCCCCCATCCACACTGCAAGTTAGCCAGCTAAGGAACTCTTGGCTGCATCTAAGCAACAGCCCCTGTATGGTTTTTGTTGTTGTGGGTGGTGGGGAGGCACCCCAAAAAACATTAGCATGATCCTTTACCTATTCCCAATATAGTACCAGTAGCGCTCCGTCTAAGGAAGGGAGAGAAAGGGTTGGAGAAATCTGATAGAGTTAACGGTGCTTCTCACAGTGTTGATTTAAAATGAGGTTGAATGAACAGTGTGATGGGAGATGGAGATTCTTACCATCTTAACTCTAAAATGATGCAAGGCTCTTTTAGTTGGGTTCCTAGGGCTATGATTTTCATCACATTTTGCAAGCACATAGGGTCACTTTCATGCCTTGTGAGAAAACAAAAGTTGCACAAATGGGGAGCAATGGATTTCTAATCTTCAAGAGAATCACAGTTGCTTTATACACCTCCTCTGCCAATGTGAATTCATTTGTTTAATCAGGTTAATGGCATAGTTGGCAGGTGCAAAAACCCAACAGTTGTAAGATTCCCAAACTGCCTCCTTCCTTACAGATATGATTGTGCCCAATGAGCTGTATTGTGTTGACACTTCTGCTCCCCAGGTTATACACATCTTTGAGGAATATCGTTTTCTGTGTACCAGCTGAATTAACTAATTGTTCAAGCTGTTTGCCATCCGTTTCCCAGGACACTGAGCAGAACAGACATTTCAGTTTTCAGAGTACTAATTCATGCTTATGACTGAGGGTATTCTCATAAGTGATACTAACCCCATTAAACCTCTTGTGGCTAGTTCAAATAAAATCTTTATTATTATGGCCAATGACCATTAAGAAACAAAGGGTAAGAAACAAATAGAAGACATTGTCCTGATGTGGAATAAAATAAAGTAAAATAAGTCACTTGTGGCATTTTTGGATGCCTGTACATGATTTGCAAATGGCAGTTCATTGAAGGCCTTCACTTGGAAGGTGCACTTACCTTAGCCATTTAAATCTCAGTTGAAAATTAAATTATAGTTGAAAACAAGTGCTTTTCCAGTAAGTGTGTCCTGTTAAAGCGATGTGTATTATTTTTGTTGCAGGATCTTTGTTCAGGACTGCCTTCTGGTCAGATCTGCCATGACGAAGAGAGGCTAAAGGTTATATTTGCAGATCTGGCCCGCCATAAAGATGATGCCCAGCAACGCAGCTGGGCCCTCTATGAAGATGAAAATGTCATTTGCTGTTACTTGGAGGAACTTCTTCGTATTCTGGTAATTTCCTGCTCTGGCTTTTGCATGGCTTGAGTCTTTGTTACTTTCTCAGACTTCTGTTCAGCAGAAATGTAAAATTTGATTTATGTATTATTTATTGAATTTATACCCCCACGTATCCTCCCAGAGGAGCCCCGAGTAGCAATCAAGACAGGGTAACTTAGAGCTTTCCAAACTTTTCATGTTGGTGACACACTTTTTAGACATGCATCATTTTGTGACACAGTAATTCAGTTTTGCCCATTAAACTAACCCTTTTCCAGCCCCGGGAGGAGCGCGGGGATGCGTTTGCTCAACGCAACTACACACTGCAGCCAACACACTAACATGTTGCGACACAGTTTGGAAAGCTGTGGTGTAACTTTTTAGTTGGGTGGGAGATGAAAAAAAAGAATGATGCAGATGCATTTCTGTTATGTATGTGGCATGATAACCTTGTCTTGATCCATATCTCTCTTGAGAGGCCAGCATGTGTACGAACAGGAATGTGAACTGAAATGTGAAATTGCCTAATGTTGCTTGTTTTTAGCGTGAACTTCAATAGCGTTTCTAAAGTAAGGAGTCTGCAGGTGGGAATTTACATTAAAAGGCCAACTCTTTCAGAAGAAGCATCTATTAGCAAGTGGAAAAGAAGTCCAAAACAACTTATACCTCTCATATT
Source organism: Podarcis bocagei (assembly GCF_964188305.1). Classification (NCBI taxonomy): domain Eukaryota; kingdom Metazoa; phylum Chordata; class Lepidosauria; order Squamata; family Lacertidae; genus Podarcis; species Podarcis bocagei. Next base: position 47,967,183 of record NC_138126.1, on the reverse strand, counting down.
TGGTGCATTTTAGTGAATGTTCATTGTTTAAGGATGTGATTGGCTCAAGGTCCTTTTCCTCTTCCAGGCCTGAAATTAAATTGGAAATTGGGGGTGGGGGTGGGAAACCTTATAGGCTATTTTGTCTTCCAGAATGAGAGAGATATTACTTTATAGGTAGTGGCATGCTATTGTTGGGCCTTTCAGCAGCTCGCATAGCTCTCTGGAATTATATATGGTTTTTTTTTGTTTGGACCATACATCCCTAGACTGTTTTTGTTTCAGGACAGAGACTTGTTTTGGTACTGAATGTAACTTTAGTTTGCATTATGTTAGTTTATGTTTCGGGAATGGAAAGATTGCGGTTTGGGACAGATCTGCAGGTTCATCTTGCATGGCTATTGTCAGAAACAATCCATTCTTGGTTCACTGGGAAACTGATTTTTTCCATCCACATTTCCAGACCGATGCGGATCCTGAAGTCTGCAAGAAGATGTGCAAGAAGAATGACTTCGAATCGGTTATGTCCCTTGTTACATATTATCAGATGGTATGAGGCTGCAGTCAATATTTTTTGTTTCCAGAGAATGGTAGAGGATGTTTTATCCCATGCTGATGGCCTTTCAGCTGATTCCCTGGTGGCCCAGATGGGTGGGGTATAAATAAATCATTATTATCATTATTATCATTATTATCATTATTATCATTATTATCATTATTATCATTATTATCATTATTATCATTATTATCATTATTATCATTATTATCATCATCACAGCTGCATGTAGGGGGCACACTGTTTTTATGTAATCCTTGTTCACAAATCAAAACTGATGGAGAGTTTTTGGGGACAGGAATAAGTGAAAATGTGAACACAAGTTTACAACAGTGTTGTCAAGAACCTTAACCTCCTCCTGGCGTTCTCGATTCCAGGAATATTTGTAATTGGTTTATCTAGCCTGTGAATAGTGAACCTTTAGCCATCCAGATGCTGTCTAATTGGTTTGTCTAGCCTGTGAATAATGAACCTTTAGCCATCCAGATGCTGTTGGAGTCCAACTCCCATCTGGCCAGTGGTTAGAGATAATGGATGTTATAGTCTGGCAACATCTGGTGGGGGGCACAGTTTCCCCATGCATGGGCTTGCCAGTTAAATCAGGCAACTATGAAGGCCGTAGTATTCCACACTACGATCAAGTAGCCAAACAGTAAGAGCAAAGGAAGAATATGAGCATGCTGAGTGTGAGCTTAACACTGTAAATCTAGAGAGCGTAAGCTGTAAACGAACCCATAACAAAGGACTGCTTATTTCCAAAGTTTATTTCCTGCTTGGCAGGGGGTTGGACTCGATGGCCCTTGTGGTCTCTTCCAACTCTATGATTCTATGATTCTATGATTTGTGGCATCAGGAAAAGTGTGCCTGAAAACAAGCCTTATATCTGGGTCATGGACACATCTCTGCTAGCAGCTTGGAAGATAAATCTAGCTGCCCCTTATAAAAACACACAAAAGCACTCCACTCAGGAACAGAGGTAGCAGCTTTGCTGTCATCGAGAGGAAGGATTTCTGAGAATGCCTTGGGAACATTGGCAGGCTGTTCCTGCTCTTCTCTTAATTGATGCACATCTGTGCATTCATAAACAGCTTTGGGTAGGAAATTAGGTTATGAAGATACTTCTCTGGGACAAAGGAAGGAAATCAAGTATGCGGAGAAACATGTAGGTGTTTCTCTTTAGTGCCTACAAGAATGCTTCTTTGCTCCATCCCTTTCCGAGGGCTCGCTGTTACAGCCATCTGCCCTAGATAATCCACTCTCCTATGCTTGTCATAATTAATTCATTTTATTTTAAACATGTTTTTATTTTAAAAATCCAGTGCATGGAAAGTAGGGGGAGGTCTGTAGTTTACTGCTGGAGCATCCTTGCATGCAGAAGGTTCCTGGTTCAATGCCCAGCGTCTCCAGGTAGGGCTGGGAGATGGAGATATTCCTGTCTAAAACCCCAGACAGCCACTACCAGTCATTGTAGTTGCATCTGAACTAGATCGACCAACGGTATGACTTGGTACGAGGCATGTTCCTGTGTAATAATAATAATAATAATAATAATAATAATAATAATAATAATTTATTATTTGTACCCCGCCCATCTGCCTGGGTTTCCCCAGCCACTCTGGGCGGCTTCCACAGAAACCAAAAATACACTAAAATATCACACATTAAAAACTTCCCTGAACAGGGCTGCCTTAAGATGTCTTCTGAATGTCAGGTAGTTGTTTATCGCTTTGACCTCTGATGGGAGGGCGTTCCACAGGGCGGGCACCATTACCGAGAAGGCCCTCTGCCTGGTTCCCTGTAGCTTTGCTTCTCGCAATGAGGAAGCCGCCAGAAGGCCCTCGGCGCTGGACCTCAGCGTCCGGGCAGAACGATGGGGGTGGAGATGCTCCTTCAGGTATACTGGGCTGAGGCCGTTTAGGGCTTTAAAGGTCATCACCAGCACTTTGAATTGTGCTTGGAAACGTACTGGGAGCCAATGTAGGTCTTTCAAGACTGGTGTTATGTGGTCTCGGCGGCCGCCCCCAGTCACCAGTCTAGCTGCTGCATTCTGGATTAGTTGTAGTTTCCAAGGCACCTTCAAAGGTAGCCTCACATAGAACACATTGCAGTAGTCTAAGCGGGAGATAACTAGAGCATGCACCACTCTGGCGAGACAGTCCGCGGGCAAGTAGGGTCTCAGCCTGCGTACCAAGTGGAGTTGGTAGACAGCTGCCCTGGATACAGAATTGACCTGCACCTCCATGGACAGCTGTGAGTCCAAAATGACTCCCAGGCTGCGCACCTGGTCCTTCAGGGGCACAGTTACCCCATTCAGGACCAGGGAATCCTCCACACCAGCCCGCCCCCGTCCCCCAAAAACAGTACTTCTGTCTTATCAGGATTCAACCTCAATCCATTAGCCGCCATCCATCCTCCAACTGCCTCCAGGCACTCACACAGGACCTTCTCCGCCTTCACTGGTTCTGATTTGAAAGAGAGGTAGAGCTGGGTATCATCTGCATATGTGGTGAGAGTTGCCATTGTGACAGATAGTCAACTTGTATGGATCAGAAATTACTTTTACAAGTGTAATGTTTCCTTTCTGTGATGAAATATCTGAAAGGATCTTCACACACAAAAAGAAATTATAGAGGAGTTAGAGTTATTTATTAGTGGATAATTCATCTGTTCCCAGTTGTATCAATTAGGAGACTCTCTCTTGAGGAGTAAGCTTACTTTCCTCTAATCCCAAACAATGCTTGGATTGCACTCTATCCCAAAACTTGTGTGATGCTACAAATTGACGCAGAAGGCAAATTGGAAGGTGGTAATAAATGGGTCTGCCTCAAGTAGGAAGAGGTTATCTGGCACTGTCTTTTAGTGTTTACAGCTGATTTCGACAAACCAGGAAGTCTAGGTTAACTGTCATTTCTCTGTACTTCAAGTCCAGGAAACTGTGGTTAATAACTCCCAAACAAGCTGTAGCTTCATTTCTGGCTTGTCACTAACCTTGGTTTCCTGGTTTATTGATTATCATATTCATAAAGAACTAGGCAAGAAACACTAATGGTGAAATCCAGTTCACCACCATTTTCCATACCCTGAAAGGCCAGCTTCCATGTGAGCTCACTAACTTGAAACTGTTCCCGTGAAGATAAATGTACTCGCTTTGCTGAGCTCAGTTCTTAAACTAAATACTTAACCTTGGTAAGTACAGATAACAAACAGGAAGAATTTTCCTGGCATTTTGTCATTTAAAATTTGTCGTTTATAACTTTTTAGGAGCACAGAGTGCCATTACGGCTACTGCTTCTGAAGTGTTTTGGAGCAATGTGCAACTTGGATGCTGCTATTATCTCTGCTCTGGTGAATTCGGTCCTGCCAATGGAGCTAGCTCGAGACATGCAGACTCATACCCAAGGTAAGGCAAGCTTATAAAATGGCTCTTGCTACATCTCTGCTGCTTGTCATGGAGATCTTTAGGTGGTATTATTATTAATACTACTACCTACCCACCCATCTGATCTGACTGGGTTGCCCCAGCCACTCTGGGCAGCTTGTGAGGTATTGTGGGGTTATGAAGATTGGGCATCCAAAATAATTGTTACAGGTATTTGGACAGCAATCTAATCCACCATTGCAAGAGTCTCTGAGATGGGTGTTAGTAGGAAATTAAGACTGATGGGCACAGTGGAGTTATGCCACCAAGTTGAAGCAGATAAGGGCTGAGGCTGGACTATAAACAGGAAGCGAAGAGAGGGAGGGAAAGTAGATCTGAAAGTACATTCTTTTACCCGTATCTTTGATCAATTGCCTGGCATTTCTTCCATGCTTCTACATCCTTGGAAAGCCTGTTGCAAGCTGAGGAAGCAGCTCACGATAGCCAAAGAGAGAGTGCTTGAGTTTTAGTTTGGGTTTTGCAAGCATCTCCCGTGTAGCTGACTGAGTAGTAAGGTGCTGGTCTATGTGTTTTGAGTTCACTGGCCTCCTTCTAAATGATCATTCAAGTAGCTTCTGTTTCCATTTCCCCAGCTAAACTCTTTTTTTTTAAATGATATTTATTAAAGTTTCAAAGAAAAGAATTACATGAATTAAAAAAAGAAGAAAAAGAAAGACAAACATAAAAATAAAAGAAAAAATACAAAATACAAAAAAGATAAAAAACACTTTAAAAAATACATCAGTCTTTCCATACCTTACATTCATTTCCTTGTTTCCCTGACCTCCTCACACCTCCCTTTTTTTGTATTCCAATTCAGTTAGTTAATTCAGCAATTTCTTTCCCTCTTTGTTTTTATCTTAGTCCTTTAACATAATATATTATAACTTTGGATTCTCACCTGTTAATAATCCATTTTTACATACACCTTTATAACATTGCTGCTTAAACCACTTAACTTCATTCTGACATCATTCTAACATTCATTAATTTTGCAATATTTCTGTAAATAGTCTTTAAATTTCTTCCAATCTTCTTCCACCGACTCTTCTCCCTGGTCTTGGATTCTGCCAGTCATTTCCGCCAATTCCATGTAGTCCATCACCTTCATCTGCCATTCTTCCAGAGTGGGTAGCTCTTGTGTCTTCCAATACTTTGCAATAAGTATTCTTGCTGCTGTTGTGGCATACATAAAAAAAGTTCTGTCCTTCTTTGGCACCATTTGGCCGACCATGCCCCGGAGAAAGGCCTCTGGTTTCTTCAGAAAGGTATATTTAAACACCCTTTTCATTTCATTATAAGTCATCTCCCAGAAAGCCTTAATCCTTGGGCACGTCCACCAAAGGTGAAAGAATGTACCTTCAGTTTCTTTACATTTCCAACATTTATTATTGGGCAAATGATAGATTTTTGCAAGCTTGACTGGGGTCATGTACCACCTGTATATCATTTTCATAATATTCTCTCTTAAGGCATTACATGCCGTGAATTTCATACCTGTGGTCCATAACTGTTCCCAGTCAGCCATCATTATGTTATGCCCATTTAATCATAGCAGATTTCACCGTTTCATCCTGTGTATTCCATTTCAACAGCAAGTTATACATCTTTGACAAAATCTTAGTTTTGGGTTCTAGCAGTTCTGTTTCTAATTTTGATTTTTCCACCTGGAAGCCAATTTTCTTGTCAAAATTGTATGCCTCCATTATCTGATAGTAATGAAGCCAGTCTCACACTTTGTTTTTTAATTTCTCAAAACTCTGCAATTTCAGTCTATCTCCCTCTTGTTCCAAAATTTTCCAATATTTCCGCCATTTGACCTCCATATTGAGCTTTTTCTGAGCTTTCGCTTCCATCGGTGACAGCCACCTTGGGGGTTTTGTTTTCCAGTAGGTCCTTATATCTTATCCAAACATTAAACAATGCTTTCCTGACAATATGGTTTTTAAATGCTTTATGTGCTTTGACCTTATCATACCACAAGTATGCATGCCATCCAAATACATTATTAAAACCCTCTAAATCCAAAATGTCTGTGTTTTCAAGAAGCAGCCATTCTTTCAACCAGCAAAAAGCTGCTGATTCATAATAGAGTTTAAGGTCTGGCAGGGCAAATCCACCTCTTTCCTTTGCATCTGTTAGTATTTTAAATTTTATTCTGGGCTCCTTGCCCTGCCAGACAAATCTAGAGATATCTCTCTGCCACTTCTTGAAGCAATCCATTTTGTCCAAAATTTGCAATGTTTGAAACAGAAACAACATTCTAGGCAATACATTCATTTTTATCGCAGCAATATGGCCTAGCAGTGAAAGCTTCAAATTTGACCAAATTTCTAAATCTTTTTTCACTTCAGCCCAGCATGTTTCATAATTGTCTTTAAATAAATTCCCATTTTTTGCTGTCATGTTAATCCCCAGGTATTTCACTTTCTTAACCACTGCTAAACCTGTCTCATTCTGAAACCTCTCTCTCTCAATCGGTGTTAAATTTTTCTCTAAGACTTTAGTTTTTAACTTATTCAGTTTAAATCCTGCAACCTGACCAAATTCTTGAATCAGTTCCAAAACCCTTTTAGTACTAGATTCTGGCTCCTGTAACGTCAATACTAAATCATCTGCAAATGCTCTCAACTTGTACTGTTTAGCTCCGACTTGTATACCTTTAACCAACTGGTCCCTTCTAATCATATTCAGCAGGACCTCCAGGACCAATATAAAAAGCAATGGGGAGATTGGGCAACCTTGTCGTGTCCCTTTTTCTCCCCAGCTAAACTCTTCAAATCTTGCTCATTCTGAATTGTCATGAATTTGGGCCCCTGGGATTGTAGTTGAATGTTCCATTTTGATTATTTGGCTTCACTAGCATTTCATTTAAGTGACTGCATGTCTCCCAGGTAAATCTTCAAGTGGCTCAGAAGTTGGCTTGGGTGAGTTTGGAGACCATTGATAAAGGTTTTTTGGGGGGACGATACTTTGACCGTTCTATGATGGAAAGTGTGTGTAAATCTTGGGGAAGGGTGGCCTTGTGTATTTCTGATTTAGATATGAGGGAAGAGCAATAGCATGAATATGGCTGTGGTACTGGGGTGGGGGGTGAACTTGCCTGGTTCAGGCAGTTTAAAAAGGGACGGTAGATCTTGATCTCATGGGTGACCTCGTGTGAAGCCATGTCTTTGAAAGCAAAGTTTTGCAGAAGAAAAAGATTGGAAGTGCTTTCATTAGACAGAGAACATTTTTTATTAACTAGGTTTAGCAGAGCCAGCTACTTCCACTCTTCGATATGTATAAAATATGCAGCAGGCTGAATAAATTAATTCTGCAGTTTGTTTATTGCTGCCAAGTGCCGATTTAAATCTCTTGGCTTTCTATCCGTTCCATGACTTTGATGGGCAATGCATACATATCTCGGAGAAAGAAGCCCATGGTGTCTTTCTAGTGGGCTGTATCTTGTTTCCTTTTACCTTTTTATATTCAGCTGCTGAACATGGAATAGTTAAAAAAAAGAGTTGCTGTCTTTGACTTCGCGGTGTTGTCACCTGTTGCCATATAGTACACTGGCAAAAGTGTGGGAGTTTTATTGGGATTTAATGGGCTATTTGATTTTTTTAAAAATCAGTTAAGTATCCCTTAAAAATTATCTGGCTTAGTATCACACACACACACATGCTGCAACAGACTGCCACCATGGGAACTAGTTTAATTAGAACTCTGAAACTAATGCAAGCGCACATGATAAAGTCTAGACCCTTAATCTTTTAAAACTGAATCCATAATCCACTATCAAACGTGGCATTAACACCCTGCTTTTCTATACAAATGAATAACCCTTTGAAGGTAAGCATTATAAATGATGATTATATGACTACCCATATTTGCATCCCATCCTTTGACTGAGCTCAGTCTAGTGAGCTACCTATACAGGTGAACTACCTCACTTTATCCTCGTAGCCTACTAGTGAGAGGTTAGACAGAGGGTGTTAGCTGTATAAGCTTAACTCTGATCTTCCCAGTCCAAGTTCACCGCTAACCTTTGCACCCCAGTGCCTCCTGCGATACAATCCTGTTCAGGTCTGCTCAGTAGTAAGCTCCTTTGAGTTCAATGAGACTTCCTCTCATCCGGGTGAGCATAGGATTACAGCCTTACCAGCTCTGGGTGGGATTCAGCTGCACAGCATACATCCACACAAGCATTTCAGCTTGCTGTATGGAGCAACCCACCCCTTTCCTCTGTGTAGCTATATACAGTGGAACCTCGGTTATCGAATGTAATCCATTCCGGAAGGCCGTTCGATTTCCAAAACATTTGACAACTGAGGCACAATGGGCGGTCGGGAGATTCCATTGAGAAACGCGTCTCGGAAGCCATTCAACTTCCAAGGCACGTTCCAAAAAGGAAGCAATTCAGCATTTGAAAACCAAAACTTTTGGCTTCCGAGATACTAAAAAACTGAGGTTCCACTGTATCTAAAACGAGGTTTGCTCTCAGACATCCCAAGGCTTCTGATAAAGGATTTGGAAGCTTAATGGCTTTAATCTAGAGTTATGGGTTAGAGGGAAGAACCGGACATTTACCAAACGGGTGCAACGTAGCTGTGGTAATGAGAAACTGTGTTCCGTCTGTCTAGGGTGCAAACAGATCTGTTCGATAAGTCCAAACAGAGGCTCACTACACGGTTTCTTTGAAGAACAAAACTTTGAAGAGAATCCATTGGCCATCTTTAAGAAAACCACAGTTCTGTTTTGTTTCATTTGTCGCATTCAAAAACCATTCGAGGGGCACACTCAGGTGCTAAGTATAGGGTTGATATGTACCAGTAAGACGGCCTTTCCTCAGTGCAAGCAGCAAACAAGGGAGAGGGGATTAATTAAAGCCAGCAGAAGCACAAGGTAGGCTAGAGAACATGAATGCCCTGCGCTTGATCGGATGCAACTCTAAGCCTTGCTGAGCTGCAAGGGGATGAGAGGGAATGCCAGGCTGCCGTTATCTGCATACAGATAGCCAAGAATGTTCTGCCCTGAAGGTATAAAAAATCCGACAGTCACACTTAACACAAACAAAATGGGAAAACTACAGAGCAGAACTAGCATGGGGAGCAGGCGGGCGATGTGTGTTCTTGAGTGGGTGGGATGGTGATCTGAGAGATGGCAACTGGCTTCTCACGCAACGACCCGGCTATGCTCTGTGATACATTCATTCATTCCCTGTGTTGCTGCAATGCAAATATGATCTGTGCCTGCACTTTATACTTGTTATGCTTATAGATGTCTGAGCTTTCTCTTTATCACAGCAGTTTATTGATTGTCCACAGTGTCTGAAGTTGTTAGCATTTTTTATCTTGGCATGCAAAAGTCTCTGTAAGGGTGTTTATTTCTGCTGGTTAAGATGGCAATACTTGAAGCTGTAGTTCTCATTGTTCACTCTAGCGGGAAGCTTGCCTGGATTTCAAGATTAGTCCTAGCTTGCTGGCATCTAAAAATAAACTTTCAGCTCCATACATCACTAATTTATAAGTTCGTCTACAGGCAGATGTTTTTACTCTATACTACGTATTTCTCACAAATGGATTCCTTTCTTCATCTACTGCTCAGATAATTCAGAGTTCAGGTGCCCTTTTAGACCTCTAACTTGTCTTTGCTGGGGGCGCTGAAAAAGAAGGTCTTTTTTGTCTCCTGTTTCTTCCCTCCTCCTACAAGTCCATCCTGCCAGAGCTGTGTGGTAGCACCTGCACAACCTGGCCTGCCAAGTTAGCTGTCATCAAATGTGCAGACCATGTTCTCCTGGTAGCTGCCCTGGGCTGTTTCTTTGTGATCTCCCTACAGATAGTACCTTCCAATCTTCTAGAGTCAGCCTCTGGCTTTGTGGCCAGTAGGTGCTTCCTGGTTAGTATTAACTAGCTTTTGTGCAATGACGCCCTAACAGTTTTGTTTTTCAATTCTGCGTGCTTCAAATACAATACAAATAAGCTGCCAGGGGAAGAGACCATAAGGCTAGATTATAAATATTACATATGCTTTTGTTTGACTGAAGCATCTGCTTCTGGAAAGGTATTCTGCCCCATGCCCTCCTGTCACGTTTATTTTCAGCTTGAGCATCTTCTATCCCCACCCAGCACATCTGAGGAGCATTCATCTTGCGCACACACTATTGCTCATGTGTTAACAATGGCAGACCTTGACAGGTATGTGATTTTGACAGCCAAAACTATCCAGCGCTTTCCCTTCATGTCAGTTACCAGTTCATTTGAAATAACACTTCACAATGAAACAGGACTGATCACCGAGACAATGAAAAAGTGGCAAGGGGCAGTGAATACTTTGCCACCGGTCCATGTCAGCCATTTCTTTCTTTCCAGGGGCCATTTTGTGCAACAGTGCTTAGATGATTTCTTTTTCTTTTTCTGCTGTTGCTGTCTGAAAACTGTAAACAGATTCTCTCATGAAAAATGACCTTGAGTGCTGGAGTGATAGAGGCTTACTTTGTTGCTTGGAACTTGGGAATCGAGGCTGATCTGTCTTCTGATAGACTGCAGAGCATCTAATCCCTTTTGCGGATGGCAAAGAGCAGAGCTATCCATGCCAACTCTCAGGCGGCTGGGGATTGTTGTCAAGCCAGAAGCAAGCGTTCCATTGGATCCTGCCTGGTGCTTAAAGAGGAATACTGGAGGCTAAAGCTCTCTGCATGGATTCTGGATGCTTTTGATGAAATAATGCTTTCCCCTTGTGCTGATGCAAGCACCTTGGCTGCTGTCCAACTTTTTCTGCTAGATGCTTCTTGCCCCTGGACAGCCACTTTCCTGTGGTGCTTCTAGTCTGCAAATCTTTTCCACATGGTATTTTTGGGGGGAAGCTTATTATAAGACACAGCAAGGCTGTATTAACTAGAACAATTCTGTTTATAATCCACTCCTGTAATCAACTGTCCCTTGCCATTGCTACATAGAGACACAACACTGCTGTCAGTTCTACATTTTTCTTTGGCTCTCTCCTTTTTTATGAGCTTCACTTTTTGAGCCCTTCCAAAGTCCTAATCTTCCTTTGTTGCATTTGTGGTCCAGAGGATTGGCTTTGTGGTTAAGTTCAGAAAACATTCAAGTTGACTCAAAACTCTGGGTAATGCGGTTTTCATTTCCTCTGCCCTTCATAAACTGGCCTCAGCTTTGTGTGTAGTGTCAGTCATCAGAGGTCCCCTCTGGTGAATTGTGTCTTCCAAGTGAATTGGGTTGAATTGTGGTTTTTTAGTCTTCGTAGAGCTACAGGTAACCCTTTCCCCTCCTCCTTTAATATGCCCAGGATAGAAAAGTGACTGGTCACATTTGCTAAGGACGCACCATTTTGCCATGGTTTAAGAGAAATGAACTAGGTGCTCAGAAAAAATCTTAAGGTTTTGTATCAATGAGTTTAGCATGCACTGAATAATTGAATTAGCTTACATATTGTATTCAGCTTCTAGCATTCCAGATATATTTCTTACAAATTTTTAATTGCCTTAGCTCTTTTCATTCCTCTGCGAGTAACTGCTACCGGGTACAGTACCAGAGAAGATGGTAGCAGGGGCCAGTGGCAGCTTGTACGTTGCCACTTGTCACTTGCCACTGCTGCCCAGTGCAAAACCTGCTGCAGTGATGGCTTGATATCTTTAGAAGGCCCATCAGCCCCAAATAGTTCCTTGCCTAGAATCCCCATATACTGGTGGGTGTGCTATTTGAATAGCAGAGACCCTATACAGCAGAACATGTTTCATTGTTCTGCTCTTTCCTTGTTTTAGTTTTAGGGTGCTTTTGAGTTGTTGACATGTCGTCAGATCATGTGTCGTTTCCCCCAGTTTCTTTATCCTTTTTCTTGGCTAACGGGGGCTTCTGCTCCTTGACTCCTTTTCCAGGCAGCCAAAGGCCTTCTCCCAGGCAGCTGCACCCATAAACAAAGCTGATGGTGTCTGGACACGAGAGTTTCCCCTAGGATGGCACATTTGCTGGTAAAATAACAGAGCAGGTACATATGAAACATTGGCGCCCCCTAACCTGTTCTGGAGCTTCAGGGAAGTCTGTGTCCAACCCTGCCACAAATTCTTATGTTCATCTGCCTGACTGGTGGTCACATCCAGCGGAGGGGGATGGTTGTGCCAGATGAAAGTTGGGACCCACCTGGGAAACAAAACATGTTGAGAGAGAAGTGGACAAATCCACACTTTCGAAGTCCAAGTACTTTCCTGCTAATCGTCACGTAGAGTACATAACCCAAGTATTGGCCTATACAGAAATGAGCCAACTTTTACTGGATTATTCATCGCTGCACATAATAACTAGGCTGTGTAAACCTCTCCATGCTTTAATGATCTCTTGTAAACAGTGCAGTGCATATTTCATTGTGGCCATATGCCCTATCATGTGGCGTTTCTTATTTAAACCCCTACTGGAACATGCCAACTAATTAAGATTCAGGAAAGGCAGTGGCTGTGATTCTGTGGAGCGCTCATGTATAGATGCTGCCAGTGAAAATTGTGCTATACTAGCAGGCTGCAGGACAGGTTGATGCATGAGGTACAAATGTGCACTGGAAAGGAAGCGAAAATGCACACCTGGAATAGTCTGAATCTCAGGTGACTTGTAGCCAAACTATTGCTGATTTATGGGAAAGAAATGTGTTCTACAGGAACGGCTGTAAAAAAAACACACCAAACCAAATTAGAATATATGTGAGATCTTGAAATACTATTTGTGGTAGGGGAAGCTGTTTAACCCAGTTTTATTATATTTTTTAAATTGTCCTGCTTTTCTTTCACTTAGGAGCTCAACACAATTAACAGCAAAGCAAACAAACAAATCCATATACAAAGGGCAGAATTTAACGTGTGAGCAAATTTCCAATCGTGCCCAGAACCTCCCCTTTCCCTCTTCCCCCTTGCAGCCCCTCCCCCACTATCCCAAAATCTGTTCCAGAGGCTCCCCATACCTTTTGAAGAAGACTCTGAGGTCCATGGAAGGCTCTGGGAAGTGGGGTGGGGAGAAGAGCGGTGAAATTCCTCTGGGCAAGCAGAAGTCTGTTCTTCTCCAGCACAGCATTTGATAATGTGCCATACCCCCTGTTTTATTAAAAAGCAAATCAGAATTTAATACTACAATAATACAATTAGCAGTCAGAGAAATAGGAGAAGAGGTCCTGTCCCAATGTGCATCAGTAACGAGTTAAGACCAGGAATTTTTATTAAATCCATTTTTCTTTAAATGTGTGCTCTAATGCCTTAACCAACCTTGTTTTTCCTTTAAAAAGCAAGTTTATCCTCCACAGTGAACTTCATTTGTGTAAAATTTACTTCCGCTTTGCTCTAGTCAATTTCACCAATCTGAAATGTATTGGGCAAAAGGTGATTGGAATTAGGAAATATGAAAGCAGGGAATAAATAGACTCTTTCCTCTACTGCCGATTATGCTTGTGCTATTAGAGCCAATGGATGGAGGCACCCTTTGCCGTAAGGAGTAAGTCACTACCATTCTGCTCAACAGCAGGGATGGCTAATCTGTGACTCTCAGGTGTTGATGGGCTACAACTCACATCGTCCTTTACCATTGGGGCTGGTGGGACTTGGAGTCCAACAACATCTGAAGGACCACAGATTTCCCATCCTTGCCCTGCAGAAATCAAACTCTGTTGCCTTAACCAGACAGAATGGATACCTGAAAGTTCAGTTAAACTTAACATAGAACAAGAATTGTAGAAAAAAAGAAAAATCCAGCAGACGTGGAGCTTGGCCCTTGCCTTTTGCAGTGACATGCTGGTCTTTGGACCAGAGATGAGGAACCTGTGGACCTCCAGATCTTGCTCAGCTCCAAGTCCCAACAGCTTTAGCCAGCGTGGTCGGGGATCGTGAGAATTATATAGCAACATCGGGCAGTGGGCAAATTCTGCAAGAGCTACAGTTCTGCTTGTAGCTCTTGCATACTCCACTTCAAGACTCAAGACTTTCTTGACGGTATCAAATATCGAGAGAAATGTACCGTATTGCCCCAAATGTACCGTATTGCCCCAAATATAAGCCACACTCCCCCCCCAAAAAAAAAATTCAACTGTGTAAAGTTAAAATGTGGCTTAAATTTGCGACCTTACAAAAATTGGCTGTTATGATATCATTGCTGAAACACATACGGTAAAATGGAATGGGTGTGAGTGCCCGCGGAATTTTAAGGGAGCGGCTTGTATTTGGGTATTGTCTTTTTTCCCCTTTTCCCCCCTTGAATTTTAAAGGTGCGGTTTATATGCGGTTGCGGCTTATATTTGGGCCAATACGGTATCTGTTTAAGAGCTGACACCATGACGGAAATGTAACGCATATCTTCTGATCTGCTGCATTCATTGTATAATCTCTTCTTCCATCTTGACTTTTTTCAATGTGGCAGAAATTTTGCCTTAGGGGAGAAAGAGAGCAGACCTCCAAGCAAGCCAGCTGCCTTCCTTCAATTGCTGTTCTAGATGCCTGCCATGTTTAGATCGAATGAGCATGTGCCCTGGCGCAGGTGTAACTAAACTCGTGGCTTTCTTTTCCAGACCATCAGAAGATGTGCTACTCCGCTTTGGTGCTGGCTATGATATTCTGTATGGGAGAACCGCTGCCATATCATCACTATGGTGAGAAAAAGCTCCACCGCAGGGGGTGGATGGCAAGCTGCCACTGAGCAGCGGATTTCTGCAGTTTTTTTAACCTATAATTAAAGAGAGACAGCTTGATCCGAGATTGCTCTCCACAGTCTGGGAAACGGCTCACCAAAACGCTTACAGGGAATATGAGAACTGGATGGAGCCCAGATGAGTGAAAACTTGCTTGGTCTTCCCTTCAGAACTGTGTGTTGAATTCAGCTTCCCCAAGATCAGTCAGGACATTTGTTGGAGGGCAGCCATATCTTTCTTATTAGCTGCTAAATGGCCCTAAGCCTTCAGCTCCGTCCTTCCACAGTCTGTGTCTGTCTATTTCATTTATACCCCAAGGAGCTCAAAGTAGCATACATAGTTCTCCTCCTCATTTTATCCTCACAACAACCCTGTGCACTAGGTTATGATGAGAGCAGGAGAGATTGGCCCAAGGTCACCCAGTGAGTTTCATGGCTGAGTGGAAATTTGAACGCTGGTCTCCCAGATCCTAGCCAGGCACTCTGACCACGAC
The DNA here is from genome assembly GCF_964188305.1 of Podarcis bocagei. Lineage (NCBI taxonomy): Eukaryota > Metazoa > Chordata > Lepidosauria > Squamata > Lacertidae > Podarcis > Podarcis bocagei. The sequence goes on along the minus strand of NC_138126.1, from coordinate 47,952,078 downwards.
ACCACACTGGCTCTCAGTAAACCGCCCTTGCAGGGCAAACAGCAGCTTGGGAGGAGCAACTTTTCAAGGGAAAATATGCAAGAGGAAAGGGGTGAAATCTCCGTCTCCCAGCACCATAGCTACCAATCCTAGTCCCTCTCCCCAAGAGCTGGGTGGAGCGAGGGCATAACAGGGATCCATACTTGGATTACCCCTCTTTTATAATCTAGTTTGGGTCCTCAGTTAGTGGAACTGTTTGGCCTTGGTGACTGCTGTGCACCTACTTAATACGAATACAATACAATATGATCCATTTAATGCACATCAGATACAGACTTCCTGTCTTTATCAAATGGACATGACTAGCATAGTTTCATTTATTTCAGTGGATCTACTCTGAATAGGACTTAAATACAACCCCAAAATGAATAACCCCAGTTTCTCATTTGCTACTCAGCTTTGTGAAATGTAGTGGCTGGACTTGTAGTTTTGCTCCACATACAAGAAATCATGTCCCTGTGGAGTCTTTAAAAAAAAACAACAGAACAAAAACATTTCTAAACATATTTTATTTTGCACAGAGCACCTCAATTCCCAGTTTGTCCAGTTTCTGTTGGATGTGATTGAAGATGGGTTGCCATCAGACACCACAGACCAGCTGCCTGACCTGTTCATTAATGTTCTTCTGGCTTTTAACCTTCACATTCCAGGTGAGTAATAAAAGTTTTCCCAGCTGAGATGATGCCAAGGTTTGCAGTGAGCTGTGGAAGACTTTTCACTGTACTTTGTTTAAGTTGCAAGAAGCCTCTGTCTAGGTTTTGGAATGGGTAAGATACAGATTTAAATAAGACACTTGGCCATGCTCTACAGGTGGAAAGGGAGCAGATTTACATTTCTGAAAATATGAGCTCAGGTATTATTAAGGGAGATTTAAACTGCTTCTGGACTAGCCAGCAAGCTCTCATTTCTGCACCTCTTCCTCGAGAGGGAACACTTTCCTGCCAACTTGGTAAATATGGTTGGCAGTTTTCCCCTTGGAACTTTACACTGACCTATCAGAGCTCTCCTTTTGCACTGTGATCAGTATTTCCAATTGGCTCAGCAACATGCACACATCTTGGCACAATTCAGGATTAAATCCACAGTCACCTCCTTTCTAGCCAGCTCCATGGCCAACTCTTCTAGGGCACTGTCATTTGAGGTATCTAGAAATTTTGCCTCTTTGTCCGGGTCAGAACAAACACTTGCCCAGTCTGTGTGAGGCACATTGAAGTCATGCATTATGATTGTGCTTTCTATGTTGGATGCTTCCCTGATGGTATGTCTTCAGTACGGAATTAGTTTGAGGCTGGCACTACCCCCTAGAATTAGTCTGTGGATGAAGCTGTTCCATTGGAGAGTTTGGCATTGTGCCCTCTTTGATGTCCACAGTATGCCCTTCCCTGTATCCCCCCATTACTCTTTCCACAAGGTTTCCTTTTTGCCCACTACATCTATGGCTCCCTTTTAAAAATGAGCACGCCTATTCTACTGTCTTGACTTGGAGGCTTCTATTGGTAGCATATAAATATCGATACATGTTTTCCCCTACACCCTTTAGCTTCCTTGACTGGCTGTATGCTCATTGTTTAATATTCACCTGTCAATAGTAACCTGTGCACAATCAAAAACAGTTTCATCCTCCTTCCCCCTGCTTTCCCCAATAGGTAAAGTGTGCATGTGAGAACTGCACTTTCATAGTTGTGCTCCATGAAATGTGGAGACTCAAAGCTGGGGTGCTGGGAGGAAATTCCAGTCTGAGACTTCGTTGTAACAAGTACTGGGTCCTTAGCAATGCAGTTAACTGGGCATCTTCCTCCTTTCGGTGATTGGCAGGTGTTCTGCTTATCCCTTGCTGTGCCTTGTGAATTTCATTAGCTGTAGACGCATTGTAGGTTATTCCTTATAATGGTATTCTGCTGGGCAGCACTTTCTCCAGGAATACTTGATCTCCCCTTGTTCCTGCCAGGCTGAGCCTTTTGGGAAGCAGCTTAGCTTAGCCTTTCTGTTGGTGATTGCAGGCACTTTTTAATGTAATTTGTTGAGTGGGCAGTCATAAGCAGGTCAGAACACACCGTGGTATCAGGCTGCATCTTGTTAATCCTGAATATCTTGGCAAATTATTACGCTGCCAAGTTCTCATGGCCTTGCCTTAATTGCTTTTTGCTTTTGCATGGGCTGCCTTTCCACCTTGGCTTCATGAAGTAGAATGGATTAAGCAGTTATAAACACATCCAGTAATTTGCCACGTAGTATTTAAGGGATAACATCATTAAGATATGGGTTATAGTAAAGTGTGTGTGTGTTTGTAAATAAATAAATCTGTTGCATTCTTAATCACCTAATAGAAACGGATTTAAGTCTATTTTTTCTTCCCTTTTATTCATTACAGTTTTATTCTTTCAGTGCTGGCTAGTTTGAGTAATTACCTACACTGTTTCACCTGACGGGCAGAGTATTTATATGAATTATTTTGTGCCCACCTGGGGTACAGTGGGAAACTGGAACTTAGTCAAGAACTTACAAACTAATGCTCAGCCTCTTTGTGGACTGCATTTCTTTTTGTGTGGAAAAAAGCCTATGTCTTTCAAGCCACCAGAGTGTGTAATGCAGAAAAGGCCACAAATTCTGCTTCTCTGAAACCTGTTCAATGTGTGTGTGTTGTCTTCGGTATGACGCTTTCTGAAATGTTACAGATATTTCCCGGCATGTAGAGGTTCTACTGTTTTCTTCCCTGACACATCTCTGCCTTTCTGTTGTCTTGCTCTGATTAGTCCTAAGAGTGCCAACTAGTATTAGACACAGCATTCAGTAAGTGCAGATGGAGGGAGCAGTAATGGAGGCAAAGACGTCACCATGGCAAGTTGAGGTCATTTGCAAATTGCAAGGGATGGCAAGACAGAATCATTTGCCTTCTTCCATCCTTATGGGTTTCCCTCCCCACTTCATATATAGCCATATTGTATGGTTCTGAAACAAAAACAAAGCCCAAATTCTTGTTATAACCATGCATCTCTTCCATCCTAGACCTTCCAAAGCAACTTCCAGTTGAAAAAGCATAAATAATGAAGGCGGGGGGGGGGGATCATGTAAAAGCGGCAGCACATTCTTAAGGATTAAGATTCTTTATTTAAGGAATAAAGCACAAAAACATAAAATAGAACAGAACAGAACAGAAAGAAATCCTTAAAAATATTCCTCCCTACGCATGAATAGTAATGAGATGGTTGTCCATGAAACAAGGGGTGGGAGGTAGCTGGCGCAAAGTCAGGTGACTCAGACAGACCAATGGTAGCCCTGATTGGGCAGAGGCTATGGCATCTCAATGTTGTTATTGTTTTTTTGGAAAAAAAATCATTTGCATTCATTTGCTGCCTTCATTACAAGTTGTTCAGGATGGGAGTATGAAACATACAAAATTAAACTTAAACCAGACTGTGAAATACTAGCTTTTTCACAGGGAGGAAGGGAGCTGTTGCCTACTTACTCCTGTCTCTTCCTCCTGCACTTCCATGCCCATGCTGTGTGATAGAATGGCATCAATTATGGAATGTGCCGAAATAGCGGTGGGCCTCCACTGCGTGGCATTGTCTGAGCCTCTTTCTGGCTTCTTCCCATCCCCTGTGGTGGTGTAGCGTAAGTAAGCTCAATTTTCTATATGGTTGTCTGAATAATCTTGGCTTCTTAGTTGAGCAGGTGTAGTTTGCTGACTGGAGAGCAGGGAGCTTCACATTACCTAGCAAGACATATTTCTGCAGCTGAATTTTGCAGCATAAACCCTGATGACTATTTCAGGAGCAAGCTGTGAGCCCCTGTTTTGAAACAGTGCCTGACGCAGTGACTAGATGCAAATGCACACAGTAGAAATGAAGAAGTGCATATTGCATAAGTTAAACATTTGTTCTAGAATCTTCGACCAGATTTTGAATATGGGCTTCCATGGCTTTAATGCTTGATAATGGCTAGTAGCAAATTTAGTAGCTTCATGTATGAAAATAACAAAAAGCTGTATTTTTTAAAAAAGAAAGTAGTGGTATTGATTTTTTCCCCCTCAGGTGTATAAAGTAATAAAGAAAACTAATAAATGGAGGATACAGGTGACAGCCCAAAGATTGCGGAGGGGACACATGTATAAAATGAAAATGGCATTTTTAACAGACAACTATGTTACAACACTGGTTGCATCATAACAAGGCTTCATAGAGCAAGGGTTTCTCCAGATGACATATTTCTTGAGCATTCATCTTGACACGCTTACAGAAAGTTTATACAGAGGTCATACAGTGTCAGTTGTTTACTGAACATTGGTCCTGATTGGTTTGCGAGGAAGTTATATGACAGTGGACAGTCATCCTGATTTGCTTGCTCCATGTCTTTGTTACTTCATTTCATTCCATTTGTTCATTTATTAAATATACTACCCTTCATCCAAAGATCTCAGGGCAGTTCACAAGATTAAAGTACAGGATCAAAGTGCAAATAAATACAGTGGTACATCAGTTTAAGAATGGTCCGGTTTAAGAACGATTTGGTTTACAAACTCTGCAAAACCGGAAATAGTGTCTTGCTTTGAGAACTTTACCTCGGTCTAAGAACAGAATCCAAACAGTGGAAGGGCACCGGCGGTGGGAGGCCTCATTAGGGAAAGCGTGTCTCAGTTTAAGAACAGTTTTGGTTTAAAAACGGACTTTCGGAATGGATTAAGTTCGTAAACCGAGGTACCACTGTAGTTAGAACAAAAACAAAACCATAAGCCACCCCCAAACACATTTAAAAGGCCATAGAATATTAATCAGCTTTACATCTAGTATTATGAGAGAGCGAGAACACCCTTTCCCTATCTACTTTCTCCACACCAAGCATAATTGTATACACCTCTGTCATGTCTCCTCTTACTTGCCTTTTCTCTAAACTAAAAAGTCCCTTGCCTCCATTCCTTTGATAATTTTGGCAACCCATTTTATTGTGATCTTGCGTCAGCTCTGCAGTAGCTGTACATGGCATTCCTGGTACAGTCCCACCTTAGGCAACAGCATTATGATATTGATATGTTCGTGTTTGTGAGACCTGATGGAAGTGGGATGTGCATCCAGGTCGAGTGATCACTGTGGGGTAAACAACACTAGCCCTGTTCAGTCATTCTGCTTGGTTTCAAGCCTTAAACATGAGCAGAGACAAGCATACAGAGCTCCACCATTACCCATGTCGCTGTCCCCATTGTGGAGGATGACTATGAAGCCTCCTCTACTAATAAAAGATTCCCACACATTGTAGGCTCCTGAATAAGTGGTATTTTGATTGGCACAAAGACCCTCCATTCATAGAGAGAGACCCCAACTTTGCATCGCGACGCTCCAGAAGTTGGCGGTGGGCAGTGGAGATGTGTCTTCCCCCCAGCTCTACCTATCACTGATAGGTATTGTAACTAAGCCAGTTATAGGCAGCTGGTCACTTCTAATAAAGCCTGTTTTATTTCTTAGTGCCTGAGCATAATGTGATCATGGTTACCGTGAGCAAGCACCCCAATGTCAAAACCTTCACAGAAAAGCTGCTTCTTCTCTTGAATCGTGCGGGTGAGTTTGTCTGCAGGTTTCTATTACTGTTTCGAGATAACGGCAGCACTAATGGCCAAGTAGATCTGAAGAGTGGCACCTGCTGACATTGCAGAGGAGGGATAATTGGCAAACAGTTTCTAAGCTCCCGTGAAGTTTTCTGCCTTTTAAAGTTTCTAGGCCAGGGGAGTCGGTTCTGCCTCTGTGGTATAAGGAGATTGACCTGCTGGAATGCAGGTAATTGCTCAGTTAGTGGCAGAACGGCATGCAGTGACCTTATCTGGCCAAAGAGCTGTATTCCAGGTGTGTAGAACTAGACAAAGCGCCGTATGGAGGGCAGCTCCCCCAACATCTTAACCGTGGTGTCCTTAGAACTGTATTTTTGGGAACTGAATTTTTAATAGCTGTTTGCAATCACTTTGGAGTGTCTTGGTTGCGAAGCAGAATAAAAATATAATAAATATTTAGTACAAAGCTCTGTGCAGCTGTTTCTCAGGGATTTTGAGATCTGTATAACCAGGGAAGATGGTATTGAATAAAGGATCTGGTAGCTGATGTGAAATCCTAATAACCCTTAAAAGCATGCTTTTTAAAAGCATGCTTTCTAGCCTTGGTAGTCCCTGTAACAAACCCAAGGGACTCCCACCTTTGTTCTGTATTTTGCTTCTGCTTTTCCCTTCCCTCCTTCAAAAGGATTTATGGTTTGACAAACTGGTCTTGCCATCAGCTTTGGATTTATACTGATTCTCTTTGTGCCCAACCTCCAGTGATATTTTGAAACCAGGGTGTGTGAGTGGTTGTGTATGTCTCAACAACTGGATTTTCTTCCCCATTGGCACACTCTGTGAACCAAAAACCTCCAGAGTCTAGCTTCTTAGGGGATCCTGTTGTGTTTTCTTCCTCTCCCAACCCACCAGCTTTTCAAATAGCCCACCTATAGAATACGCTGCCGGCGCTGAACATTGTGTTGAGTCTGCTGTAGAGCCTATTGTAAAGCACTTCATTAAAGCAGGAAAGCTTTTCCCCTACACTCTCTAATTCCCTAAGTATTCTACCTATGCCTTCCTAACAAAGGATTGTGTGGTCTAATGTATTTAGGAGCATGGGGGTCCTGCTTGCTTGTGTGTGTGTTCAAGCTCCCTTTACTTTGTTGATTTGCTCTTAAATAACTTCCTGTGTTTCATGCTTCTACTTTATCCCTGGTTTAAGCCCTTTTCCAGACTGAAAATGATGTTCTTAGCACACTGCAGGCTGTTTTTAGCTTTTGAATCTCCTTGCCTTGGCCTCCTTTCAGATCCTTAGTTGTTGCTAGAAAGCCTACTCTTGACACCTCACTTTGAGTTTATTTCTCAAATGCCAAGACTTAAGCAAGGTTCTCCTTGATCGCCTCCCTACAGCTACCGTCTTTGTCCCTTGTGCAGGAGTATATGTCCTGCACTTACACTTTTTCATGTACGGAGCTGCAGCGAAGTGGTCCATGGAAGAAGTGGGTGTCTTAGGGGGTAAGCTAAATGTTACAGTTGTATGATCCATGTGTCACAATACAGTTTATGCCAATTTTCTATAAAGAGAGGCGCTGATAGAGAATACAAGGCGAGGGTAATGCACTTGTGGAAAGCATTCTCTCTCCTCCTAGGGCAGTACTGCAATGGGGAGGGAAATCTCTCTGCTCTTCAAGAGACTGGTTTCTTTGCTGCTCAGAAACTAGCTAAGCCTCTCCTTCCACGCATATTGTGTATAAATTGCTTCCTTCGGCTAAAGGGAGCTTGTGTCTATGCATGTCACAACAAGCTTCTTTCTCTCTAACCTGTGATCAGACGACCCCGTGTGCATCTTCAAGCACCAGCCGCAGCCGCCCCACTCCGTGCTGAAATTTCTACAGGACATCTTTGCCAGCAAGGACACGGCAAACATCTTCTACCACACAGACATGATGGTGATGATCGACATAATTGTGAGGCAGATTGCAGATCTGTCCCCCGGAGAAAAGGTACTTACAGAAAGAAAAAGAAAGCCCATGCCTCCTCTTTGGAAGTTTGAAAAAAGAGAGAGGCAGAACTGAACATGAGTGAAGAGGTAGAAGCTTCCTGGTGTGTATCTGAATGGATAGACAGCTCTTCCAGCTTGCAGGCATTTGCCACACACTTAAAAGCATATCTTCGCATCCAGCAGGGTTAGAAAGATGCTTTTTTTTATTTTAAGAAAAAGTAAAGCTCTTAAGAAGCCAAAAGGGACAGCCAGTGCTACAGCCTTCTACCTTTTGTTGGTGGGGTTTGTGTACAGGCTCTGAGGCTACACTTGCTGTATCATGAAGGTGCATCTCCTGGTAGTGATGGAATGCTAGAAGCGCATTATGCCAGTGCTCTAGAACTGCAGTCTTCAACCTTTTCAGACCCAAGGCCCATCTTCAACCCAAACATGCATTTGGGGACCCACTGCTTAAGTTTTCAGCCATATATTTGTGTGGTGGAAGCACTGCTGCTGTGACTAACCATAGATCAGGCCACAACCCAATACAACCTTGGAAGTTGAACGGAATTGGTTCCAGAAGTCCGTTCAACTTCCAAAATGTTCGGAAACCAAAGCATGGCTTCTGATTGGCTGCAGGAAGCTCCTGCAGCCAATTGGAAGCCGCTGAAGCTCCGTCAGACGTTCAGGTTTCAAAGAACGTTCGCAAACCAGAACACTCACTTCCAGATTTGTGGCATTCGGGAGCCAAAACGTTCAGCTTGCAAAGCGTTTGGGATCCAAGGTACGGCTGTATTAGGTCCTGAACCACCTGTTGAAGACTAATGGTCTAGAATCTGCATTTGCCTCCCAGGACCAATTCAATGTGCTCCTGTTTTGCAATGAAGTTCTGATGGGTTTGGGGCACCAATATTTCGGCATCTTGCTTCTGAAATCACTTTAATATCATCCTGATAGCATTTGTGCTCCAGAAGCTCAAATGGGCACAAAGGTTGTGTTTTGTTCTAGTCTTTCCATTGCCAAACTACTTTTTCTAGGGATTCACTAAAAGCCTGAATTATGCATGCATAAGATATATTTTTATATTTCATAGTTGCAAAGAGCATCTGTTCTTAAAGCTGTCACCCATCTCAAACTTTTTCCGATAGGCTAGACTACAAGACCAATAAATATGGATGGCTGGCAGCTTCTTTTCAGAGGAGGGCTTCTCAGTTTACTGGGCCTTTGGCCGGTCAAGGTTGGGGATTTTAGCTGTCTCTCTTTTTGGATTCACACAGTGAGCCTGAAACCTAAAGGAATGTTTCTACCATCTCCTTTCTCCCCTGTGTAAAGCAATGAGGCTGTATATTCTAGAGTCTGCATTCTTTTTGGCCAGGGTTAGTTGAATAATTGTTCTCATCCCTGAAGCTCCTTGAAATGGAAGAGGCAAATCTAGCACTGGGGTGTTGTTTATTGAGCCACCTGAGTCCGAGTCCAGTTGACTAGTATTTGAAAGCCATTCAGCTAATTTGATTGGTTGGCTAAATAGATTTCCAGAACTCCTCTGAAAGTGAGGGCCCTTACGGACCAATGGGGAAAACAAAGATTGCAGGGGAATCTTTCACCTATGAGCCTATTCTGTTTGAAATTGCTTGTGCTGCAGTCTTGCGCTTGACAAACAGATTGTTTTCCAGTGTCTGTGTTTCTGCTTGTGTTTATCTTGCTGCTAAAGCCCTTTTCAATGTCTTCTGTTCCCGCAGCTGCGGATGGAATACTTGTCTCTGATGCATTCTATCATCCGGTCGACGCCATACCTGCAGCACAAGCACCGTTACACTGACTTGAAGAGGACCTTGCAGCGCATCATGGTGGAAGAGGAGGAGAATCAGCAGTGCCAGATGGACAAAATGATAATCCAAGAGATCTATAAGGAGTTTCCAGAAATATCTCCTGGAGACAGCTAACTGGTGCGGGGAAAGGACAGTTTGGGATAAGAATGCCTCTTGTGGTTGTATCCTTTCCATCCCCTTTTCCGGTACCACTCATACCTTATTATCCCTTCAGGTGAGCCCTAAGGTTTAAGTGGAGTGCCATAAGACCCTACAGAAGAAATGTTCAGCATTTATGCAAGTCAGTGGGCAGTTAGCTAAAGTTGATTGTTGTCTGCCCATTTCTAAGGGGTGGGGCAAAACAGCTGGAGACAAAAGAGGTGTCTTCACAGATGGAGTGCTTTGACAAGTCTAGGAGAATATACCTCCCTAGTGACCTTTGCACAGGAGAGAGGGCAGAGGGACTTTGAGCTGCACCTAGGATCCCAAAGCAAGAGGTCTCTGCTGTCAGCATCCATTTCCACCGGCATTTCTTGTCCTGCCGCTACCCAGTGGAGTAGGCCAGTGTTTGCGGCCAGCTTTTGTAACATCTCGTCTGCTGTGTCTAGTGCTCAAGTGCTGCAATCCTAGCCAAGGAAGCTGCTGCTTGCTACTCTCTTAGTCCTGTGTCCAGTGAGCCTTTCAGTCCTTTTTAAACCCCACTGCTTGATCTCTGGGTTAGAGACCGGCTTATCTGGGGTCTAATACAAGTAAGCAGCTGCTTCTGTTCCTGTTCTATGCCGTGGTGTTTGCGCTTAAATTTCTCGCCCACGGCGGCAGCAGAGAGATAACGATGGTCCAGGCAGCAGGAGTTCCTTCGACAGATCTTCTGCCTGGACTCACTGCTGAGGTGTGTCCTTTTTGAGAGTTGCTGCTTGTCTCCTGCGATGTACTGGCCTTGTTGCCTCTGGCACTGCACACACAAGGACCATGTATCTGTAGATGGCAGCGCACACTCTTCTCCCTTCAGCCTGGGGGTGTTTCTTGCCTTGAGCTTAATAGCAATTGGTTCTGCCTAGCTTTACCTTCTTATGTCCTGAAGGCTGCTTAAGCCTGGTATCTGATAGCTCTGCTCCTTAATATGCACAAATTGGGAGAGCTCCCTTTTCTTTATCTAATTCCTCCAGGTCTCCTGCAAAATGGATTTGCCTGCTTTTTTCCTATTTAGATCTTTCCGACAGGCTCACATACTAATACGGGTCTGTAATATCTTAATAAACATGCACGCTGCCAAAGCTCTTTGCAGAGTGGGTAAACAAGAGCTTTGCAACCTTCAGTGTAGAAGTAGCTTGAATTAAAACTGGAAATATTTGGATAACCTCTAGACCTAATGTGAACCAAATAAATTAAGGAATTGCCTTGGGCCAGGGCATCTGCTTTGGTATGATGTCAGTGCCGGGAGCCTCCAGAATTGGCCATCAGGTTTGAGCTGGTGAGCAAAGTGTTAGTTTGGGGGTCACTGTCTGAGACGAGTGAACAGCCCTGTTTTTAAGTGAAATGTTTAAAATAAAAACCATTGTGAACGTTGAAAGGGATTTGTATTTTCATAGAATCAAATAAACGTAGTCAATGGATAAATATTTGTGTGTGTGTTTTTAATTTAATAATATTTGCATATCCTGTATGAGTTGCAGGATATTGGAAGTGTGTTTTTACAAAGGGCAAGACAACACTGCAAAATTGCTAGCTAAAGCAGTCTGCACATCTTGCTAACGCTTTGTTTTATAGCCTTGGGCCTGGTGAGGCCTGGTGACCTCAAAACCTGGTTGCCCCTGTTCTCCCTTGCCTGCTCCACTTCAGAACCAGCTCAACAACGCAGATAAAGTGGATATCTGGGGTGTCCCAATGCAACAGGCACCCAGCCATACAAATAGGAGCACATGAACTTAGACCATTTCATTGCTTCTGGTGTGGCAAACTCCCAGTGTAAATGGAGAGAGTACCCTAGCATTCTCTGCAATTTGAGCAGGGGCACCTCTGCCCTGTCTAGGACAACCATATAATGCTTGCAATTCTCCTTCTCCCTGTCCCCACCTCAAATATGGGAGGATGAACAAAATGAGAACCACCACTCCAACAGGGTTTGATTCTGTTCGTTTTATTTTAAATGATAAAAAACCTTGCAACTTTCCTCCTCCACTTTGACATACAACTTTTGCCAGGGGAGGCGGGTAGGAAGCACCAAGCGTTTCTCTTTGTTTGTTCATTTGTTTGTTTTGTTTGTTTGTTTGTTTGTCTCATCCCAGCAGTGAATGACGTAGGTGGCTGGCATTGAGGAAACTGCCAAGAGCTTCTGCAGCCCTGTGTGTTCATTTGATTATCTTAAAATGCTTCAATTACAGTTGCTTCCTAGCTTTGGGAGTTTGGGCAATTTCAGCTAGTCAGTGAGAACAAATAAGCTCCAGGTGGGGATTTTTTAAAACACCATCTTTTGCATTAAGTGAGGTTCATTGAGCTTCTCTTCTCCAGTCAGGATATCATGTCCCGTGCCGGATTTATGTATAAGCTAAACAAGTTGTAGCTTAGGGCCCCACTCTCTTGGGGCCCCCAAAAAAATTAAAGGGGAAAAAACTGGATGTACATTTCCAAAATATAAGATAAAAAACCAAATAAAATAAAACCTACATACAGTTAGAACTTAATAATTATATCACTATTAATATACTTCTTAATTGTATTGCACAATTAATATACTTCTTAATTGTATTTCAGTTCAACAATTACTTTGATAAAATACATATTTTGTTATGTGCAAATGGCCTTAGATACCTATTAAGTCCATAAATTACCATATAGCATATATTCAACACACAAAAACAGCAACAATTTGTCAGCCAGCCAGTCCTTTGACAGCCAGACATATAAAGGGCCCCATTACCTTCAGTAGCTTAGGGCCTCATCAAACCTAAATCCGGCCCTGATCATGTCCTAGTGTGGTCAGATAATTGCTTCTCCCATCTTTGGTTCTGCAGATCATGAAGAAGTCTTCGTCCTTTTTTCTGCATAGATTAAAACCATGACTTACCACTCGGTGGGCACTCCTCCTGTGTGACACAGAGCACTTAAGTCAGGGATGGCCCTCTGTATTGTGTTGGACTGCAACTCTCATGATCATTATCTATGATGGCTGGGGGCTGCCACCCAACCCCCTCAAATATTTTGTTGGGGGGACGAAAGGGACCTTGGTCGCTAGGAGTTGGCTCCTATGCTCCTGACTTCCTACCTAGTTCAGTATTTTGTGAAACTTTTTAGAACATCAAGAGGACATTAACTGAATACTTCATTCCTTGCTGTAGAGGCCAAATTTGCTGGGCTTATAAACAACCTATGCATGATAATACATCAAAATTAAGGTAGAGATAGATCTGTCACCCATGAATTGCATTTTGTCTGCATTTAAAATTGCAGACCACATTTTTGCTTGCAGGGCTGAATTCTTTTTTTTTTTTTTAAGAAAAGCAATGCATGATGGCAGCAGGTACTGCTGACTGCTCCCTACACAATCTCTCTCTCTCTCTCTCTCTCTCTCTCTCTCTCTCTCTCTCAGATTGAAAATAGGTGTAGTGCAGTTAGGCTTGTCTGCCAATCTCTGCTCTTCTGTGGCAGTGAAATAACTTCAATAAATTGAGAAGGAACTAATATCTCCAAGGTGCTTGATAAGGCCTTTCCAGGATATTGTACAAGGAAGATGAATAGCTTTTGCAAAGCCTTCCTCATATTGTGATAAGGCCCATTATGTAATAACGGTGTCCTATAAACTGAAGGAGACATCTTGTCAAAGAGTCTGATTGGAACGGAGTAGGCCTGGCATTTAATGAGATGCCTTTGACCCCTATGTCTGCCTAAGCGCCTTTCCTAAAAGAGGGTAAGGGGAGGGGGATGCTATAAGCAGCCCCCTAGCAAGGCTATATTTGTTCACTTTTGCATGTATGCCCTGTTGGCCCTAGAAATTTCAAAAAATGTGTATATTTTTGCTTTCATTTTTGACACTACCATAAGAGTCCCTTAATCTTTTTATACATTTAGTTGATGTCTTGGAAAGCTCACAAAAAGTGAAATGGGCAAGGTTGTTCCTGGTGTCTGTAGGAGGGGTATGCCACTCTGAGGACAGTTTTGACAGCATGGGAGTGAATTGTTGGATAGTCTGCAGTGGGGGAATCCAAACTACATTTATGTATATCTGATCGTACAAGGATATTCCTACACAGTGCAGAAGAAAGGATGTACATATAACATTTTTTAATTCATTTTGCTAGCTGATCCTGGGTGACTGGCTTTCCCCCCCTTCCTACTGATACTAATTTTACAGATGAGCAAGATGCGTCCTTTGCTCACGAATTTCGTGGAGGAATTCAGAAATGTGATGTCTCCCAGGCCCCTTAGTCCTTGTTCCACTGAGAATGTTTGGCTTTCCCTTCTCCCTCCCCCGGTGGGTATAATCTGCATTCATTTTTTTTTACTTTGCATTTTCTGAAAGAGGCAAATCAGGAGTTGAATCAGTTCTTACTTACTAGAAAAAAATGGAAGTGGGTGCAGGATTACCAACTAAAATTCTAGGTTGGAACTTAATTGTTCTTATTCTTGGAGTGTGCGTGCATGCACATGTCTGTGTGTGCGCAGTTTTTTTTTAAAAAAGTACAATGATTTAAAAAGCTATTAAGCAGTATATAAATACTTGAAATAAATAATAAATGTCATCTTCTCTGTAAGAAACATCTCACAAAGGAAATCCTTCAGTGGTTAGTTGTTGCCAGAAGATTCACTAACATTGTTGAAAATGTATTTTTAACCACCTGTTGTTAAATAACAAGGCTGCTCTGGTAAGAGGGGGCAGTCTGTGTTTTGATTTGTTTGAAAGACACCTGTCAGGCAGAATTGCAGACTTGGAAAGTTTGTAAAGCAAATTTTTATTTTTTAAAAAATTATATATAAAAAAGTGGTTTAAAATGTGATTTTAATGCAAACATAGTGCAGATGCCATTCATGGGCTGCTGCCAGGCTGACTCTATCTTCGGGTGAGATTCAGTCACATACTGGTAAATTCAAGTTGTGCAATTATAGTGGGCTGGGAAGTCTGGCCCAACAAATGAATCAGAACGAATGCTCATTAACTAGCCAGTGTTGTCTAAATTTCCTGCAAGAACATGTAATCTTCTTGCAAACATATCACAATGAATGCTCAACAAACAGGTCAGCTAGAAGTGTCCGTTGTCTCTCAAAGCCGAATCCACAAACCTTTACTGAACACAGAAGCTGAATGCTGCTCTTTTTGCAGAAAGAGAATCTGCTCAGTGCAGGCAACGTTATGACTTAAATCCAACCAAGAGTTAGGTATGCATTGAGTTTAGTAGGTTTGAGAATGCCCCAAGCTGTGTTCGGTATAGGCCTAAAAATATTGCCACAGCAGGTCTCCTATTATTTTACCCTGAGCTTAAAAATGGGGACCAGAAACTAGTTAGCCATCACAGCATCCAGGCCCTGCTTCAGAAGATGCTCTCCTCAACCATCCCTTGGCCACCTGCATGCACTCACACTGCGGTGCAGCTAGGGCTCAATCTTGGGGCTGAAGTCCAGGGGTCTACAACTTGGAGGGGCCCCAAATGACCACCCAGAGAGCAGCAGCAGATAGCAAACTGGATCAGCCCCTAGGACTGTCATGGGCATGTTGGAGCTATTGGGGTTGATGCTGGTCCCCACAGCATCCTTTCAGAACCATCTGGGGAGACATGTACAGGGTTACAGAGCCTATTTTTATCATTTGTACTTTTAGAATATATTAACCTTGTCTACAGCAACATGGGGGACAACAAAAGCAACCATCTTATCCCTGTCGCCAGGATGGTGCTATGATTTAAGTGAGGCTTTTTTAAAAAATGGGAAATTGCACGTGCTCAGAAGGCTTTTTCTTACTAGGGTTGGCAAGCTGCTTTTTGCTCTAACACATCAGGAAAGTAGAAGCAGTTGTATGGGGAGGTGTGCACAGCATCACATAAATTTGCAGCTGGGTTCTCTCCAATTCTTCTGTAAAAAGCACGTTCACTGGTCCCAACACAAGAAAGTGTAATGTTGTGACGGCAATCTGCCCCAGTTACAACTTTTCCCTCTATCCCTTCTTAAGCCACTTATTCGGCCACCGCATTCAGTAGATTGCAGCTCCTCTAGATACACCATGGTAAGAGGGAGGAAAAATGGAACCCAAGATACTGATGAGCAAGGGTTAAAAATACCGATTAACCAAAACCAAAACCCTTCCTCCTCCTCTCCCTCCACTCATCGCCACATCCCTGACGGTTTGTTTCCATAAAGATAGTCATCTTCTTTTTCTTTTTAACTTCCTTATCCCAACATCTTTTTTAAATGTGGTTGCCCGAAAGGGAAGCCTTGTTGTGGGTCTTTGGAGCTGAAACTCTATGCATTGTGGTCTTGTGTAAGGCTAAAACAAAGGCAGCTTTGGGAGTTAAATAACGAAGCTGATGACAGGTTTGCAAATGGAACAAAGCCTAGGTTAGCGGACAGCCTCTTGCCTCCATTTCTACAGGTGATTGACTCTGAACTGCCAGCTGAGATAATGGGCATAGGACTGATTGCTCTTTCCATTCCAGGTTTCTTTCATACATTCAATAACCTGCTTTTCCCTAATAACAGGCAGGCTGTGTCCCACAAATGCTAGGTGATGGGTGAACCACAGATGAAATACCCATTACGTCTAGGTTATGTGCCAGTTCATTGAAAGAGCTAGAAAAACAACCTTTTGCAAAAGGTCAATTGTATATAGTTTCCCATTATCTGAATAGTGCAATCCGCAGGAAGTTTTAAGCCAGCAGATATGCACTTAGAACGGGTTCTGTCTCTCTTGGAAGTCAGCTGGACTCAACTTCCTCGAGTGTAGCTACCTCTGCTTAAGCGCTCAGGTGCACTAAACATGCCCAAAGAACAGCATGGATTACTTACAGGTCTACAGACCTTGAACATGATGGGCAACCTTGGCCTTCTTAATGTAGTACATGGTGACTTCATCACCAGCTATCGTAACCCTCAAACCTAACTATCTTTTCTGTAATAGGCCAACTCCTACCAATGTGAACCACTCTGCACCATGCTGCTGGTTCAGACTAGAGCATCTGCATCAATGCTTGGACCATCCATAGGTGCTGGAGCCTCTGTCTGGGGAGAGATGCTCAGCTGTTGAACTCACCTGTTTTAGTTTTTGGTTTATGAACATGCTTATATCCTTGCCCTGGAGCTGTAATGCTGTTGAGGAAGTCACATCTAGTGTGTTTGCTGCCTGCCAAAGGGCATGAATTTGTGCCTTGTATTTCGTGGGGTAGCCTAGGAATGTGAGTTTTCTGCTGTGCTACAGAAGAGACAACCTTGACTTCAGCTCTTTTGCACAGCTTGACTTAAATTTACCTTGGCCACAGTGACTGGACTGTCAGTGTTTCCTTGGCTACTCTTTTTCCTAGCTCCTACCTGTTCCTTTTTAATATATAATCGACCCTTCTCTGTGCTGCTCGCCTCTTATCCTTTCCTGCCTCTAATATTTCCCCCTCTGCTCTCAACAGGTAAGCAGACTGTAGCCATGTGGCAGCCCACTGTTTTCTTTTGTGCAGAACTTCCCCAATTGTACTTGCTTCTTATACCTAGTGCTGAACATTAATGAGGCTGTAAACCCCTGTTATTCCTAAGCCTATTAGAGGCTTCAGTGGATTATAGTATGATATTAGCTTTATCTCTATCAGCTGATGGCAAAAGTCACAAGACTGATGTAGTCATCAGCCCTCGCTACTCAAAGAGCAGCTTCTCTTCCCTCTCTCCCCTCAATTTTTTTATATGAAGGTGGGGAGGGCATTTTGACAATGCCCCGTTTCCCTCCCTCAGATGCAAAGATTATTTTTTGCTTGCAGTGCACAAGAACAGACTTAAATCCATGCATACATGTAAATAAGCCCACACACGAAAAGGCAAGTGTCTGCAGCTAGGAGCTACATAACCAAACACTGTGTTAGCACTGTTCAGGCAAATCTTTGCTTATATGCATATTTGAGGGGCTCCTTTGGACCTGTGACTGGATTTTAAAGATCTGTCCCTGCAGAGAGAGAATGTGTGTGTGTAAAGCATGTGTTTGCACAGTTACAAGGACAAGCAGGATGAGTGCTTTTGCATTCAGCTCCTGCTTGCACATTTTCCTGTGGGATATGGTTGGTGACTGAGACCAGAATGTTGGAATGCAGGGGCCTTTGGCTTTATAGTGCAGGGCTCTTCTTATGACTACACTTGGAATTAGGGATATCCAACAGAGGGCGCTTCTGCTCCTGAAAGGAAAGGGTCATTACAGACCCTCCCAAGTGTCCCTGTTCTCCAGGGACAGTCCCAGATTTACGGAAGCCGGCCCAGTTTCTGATTTGATCCAAGGATGTCCCACTTTTCCTTAGGACAGGCATGTCCAAAGTCCGCCGGTCAGTTTAATCCGGCCCCTGTGGTAGTTTATTTCCTGGGGTAAAATCCTAAAAAAAAACCTCAACTTCAACAACTTCAATCCTCAAAAAAGCTCAACAACTTTGGGGTAAAATCATAGAAAAGGTCAACAACTGGTTGTTGGTCAGCCCTCACGGCCCTCCACTTCATCAAATCTGGCCCTCTTTGAAAAAAGTTTGGACGCCACTGCCTTAGGACGTCCCTATTTTCATTGGAGAAATGTTGGAGGGCATGGAGTCGTGTGACCCCTGAGCCAAGGAGATAAGTAACTATGCAACCTTTAGAAGACATCTGAAGGCAGCCCTGTGTAGGGAAGTTTTTTTACTGTTTTGTTATGTTTTTTTATATGTTGGCTGGGACAACCCAGTCAGATGGGTGGGGTATAAATAATAAAATTATTATTATTGAATAGGATGTCTATTTTCATGAGAGAAATGTTGGAGGGTTTGCACAATGGGCCTAGGCTTCAGCCCCTGCTGATCCCTTGCCTGCCTGTAAAACAGTTGAAGACCAGCAGGTCCTGTGCAAAACCCACAGCTGTCTTCTTCTAACTATCACCCCTGCAGCACCCAAGGTAAAGGCATACCTGTCTCTTCCCAGAACACTTCTGGCCCCTCATAACATAGCACTAAAATACAGGACGTTGGTGGCTGTCAAGCCCAGAACTAGGTGAGAGTGGCTAGAGAGGAACCAGTACAGGATACTGGCAGGACGTATGAACATCAAAATGCCAGCTCATTCTCTCTCTCTCTCTCTTTAGAAAAACCCAGCCTACAACATTTAATCTGGATTTCACCTAACTGCAGAAAAACTGATAAGTGAAAACATGATATGTAGCTGCACTCATTACTATTACGGAAGCCTTTAGCATTTGGGAGAGGGGTTTGTTAAGTGGGTGGTGGTGTTTTGGTGGGTGGTCTCTGTCATCACACACACCCTACTTCCTTTTGCTCCTGACCTGAGCACCACCTCGCCATTTTGTTCTGGCAGACTCCAATACCAAACAAAAGGCACCTGTTTCAACCCATTTCTGCATCCTGACAGCACACTTGAATTTCAACGGCCTGGTTAGAGGAGTCTCTGAAGACCTGGTGCAGGCAACCACATACAGTCAGGACATGAGGGCATCTCTAACTGTTCTGTTCAGCATCTCCTGATGCTGTGCCGCCTGGGGCGACATCCCGCCAGGCCTTCTCTGCCCCTTCAAGATGGGGCCCCGTCCCAGTGGACATTAGGGGAGGCGCTGTAGAAACCTCACCCCCATGGAGTTGGTGTGTGCCATCATCCACACCTCTCTCATCCAGGCAAGCAAGAGGCATGATCATATTCTACCCAGGCAAAACCACTTGAGAAGGGGACACAGCTGGAAAGAGAGGTCTGGAGGTAGGCCAAAGGCTCTCTACCTCGGCTATGCAGGAACGGTGGTAAATTTGCCCCCCAGGAGGCCTTGTGGCAGCGTGTGCTTCTTACCCCACTGAGCTCTCCAAGAAAAGTGCTCTTCTCCTCGCCCCCACCCCCCTCAGATCAGTATGCAAGAAGAAAAGCAACATTGCAGCTACAGCCAGAATAGAAAGCAAAGGCTTCTTTCTGTTCTGCGGCTTCCCTGAAATATCTGCACACCTTTATGTTGTCGGCCCTTTTGATCTTGGCTTGCAGTCCATGTAGCTTCTGGTGCCAAAGGCTTGGGGCTGCACCGTGCAGAGGAAGGCTGAAGAAAAAGTAGGACACCTGAGCTTACAGGAGAAGAAGGAGGAGGAGGAGGAGTTTGGATTTGATATCCCGCTTTATCACTGCCCGAAGAAGTCTCAAAGCAGCTAACATTCTCCTTTCCCTTCCTCCCCCACAACAAACACTCTGTGAGGTGAGTGGGGCTGAGATACTTCAAAGAAGTGTGACTGGCCCAAGGTCACCCAGCAGCTGCATGTGGAGGAGCGGGGAAGCGAACCCGGTTCACCAGATTACGAGTCTACCGCTCTTACCCATTACACCACACAGACTCAACGTGCATCTTAGTATTGATGTAGAGCTGTGTATCGGTGTTTGCGCATCTCTTCCCATTCAGGTGGGTTCATTAACCTCACTTCCAAGTCCATTGGGACGACTTGCTCATGCGCAACACACTTTGCCAGGCTTGCCTGTTACATATTTGTTCCATGGAGTAGCCACTTTAACTACAGCAAGACACAATGGGAGGTTGGTCAACAGGAGCCTGGGGTCAGAAAGCTTCTGGTAAAGACCCTAAATTGGCACTGTTGTTTGGTTTGCTCACTCAAGCCAAGAAAAGAACCTGATAAACTCAGCTCCACCTTAGCCAAATCTACTGGATCACAGCTTTTGCCAATCTGTCTGTTCCACAAACAGAGGCAGGTTCTTCAACTAGATGACCTCCTCCTCCTATTTTAATAAATACTTATACAGTCTCTACAATTTTCTAAGTTCTCTTTCTCTCATATGTTGGAGATATAGATATAGATGTAAAAGGTAGCTCCTGCCCATGCAATCACAGTCTAAGGGACATGAAATGAAAGAGAAAAAGGAATGCAGAGGGAAGAGGGAAGCAAACATTGGAGCATCTAAAAGGTAAAGGTAAAAGGACCACAGGACGGTTAAGTCCAGTCAAAGGCGACTATGGGGTGCAGTGCTCATCTCACTTCAGGCCAAGGGAGCTGATATTTGTCCACAGCTTTCCGGGTCATGTGGCCAGCATGACTAAACTGCTTCTGGCGTGACGGAAGCTAGAGTGTATTGAAACTCCATTTACCTTCCCACTGCAGTGGTACCTATTTATCTACTTGCACTGGTGTGCTTTTGAACTGCTAAGTTGGCAGGAGCTGGGACAGATCAATGGGAGCTCACTCCGTCATGGGGATTCGAATCACTGACCTTCCTGCTTGGCAGGGGGTTGGACTCGATGGCCCTTGTGGTCTCTTCCAACTCTATGATTCTATGATTCTATGATTCTAAGCCCAAGAGGCTCTACTCCTTCCCTGGCCAACAGATGGGGTCAGGTGTGTCTCTCTCCCTTGCCGTGTTTCAGGTCTCCTTTAAGTGTATCTGAGGCATAGAAACTTGGATGGGAATTCAAAGTTTTCAAAGGAATGAATCACTAGTGCAGGGACTGGGAAACTCTGGCCTCCCTGGTGCCACATCTACCATCATCACTGACCATAGGCCCTGTTGGCTGGGCATTGGAGTCTAACAACATCTGGAGGGCCACCTGTTCCTTGTCCCCCTGCACTAGGGTAAACAAGTCAATATGAATATATCAGTAGAGATAAATAACGTTGTTGTTGTTTTTAAATAATATTTATTAAAAGTTTAAGAATTAAAGAAAAAAGTAAAAAAGAAAGAGAAAAAATAAACAGTACAAATCAACACATTACAATACATATATATAAAAAAACACAATACATCAAAACAAAAACAAAAGCAAAAGGAGTTAAAAACACATCCAATATTTCCATATCTTTATCTTTCATTAGCTTGTTTCATCGACCTCCTCACACCTCCCTTTTTGTGTTCTAGTTGTTAATTATTTCAGCAAATCCTTTCCTTCTTTCACTGTTTTCTGTCATTTAATTATCTTAATTTATTTTAACCTTATCTTACCATTAAAACCCTAAAACTTATTTATACTTAACTCCTTATAACATTTCTACTAAAACCATATAATTTCATTCCAACATTTTTCTAACACTCATTAATTTTGCAACATTTCTCTAAATAATTTTTTTAAAAAAACTTTCCCCCCCCCCAATCTTCTTCCAGGTCTCGGATTCTGTCAGTCCTTTCTATCAATACCATATAGTCCATTAACCTGGTGACCTTCTGTCCGAGGCTCTTAACTCTCTTCCATGTCCCTTCTGCAGATCTTCTTCATATATATCCATACACATTACTTTGTCTTCTGCTGATCTTGTTCTAATTTCCTTCCTTTGGCACTGAGGAGTAGATCTCGGGGGAGCTCCAACCTAGCAATGTCTTTATTCCTTCTCAACAGGTCAGCCCATTCTCCATAGTCAGAACTAAAGTCCAAAAGATATTTCAGAGCGCCAATCTCCCCCTGACCCAAATCCAGATCCCAAAGGCCAGAGCATCCCTGCATAGGAGGATCTATCCAACTTTCCTTCTCCAATCCAAGCAGGGCTCCATCCCACCAAATCTGGCTTTCTCTAGATGTGATCATAAAGGGCAACAGCTTATGTTCATTAAATTGCCTCTGGGAGGCCGGGGCTCTCTCCACTTGAATTACTTGAGGTTCAACAACAACTTTCTCCTTCGTCTTCTCCACAGCTTGCCATGTCAAAACAGATTCCTGGGTCAATTCCTGAGTAATTTCTGTATAGGTATTCCCTTTTTGTCCCAACTTGGTCATTTTTTGTCCCAAATTGTCAATTTTAATAATCATCACATCCATCTTCTCATGAAGCTGTTCCAATAAAGCACTTGTCTTGCAAAATGCAATCACTAGGGCTTCTTCTGTCAACATTCTTGTCCAAGGTCAAACTCTGATTCTCGCGCTCTTTAATCTCTGCAGCTGGAAAATTCCCCAGCTCCACTCCAGGAACAGTTTGAAAAGCTCCCTCTAGGGGATACGATTTCTATTTGTATCCATCCTTTAAACACAGATCCAGCAACAGAGCTAGTTTCGATTTTCAGTTACTTTTTTCCCTCCTTTTTAAGTGTAAATGGAAACAATGTATTTCTCTTATTTAACTATCTGTCAACATCGTTTTATTCACAGTCAATGAACTTTCTCAAAACGTCAATCTTAATGGCAGTCCGTTCCCAGGTTCAAAATGGTGGTGATTTATCTTTCTTCACTCTCTCTCCTGCAGGCTTAAACAATAGAATTTTCCCCCTCTTCTCCTGCTTCCAAGGGGGGGGGGTTAGTTATTTTAACTGATGGAGATTTAATCCTTTACAAAAGACTTTCCAGGCTTTAGCTTGCAACGTCTTTGCTTCACTCTATTTACAAAAGAGGAAGGCGGACTTCCTGTTTGAAACCTTCCCGTTTCGATGCCAAATTAAGAAGTTTAGAAATCCAATTTTCTGTTCTACTCACAGGTAGTTGTTTAGAGTCCAATTGTCCACAGGAAAAAGTCAGCGCTCTCCAGCAACAGCAATGCGGCTTCACTCCGTGAAAGAAGCAGTCGATTCAAAGCACCGCGCCACTCACCCCACGTCGCTCCGGATCCCCAAAACCGGGTTTCCCCGCGAGTAGGGGAGGCGCAAAGGGTGCCAGCCGAATCCCACGTCCACAGGCTTCTCCCGCCTGTGGTTTTTAGTGGGTCTCCACCTCGCCGTGGCGGTCAGACCCTGATTTCCACGGAGCGGATTCCTCCCGATCAGAGGAAATCCGCCATTACCAGATGCGCTAACCCGGAAGTCCTGAGATAAATAATGTTTTAATTATGGAAATATGTGGAGTACCCATTAGTATAATCAACAAACAGCATGTGGTGTGAACTAATAAAATACACTTTATAGTCAAAACAGGAATTGCTGAGATTCAGTTCACAATTTATGGACAAGGGCTCAGATTCTAAAGACTGTATAGAAGAAGTCCACTCATATGTGTATGGAAGAATCCAGGGCCTCAGCAGGTCACTCCACTGCAGGAAGCAAGCACCAATCTGCATGTTGGTCTTCAGCAGTCCTCAAGAACCTGCCAAAAGAATTACTAGACCCGGAGAATCACTTGGCAAAATCCATTCTCCGAAGTTAACAAAACACATTTGAGGAGGTAAGCCCACTGAAACGTTAGAAAAGGCAAGCTCTGTGCCGATTACTCTGCTACAGTCTTTCCCTGCCCCCATTTGGTGGTTTTAGAGTCTGACTCTCACTTGACTGTTTGGACGGTGGTCAAGGATGATACTAGTTGTAAACCAAAACATCTGGATGGTGCCCGACTGTGAAAAGCTGTTCTGCTACATGAACTTGCAAAGAGTGCCTTTAAATGTAAGGCTAATTGTAAGAATGTGTAAAATACATTGACACTGCAACATCATCTGGGCAGCTTACCAAAAACCAAAAAAAACAACAACAACCCCTCAATAAAATGTAAATAATCAAAGCAATTAAAACAAATCAGTGCAACTACCCACATAAACAGCATAAAATAATCAAAAACAGCACCAGAACACAGCTTGAGGAAAAAGGCTTGTACCACAGACAGAAATAAAATGTCTGGGAGAATAAAAAGGACTTTTAACTGATGCTGAAAAGATTTTCATTAAGGTAGGTGCTAGGCAAGCTTCCCTGGGGAGGGCATTCTTTAATCAGGGAACCAACCCTCCCCTAAAGGCCCTGTCCCTATTGGCTTGTTGTTTAGTCGTTAAGTCGTGTCCGACTCTTCGTGACCCCATGGACCAGAGCATGCCAGGCACTCTTGTCTTCCACTGCCTCCCACAGTTTGGTCAAACTCATGTTGGTAGCTTCGAGAACACTATCCAACCATCTCGTCCTCTGTCGTCCCCTTCTCCTTGTGCCCTCAATCTTTCCCAACATCAGGGTCTTTTCCAGGGAGTCTTCTCTTCTCATGAGGTGCCCAAAGTATTGGAGCCTCAGCTTCAGGATCTGTCCTTCCAGTGAGCACTCAGGGCTGATTTCCTTCAGAATGGATAGGTTTGATCTTCTTGCAGTCCATGGGACTCTCAAGAGTCTCCTCACCCCATTCAGGGAGGGAAACTGGAGAAGGGTCTCTGATTAAGATGCATCGGGGTTTCTGCAGGCAACATGTTCATTGAGCATTCATCCTGATTTGCTGGCACAAAGTTTGCATGGAGGTTATATGATCTCCTCTTGATTGAGTTTTTGTTCTGATTTGTATGTGGGCATGTTCTAAGCCAATGAGAATTCATTCTGAATCATTTGTGCAGAGGTTATACAACGGCCCATCAATTGAACGTTACCCTACTCTCTCTTTTTTTACTGCATTTCCCCTTCACTTTCTTAACCCCAGATAAGTTTGTGGGTTTTTTAAAGAGGATTTGTTGCAACAGAGCACCGACAGAATGAATTCAATTGCACAAACCTACATTTCCAGTATGTGATTGAATTCCTCCCTGGAAATCAGTGACAGTTTGGAGGCAGCTCAAAAGTGTGGCCAAGTATATAGGGCAGGTTGTGATCCTTCAGGAATTCTGGCCCATCTAAAAACTGAAAAAGGCATTGCAAAATATAGATGTGCTGGTGGCTGAGCAGCCTGACAGAGCATTTGAGATTTCATTATCTCTGCTTCCTTGAGAAACTTGCACTCCACTTGACAGGGCAGATGCAGGTGATTGATGGGACATATAAAATAATGTGAGAGGAGCCTTGCTGGCCTATCTAGTCTAGAATCCTCTTCCAGACAGGGAGCAACCACATGCATAGGGGCCTGAGGGCATCTCCCACAGTTGTTCCCAGCAGCTGGTACCCAGATATGGACTCTGGCCATGGGAGGAAGGAAAGTCCCCTGCAAATAGACTCACTAAGTAAGAACATAAGAAAAAAATTTGCTGGATCAGGCCAATGCCCCTTCCAGTCCAACATCCTCTTCTCACAGTGACCAACCAGATGCCCATGGCAAACATACAAGCTGCGTAAAGAAGTCCTTTCTTTTATCTTTGAAAATTAATCTTCACTGGACAACTACAAGTTCAATTGTTATGCAAAAGGGAGAAAACTGTTTCCCTGCCCACTTTCTTCATGCTCTGCATATTGTACTTTTATTCACTTTATTTTATTTATTAAATTTGCATGATGCCCTTCATCCAAAGATCTCAGGGCAGTTCACCGCATAAAGATACAAAATACATAGTAAAAGTAAGAACAAAAACAAAG
Organism: Podarcis bocagei; assembly: GCF_964188305.1. Lineage (NCBI taxonomy): Eukaryota > Metazoa > Chordata > Lepidosauria > Squamata > Lacertidae > Podarcis > Podarcis bocagei. Next base: position 47,926,391 of record NC_138126.1, on the reverse strand, counting down.
CAGACTCATAACACACTGTAATGTGTATGGGTTGCTCGTGCGTAAGTTGCCGCCTCTCCAGGCTTTGTTGCCTTGCTAAACCTTTCAGTCTGGGCAGCCCTTCACTTCGTGGCTGCCTCAGTCGCTAGCAGAATCCGTCAGTGGGCGTTTCTTAAATCTTTTCCAACATAAAAGTTGTTTGACACCCAGTCTCCTCCTACTCTCTCTGCGCGGAAGTCTTCTGCGCAGGGTGGGCGTGGGTAGCGGAGGACCCGTGCTCTCCCCACTGGTGTCCGGTGAAGAGTCCTGGAGCCCTCTCGCCGATTCCCCCATCTGCCCTCCTTTATCCCTGGTGTTGCGCTGATTTGCTTCCCCATCTGCGGAGCTGCCTCTCTCCCTGCTGGGCCCTTCTCCAGCATCATTTGAGAGCCTTCCCTCCGCCTCTAGCTCCGATGTCAGTTCCCTGACACACACCATCCCACAAACACATTAAAAAGGTGGATAAGAGAAGAGAAACGTTTTTGCCTGGCTCCTGACTATGTATAGTGAAGGCGCCAGGTGAGCTTCCCTGGGGAGAGCATTCCACAAGCAGGGAGCCACTGCAGAAAAGGCCTGTTATCGTGTTGCCACCCTCCGGACCGCTTACTCGCCTTTTCTCCAAACTAGCAAGTCACAAACGTAGCAGCCTTTCCCCCTAGGGGAGTCTCTGCCTTCCCTTGACCATGTTGGTTGCTCTTTTCTGAACCTTTTCCAACAAATGGGCTTTACACACAGGGGGCTTCAAGGTGACCTGTTTACATCCCAGTTTGTTTGCTGAGTGGTTAGATTACACTGGCTATTTAGACAATGTTACATAAAGCAAATGCTATCTCATGTTTTCCAGTGCGTTTTCCCATCGCTTTCCTTGTCGCAAGAAGAAGACAAGTCTTTGGGGGGGAGTGGGTTTATTGTACACCATCTCCAACCCAAATTTAACTGTGCAACCTGAGCAGCAGTTTGGAAGTGTCCACAGTCCTACCACTGGCTTTATAATGTCACCGTAATTAATTCATGTGGCTCTGAAAAGAATGCTTCCTGCGTAATAAGCATTTCATTGTAGTCTGTGGTCTGTGCGGTTATCTTCCCGCTGAAACAATGTATTAAAGAAGGCTGCTAATAAATCACATTGAGCTAGAAAATAGCAGCAAAAGATTATTTAGAAACTGAATGCAAAGGAGCATCCTTTTCCCCTTGAGAACTCTGTCTTAACTGTTGTAGGATCTGATGATAAAAAGCATCCTATCTGAGAAGCTGACGGTGCTTTTAAAACAAATGTCTGCTTAAGGAATCTTTAACTTCTTTTTTGTCATTGATACTGGTAGGTGACCCAGGGGTACTGTCATGTGGGAGAACAATGAGTGGTCAGAGGGAGAAGAGGAGAAGACTGGGAAGAGGAGGTGGCAGAAGCTGAAGAGGCAACAGGGCTTAGTGAGGAAGGAGAGTCTGTGACAAAGAGAAGTCTCTTGGGAGAGACCAAGAGACAGAGATGAGTCAGGCTGGTGAAGAAGCAAGGGTGTCTCCCCCTCCTGCTGCTACGAGTTCCCCTCCCCCCTGGTTTCCCCGGACCAGGAGAGGCATGGAACAGGAGGAGCAAAGGCAGGCATGCTGGCGTAGTCTCAGATTGCTTGGGGAAAACCCTGAAGAGGAGGGGACTTACGCAACTGTTGGGAGGCGGATGCCTACTGAAGAGAAAGTGACAGGAGCTGGAGACCTTCAGGCAGTTGTCACCACTTCCATATAAAAAATATGAAAATCAGCCCCACCTTCAGTTCTTATCAGCTGTCCAGGGCACAGGACCTTTGCAGTCCTGTATCCCTGTGGAAGATCTTCCCCCAGCCAATTTCCCCAACTTTCTCATTCCTCTCGCACTTCTCTGCCCCTTCCATTTGTGTTTCCAGTGAAGCTGGTTTCCTTCCCACCATCCAATTTTTCCCCTTTTGCAAGTAACTGGCAGTTAATGAGGAACATTGCACTGTGAGGAAAATAAAGTCTGTTTAGTGTCTGCATTTCATTGGACAATGATGATATAACCGTGGCTGAGGTAGGGTGACATTTTAACACTGCCTTTTTTGATTCTGTCATTATCAGGGCTCATTCAGACGGCACCAGAGCTTATTCCAATCACGTTCTCAGAGAGCAGCCATTGCCGCCGGTTTGCTTTCGCTCCTCTTGTCTGAAGGAATGAAAGCAGCCCACTTCACTCAAGAAGTTCCATCCGCCCTCTGCTCCCCAGAATGACCCGCCGCTTGCACAGGTGCTAAAGTTTCCACGGCATTAATTGGCTGGGCTGTGGCAGCCAGATCGCTATCTGAGTTGTATAATTGGATTTTTGCAAGTTGGCAAGATCACCCCATTATTCAAACATGGAACTCTAAACGCAAAGTAATGGCTACACAACTTAGATTAAAAGAGGCTGGGGACCTATTAAATATTATCTCATTTGAGCAAATAATTAGATTCCCACCCCCTCCTTCCTGCCACACTCAGGGCCTTTGCCCAATAGGTACTGCTAAAAACTGTCAGATTTCCTGAAGCTGGGAGGCTGGTTTGTTTTCTCTTTAGCCACCTGACCATAAAGTAGAGCATTAAGAGCATTAAAATGCAAGAGATTTTTTTAAAAATCCCAAACATTTGCATCACTGAGTGCACACAATGAGAGCAAGCATCAAGCTCCAGAATCTGAGCCTTGCAGAGTCTACAAGGTAGACAATGAGCGGCTGGCGGCCCCTCGTGCTGGGTATTGGTGGGCGTGAATTGGGTGGTTTCCTTCCACTATAATAATGGGGACAATGAGCCTCTGATTGGAATTCTCTTCCCAGCCCAGCTTCTATTAAATCATTGTAGCAGCCTCCTATTAGCCAGCTGAGCACTGGCTCATGCCATCCACATGCCATAGCCAGGGGTGGCCAGGGCTGTACCACTGGAAGCCATCATTGGAACTGGCAAGGGATGGTTAACCCTATGATGCACAGGGCATTTCCGATTTCATTGACCGCTTTAGCCACTGCAGGGAGAGAAATGCTTTGAAATATTAAGAGTGTCTGAGTTATAAACAAAGCTAGGTGATTGGGGGGGGGGGGATAAATTATTTGTACTTTGCCTATCCTAACAACTTTAGAATCTCAATTCCTCCAGATGAAAGTTTAGAATGGGTTGAATGCAGATATAGCCAGACTTAATGGAAACCTCATGAAATCTATGGCTAATTTTAACTCTCATTGATTTTAACTGGTCCGATCTAAACACAGACAAGTCTGGCTCCATCCCAATGTTTTGACTGGTGCCGTTCAAATGGGAGAGATTGTTCAGTTAAAGGGAAATCACTGTTCAGCATCCCATTTTATAAATATACATATATTTGCAGTGCTTTTTCCCCCAGGGGGTACCCAAGGGTACACAGTACTGGCAACCTCCTTTTTTGATGTTAAAAAGTGTAGCACTTACTGTAACAACTTCATGGTGAGTACTGACTTCTATTTTTCTAGAAAAAAAGCACTGTATACTTGTTATTATATACCAGTTCTATGTAACAATGCTGCAACCATCTTGTCTGCAAAAGGAGTCCTCTGTGCGGTGTGCATATCTCCATCAGCTCAGTGGTTTTTAAGCCCCCACTGCAGGGGTCTGCAACCCGCAGCTCTGGAGCCGCATGTGGCTCTTTTACACCTTTGCCGCAGCTCCGGGGTGGATACTAGCGAGGGGAGGAGGCGCATTGTGCGCCCCGACACTCCCCACTGTGGCGGGCGCTGTACTGGCTGTGACGTTGCATGGGGGCGGTGCGTGCGTTAGTCATGCACCGTCCCAACGTCACCTTCCCGCCCGCTGTCAGATCGGAGGGCAGCGGCGCGCATGCTTTAAATGTTGCAATGGTTTTGCGGCTCCCAGGTTTTTTTTCTTCGGAAATGGGTCCAAGTGGCTCTTTTTGTCTTAAAGGTTGCAGACCCCTGCCCCAGTGCAACCTATCCTTTGTTCACCGAATGTGTAATGAAACAAGCCACACCTATTTCTGAGCAATTCATTTGAACTCCTAGTTAGGATTGCCTGTCAGGCTTTAATATGTAAACCAGCCATATAACCTAAACCTGTTGATTTCAGCTATCATATTTCTTTCTTCTTCTTCTTTGCATCTCCTTCTCTCTTAATTAAGCAGATGAGACATGCAAACTTCAAAACGTTGTGCCTGCAATCCTGAGAGTTACTGTTACATGTGCTCAGTTGCCCACCTTTAACTAGAAGGACTTTATATTCTTACTGGCCACCCCAATCTCTACCGGGCAATGCGGGATTCCAGGGGTCTTGGCACTTAACCAGGGTTTGTGTTTCCTTTGGGGGGAGGAGAAGAGGCACAGTGCAGACCGTAGTGTCTTTGTGAAATATGGTTTATTCACATGTATTTACACCTGTCAGGGTAGAGAGAGGGGACCAAGCATCACATCTTAAGAGGAGCTTGCTTCCCACAACTGCACAGCATTGAAGGCAGCCAAAGCACCATATCTGTGTCACAGCATGTCCATCCAGCATTCTGCATCGCACAGGGGCCCATCTTTCTTCCCCCAAAGGCTTGCTAAAATGCAACCCAAGCCTCATGCAAAGAGGATACTTTTTTCCCCTGCAGTGACATCACACCCCCTTGTAACCCTGGCTCCCTCCCAGGTCTGCTATTGTATTTTTGCTAACTAACACACAGCTGGGGGAGGGACTCTACTCCTCTTCTTGTCTGATGTTGAATGCTCCACCTTTTGTCAAGGTAATGACTCTCTCATCACCTGTTCTGTTCTTTGATAGCACATCTCTCAGCCACATTTTTGTGTGCTTCCTCCATGTGAGGTCTGGGGGGGGGGGTAGCAACATGAAAACAGGCCTTTTCTGCAGTGCCCCCCCCCATTTGTGGAATGCTCTCCCCAGGGAGGGTCACCTGGCCTCTTCTTTATATATATATTAGGAGCCAGGCAACAACATTCCTCTTCAGCCAGACATTTGGCTGATTAATATACTACTTTTAAATGTGTCTGTGGGAAGGGGAGGTGTTATTGTATTGGGGTTTTTTTTTTTGTTTTACTTACTTACTTGTTTCTATCCTGTATTTTATTCTGTGAACCACCCTGAGATCTTATGATGAAGGGTGGTATAGTAATCCAATCAATCCATCAATCAATCAATCAATCAATCAATCAATCTTGAGGAAGCTGCCTTGACTTATTTTTTAGGCCTTGCTAAATCCATTGATCAAACTCCACATTTACTAATTTCAGAAATTATGGGGGAAACTTGGAACCCAGGAATTTTAGGGGATCCTTTCCCCCTACAAACCCATAACAATACCTTTTTAAAAAATGTTTTAAAATTACTATGTACTCTGTCACAGATCTATGGTCACTCCCTACAGCAAGAGTGAGGGAACCTTTCTCAGATCATGGGCTTACATTGCCACATGTGGAACTGCCTTCCGGGGCACATGATTGTGATGGATGAGACCATAGGCAAACATGGGCAGAGCAACAGAGGTAACCCTTACTTTTTGTACAGTGGCCTACATTCCAGCCATGCAAAGGCTAGTGATTTCTACACAGACACTCCTCTGACCAACCTCGCTTGATTGGTCTTCTCCCAAATGTTTGGACTGCCATGTATGTGACCAAGAGTCAAAGGACCATCATGCAAGACATGGCAGAAGACCTTTTGGAAATAGTCCTGCAGTAATCAAAAAGCTTTATGAAGGACAGAGGCAAAAAGTTACAACTCAATCCTCTGTATGTTGACTCAGCAAGTTGTACGGAGGGCTGTCAATGTGCATCAGGCTGAAGCCTCAGGCACAAAACTATTTTAAAAAAACAAGAATAGATTCCTTAAAAAAAAGTTGCACTCAAAACCTAGAACAAACCACGAGGCACTGGAGCATTAGATTTTTCATACATCAAAAAGATTTCTCAAAATCTCAGCTTCCTGAGTGGCAGCCCAGGAAATGCAGCTTTTTTCGTACCATTGATTTCCACTCAATGCCTTTTTGTCATATTTTGTATTACTAACACACAGCAAATGAGCTGTTCGTGCAAGCTCTAAAAGAGCAGAGAAAATCCTATACAAGGAGCCAGGGTCTGAAAAAGGCGGTATGTTCAGACTGTAATTTGTCTGACTGCCGATTCCGGGAAATATCTGATGTAACCAAACCCTGAGCTCAGTGCAATGCATAATTAGCCTCCTCGCATTGGAGTCATTGGATCTAGTGATTAACTGAGATCGACTCTCAAGCAAGGGGAGAAAGTAGGTGAAAGCTAATGTGTTTGTCACTGTGACCTGGGTCATCCATTAATGTACATGAAACTCAAGTCCCTTCCATCCCTGCAAGAAATGGGGGTTTACTCTTCCTCCTAAACACATACTCCTGATTTCCCCAGTTGAAATCTAATTCTTGCCCTGGCCATGTTACCATTTGGAAGGAAGTATTTCAAACTGCCATATGTTCATGGGAGAATCTGTGGGTTTGTGGTTCTTAGCAAAGAACATAGATGTAATTCCGGGCTACAATCAAGCTCTGTTTGGTTACAAAAGGTCATTGGAATCCAGCCTGTTACCAAGGTTCTCAGGCCTCCTGGCACCCTGAGCATGCCCCTGAACTCCACAACATCGAGTTTCACTGTGCAAATTGTGTGGCTTTTGTAAGCATGACAGAGGAAGCTCATCTTGGCTCCCACTAGGTATCCTCCCTAATAGGAGATAGAATAGAATCATAGAGTTGGAAGAGACCACAAGGGCCATCGAGTCCAACCCCCTGCCAAGCAGATAAACTTGCCTTCATTGTCTGAGAAGAGAAGGTGCTTCAGATGTATGTACCCAGTTCCTGTGCACATCACCAACCCAGACATGGAGCTCTATTTGGGCAAACAAAAGCACCTTCTCAATGAGCAAGCAAGTCCTGGTTTTTACTTTTTGAAATATGGCAACCCTAGCTATTTGCATTTCTTAAGTTTAGGATTCTCCATTTCCTCTTTGCTTTTGTACACAACTCTCTTTGCACTGGGTGCTTTTGCAGTTGGCGCTCAGGGTCTCCCTATTCAATTTTCTTCTGCTACTTAAGGCTGCTGCATACTGTTCTGTGGCCAGAAACTTAAAGTAGCCTACTTCCAGCTACTTAGCATACATACTTTTTATTTTGCAAATTCCACCCTTCTCCTGTCAACCTTGCTGGCCTTTTGTTTTGGGAACCCATTCCTTAAGTTCTTGTCCCCAATGGGCCATGAGGTTCAGTCTGCCAGGATTCCATGGAATACTCCAGGATCCAGGAATACTTCAACTCCAGCAAGCATCTCCTTCCTCCCTCTTCTACCCTGTCCCCTTGCCTCTTCTCTGTGCTGGCCCATTTCAGGTCTAGTCAGGAACCTAAAGGGAATACAAAACCATGTGCTTTCCTTTTAGTCATTTTTCTGTTCTTAGCCATGGTAGTGGGTGGGGGGAGGTTCAAGGAGAAGCCAGGCTGCTTGATTGCATACTGTACCACATGGGGTTCAGGGTAACCAGTGAACGTGTGTCTATGTTTGGTCTCCCATCATAGGCATATTGCCCATACCATTTGTATACTAGTTTTTCCTGTTGCATTTAGGCCTCCAGGCTGCCTGTTACATCCCCAGTACCCTCTCCTTATATGGCAACAATAATATTCCTTGCTTCCATCTATTTTTGCATCCATAGAGATGAGCAATTTTAACCTGTTAGTCCATGTTAACATTTTGACAATTTTATCCTCTCTAGCCATTTGAATGTTATGGATTTTAAGCATTTTACTCACTGTAATCATTCTGGTGTTTTATAATAAGCCTTCCGCTCTACCAGGATTTGGATTTGGTGAACTAATACTCATCCCCATTGGTAATTAAAGCACAAGGCAACATCCATGAAGAATGCCACAACTCGAGGCCCACGTTCTTGAATAACCACATCTCTGTCATTCCATGTGTTTGCATTTGTGTCTTGTGTAAGATGGGCTCAGTTACAACAAGCCTCCCTACCACAGTTTTCAGCAGGACTGGGGAACTTCAGCTCCCTTCAGTCCCACGAAATATGGCTGGGGGGGGGGAGGAGTTAAAATCCAACAATATAAGGAGGACCACAAGCTCCCCTGCACTGGTCTTCAGCATCCAAGGATCTCACTTGAAATTACCTACTAAACCAGAAATGCCACCTATCCCAGCACTATGGTATTCTAGCAGTAGTTTATTTGGGTGGGGTTTGCGGGGGGGCGCCTCTCTTTGAAGCTGCTATTCATCCTGGAAAGGAAGCACTCCTTAGAATCAATGGAACCTCCTGAGCTTGAGGACAATTTAACTGAGACTGCAGCACAGAGGGTTAACCCACTCCCCATGCTGCCTGGTTTTGGTCCTGATGACAGCTCTCCCATCACTGCTATTTACACTTAGGAGAGTGGGAGGGGTGAAATGCCTTCACATATTTCATGCATGGTCCCGGGCTTGTCTCCTGAATACCACAGCAGTACATATACAGCTTCCTTGTGCCTTGGAGCATTTTTTTCTCTCCTCTAGCTCATGGGTAGCCAACATGGTGCCTTCTAAATGTTGCTGGTCTACAGTTCTCATCCACCCAGGTTGTTGGCTATGCTGTTGGAAGTTGGAGTCCAATGCCATCTGAAGTGCCCCACACTGACTACCCCTGGTCTAGCCTACCAAACCAGGCAGCCAATAGCACAGTATTACAGACAGAGGTGACCACGATAGGACCATGTCCATGGGACTTCTTGCTCTTACATGAAGCATGCTGCCTGAGCCAATTGTGGTGAACATATGGCAGGTTTGTGTCCGATCATATAAAGGACAGCACACACATATGCATGTTGGTGTCATGTTCTGGACTTCACCAAGACTGCTACTACTGTTTTGGGGTCTCCTGTTGGACACCAACTCCCTTCAGTCCTAGCCATCACAACCAAAGACCTGGGATGATGGACTGCAAGCCTGCACCTCTTCAATGAAGCAATATTTCTTTTCCTCAGCAATTTTATTAGGGAGGCAGAGTTAAAAGAAAGTTAGCCATCTATTTCATCTCCTCCAGCACTATTGTGTATAATGACATTTGGCAGACAGCCGATCTGCACCCTGTCAGAAGTGTTGTACCTCATCTCCCTTGATTGGGGATTTTTATGAGCAGCATGACATTGTGGGGGTGGGGGGTGGACAAAACAAGAGGAAGCCAAAGCTATGTTTCGTGTCTTCAATCAGCAGTAAGAGCATGTCAGTCCACCATCAATTTCCTGGTTCCCCATTTTAATTAAAAACTGAATTTCCTGAGAAGGTGTTAATTCCCCACCACTGATGCATTAAAAATGCATGTTGAGGGAGATGTGATGGGGGGGGGGGAGGTCAGCTTGGGAGACTTAGACTAAATCAGCAGGTCATCCCAACTGCTGGGAAGGGAAGAGTCAAAGGGAAACGACTGGTGCCCCAAGGAATGGATTTCATATCTTTTCCACATTGGTTGACCAAAAAGCAAGGATAGGAGGGGAGGGAGAAAAGGGAAAGGGGCAAAGAAGCAGGATGGCAAGGGAAAATGATCAAATGAAAGAAAATGGCACGTGGCAAACAGGAAGGCAGGTGTCCTAAGTATAGCAGGTGAAGCATCATTTTGATCAGGGCTGGAGAAACTTTTTCCCGCCAGAGGTTGCTGAGCTTCAGTTCCCACAAGCCCAACTACCATGGCTGATGATCAGGGTGCTGGGAGTCATAGTCCAGTTTTGTTTGCTTATTCAAAAGAAAACTCCCTGAGCTGTTGAATAAGAAACTGGTGTTTAATTGCTGCTGTGCTGTCAAATAAGTTTGGGGCTGCCCCATATCCTATAATTCATTGACTACAGGTAAAGGTAAAGGTAAAGGGACCCCTGACCATTAGGTCCAGTTGTGACCGACTCTGGGGTTGCGGTGCTCATCTCGCTTTATTGGCCGAGGGAGCCAGCATACAGCTTCCGGGTCATGTGGCCAGCATGACGAAGCCGCTTCTGGTGAACCAGAGCAGCGCACGGAAACGCCGTTTACCTTCCCACTGGAGCGGTACCTATTTATCTACTTGCACTTTGACGTGCTTTCGAACTGCTAGGTTGGCAGGAGCAGGGACTGAGCAACGGGAGCTCAATTCATTGACTAGGAGTCCTTTATTCCCAACACCCTCCCTGTAGCTTTATTCTTTGCTGCCCTCCAGTGAGGTTACCTTCCTCATCCTGCCCCTCCGATCCTCATTCTACATGACCCTTCCCCCAAACATCTTGCCACCGTTATCTTCAGCAGCTATGCTAATTTTGGCATCCTTATAATCTTCCAGTGTCGTATAATTTGTCTCTAGATCTTTCATTCCCCTGGCCCCTGCAACATATTCTAATCCTGTAGAAACAACTTGCTTCACTGTGGCCAGGAGCACACCAAGCTTCATTGAATGCTCTTAATGAATGGAGATCTAATTAAGTCTTTGGTCCTAAGCACTCACATATGGGTACAAACCTCATTGGTCTTGGTGGGATTTACTTCTGAACAAACACGCATGGAATCTGGTGGCAGATCAGTTAGCCTGAATGTCTCATTTCTTATAGACTAATGATATTTTAAAAAGTAGTCCGGAACTACTTTTGTTGGGATAGAAAAAATAGCTGGTGCCTTTTTTCTTTTTAAATAAAAGTAAACAGCATATACCATCTAACCATTGTTCTCTGCTCTAATCTGGAGAAAATAACTACTCAGCTGATTCATTTCAATTACTAATCTGGTGCATAATGCCCATATGCCTGCGGGTGGCGCTGTGATCTAAACCACTGAGGCTCTTGGGCTTGCTGATAGGAAGGTCGGTGGTTCAAATCCACGTGAGGGGGTGAGCTCCTGTTGCTCTGTCCCAGCTTCTGCCAACCTAGCAGTTCAAAAGCACACCAGTGCAAGTAGATAAATAGGTACCTCTGTGGCAGGAAGGCAAATGGTGTTTCTGTGCACTCTGGCACTCGTCATGTGTCCCATTGCGCCAGAAGCGGTTTAGTCATGCTGGCCACATGACCTGGAAAGCTGTCTGTGGACAAATGCAGGCTCTCTCAGCTTGAAGCAAGATGAGCGCCTCACCCCATAGTCACTTTTGACTGGACTTAACCATCCAGGGGTCCTTTACCTTAACCTTCTTTACCTTTTACATGCCTGCATTAAACAGGTGGGTACCCACTTCACCGTACCTGTGTGTGTACAAAAAACTATTTAGATTGTGCTACAGGATAACCTTGCATTGTGAGAACTTTGAACATATGCCCCTAGCGCCAAAGCAATGAGATCGAGTTCTCAAAACAGTCCCCTCTTTGCCTCTACACCAGCGTCTTGATGGCGCGTTCTACCCCATCTAATTCTCCCCAAACGACTCCAGCGGAGACCCCACCTATTTCCTAAACAGCCCAAAGCATAGTTCTAGATCAGCACGTCGGACAGCTCTCGGCGCCCTCGGAGCGCTTAGCCAAGCCCGGCGTCGCGGCGGGCACGCCCCCTTCCAGCCCCGACGAGACCTTCCGCCAGCCTCAGCCAGACGACCCCTCCTCCTCCTCTTCCTCCTCCAGCCCCTTCCCTTCCGATCCCACCTGCCCACAGCGAAGATGGCGGAGGCGGTGGCTTCAGCCGCCTACGCCAGACGGGTGGGCGCTACCACGGCAGGGAGTGGGAGGGAGGGCGGAGCGGACCATCGGGGCAGCCGGGAGCCATGTTGGGGCTGCGGGAGGAGGCGATGCTGCCGCCGCCGCCACGGAGCAGCCAGGCCCGCAGGGAAGGCAGGAGCCGCCGCCGCTTCTAGATAGATGGTGGTGGCGGCGGCGGCGCAGGCGGAGAAGGGGGCAGAGCCAGAGGCGAGGCGGGGCCGGAGCAGCGCCAGGCCCGGGCAGGGGGGCGGGGAAGGGGCCGAGGGACCATGGCTGAACGGCGGCAGCAGCAGCCGGGACTACCAAACCGCCGCCGCCGCCGTCCTCGCCAGTGCCGCCGGCTGGGGCTGCTGCTGCTCCTTCTCCTCCCTTTGTTTCCCCTTAGCCTGGGGGAGCCGTCGGACAGAGGGGGCTTGGGCTGCGCCCGCTTGGCTGTGCCGGAAGGGCCGAGCTGCGAGCTGCGCTGCTGCGCTCTCGTCGGGGGACGGTGGGGAGCCTCCTCTGTAGCCAGTGCCCGAGGGGGCGGCTGGGGCTGCGACGGCACCTTCTCTCAGCCCCCGCCGGGCGCCGGCAGTGCCTCCTGGGCTGGCTACGTGACCCCACCGCCGGATAAGAAGAGGAGCCGGCGTCCAGCGAGCGCCCCGGGGGCGTGGGGCAGCTGCTCCCGCTGCTTGTGGATTATAAACGCTTCCGCACTTCTTCCGGATCCCCCACGCCCGGCGTGGTGGTGCCACCGGACTATCCGGGAATGCCTCCTCCAGCGAGCCAGGCTCGGGGCGGACTGGGAGCAGGCGGGCACCTCCTCCAGCCCTTGCAAGCCCGGCGTCGGAAAGCCGGACAATGGAGCTTATAGAGAGACTAGCCGGGCGGCCCCATCCCAATCCCGCCTGCGCGCATCGGGTCTCCACACCCGGAGCCGGCGAGTGCGCCTCTGCGGGCAGAGATTTCCCCGCGTGTGGAACGACACGGACCCGCGTGGGCTGCTGAGATCCGGCGCAAGAGCGACGAAAGGAGCCGCGACGCCGGCGAAGCCCCTTTGGCTCTCGAGAATGCGCCTTGCTTCTTTTTCCCGCTCGCCCTTCTGCGGATGGCTCGCCTTGCTGACCTGCCTCCAGCTCCGCGCGGGGCAAGCGGGGCACTCGGGGGCTTCCCGTCGCTGTGCCGGCGGCGAGTGCTGCGGAGCCGGCCAGGAGCAATGCTGCCTCCAGCCTTGGGGAGGGAGAGGCTGGGCAGGAGCTGTTTCAGCACCACCACCGCGCAGGACAGCTCCCGGCGTCTCGCTGGGCGCCCACCCAGACGGAGAACGGAGGAAGCCGGAGCTCTGCCTTCTCTTCCACCCGCTCGACTCCACCAAAGGCTGTTTACAAACTCTTTGTTTCGGCGTGGGTTTTAGGAGTCCCTCCACTCCAGACTTCTTTCCCTACTTGCCGCTAAAACCTACTCACCCAACTATGCAGAATGAGCTAACCCATTCCTCGTGTGCCAAGAAACGGAGGAGAGACGGGGCATTGCTCCCTTTGCTAAGGACTCGGAGAGCAGCCAATCGCCACCCGCTCTTCCCTCAGTATAATTACCAGGTCCAAGTGGCCGAAAACCAGCCTCCCGGGACCCCTGTGATCACGATGGCAGCCCAAGACCCCGATTCAGGTGAAGGTGGGCGCCTGCTCTATTCCATGGATGCCCTGATGAACAGCAGGTCCCTGGAGTTGTTTAGTATTGATTCCCAAAATGGCCTCATCACCACCACGGAAGTTTTGGACAGAGAAAATATGGACCTGCACTACTTTCGAGTGACCGCGGTGGATCACGGGGTTCCCCGTCTTTCTGCCACCACCATGGTTGCCATTACAGTGGCAGACAGGAATGACCACAATCCAGTATTTGAGCAGAGTGAGTACAGAGAGACTATCCGAGAAAATGTTGAAGAGGGCTACCCTATCTTACAGCTGAGGGCCACAGATGTGGACTCCCCACCCAATGCCAACATCAGATATCGTTTTGTAAATGAGCAAGCAGCTCACTCTGTCTTTGAAATAGACTCCCGGTCAGGGCTGATCACCACCAGTGGGCAAGTGGACAGGGAGAAAATGGAGAAATATTCTTTAGTGGTGGAGGCAAATGATCAAGGTAAGGAGCCTGGCCCTCGATCGGCCACAGTTAGAGTCTATATCACAGTCCTTGATGAGAATGACAATGTCCCACAGTTCAGTGAGAAGCGGTACATAGTCCAGGTAAGAGAGGATATCAGACCCCACTCGGAAATTTTGAGAGTTACTGCCACTGACTTGGACAAAGACAATAATGCTTTAGTTCATTATAACATCATCAGTGGGAACAGCAGGGGCCAGTTTTCCATTGACAGTGTGACTGGGGAAATACAGGTAGTGGCACCTTTGGATTTTGAGGTTGAGCGGGAATATGCACTGAGGATACGTGCCCAGGATGCAGGGCGGCCCCCTCTGTCCAACAACACAGGCATGATCAGCATCCAAGTAGTGGACATCAACGATCATGCTCCCATCTTTGTCAGCACCCCTTTTCAAATATCAGTGTTAGAAAATGCCCCTTTTGGCCACTCGGTGATCCACATCCAGGCTGTGGATGCAGATTATGGAGAGAACTCTCGCCTGGAGTACAAACTCACTGGGGTCTCATCTGACACCCCCTTTGTGGTGAACAGTGCCACTGGGTGGATTACTGTGAGCGGCCCCTTGGATCGAGAAACGGTGGAGCACTACTTCTTTGGAGTAGAGGCCCGGGATCACGGCTCCCCAGCGTTGTCTGCCTCTGCTAGTGTCACCATCACTGTAATGGATGTAAATGACAATCGGCCTGAATTTACCCAGAAAGAATATTTTATCCGTCTCAACGAAGATGCTTCCGTGGGGACCAGTGTTCTGAGTGTCACTGCAATTGACCGGGATGTGAACAGTGCCATCAGCTATCAGGTAACAGGTGGGAACACCCGGAACCGTTTTGCCATCAGTACCCAGGCAGGAGTGGGACTAATCACCCTCTCTTTGCCCCTGGATTACAAGCAGGAGAGGCGCTTTGTGCTGACAGTGACAGCCTCTGACCGGACTTTGCATGACACTTGTCATGTCCATATCAACATCACTGATGCCAACACCCATAGGCCAGTGTTCCAGAGCGCCCATTACTCAGTAAGTGTTAACGAGGACCGCCCTGTCGGCAGCACTGTGGTGGTGATCAGTGCCACTGATGATGATGTAGGGGAAAATGCCAGGATTACCTACTACTTGGAAGACAACATTCCTCAGTTTCGCATTGATGCAGACACTGGTGCCATCACATTGCAAGCACAGTTGGATTACGAGGACCAAGTGACCTACACCCTGGCCATTACAGCCAAAGATAACGGCATCCCTCAGAAAGCAGACACCACCTATGTAGAAATCATGGTGAATGATGTCAATGACAATGCCCCTCAGTTTGTTAGCGCTCACTACCAAGGCATCATCTCGGAAGACAGCCCTCCCTTCACCAGCGTGCTCCAGATCTCCGCCACAGACCGGGATGCCCATGCCAACGGACGAGTGCAGTACACCTTCCAGAATGGGGATGATGGGGATGGAGATTTCACAATAGAACCCACGTCTGGGATTATCCGCACTGTCCGCAGACTGGACCGGGAGAGCATCCCAGTCTACGAACTCACTGCCTATGCCGTGGACAGAGGCATCCCTCCCCAGAGGACACCTGTCCATATTCAAGTCACCGTGCAAGATGTGAATGACAATGCTCCTGTCTTCCCAGCTGAAGAGTTTGAGGTTTTAGTGAAGGAAAATAGCATTGTGGGCTCTGTGGTGGCTCAGATTACAGCTGTTGATCCAGATGAAGGGCCCAATGCACAGATCATGTATCAGATTGTGGAAGGCAACATCCCTGAAATTTTCCAGATGGACATATTTTCGGGTGAGCTCACAGCCCTGATTGACCTGGACTATGAGAGCAAGGCAGAGTATGTGATTGTAGTCCAGGCCACCTCTGCCCCCCTAGTCAGCAGAGCCACAGTCCACATCAAGCTCATTGACCAGAATGATAACAGCCCCATCCTTAAAAACTTCCAGATTCTCTTTAACAACTACGTCTCCAACAAATCCAACACCTTCCCTTCTGGGGTTATAGGGAAGATCCCTGCGTATGACCCAGATGCATCTGACAGACTGTTCTACACCTTTGAACGAGGAAATGAGCTGCACTTGTTGATTGTCAACCAGACTAGTGGGGAACTCCGGCTGAGTCGCAAGCTGGACAACAATCGTCCTTTGGTGGCCTCCATGCTGGTGACCGTCACAGGTAAAGGCAGTTTCAGTGCTTTTGGTGACTGTGGCATTTCCTTGACTTATGACAACTGGGCCAGCCTTTTAGCCGTGTTAAATGGCGCCAGACTCTCAGTACTGGACCATTATGCCGGGGGTGGAGGTTAAGGGGGATGGGGAGAGACTTTGATGGTAATTATGCTGGTGGATCTTTTATTTATTTTTCCCCTGCTTCCTTTAGGGCGTAATAGCTCAGTGGGCTACCAAAAAGGCAAGATTTGATTGCTCGCTATTATCTCGTGGCAGACTCATTTCATAATTTATTAGGCAGAGCCAGGTTCCTGCCCTGAAGAGTTTACAATCTAAATTAGATAAAGTGCACACAAAGGAAGGGAGAACAGATGCAAATGGGCTGAGACAACCCTGCTTGTTGCGGGGAGGATTAAAAAACGGGGGGAATGGCTGGAGTGGCTTCCCTGCTCTTTTCTTGGCTTTCTTTTGTTCAGTGCTGGAAACAGCTCACTAAATGTAGAGTGTGTTCCAGCAAGGCCTTTGCAAGAGGAGAATCTGCGTCTGGGTTTGGTTGCAACAAGTGATGTAGCCTGGAGAGCTTTGCCTTCCTAGGAGCTTTCCCCACAGCTGTGGAACTTAATTGGAATTGGGTGGGAAAGAGGGAGGGAGAAAGTTAAGGGTTGCCCAGAGAAAAAGATACCACCTAGTGCAGGATTTCTGAGGCACAGTTGCTGTTTTGTTCAGACCATGCTCCTCTGTTGATTTTAAATCTCCCAGCCTTCCATTGGACTAGCCTGGACTAGCTGGAAGCAACATGATGACTATCACAGTTTCCACAGGGCTTGTGGGTTTCTGGCACAGTGGTTTAGCATGCTCAGCACCAAAAGGTACCCTGGCTGCAGACTGGGGGTGGGGGGAAAGGATTTTGTTCTGAGATTTGGTGCAACTGTCCATGACTATCTGTCATTCTGGCCTTCCCAGCAAGGAACTGAGTGGCATGGAAAGAGCTACTCTTGTTGTCATGCTGCAGGGAGTTCCCTTTAAATTGGCTTAGGGATACCGTGATGGCAATGATGGCTTATTACCCTCAAGCATATGCCAACAAGTCTCCCATCTCCCAGACCTCAGCTTTCCCACCTGCAAACCATGGCAAGGCGGAGTTACTTTTGCAAGCTGCCTTGCTAGCAAAATGCAAAAAAGTAGAAGAAAAGAAAGTGCCAACCCATTAGTTTTTTTGTTTGAATGCCTAGAACTTAGCCTCAGAATTGTCTAGGATGTCAGGGCTCAGCCTTAAAAGAGGAAGTAGTAATGAAGAGAGTGGCTCTGAGCTTAATTGGGCTGTCTCTCCCTTGCCCAATAACAGCCTTTGCACATCTGGCTTTGAGAGTTAAAGGCTTCTGGGACAGAAGACATGACATCTGGTCATATATTCAACCCCAGCTCCTCTTCTTTTAAGAATCCCATGCTAGACATGTCCATTAAATGCACCTCTAAGCCTATGGATCAGCTGCCTTTCTCAAGGTCTTGACTCCCTCTCTCTCACGGCTCAGGTACACATAATTGAATGCTTTGGAGTTTTCTCTTAAAAACAAGTTGATCCCCTATGGCCAAACTGATATTACTCTAGCTGGCTCTTAGATGCTGCCTCAGACCTAGGCACTGAAAACGTCAGTCCCCCGCTTGCTGTAAGATGGAAAATTGTTCCCAGTGTTATTTGGAGTCTTAACGGGCTTTGCCCAAGCCACAACTCACTCATCTTCATCAGGATTTGGCCTGATGGTCAGATCTCATCAAAACTGCTCTTTTTCATTTAATTCACTTAATTGGTCATGTTAACATGTCAGCATGTCTGTCTTGGCTCCAGTCCCTTCTTTGTCCTCCCTGCCCTCCTACTTAACATGGGCTTGGGGTATTAATCCTACTCCTTTTTAATGTTACCTTTATCATTATCGATTTTGCCGGGTCCATTTTTCAAAGGCCCATTTGCTGTACTGGCATAAACTAGTTTTGTGCCTGAGTGTAATACCATAGATGGCACTTTGGTAGGTCAGGTCTAGACATATAAAAAAACAAATGTGTCTCTAGAAAACTTCCCCTGCACTGTAAGGAGATGTTATTTTAATTTTATTAGTGAGAAGCAGTCATAGGAGAGGAATTACACCAATAGCCAAAGGCCATCAAGGAAAATCTACGTTACAGCCAGGAATGGGACATAGATTGCTTGAGCTGCTCCAATCTTTCACTCTTTCCGTAAGGCCACCCCCTTCCTTCTGTTGCTAGCAATAGGTGTGCTTGAAAATGGAGCCTAATTATGCCAAATAACCCAACTGTGACTTGTGCAAACGGGTGTGGGAGGAGGCCTCTGTTTATGGGGAGTGGGGAGAGACAGAGGAAGGAGTTTGTATGTATCAGTGGCTCACAGGCTTAGTTACCCAGCTGTGTCTAGGGAGACTTACATTATTCATGACTTTCCCCACATCCTTAGCTATCATCTAGCCCTCTCCTATAACCCCCCCCCCGACTAATTTAGGGAGTGGGCTCGGAAAAGGCAGCCCTTGTTTCCTTCAAAAGGATGGGGGGTGCAGGCGATGTGTTCTGCTGGGGCTCATTGCTAGATTGGGGTTCTTCAGGGGTTAATTGTAACTGCAGGGCAGGGCGATATCGTATTCAGGCACACAGGCAGGCATTGGGCGCTGATTACTGGAGAGCTAAGCTGACCTTTTCATGCTTCTGCCAGGGTGCGCTGCTGACGCTGGCTCTGCCTCCCTAACACACTTAACCCCGCACAAAGGCAGGGAGAAATCACATTTTCGGGTCTCGCATTAAACTGCCTTAGAACAACAAGGCTCTCGAAAGGACGGCGTTGTCATTTCCCCAGCTTCCAGTGTGGAAATGAGGAGAGAAAAGGCTAAGCTCATGCAGGCGAGGAGAAGCATGGAAAGGGAATTAGGAAAAGGAGCCCTCCCTGGGGGCAGGCGAGGAGGTGGGGGAGAGGTGTAGGGGGAGTGGGGGGGGGAGCACGGCGCCTTTTGTTGGCTCTGGTGGTGGCTGAGGATGCTCAGGCCATTTTGTTCAAGCACTTCTTGCAACCCCTGGGTTTTATTTTTGTTGTGTTTTTTCTTTTCTTTTTTTTAAAAAAAGAATCTATTGTTTGTGGAGTACCTCCCATGCCAAGTTCATCCAGTGGAAACAAGTGCCAGAGCTGGTGGCTGGAATCAATGCACAATTAGTCATGTCTAGGGAAGAGGAGGGAGCAATTTACAAAAAAGGATCTTAATGGATGGAAACCCCAGACTTACTAGCTTGTTCAATAATGCACAGGCCCCACGCAGAAATTAAGATGGCAAGCCTCAGTCTGTATCATGGAGCACACATTTATTTCAAAAGATCAGCAACTGTTGTTATTATTACAGTTGTACCTTGGTTCTCGGACAGAATCTGTTCTGGAAGTCCATTTGACTTCCGAAAATGTTTGAAAACCAAGGCGTGGCTTCCAATTGGCTGCAAGAGCTTCCTACAGCCAATCAGAAGCCGCGGAAGCCCTGTCAGATGTTCGGGTTCCAAAGAATGTTCGCAAACCAGAGCACTCACTTCTGGGTTTGCAGCATTCAGGTTCCAAAACATATGAGTACCAAGGCGTTGAACAATAATATTGCAGCAGCATTATTATTATTATTATTATTATTATTATTATTATTATTATTATTATTATTATCTTTCATTCCTTCTCATCCATGAACTCAACAACTTCCAATAGATGAAACATTTAACTGAGGGCCAGGCTGGACAAATTATTAATTCTGCAAAATGCTTTTTAAAAAAAGTAAGTTGTAAGTGTGTAAATCTCGATATGGATTGGGGCCAAAATGGCGGGAAAGTGTCCCCACCCTCCATGCCAGGGTCCTGATCCAGATTAGGTGCCCCAATGCCTGCAGTCTCCTTTTTAAAAGACACTCTTGCTGATGGTGCCAATGGCGTCCGATGACTGTGAGAGCTACAAAGCCAGGTTCATATCTCAACTAAGCAGCTGATTCAGTGCCACCACTTTTGGAGCACTCATCGGTTCTGCTTTTGCTGTGGATGCATAGAGATGGTTTCACACAGCAGAGAGCCACCGTGGGGAAAGGGTGTGCATTGCCACCCAGCTCAAAAGACACATCCCAACAATTCAGGAAGGCCCAGAGGAGCATCACAATGTGGTTGAGCACCCATGCACTAAAAAAAAAAGCACACATGTGCTAAAAGTGTAAAGCACTTTGGAGAGTCAGCATGGTATATACATGATACTAAGATTATAGCCTTAAGCTCGCCAAATTACAGGGTGAATGTGTATACTATCCTAGCTACTGATGCTGGATCAGAAGATGCTGTCATGAGTGGGTTTAATCCTGTTCATTCAAAGAATTAGAGAGGTGTAAGCCAACGCCATCCCTTTAGGAACAGACTTAATAAAGCTATTGATAAATAGAGAGAATGAGTTGCATCATACTAATAGGCTTGACTAAAACTTTACATTACTACGATCAAAATGATTCTTCCCAAAGGGAAGTGAGTATGAATCAGCTAACGGAGTTTCCTTGGAAGTGGGAGGGCAGGATTCCTCCCAGATTCTTCAATTATTTCTGTGAAAGGCCTCATGTCAAAACAGCTAGTGCCGAGGCGGGAGCTTGTTCCGTAGAGACAGAAGCGCAAGCGGATGTCTGCTGCTGCTGCTGCTTAAAAAAATTAATTCTGGAGATACAAAGCTGCCTAACCAGCCTGGTGGTGGGAAGCACTTCTAACAGACCAAGGGCAAAGCTTGATATTATAAGGAAGATGAGACAGTCACAGAAAAGAAAAAGCCCTACTCTGTATGCAGTTCCTTTCTCCTTCTTTGTAGCCCCTCGTTCAGAGATTTGACTGGATCCTTTTCTCCACTCACGCTCCGTGGGCCAAGTGTGACAGGTGGATGGGGTCAACCCCTTCCCATCATCTGACGTCCCAATGACACAAGGTGACCCATTTTTGCGCGCACCAATTGTTGGGGCTTAGGTGCTCTGCTCATGAAACACCCCTTTGGTGTTGCCCCCCCTTCCAGCAGCAACGCTGGCTTCCAAATAAATCCAGCACCCCTACCAGGCACAGCTGCGTCAAAGTTCTTACTCTTCATGGGTGGAGCCAGATCGGTTGCTTCACCTTTTACGCAGCAATCGTGGGTTTCATGGTTGCACCAGTTTTGCACTGCTGTCTGCAGCAGTCAACACAGGGAAGGCATTGCACATCTCCAGACACCCAGTGGGTATGTGTCAGGGAGGCATGGACCCAGTCGTGGTTCCCTGGCACACACACTAGACTTTAGAGATGTGCACTAATGTTTTCCATGTATACCACAGCAGCCACTGATATAATAACACTGACAAGCACAATTGGCAAGCCTAGCATGGGGCTTGAGATTCAGCAAGCAGGAAAACTGGCTTGGGAACACTAAGGGCTAAGCTCCACGCAGGCCTTCCAACCGACTTCTGAAATTAGGCTGTCAGTCGATTATTTGACTGGCGTTGTAAAACCACAGCGGGTTGCATGCAGCTTTCCATCATTCCTTCATGCAAACTGGGATGAAGTCACTTAGGACCACTGAAAATGATCCTATGGACTGCAGGTGGAACCACAAGGACTGTCGGAAGTCTGCATGCCATCCTCTGCAACCTGAATTTTCCTGAGGTGGTTAAAAACAGGTATCAGGGTGAGGAGATGGCTGAAATTCACATCGTAGAATGTCTTTGAAGATCTGGAATTCTCAAGATGTCATGGACATCTAGCGCCCCGGAATGCGCTTGCTGTCAAGACTTCAACTTGAAAAGCTTCATGTGTGTTTCTCCACTGTAGTCAATCAAATTACCCTGGAGCTGAGTTCACCCTCTGTTTTGTGCCAGATGTTTCTCTGGAGGGGTCCCATCTTTGGGATTTGCTCCCTTGTAGGTCTGCCAGAGCTCCAGGCTAGTCATTTTCAGGGTGTCATGCAAGCTGCATGTATTTAGGTTAGCTGTTAATTAACAGTTTTGTAGTGTCCTTGGATTGTGTGTTTTAATCTCCGCATTTAAAGTTTCCAAGGCAAGAGGCACTTTAATTAAATTAGTAATAATGCATCGTGAAAGCCAAATTTGACCTGATTTGCAAAATCGCTTAATTCCCCCAAATAATCACCAGGAACTTTAAAGAGCTGTGGATGCCTTGCAGAAGAAAATAATGGGGGGGAAGGGGACCAAGCAAAGAAGCATTTGCTTCAAAAACAAGCAGCTTTTGTTTTTGCCATTCCTCTTTTTTTCATGGGGCAGTGAGCAATCGAAAGCATTTTAACCCAGAGGTATATGCCAATTAAATTTGGTTAGTTGACATCCTGGTACATGTGTTTTGGATTGCAAGTTTAGTCCACAAAAATCCCATGAAAACATACAGACTTGAAAGATGGGTCATTTCCCTTTTTTATGACCTGAAAATCATTGGTCTCTGTGTGTGATATCCTTCGTGCCTGCCTGGGCAATTATGGCGCCTCCAGGCGAACTGCTTATACAGAATCCATCCTGATTTGCTTGCACAAAACTTAAACAAAAGTTAGTCCAGTCTTTGGGGAGCATCCATCGCGACTTGCTTGCAAGGTGTTTATGTGTCTTCCCATTAATCATTCATTCATTTCCAGTGCACTTTCCTAACCACAAGAAATCTGCTGGGTTGTCTGTTGTTGTTTTTAAAGTGGATTTGTTGCACCAGTGCTAGAGTGCTTTAATCAGTTTAAATTGTACAAATCTAAACTTTTTTCTTGAAAACAGTGGCAGTCTGGCATCCCACATTCTTGTTGCTGTCACTACTGCTGCGACTTGGATTTCATGCTGTATATGGAAGAGGAAAAGCTCTTAGTCCTGGTGGGGATGGGGGTTGGGGTGGGGGGAGCACATCCTGCTGAAATTATTCTGATGTAGGGCTAAAACATTGCACAGTTATAACCACACACCGTTAACTGTCCCCTGGAGTGCTTCCGTACTCAAAAGCCAATATGGATGGTCCCGCATTAGGGACCAATTAGTTCCATCCACTTGGACACAAATTCATGGCCACAGCATCCTTTTGTCAAGGCTAGAGTGCTCTTTTGTGTGTAGTCCAATTGCCCTGGGTAAACCGGTCCGCCAAGAGGCATCGTTTCCCAGCACTCAGTGTGTGTTGAAAAATAGAAATGCCGTCGAGCCAAGACCAATCTCCTTTACCAGTCACTGTAGCATGTGAACGGCATGAAAAAGGAACCAGCTAGTGCAAATGTTAGGACAAGATCAGCCCCATTTCCCAGTTGCTTTCCTCCTTGCAGCTGCTCCTGAAAGTGCTCATGTGCATAATCAGGTGTATGATTTGACCGGTGGTGCATAGATCCCACATATCTATCTATATATATGTATGCGCAAATGTGTTGCTTCATTTCATAGGCGCCAATTGGCAAGGATGGTGTCAAAGTGGCCTAGCATTAAACACCAGCGGCAAACATTTGCGCAGGAAATAGCACTGCGAGGCCAAAAAAGCAACCCCAGCTCTGCTCCAATCCTCACATATCAAGTGCCTTTCCCAGCACAAAAGTATTATTTGTGCCAGGGGTGGCATCTAACAAATCAGAAATGGTGTGCAGTTATCTCCTCTGCCAGGCCAAACAGCAGCTTGCAAGATGGGCAGGCATGAGAGGTGTGAGGCTATCCCTAGAAGTCTTTGGACTATCTTCGCATTTTGCACTAAGAGGGTCATATACCAGGTGGTCCAGCCCTACCTAGGACTGGGAGCAGTTGGGGTTCCATCTTCCTGATATATGCATTTGATTTTCTAGGTACTCTGAAGGTCTCCCACTACCGAGTTGCTTGTGCTGAACCACAAGTTACCCCTGCCCAAATCCCCTCCTCCGCACAACTATTAAGGCTGTAGTAGTCCATCTGGACACAGGTGGGTTAAACCACTGGTCCGCTTGGGCTTGCCGATTGAAAGGTCGAGGTTCGATTCCCCATGACGGGGTGAGCTCCCGTTGCTCGGTCCCAGCTCCTGCCAACCTAGCAGTTCAAAAGCACACAGTGCAAGTAGATAAATAGGTACCGCTCCAGCGGGAAGGTAAACAGCGTTTCCGTGCGCTGCTCTGGTTTCACCAGAAGTGAGTTAGTCATGATGGCCACATGACCCGGAAAAACTGTCTGTGGAAGCGGACAAGTGCCGGCTCCCTCGGCATGTAAAGCGAGATGAGCGCCGCAACCCCAGAGTTGTTTGCGGCTGGACTTAATTGTCAGAGGTACCTTTACCTTTACCTTTTAGTCAATCTGGCCACCCTACAGCTATGAACACAGCTGAATTTTTATTCCAAGTGTTGATTTTAGATTGGGCAGAGTTCTTGTGTGAAAAAGCCCAACTTCCTCTAGAAACAATGGACTGGAGAAGTAAATTGAGTGGGTTCAGGCTTATCATAGATTTGAATGACGTCCGGTTTGGGCCTTCCCCTTTTGCATCAGTAGCCATTTCACTGAATGCCAACTGAGTTGTTGACTTCTGTGGTAGTGGTAGTGGCACCTGCCCTGTGGAACGCCCTCGCATCAGATGTCAAAGAAATAAACAACTATCTGACATTTACAAGATATCTGAAGGCAGCCCTGTTTAGGGAAGTTTTTAATAAATGATGTTTTAATGTATTTTTAACCTTCTGTTGGAAGTCGCCCAGAGTGGCTGAGGAGACCTAGCCGAATGGGCATATATAATAATAATAAATTATTATTATATATTATCATTATTCTGTTCTAGGCTAGGCTGATAAAATGTAATCACTCTTGTTGTCTCTTAAGGGAGAGTGTCAATGGACCATGCAGTGATGCAGGTGAGCATCCACCCGCATTTAGCATGTGGCCTGTGTATGTTTTGTAAGAAGACAAAGAGGAGCTTCCTTCCTGGGGGAATTGATCAAAGCAGCTGAGCATTGATCCCTTTCCCCATTGGTATCATCCAGTGCCATGGATCCACTGGCTCATCCAGTGCCATGGCTACAAGGGGTGGCTACAGGGGGTGCTAGCTGGGGTGGTGTTTTTTTTGCCCTGGGTGAAGCCTCCAAGGCATTAATAGCCCACCCTTTAGCCAAAAAGGTTCACAGAGTATCTTCTGAAAACCACTTCTAAGATGGCAGATCAGCAGCATCCCTGACCCTGAGATTTCAGGATCCAAACCTGAGACCAAGGGGTGGCCCCTGGTGATGTCACAGGGACAGACCCTGGAGACAGAGGTTAATTGGGAGAGGGGAGGGGAGAAGGGAAGACACCTCCCAGAGTTAATTTGCAGCCAGCTCCTACCAAGCTGAAGCTGCAGGTACAGTCAAATGTGTCAAGATGTGTGTGTACGCAAATGTGTGTGCTGGGAGTGCCAAACTGAGTCTTTGACCCAGATGAAATAAAGCCTAGTTTCACCCCCTGGGCTCATCCACACTTCTGCTTGCCCTGCCACTTTCCCCCGGGGAAGCCCCTGCTTACTGCTGAATCAGCAGACGTCAATTGGGTTTTCTCCGGATTGACATTAGCTCTGATTTAACGCTAAAGGGAAAGGGCAAAAATAAATGCTCAGACTCATGCCTAGAGAACATGGCACAAGCAGGAAAGTGCTCGGACCTGTGATTTCTAGGCAGGGGACAAGCATAAGCGTGGATGCTCCCTTTGCCACCAAGTGCTGCCTGGGCTCACTCCTGTAATAGTCCAGGAGCAGAGAAACATTCTGCTTAGCTCTCTGCAACCATAACCCCACTCTCGATGCGCATAAATGTTTGGCGAAAGCCACCGTGATCTGTCCATGCAACCACTTGCTGTGCCTGCCTCCGTGCGCCTGCAACTACATGTTGAGGAAGCTCCCTGTGGGAGAGGGACATGAATATTCACCAGCCTCTGGCTCTTCATCAGTTGCCAGGGCCTGCGTTTGTCGAGAATGGCTGAGGCTCTCTGATTAAAATTACTCCTGGGGGGGTTGGCGCTTCCAGCAGGCTTTGGGCTGCCTTTGTGTGTCGATTGAAAGGTGGGGAGGGGGGTCTTCCTCTTAACCATCTGCTTACCTTTAATGTCGAACAGATTGTGAGTCTGGGCAAGAGACCGGAGCACCAGTCAAGATTGCAATGCAAGCGCTACTCGCAACGTAACACAGCCCCTAAAAATAACCCTCATAGCGTACATTTGCATGTGTGCTTCTGCATGTGCATGTGCACCTGTTCTGCCCACAAGACCGCCTTGCTTGCACACAGTGTTTCATGATGACGCATTGTTCCCAAGAAAGCTTGTGAGATTGCCAGCTTACCACTATGTGCTCGGAGCTATGCGGGGAATGAATTGGTCAGAAGAATTGACCGCTCCCTTAATCCTAGAGACCTCTGTCCAGAACTGAATGTGTGGTAAATGCTGTTCTCCTCCCCACTTTACAAGATATTTGATGAGTGCTGATGTGCATTGTTTTCCAAGCCATTTTCTCCTAGGTGGGTTTAATTTGTTCACTCACTTCTTACAGGAGAGCCAGATGACATCGCCGTTGAATCCCTACAATCCAATGCTCTCTCTTGCCCTTCCATTTATTTTTATTTATATATTTAAGACTATCTATAGACTGCTTGGTTGTAAAACAAACAACAAAAGCTCTAAGCAGTTTACAAAAATATAACGTATTAAAATTATAGATAGAAAGCAGGCATTTAGAAATGTTCAAAAGCTGGTTAACATCTGTAGCAGTTAAAAAGAAATAAAACATACGTAGCTTCGATGTATCTGGATAAGGTAAAGGTAAAGGGACCCCGGACCGTTAAGTTCAGTCGTGAATGACTCTGGGGTTGCAGCGCTCATCTTGCTTTACTGGCTGAGGGAGCCGGCATACAGCTTCCAGATCATGTGGCCAGCATGACTAAGCCACTTCTGGCGAACCAGAGCAGCGCACGGAAACGCCGTTTACCTTCCCGCCGGAGTGGTACCTATTTATCTGTTTGCACTTTGATGTGCTTTCGAACTGCTAGGTTGGCAGCATCAGGGACTGAGCAACGGGAGCTCACCCCGTTGCAAGGATTCAAACTGCCTACCTCCTGATCGGCAAGCCCTAGGCTCTGTGGTTTAGACCATAGCGCCACCCGCGTCCCTTTTTTATGTGTCTCGATAGGCAAGCCTAAATAAAAATGTTCTAAGCAGGCATTCAAAATAGCACAGTGAACTGCTGCAGTCAAGCCCTTCCGGTCCAGGACTGCTGTGGCTATTGCAGAAATGGTATTGCAGATGGTAAAAGATACTTCTACCCACTGAGGCTACCTGGGCCTCCAGTGACTGAGCTGGGTCCAGAAGCACCCCCAAACTGTGTACCTGCTCCTTCAAAGGGGTTGCAGCGCCATCCAGGGCAGGGAGTTGACCAGTTTCTCTGCCAAAGGAACCACTCACGCACAGTGCCACAGTCTTGCCAGGATTCAAGCTCAGCTTATCTTCTTTCATCCACCACTGCATCCAAACACTGCTCCATGGCTCACACAGCCTCTCCAGATAGGTGCTATGGAGAAATAGAGCTCAGTGCCGTCAGTATACTGATGGTCCCTTGCCTCAAGACTCCTAATGACCACTGCCAGCAGCTTCATAGAAATATTCAGTAGTCCTGGGGATAGAACCACCAAGGAAGCAGAAATCGTTCTCCCAATGCTCCTGTCTGGACTCAGTCCCACAGGAAGGGCTGGAACCACTGTAACACAGTTCCTTCGCTCAGTTCCCATTCTATGAAGCCAGTCCAGGGGGATGCCATGAAAAGCCACAGAGAGGCTGAGAAGCAAGGTTGCTTTCTGTAAAGTTCATCCATCAAGGCATCCAATGGCAGCTCAGTCCTATGGCTGAGTTGTGTGACATGGCACTTTAAAGACAACCACAGGGCCCATATAGAGTGGCAAAATGCAACTGTGAATTCTCTTTGCTACTGAATCTTTAATAAATCATTGTGGGCAACTTCCAGGCACAACTGGCCATTTAATTAGTTGCTTCCTACTCAAAGCCTAAGCAGTCCCCTTCTTCTTCTTCTTCTTCCCATCATCATCATCATCATCACAATTGCAGTTATGATAATATATAAATAGTAGGGTTGCTTGGGCTACAAGAAGGAAACAACTAATTAAAGGGCCATCAGGAAACGATTAATTAAAGGACCAGATGGTGTCTAATATTCATGGGTTCCAGAGAGTAGGTGATGGCACACTAAAAGGTTGATTGCCTCCCAACCTCACTGCTTGAGATGGCTGTTCTGCCTTGCCTCCTCTCAGGAAGGCAGTTTCTGCTCTGCAGCTTGCTTTGCATAATGAGTAATGCCATGCTCTGTGTGGGGAAGGCTTTTTTCTTCTCTGTTTTGCCGCATCAGAGGCATCAGCAGCCCCCCTGTTAGCCTAATGGTCCATCTAGTGCTGTCCTGCTTACTCTCTGCCTGTCAGCCCCTCCCAGAGTCTTGGGCAGGTGATTTCTCCAGCCCATCCTCCTAGTATCCCGAAGTTGTCAGTGCCAGGGTTTGAAAGCAGGAACTTCTATAAGGAAAGTTTACCCAGGTCCACCGAGCATCGTTCAGTTGTTTCCATCCTTCATTTAAACCCACTGCCATAACCCAAAACTATCCTTGTGCAGCAGCAGCAGCAGTGATCCCTGACACACTGTGACCTGCTGGGGCAAATCAATGTTTGCTATCGATAAGGTGCTGCCTGGCCCAGATGTGAGCAGTGGGAGTGGGCACTGTAGCTGTCTGTTCTGCAAAGGGCAGGAACAGGCGGCTCCAGGAAGGGGCGGGAAGAAGAGGTGGCTGCGCCTCTGGGAACAAGCGAGATGGTATAAAGGCCATGTGTGGGGTCAGGGGTGAGCTTGGAGGGGCAGCGGGTAAGGTGCAACGTGAGGCCCAGGGAAAGTGTTTCTTTTTGTTCTTTGGAAGGCGAGAACCAGGAAGTGGATCTTTGGATGCCACATTGAAAAATAGAATTACTTGTGTTTGTTTTTGTCCTTCTTCTGGTGTAATATTCAAACAGGGAAGTTGTGCATCTCTCCCACAGTGGGACGGATGATCTGCCCACAGAGCAATTGGACAGTGCTTGGGTGTGTGGTGCTGCTGTTACGTTGTAAGCATTTGAATACATCTCAATCTGGTAAATCCCTGTTGGGAATCTGCATGGGAATCCCCCTGTATGTCAATCTGAGGTGCCTACAGGAGGAGTAGCATATAGATATGATATAATCTGGTATCACAGGCCATATGTCTATTCTTTCAAATGAATTGGTAGTTTGTTTATTATTACAGTGGTACCTCAGGTTAAGAACTTAATTAGTTCTGGAGATCCATTCTTAACCTGAAACTGTTCTTAACCTGAGGTACTACTTTAGCTAATGGGGCCTCCCGCTGCCGCCATTCGATTTCTGTTCTCATCCTGAAGCAAAGTTCTTAACCCAAGGTACTATTTCTGGGTTAGCGGAGTCTGTAACCTGAAGCGTCTGTAACCTGAAGCATCTGTAACCTGAGGTACCACTGTACATGTATACTTGTTTTATCCTCACAATAACTCTGTGAGACTGGTTAGGCTTCATGGCTGAGGAGGAAATATTTAGAGTCATTAGAAGAGACAAAATGTGGGTTGTTCTATGCGCTAAAATAAAGTGTAATTTTCTCAGGGAATATTTCCTCAGTTTTGAAGGGTGAAGGACTGGATTTACTGTGGAGTGTGTCTGCTATGTGTGCGCACCCTAAAATTTTATAACGGCACAATCACAAGAATAGAAGAAGCATCTGAGATGTCGAAGGCAGACCCTCCAGTTTGTAAGTGCACCTACAGCCCCCCAAAGCATTAGCAACCCCAAGACCATGAAGTCCAGATTTAGCATTACTTAACTGTATTTCTTTCCCTGAGGCAGAGGAGCAGGTGGAGTGGGGAAATGTCTTTCTCAAGGCATGAGGATGCACAGCAGAATTTCCTGCTTTGGTTCCACATGAGGCTTAAAAAGGGATGATTCAAAAGAGAAATGAAAGCCCCCTGTGCTCCACACCCCCTACATCTCTGACTCCGCCATCAAGAAGATTAGTTCCTGTGTTATTGCACCGGTGCCTCTATTTGCTCTCTTATTCCTCCCTTGCTCTTTCCTCCCTCCACACATTCCCAACCCCCCTTCCACCAGCTCTGTCTTATCTCCAGAGCTCCAGGGGTTGTTGGTGCCAGCACCTGAGGCTTCCTCTGGAATTTTCCAGGGCTGCCAAAGGAAATCTCACTCTTTAAAGGACAAAAGAAGAAGAAGGGGAAGGAAGAGCTATTTCCATCGTTAAATCTTCCTGAGCCGTTAACTTCAAACAGGAACGGGAGGAATCAAAGTGCTTGTGTCTGGGCTCTGTGGCTGCCAAGGGAGAAGAAGACAATCAGACCTGAGCCGTACATGGAGGGAGTGCCATCAACTAGCCGCTCTTCGGGTCAGCAGAAGGAGGGCGTTTCTCTCTCTCTCTTTTACAACACTGTTTCCTTCCTGGAATATTGGTTCCCAATTAGAGCAGCTTCAAAGTGTGGGGGACTGGGGTGCTTTGGGGGGCTGTGATGGAAGCACCCTTGCTTATTACCCTGGCCGTATCCATGGCTGGCTGTTTTTGCTTCCACCAAATGCTGCAAACATGATAGTATACCTGAAGGAGCATCTCCACCCCCATTGTTCACTCCGGACACTGTTTCCCAGTACCTTTCCCAGCACAATTCAAAGTGTTGGTGCTGACCTTTAAAGTCCTAAATGGCCTCAGCCCAGTATACCTGAAGGAGCTTCTCCAACCCCATTGCTCAGCCCAGACACTGAGGTCCAGCTCCACGGCAAGAAGTGAGGTTACAGGGAACAAGGCAGAGGGTCTTCTTGGTAGTGGCGCCCACCCTGTGGAATGCCCTCCCATCAGATGTAAAGGAAATAAACAACTATCTGACTTTTAGAAGACATCTGAAGGCAGCCCTGTTTAGGGAAGTTTTTAATGTTTGATGTTTTATTGCATTTTTAATATTCTGTTGGTAGCCACCCAGTGTGGCTGGGGACACCCAGCCAGATGGGCAGGGTAGAAATATATATATAAATACAGTGGTACCTCGGGTTAAGAACTTAATTCATTCTGGAGGTCCGTTCTTAACCTGAAACTGTTCTTAACCTGAGGGACCACTGTAGCTAATGGGGCCTCCTGCTGCTGCTGCGCCGCCGCTGCACGATTTCTGTTCTCATCCTGAAGCAAAGTTCTTAACCCGAGGTACTATTTCTAGGTTAGCGGAGTCTGTAACCTGAAGCGTATGTAACCTGAAGCGTCTGTAACCCGAGGTACCACTGTATTATTAGTAGTATTATTAGTATTAGTATTATTTACAGGGGGACTTGCACCAAGTTCCCTTACAGAGATGTTCTTGAACCATGAACACCTGAAGAGGAAAGGTATGGCCATATCTAATGCTTAGGCATGCTCAGAGTAGGCTCAATGAAATCAATGGACATGATGAAGGCTGTGATCCTAACCCCACTTTACTCTGGAATCAATAGACATGACAAACTGATCCTATGGATGCTGCCTTGGATCAGATCAAGGACCACCTCTCCCTGTATGAACTGTCCCAGACCCTCTGATCATCATCTAAGGCCTTTTTTCATGTGCCTCCTTGAGAGGTCTGAAGGGTGTCAACACGAGAACAGGCCTTTTCTGCAGTGGCTCCCCGTTTGCAGAATGCTCTCCCCAGGGAGGCTTACCTGACGCCTTTGTTACATATACTTAGGCACCAGGTGAAAATGTTCTCTATCAGGCCTTTAATTAATCAGGCCTTTGGCTGATTAACATTTTATGGCTGTTTAAATGTGCTTGTGAGAGACGGGGTTTTTGGGGTATGTTTTTGTTTTTATTATGTATTATTTTGTGTTCTTGTTTTGTATTTTTATGTTGTGATCTTCGGGTGTGATCTTTGGATGAAGGGCAGTATACAAATTTAATAAATAATAATAATAAGAAAATGTTAATAAAAAGCTGCCAAATCCAGCATTCTGTGCGAACATTCTACGACTTGCTTGTCCATCAGAAATGGATTCGTACTCCAGCAGCGGAGTCCTGCCTAGCTTATTCCCACTTCTGATGTAGGAATGGATTAGGTCTTGAAGGTAGCAACTGAGGTACAGGAAAAGCCGACTTCTTTGGAAACAAAATAAAAAAAAATTCCTTCCAGTAGCACCTTAAAGACCAACTAAGTTAGTTCTTGGTATGAGCTTTCGTGTGCATGCACACTTCTTCTATGGAAACATCAGCCGTTACTGCAGCTGCAGGTGGGATATCAGGCAGAATGCAAGAGCGGCTTTTGATTTCAAGTTCAGGGCCTGAGTGCTTTAGGGCAGCCTTACCCAGTCTGGTTTCTCCAGATGTTTTGGACCGCAGTCCCCATCATCCCCTTATCTTTGGTCATGAGTCTGACCAGAATCGTAGTCCAGAACAGCTGGAGAGCCCCACACTGGGCAAGGCCCATTTAAGGGATGGAGCACAACTTGACCGCATGGCACATGTTTTGCATGGAGAAGACCTCAGCTTCAATCCCTGCCGTGTCCTGTTGAAATGAACAGGCAACAGAGCAAACAATACTGAGCTACATGGATCTAATAACCTTACCTAGTATAAGGCAGCTCCCCCTATTTCTGTCCTGTATTTAGGAGGTCATTTCACTGAATCCCTCAGGAGGTTAGCACCTTCTTTTACATCTTTAACAGTCACACAGTAAGTGAGCATTCAGTGGGTGAAGCATTTCCTGGCCTGAGATGCCGCAGGGGGGAATCTCTCTGCCTTTTGATGCAGCCCTAACCTCCCAGGGAGCATGTAGCATTGGCCGATTGCCTGAGTTTTTTGTATTGGTTTACTATTCTAGAGACACCTCTTCAAGGGTGTTTAGCAATCCCATGGATGATGTGAGCTAAAGACGTCATGGTGCAGAGGACCTCTCTTAGGAAAGGCAGTCCGGCCTGTGTTCAGATCCACATTCCCTTCCAGCTCTAATGCCTCTGGCTGCTTTTAAAAAACGGTGCATTGATAGAATGTGGGAAATGCATTTGCAGCTTCTGCAGGGGGCAAGTTAGTGGAGTGTGCTGGCTAACCCCAGCTGTCAGACAGAAAATCCTCCGCTCAAATCCCAATCAGCCATGAACTCACTAGGTGGCCCTAGGCAAGCCTCCCAGCCTGTCATCTGTGTAATGCGTATAACATACCCTACATGATAACTTTTGGGATGTCTCTGAACAAATACATTCCCTCTCGAATATTGGCGTATACAGTGGTATCTCAGGTTAAGTACTTAATTCGTTCCGTAGGTCTGTACTTAACCTGAAATTGTTCTTAACCTGAAGTACCACTTTAGCTAATGGGCCTCCTGCTGCCGCCGTGCCGCCGGAGCACAATTTCTGTTGTCATCCTGAAGCAAAGTTCTTAACCCGAGGTACTATTTCTGGGTTAGCGGAGTCTGTAACCTGAAGCGTCTGTAACCTGAGGTACCACTGTATAGGGAGGTTGCAAAGTGACTGGAGCCCTATATGCACGCTAAACGGGATTAATCCACACTGCTACCTGTTCATCT
Organism: Podarcis bocagei; assembly: GCF_964188305.1. NCBI lineage: Eukaryota > Metazoa > Chordata > Lepidosauria > Squamata > Lacertidae > Podarcis > Podarcis bocagei. Next base: position 47,892,817 of record NC_138126.1, on the reverse strand, counting down.
CTCTGAAACGCAGGTGGGGTTTCGCATTGGATGTCGCTGCCTTTTGCAATCCAAAGCACTGTGGGTGGTGGCAGGGAGCCGGCCTCGATGCTCCCCAGACGAGCCTCCCTTGCAGCCTGCCGTCCAGCGTGACAAGTGGAGCATGAACCCCCTTGTGGGTCTCCCTGGCAGACAGGGCCCATTTGTTGTGTGCTCTGCCTTGAAGTCTAGGTTATGTCAGCGCTGCGGGAGACACCAGATGCAATTATCTGCCATTCTGCAGGGCTGGCAGCTCATGCATAGAGAGGGGAGCAGAAAAGATGCTCCCGCTGTGCTGTCCCTGCAATACAATGCCTCCCTATGCGCCGTGTTAACAGCTCATGACCCCCGGGCTTTTCCTGTCACAAGTCTATTGAGGAAGCTGGCTTAGGTGACAGAGCCCAGGGCTTAAGCTTGAGCCACTTTTCATTGCCAGGCTTCAACCTGGGAACAGGAGGAGTGGGATGCTGACACAGAGATGTACCTGTATGGCTTGCTGAAGATGATCAACCTGCCAGCCCTCTCTTAGCACCTCTTCCAAGGTCTCTTCTGTTACGTATATATATTGCTCAAAACTACTGAGCTTGGTACAATTATGCAATTGACAACGCACTGCCTCCAGTATTACAATCCATTAGAGTAGATGCGTCTCAGAATTGCATCTCTGCAGTGGCACCATTAATATAGGGTAAGGAAGGGGGGGGGCATTTCCCCTTTTGTTTTTCACACTGCAAATGATGATTTCTATGTCATTTATTTATGAGGACATTTATATCCCACAATTCCTCCAAGATGCTCAAGGTGGGGTACACAGCTCTCCCCTTCCCTGCTGTATCCTCACAACAACCCTGGAAGGTTGTTTATTTATTAAATGCCTATACTGCTCTTTATCCAAGGATCACGGGGCAGTTTCGGCAGATCAATGGTGACTGGCCCAAAGTCACCCAGGAGGCTTTGTGGGTAGGTGGGATTTGAACTCTGGATCTCCCCCAAACTTGGGTCAGTGCTCTAACTGGATGATTCCATGCCCGCCCCCACCTATATCCGTGGCCAACTCACGAGTTCTATTCACAGAATGTTTTGTTATGAGCAATGCAATGAATGAGCCCACCTACTCAATCTATCGTAATGCCTCCTAAGGCATTGCTTGTTTATGTAACACCATCCAAATGCTTAGCAAAGTCCAGAAAGAAAAGGACCCCTGCCCTGAAGAGCTTACAGTCTAAAATTCAATATAGAGGAGACAAGAGAGGCAAAGGATATAATAGAAAACAGGGAGAAGAGAATGTGCATGTATTTCAGTTGCAAGATTTTATTCCATCTCTACCATAGTGGCCTATAAGCTTTGAAGGTGGGAGAAGAACTGAACACAAAGACCCTCCAGGGGTCCTTTTTTATTGTGTAGTTGTGGTGATTTGTTGCTCGTGACAGTATCAGGGCAGTTCTATGGAAACCCGCTTTCCAGAACTGTTTGTGCCTGCAAAGGTTCTGGGGTGGACAAATGCTCTGTTGACCAACGAGCGCACACTGAATTCCTGTAACTTTTTATATTACAAATATTTGGATGCTATCCCACTTTTGTCCCACTGCAGGGCAAGAGACAATGATGCAATGACAGTGCAGGAGCAACTCATGAAGGGAAATGATGTGTGGACAGTCCAGGATAAATCCACTACTGATGCACAAATATTGTTTTAGTGGCATGATGCAGGATACAACCCTGCAAACAGCAGCAGCAACAAGGCCAGTCAGGAGGGACCCTTTGAAAGTCCTGACTACACTGTGTTGCTGTTTCTAATACATTTTAAAAAATCATTCCTCTGTAATATTGCAGAACATGCAATCCTCTGTTCTGATCCTCGCTTTGAACTAATTGTGTTGATGATATTGCCACGGAGCTTATTGGACTCCACTGTGCCTGTTTGCTAATGGAGTGACAAGTTGTGGCTGTTGTTGCTGTGACTCATCTAAAGCATCTGTTCTTCATATGCTGGGAGAGTGTGGAATCATAAGAACACTTTGGCAAGAACTTTATTAGATATGTTAATGGCATCTTAAGAATCATTAGTTTCGTCAAGCTCTTGAGCATCTTCCAGTTGAATGAAGCCTGCCTGAACTACAGTAACTGGGTGCAGATAACTTTTTGGGTGCTTGGGGAAGGGCTCACATATGCATGCTAAAGGAAAAGATTCATCTACCTTCTACCTACTGCAAGGTAACTGACCTGTGTCAATGTTGTCACTATGGTTGCTGCTAGAAATTAGTTGCAAAAAGGCTTTTAAAATATACATATTTTTTAAACAGTTTATCATGTTTTTTAGGAGTGTGCTGGATTTCTTTTTGATTCATAGCTTCTAGCAGCCTTCCTCAACCTAGTGTCCTTCAGGTGACTTGGACTACAATTCTCATCAGTCCTTGCCAGCATGATATGTACAGTGGTGCCTCGCAAGACGAAAATAATCCATTCTGCGAGTCTCTTCGTCTAGCAGTTTTTTCGTCTTGCGAAGCAACCCTATTAGCGGTTTAGCGGTTTAGCGGCTATTAAAGGCTTAGCGGATTAGCAGCTAAAAGGCTAATAGCGGCTTAGCAGTTTAGAAAAAGGGGGGGAAGCGAAAAAAAATCGCAAGACGTTTTCGTCTTGCGAAGCAAGCCCATAGGGAAATTCGTTTTGCGAAGCGCATCGAAAAACGGAAAACCCTTTCGTCTAGCGGGTTTTTCGTCTTGCGAGGCATTCGTCTTGCGGGGCACCACTGTATTCTGCTTTGCTAGTTATCTTGAGTGAGCTTGTCAGAGAATGATAGGGGGAAATACTAATAAAAAATTTGACACAGTCTTCTCACCCTACCCTACCAATCTTAGTCTCTCTCTCTCTCTCTCTCTCTCTCTCTCTCTCTCTCTCTCTCTCTCTCTCTCTCCCCACACCCATGTGAGCCTCTGAACTGTGCTACAGATCTGGTTCCCAGCAAGTACCAGTAATCTATGGAGTAATCTATGGGGAAATGTTTGTAAGCAGTTTTCTGCGTGGGGCTGTGTGGAATCACATTGCTAAGAGTTGGAGCAGCTTATTTCTGGTATTTCTTACCTACTCTCCCCCTTCAGGTCCCAGAGCAGGCGACATAAAACAAAATCCAATAATGAAACAATGAATATTCAACAAACCATAAAATGACAGCAATCAAAGCATTAAACAAATACAACTAATAACACCATTTACAGGGAGGACAACCAAAGACTTATGGTGTAAGTCCAAAAGACTCTATAGGGAGTGAGTTTCACAGCTTTGGGGCTGCCACAAAGAAGGCCCCGTAGGCTTGGGGAGTTGCTATTGGAGAGACAGGATTCAGAAGTCCCGATGCACACCTCAGCATGCAGAATTCATCACAAAAACCTTTAGAACAGGGCAATCTGGGATTAGGGAGGTATAATTCCTGGTGTTTACAGGGTGTGGCACATGAGTGTCATGGCTTATGTAGCTAAAGCAGCAGCACCTAGGCCCAAAGGGGAAGTATTGGAAGGCTTGGGAGAATCCCAATGTTTGCAGAAGCCTAATCAGCCTAATCAGGACTGAGTATGCTCATCGGCCATAGACTGTGGGAGGGGGCATTATTGGTTTGTTTTTGTTTTATTGTGTATTACGTATTTTGTCTTTTTGTTTTGCATTGTTATGTTTTTAACTGCCCTGTGACTTTCAGATAAAGGACAGCTTATAAATTCATAATAGAATAATAGAATGTTGACTGATTGTGGAGGGGGAAATGGATAACCAGGAGCAGGGGAGTGGCTGGCATCCTGAACAGGGAGCACGCCTGTAATCCGCTATTCCACCGTGTGGAATTTGTGAGAGAGGGCCATAGAGCAGCTGAGTTGTATTCCCTAGGTCTCCAGGTAGAGCTGAGAAAGAGTTCCTGCCTAAAACCCTGGAGAGCTTCTGCCTGTCAGTGCAGACAATACTGGGCCAGCTGGAACAATGGTCTGACTCTGGACGCGGGTGGCACTGTGGTCTAAACCACTGAGCCTTGGGCTTGCTGATCGGAAGGTTGGCAGTTTGAATCCCCTCGACAGAGTGAGCTTCCATTGCTCTGTCCCAGCTCCTGCCAACCTAGCAGTTCGAAAGCATACCAGGGTGAGTAGATAAATAGGTAACGGGAAGGTAAACGGCATTTCTGTGCACTCTGGTTTCCGTCACAGTGTTCCGTTGCGCCAGAAGCGGTTTAGTCATGCTGGACACATGACCTGGAAAGCTGTCTGTGGACAAACATTGGCTCCTGAAAGCAAGATGAGCGCCGCACCCGATAGTCGCTTTTGACTGGACTTAACCATCCAGGGGTCCTTTACTTTTTACCTTTACCTGACTCTGGATAAGGCAGCTTCCTATATGTTCCTAAAATCTTCTCTTCCCCACCTGGTGCTAACTCAAAAAGTCCTTTGTGGAGAGTTAAGGCAGTTCGCTACCTGTTGACACTTGCGGGCACCATTATAACTGTTGTGCAACCACAGCACATTGCCGAGGGCACAGAGTTCTGCTAATGCAGTGGCCGCTCTGGCTGGATGTCCCGTGGTGCTTTGTTATAGCTGAGAGGAGCGCACATTCTGGTTATAAATAGCCACAGCTGCACCTCGCTATTTTTCAGCTGCAGGAGAAAATATGAAATGTGTATAAATAAAAGCACAAAGAGAGCAAAGACATATGGGCAGGGAGTAATGGCTTGACTTCTTATTCCTCAGAAACTCTTTTCCAGGAGGGGACCATTCCATCACAGTCATGCCATCTCTCCCTGCTTTCTCTCTCTCTCTCTCTCTCTCTCTCACTACAGCTGTTGTTGGGGACTGTCAGAGAGAGGGGGAGGTTCAGGCTAGGAAAGAAGGCACCAGCAAAGAGAAACAATTGTCCATAACACAGGTCCAAGAGTAGAAACATGAGAATCTGTCTTAGACCAAGCTGAGGCATTGGTTTATCTTGGGATATGCTCTGACTGGCTGCAGCTTCCCAGGGTTTCAGGCAGGGGTTCTTCCTAGATCTACCACAGAATGCTACCATTTTAACCATTTCTCTCCATTTCTCACCCCCCACAATCTTAAGTTCAGTTCTACACATTTCGACACCCGTATGTGATTTTATTCTAAATTCCTCGTTCAAAATCCACTAGCAAACTTCTCCTAATAAAAGCATTCGTCCGCAATTTTGCCAAAAATACTCATTTTTGCAAAAACATTCCCCCCAATAATGCATTTTAATGCCACTTTCACTAATATATGTGTTTAATGCACACTTTACCCTAGTATATGTGTTTTTTGCACACTCAACTGGAGAACTGCATTGCAAAATTCAGAGAAGTGCAAATTTTGAAGGATGACTGTGTTTCAGCTTACGAATGAGTGTCAGCGATGGGCAGGAGCCGGAGAAGTGGGGGGATGCATGGGCCAAGGAGGCAGTTGGGGAGGAGGATGATCCAGGGGGAGGAGCCAGTGATTTCTGGGGTTCTGTGCTATCCACGAGCAGCTGCAGGTGGTGGTGGAAGAGGGGAGTTGAGAGGAGGCACAGGTCCACGGTCTGAGATGGGGCACAGGTCCACGGTCTGAGATGGGGCACAGGTCCACGGTCTGAGATGGGGCACAGGTCCACGGTCTGAGACGGGGCACAGGTCCACGGTCTGAGACGGGGCACAGGTCCACGGTCTGAGATGGGGCACAGGTCCACGGTCTGAGACGGGGCACAGGTCCACGGTCTGAGATGGGGCACAGGTCCACGGTCCCAGGTTGCCTAGACAGCGAGGTCAGGGGCTGATCTACTATGAAACTAATGAAGCTTAGGTTTCAGGGCCCCTAATCCTGGAAGGACCCCAGAAACAACTTTAGTCCACATTGCTTAAATAAAATAGGTTTAGTAGACACAATTTGAGTTGCACAACTCAAATTGATTTTTTGGTTGCATGTATTTCAACTATCTCACAGATTGAGAGTTAGTAGCACATATGTTGTAAAGGTTGTTGTAAACAACCCCACTGAAGAATATAACAGTGGCTACCCAGACCTCATTGGCGCCCCATAATAGTACAGTGGTACCTCGGGTTAAGAACTTAATTTGTTCTGGAGGTCCGTTCTTAACCTGAAACTGTTCTTAACCTGAGGTACCACTTTAGCCAATGGAGCCTCCTGCCACTTTAGCCAATGGGGCCAATGGAGCACGATTTCTTTTCTCATCCTGAAGCAAAGTTCTTATCCCGAGGTACTACTTCTGGGTTAGTGGAGTCTGTAACCTGAAGCGTCTGTAACCCGAGGTACCACTGTACAACCCTTCAGGGCTCCAGTTAATTGTTCTCGCTGGTCTGGGTGTGTTTGGGACAAGGAGAGAGGTTTGCCTTTAGCCATGAACTGTATTTAATTTCTACCCCTTTCCAAACCCTCATACAGCCCCCACCCTGCTCCAGGAAGAGAAGGGTAGCTGGCAATCGCAAGGCAAGCAAAGCCACTAGGCAGAGAGCACTGTGTGTGTGTGTGTGTGTGTGTGTGTGTGTGTGTGTGTGTGTGTGTGTGTTTTAAGACAAAGTGACAAATAGCATGCGAGTTAAGTCTGAAGATGGAGTACTCCATTTGGTGGTGAATGGCAAGGCTCCTTATGGTGATTGTAAAACATTGCTACAGTCCTGTAAATTTCCTCCGTCTCTTGCTGAGTATCCATAAGCAACAACCCTGCCCTGAAGAGCTTACAGGCGAAAGATGTATTTCAAGGCAAATCGCTCACGAGATTCTAGCAATGTTTTTTGCAGAAGTTTGTGCAGGCCGCGGAAAAGCATGCCGCAGGGACCCAGTTCTCTCCTCTGGTCTGAGCCTCTGGAGTCTGGAAGCTGCAATTAATACCAATAGATGGCTAACAGGGACAGAGGGAGCTGTATTATGCCAAAACAGAGGATTAGTCCATTGGTGTTATACCACTGAGCCACAGCTCTTTGCCTTCCACTTTCCCCAGAACACGGCCTCACCTTCCATTCCCTGTCCATATGGCTGTGAACCCTTTTTAAATTCCCCTGGTGCTTTCAGGTGCGAGTTTAATACTGCAAGGGAGCCATTGAGTTGTGGCAAATCAGTAACTGGCAACAGACTTCTTTCTTATTGGATTTTCCCGGATTAAATGAGGGTGGGGAAATATGGGGTGGCATTTTGATGTGTGAAAAACTTGCGTGCATTAGAAGCACCAGTCCCACATCCACACTATATATTTAAAGCAGGCATAGGCAAACTTGGCCCTCCAGCTGTTTTGGGACTACAACTCCCATCATCCCTAGCTAACAGGACCAGTGGTCAGGGATGATGGGAGTTGTAGTCCCAAAACAGCTGGAGTTTGCCTATGCCTGATTTAAAGTGTGTTTAAACTATGCAGTCCCCCCCCCCCCCCGGATCCTGGGAACTCTTGTTTGTTAAGGCAGCTGGGAACTGTAGCTCTGTGACGGCAAAACTACAGTTTCCAGGATTCTTTGGGGAGGGGGAGCCATGCACTTTAAATGTGCATCAGGTGTGCTTTAAATGCATGGTATGGGTGTGACTTGTGTCTGTTCCACCATAGCTATATATTTTATTGTAGAAACTTGGGCCATAACTACTCATAGAAGAGTCTCCTGCTGGCTAGGCTGGTCCAATGCCAAAGAGGGCAGGCTCCTGCAGCTTTAATCATTGTATAGAAGCTGCAGGAGGTGGAAGGAATTCACACGAATCACCTGCCTTTTTCCACCTGTGTGCGTCTGTGAGATGCATCGGATGAAGTGGGCTCTATTCAACGAAAGCTTAGACTAAAACAGTTGCTGTAGTATTCTTTTTTAAAAAAAGATATTTATTGAAAGTTTTTAAGATATAACAAACAAATAAAAATAAACATACAAAATAAAAAACAGTTAAAAACACACATTAATTTTCAATAACATAACTTCCATACACTTATTTCCCCAGACCTCCTCATACCTCCCTTCTTTGTATTCCAGTTTGATTTGTTAGTTCAGCAAATCCTTACCATTAAACTTTTACCCATTTGTAAAACCTCTTTTTTTCATATCTCTTAAAGCATTACAGCTGGAAACCGCTTAGTTTCTATCCAACATCCTTCTAACATTCATTAATTTTACAATGTTTCTATAAGTAGTCTTTGAATTTCTTCCAGTCTTCTTTCACCGACTCTTCTCCCTGGTCTCGGATTCTGCCAGTCATTTCTGCCAATTCCATGTAGTCAATCACCTTCATCTGCCATTCTTCCAGGGTGGGTAGATCTTGTGTCTTCCAATACTTTGCAATAAGTATTCTTGCTGCTGTTGTTGCATACATAAAAAAAGTTCTGTCCTTCTTTGGCACCAATTGGCCGACAATGCCCAGGAGAAAGGCCCCTGGTTTCTTCAGGAAGGTATACTTAAATACCTTTTTCAATTCATTATATATCATTTCCCAGAAGGCCTTAATCTTTGGGCACGTCCACCAAAAGTGAAAAAATGTACCTTCAGTTTCTTTACATTTCCAGCATTTATTATCGGGCAAATGATAGATTTTTGCAAGCTTGACTGGGGTCATGTAGCACCTGTATATCATTTTCATAATATTCTCTCTTAAGGCATTACATGCCATAAACTTCATACCTGTGGTCCATAACTGTTCCCAGTCAGCAAACATAATATTATGTCCAACATCCTGTGCCCATTTAATCATAACAGATTTCACCGTTTCATCCTGAGTATTCCATTTCAACAGCAAATTATACATTCTTGACAAATTCTTAGTTTTGGGTTCTAACAGTTCTGTTTCTAATTTTGACTTTTCCACCTGGAAGCCAATTTTCTTATCCAAATTATATGTCTCCATTATCTGATAATAATGAAGCCAATCTCTCACTTTGTTTTTTAATTTCTCAAAACTCTGCAATTTCAATCTATCTCCATTTTGTTCCAAAATTTCCCAGTATGTCGGCCATTTGGCCTCCATATTGAGCCTTTTCAAAGCTTTTGCTTCCATTGGTGACAGCCACCTTGGGGTTTTATTTTCCAACAAGTCCTTATATCTTATCCAAACATTAAACAAAGCTTTCCTGACAATATGATTTTTAAATGCTTTATGAGCTTTGACCTTATCATACCATAAATATGCATGCCAACCAAATACATTGTTAAAACCTTCTAAATCCAAAATGTCTGTGTTTTCAAAAAGTAGCCATTCTTTCAACCAGCAAAATGCTGCTGATTCATAGTAAAGTTTAAGTTGCTGTAGTATTCTTGGTTGGTTTCATCAGGTGATTGGTTCACCATATCAGAAGTGACCCTCCACATGTGCATTGTTCCCCTTAGCTGCCTTTATGGGGGACAGAGTGTTCTATGCTCTTGATTTGTGGGCGCTTGCGATAATCCACTTCCAGAACCCCTGCTCCTCCCTCCCCATTCAGAGACTCCCTCCCAAAGAAATAAAGTATGCAAAACTCATATTCCCATACATAACACCACAACTTTTAGCAGTGTACTTCTGAAAAACACATTCCTGTTAAGTGACCCACAAGCTTTGGAACTGGTCTGTGGTTTCCTGGAGGATTGGTAAAAGGAAGAAAGCTCTGCCATTCTCCCGCAAAGATATGCACCCGCATTGTTCAGCCTGGACACTGAGGTCCAACTCAGAGGGCCTTCTGGTAGTTCCCTCACTGTGAGAAGTGAGGTTACAGGGAACCAGGCAGAGGGACTTCTCGGTAGTGGCACCCACCCTGTGGAATGCCCTCCCATCAGATGTCAAGGAAATAAACAACTATCTGACTTTTAGAAGACATCTGAAGGGCAGCAGCCCTGTTCTGGGAAGTTTTTAATGTTTGATGTTTTATCGTGTTTTTAATATTCTGTTGGGAGCCACCCAGAGTGGCTGGGGAAACCCAGCCAGATGGACAGGGTATAAATAATAATGAAATAAATTGTTGTTGCTTCTGTTGCTGTTGCTGTTGTTGTTGTGCTTTGCTCCTCTTGCCAGTCTCAATTTGTGAGCTGATTTCTCTTGTATCAGGTGTTTGTGTTTGAAGCCCTTCACTCTGAACCCCTGTCCTAACCTCTCCCTTCTCTGCCCTGCAGACGGGATCCACAGTGTGACAGCCCAGTGCGTCCTGCGCGTCATTGTCATCACCGAGGACATGCTGGCCAACAGCATCACGGTGCGCCTGGAGAACATGTGGCAGGAGCGCTTCCTCTCTCCCCTCCTGGCCAACTTCCTGGAGGGCGTGGCCACTGTCTTGGCCACCCCAAAGGAGGACGTCTTCATCTTCAACATCCAGAACGACACAGACGTCGGCGGGCAGGTGCTGAATGTTAGCTTCTCCGCCATGGCGCCCCGCAGCGGCCATTTCTTCAGCTCGGAGGAGCTCCAGGAACAGCTGTACATGAAGCGCATGACTCTGACCGCGGTCTCCATGCTGGAGGTGCTCCCCTTCGACGACAACGTCTGCCTCCGCGAGCCCTGCCAGAACTACATGAAGTGCATCTCGGTGCTCAAGTTTGACAGCTCGGCTCCCTTCATCGCCTCCGTCTCCACCCTCTTCCGGCCCATCCACCCCATCACGGGCCTGCGCTGCCGCTGCCCCCAGGGCTTCACCGGAGACTACTGCGAGATGGAGATCAACCTCTGCTACTCCAACCCCTGCCGCAACGGAGGGGTCTGCACCCGCAAGGAGGGCGGCTATACCTGCATCTGCCACCAGCACTTCACAGGTAAGGCCGTGGTCGAAGCTCAGCGAAAGAGGAGGCTTGCAGTGGGATGGGGGTGGGCAGCGTTCTCCCAAATGAAATTCTGCTCTGAGGGGCTTCCATATGCCTACTTAGAACCAGGCGGAGTCCGTGTGCCAAAGGGATCCACATTCTGCACTGAGGATACTAGACGTGTTTTACTTGTGTGGGTTCATGTTTCTCGTCACACTGATTTTAAAAATAATAATAATTAAGGCTCAATATAGGCACTACCCGTAAACATGTATGCTGGAAGGAGATTGGACTCTGATCTGCCTCCTGGAATATTCTTACAATAGAACATGCTTGTGGCCGCTGAGACCATATATCACGGGTCCTGAAAGACCTACATTGGCTCCCAGTATATTTCCGAGCACAATTCAAAGTTCTAAATGGCCTCAGCCCAGTATACCTGAAGGAGCGTCTCCATCCCCATCATTCTGCCTGGACACTGAGGTCCAGTGACAAGGGCCTTCTGATCGTTCCCTCACTGTAAGGTTAGAGGGAACCAGGCAGAGGGCCTTCTCAGTAGTGGCGCCCACCCTGTGGAACACCCTCCCATCAGATGTCAAGGAAACAAACAACTATGTGACTTTTAGAAGACATCTGAAGGGCAGTAGCCCTGTTTTGGGAAGTTTTTAATGTTTGATGTTTTATCATGTTTTTAATATTCTGTTGGGAGCTGCCCAGAGTGGCTGGGGAAATCCAGCCAGATGGCAGGGTATAGATAAATTATCATCATCATCATCACCTTGCCTATTACTGTTGCAGATAGGTAGCCGTGTTGGTCTGCCATAGTCAAAATAAAAAAAATTCCTTCCAGTTGCACCTTACAGACCAACTAAGTTAGTTCTTGGTATGAGCTTTCGTGTGCGTGCACACTTCTTCAGATACACTGAAACAGAAGTTGCCAGATCCTTCTATATAGTGAGAAGGTGGGGGTGGGTATTACTCAGAAGGGTGGTGGGAATGGGAGATTGGCAGATAGCTGAGATGAGCCTGTTGACGACTCTTAACGACTGTAATAGGTCTTACAGGAAAAGGCAAGGGGTGAGAAGGTGAGAAATGGCTTAGTCATGTATAATGGATTCATTATACAGCTTCTCACTATATAGAAGGATCTGGCAACTTCTGTTTCAGTGTATCTGAAGAAGTGTGCATGCACACGAAAACTCATACCAAGAACTAACTTAGTTGGTCTTTAAGGTGCTACTGGAAGGAATTTTTTTATTTTGCCTATTACTGTATTGTTTGCTCTATGACGCACCAGACCACAAGATGCACCTAGTTTTTGGAGGAGGAAAACAAGAAAAAATATATTCTGAATCTCAGAAGCCAGAACAGCAAGAGGTGAAAGCAGCAATCCCTCTAGCTGTTCTGGCTTCTGGGAAAGCTGTGCAGCCTGCATTCACTCCATAAGATGCGCACACATTTCCCCTTACTTTTTAGGAGGGAAAAACTGAGCCTTATAGAGCAAAAAATATGGTACTTTTTTAAATAGCCATTTTAAAAAATGCACATTTAAAACACACCGCTTGCTCTCAAGAATCTTGGGAACTGTAGTTTACCCCTCAAAGAGCTACCATTCCCAGCACCTTTAACTACCAACACCAAGGATTCTTGGTGCTTTAAGTGCATGGTTTGTGCACAACCTCTGTTACGGGGGCTTTAAGTTACAACAACTGTGACTAGAAGAAAAACTTTCCCTCAATCACCTTCTCGCAAGATATTGGATTATTGGTCTGCAAGCCTGACTAACCAACCAAAGCTTATACCAAAGCTGCTTCCAAACGGGAGGCTCTGAGCGCTCATAAATCACTGCTTTTCCACTGTAAGCTATAAGTGGAATTGCAATTGACTTTCTACACTACTGGGGATATTGTACTTTTTCTGCCTGTTCATGGGCACGACAGAGCGGCTGTGGGTGGGGGAGGGAAGATCCAGCCCACCTGAGCAGCCATTTGGAAGTGGGCAAGGCAGAATCCAAGGAATCCTTTTTTTAAAAGGGGGGGGTGCGTGCATGCCTAGCACTTATTAATTTAAGCATGATTCCCCATTGCTACCCATGAAATGCCCATAAACAAAAGTAGTTAATGTTGGTTTGTGACTGGAAGCATTTAATTGGTGAGGGTGGAATAATGTTGCTAAAATGGCAGTGACTGAAAAGTGTCCCCCCCTTTATTAGCATTATTTTGCTATAAATCTCTAACGTTATTTTACGTAAGTGTTATTTAACTAACATTTCATTTTTAAAATCAGAATTGTTGATTGGAAGAGTTTAATCAGGAGGAAGAACCCATGATGAACAGGTCCTCCCCTTTTATTCTTTTAGAAAGTTAGCATTGTAAACCTTTCCTTTAAGCAATATTGTGCTAATGTTTTATTTATCTTTTTTTTTAAAAAAAATGCTGTTCACTCAAGAGTTTTAAGGCTAACTGGAAGACTGATGGTCCTCAGGGCCACAGGCCCCACATCCCTATTGTAAGGGCTGGAGTTGTGGGATCCAGTTCCCTGCCCGCCTGTCAAAACTGGCACTGCTGGGGTGGGGAGATAAATATCTGGTCTGCAGGCTAGAAATGATTCCCCATTCTTGCTTTAGAGCTTTGGGTTTACTATAATGTAAGCACTCGTCTGCCAGCAGGTGGAGAGTAGCAGGGAGCCAGCTGGGAGGAGAGGAAAATGTGATGGTGATCGGCAGGTACTTTCCATGTTCCATAGTCAGACTACATGGCCAGCAGCAATGGAGAAGATTTTCAAGCAGACCTAGTTACTTACTAGCAGGGTTCCAGCTTAAGGCTCAACAGGCAGGCTATCTTGCAAAAGAAGGTAGTGAGAGAATTGCAGAGATGGACAGGCTGTGAGTTATAAATCTTTGCAACCGCACTTTACTCCAGGGGAATCGTTCATGCCAGTCTGCTCAAGACTGAAAAGTGCAGGCTCTAGGATGGCAGCAGAAGGGGCGGAGACTGTTGTGTGTTACAAAAAGAGCTTAGTTCACCAAATTAGAAATACAGGCATTAGGGTTGTGTTCCCAGAGTCTGCTTGTCATCAGAGATGAGAATAATATAACTGTAAAGTCAGAAGGGACTACAAGGTTCATCTAGTCCAACCTCCTGCAATGCAGGCATCTTTTGCCCAACGTGAGGCTAGTATTATGACCCTGGGATTATGTGTTTCATGCCCTACCAACCTTGCTATCCCATGGATGAGAGGTTGTTCTCAGGGCTGCAGGAATAACTGAGGTTGAAGTGTTGATTTCTCCAGCAGATGCCTAGAGTTTGGACGTAAAATATACTTGAAGAAATGTCATCAAATATCTGTGTACTTGTTCCTGGGAAACCTGCTTAGTATTCCAATGTGTTACTTAATGCTGTCCTAAGAAAAAGGTTGCTTTAGGCATAGACACAGAGCTGTAATATTTATTTATTTATTTATTTATTTATTTATACCCTGCCCAAATGGCTGGGTTTCTCCAGCCACTCTGGGCGGCTTCCAACAAAATATTAAAAACACAATAAAACATAAAACATTTAAAACTTCCCAAAACAGGGCTGCCTTCAGATGTCTTCTAAAAGTCAGGTAGTTGTTTATTTCCTTGACATCTGATGGGAGGGCATTCCACAGGGTGGGCGCCACTACCAAGAAGACCCTCTGCCTTGTTCCCTGTAACCTCACTTCTCACAATGAAGGAACCACCAGAAGACCCTCGGAGCTGGACCTCAGTGTCCGGGCTGAACAATGGTGGTGGAGATGCTCCTTCAGGTATACTGGGCTGAGGCTGTTTAGGACTTTAAAGGTCAGCACCAACACTTTGAATTGTGCTCAGAAATGTACTGGGAGCCAATGTAGGTCTTTCAGAACCAGTGTTATGTGGTCTTGGCTGTTGTGTTCCAAAGGTTGCAGAGTTGTGACAGCAGTTTTTCTGTTGCATTAATCAAGCTTCTTAGATGTTCCACTGGTAGTCAGACTGGGACTCCAGGCAGCTTACACAAATTAAAACACAGAAGGTTTAAAACATATAAAAGAGTAATTAAACTATAACAGCATTACAACAATATAAAGAAACCTAAGTTTTAGCCAGAGTAGACCTTTTGAAGTTAACGGACCTAACACAGTCATATTTATTCTTTTTAGCAGATCCATGCTGAGTAAAACTTAGCTGAATGGACTTTAACAGGATTTAAGCAGCCTAATGGTTTACAGAAATGCAAGCCTGATCCTGAGCCTTTTATACACGGAAGGAAGACCTACTGAGCTTAATGAGGCTTCGTTCATGTAATTGTGACATGGTCTTTTCATGAGCAGGATGGATGTGAAGATAGGCATTGCAGTTATTTTGCTTAGATACTCACACATGGATGGTTTCTTGCAGCTGAGACAGCTATTAACATATCATCCCTAGCAAGCCTCCTGTTCCCTTGATCTACAGGGTAGATCACATATTCACCGGACAGACAATCAGGAACAGAGGAGCCAGGGGCTGGCGGTTGATAAAAGGATGAGGCAATGGGTAAACTGGCTTTGCACACCTCGGCCTGCCAGGAGGGAGAGACGCGCCTCCAAGCCTGGCTGGGGAAGAGATAAGCAAAGTCAATGGTAATTAACCCTGAGCGTCTGAAGTGCAAGCCCACATTAGGAGGAGGGTTAATGTGCACTTGCTTCCCTGTCACTTCCTGGCATCTCCCCCATTTCCTTAGGAGAGTGGACAGGACCAAAAGAACAGAGCAAAGAACCAGTGGAGGAATTAGAAGAGGGAGGGGATGGTTTCATTCTGCCCCTCCCCTTACAGGCTGTTGCTAAGTAGCTCTGTGCTGAGCTGAGCCTACCCAACAGACGGACTGGTGGATGAAGAAGTACCTCCCCATCAGATTCTCTGTGTTTATCACTCTCGCTATTTATGTTATTATTATGAATACTTACATTCATTATTTAATTTGTAAGCCACTCAATAGGCTTGTGACCAGTTATACAAGCGTAAAAATCAATTGCACTGAAATACAAAGCAACCCCATTCAAACATCTATCATTAGAATCGGCAATAAAGCAACCCCATTAAAACAACACAGCAATGAAAACAGGAGACATATGGTGAGCAGATGCAGAGGAAGGCAGGGCCTTTGGTATTTCTGAATAGGTTTCAGGTTTTCTCGCCCATGCGTGGCAAGCTTTGCTTGCCAAAATCCCCCTCCTCTATACAGCTGTGAAATATCTTCCTTTGTAGTCAGTCAGCCTGGTGCGCAATCTTGCCGCGCATGAGGGGTCTTCCTTTGGGGCCACTGCTTCTGCTCTTCTAATTTTTAGCATTACTGTGGGTAAGCTCCTGGGTCACCAGGCCATAACGCAGAGATGCTGCTTTCACCTGTGCAGTGGGAGACAAGAGTTGCCCAGTCCCGCTGCTTCCCCTGATCATTGCCTGCTGCAATAGGTGAGAGAGAACAGGGTAGGAGAAGTCACACTTACCCTTTCTCCCATGCTACTTCGCAACTGGCAAAGGTATGAGCAGCATCTGTGGGGTGTGAATTGGTGACCCTATAAACTCCCATGTGGTGATGCTCAGTATCTGGAACTGGCAGGCCAACCGGAAGTGACCATTAGGGGGCAAGGAGAGCCCAGCTGGGTCAGATCAAAGGTCCATCAGGTCTACTCTCCTGCTGCCCACATTGCCAACTAGATTGTGCTTCCAGGACGGCCACAAACAAGACACAGAGGCACACCCTCAGCATTGCACCATTGCTATCCCCAGAAAGGCATCACTATCGTAAGAGAGAAAAGTCAGAAATAGATTTACATAAAATGTGCACATTCAAAAGTATAGCCAAAGAGATGTTCTGTGTTTATTTGCATTTATGAATTGTTTCCTATAAAATGTTTCCAACAGAAACGTCAACCATTAAAACAATTTCATAGATAAAAACAACTTCAGTGCAGATACAAACTGGGATAGAAAGAAATCTCCTCTTGAAAGGCTGCTTGAAGTAGGAAGGTGCTAAAGTACAAGAGTGGAGGTGCCAGTTGAATCTGTAGCAGGAAGGTCGTTCCAGAGGGCAAATGCTGCCATACTAAAGGGCCAATTCCTACATCACACAGAATGGGCCTCCTGAAATGATATCTGGAATTTGGGAGTCATTGGAGCATCCCGCAATTGCCTAACCTTGGCTCCCATAGGTTCAGGTTGGGGCTCACAAGCGAGAGACTTCAGATAGAAGCAAAACAGCGGCTATAATTAAAATGCAATCCATCTCACCACAGTGAGGAAGATTGCGACCGGGTGACCTGCGTGTTTGCTTGTTCTTCTATGCAGGAGTTTCTAACTGCTAATGAGCATCCACAAGGCCCCTGCTGCTCTTCCTTCTTGTGGGTCTTTCTCTCTGAACTGAAGACCAGATAGCCCTTCAGATAGAGGACTGTAAAGCAGGACATGCGCCCGCCCTGCTGGAGCTAGCATACCTGGTGAATGTCTTTGATTCAAGACCCAAGAAAGGGTCATTAGTGTGGTACAGCCAAAAAGAACCAGAGGTGTAGGAACAGCAGCAGCAGCTGGTGCTATGGAAGTTTGAAGCCCATGAATATTTTGCAAAGCAGGTAGCTTCTGTCTTTCCAGTTGTAACAGATTAAATGTGGCTCCCGCTCCCGTCTTCACTCCCCCTGGTATCAGACTGGAGGGAATCATTACAGATCTCATCAAAGAGAGGGCGCTTTCATTTCAGAGACAATGGGAAATGCCTCAGGTTCCCCTGGGGACGGACTACACGGAGCCCCACCATTCCCTCTTCCTCGATTTAAAGAGGTGGCAGCTCTCTCTTCAATAGCTGCATAGATCATCCTTGATATTTAGCAGAAAGGGGATGAAATGAAGGAGCAGACTGATGAAGGAAGGCGTCTTGCAAACAGCACTTTTCTCAGCCCTGAATCAGGATGCCCTCTGAGCCCAAATAGGCATTGCTTGCTTGTGTCAGGGGACGTGGGTGGGGGTGGGGGTTAAACCACAGAGCCTAGGACTTGCCGATCAGAAGGTCGGCGGTTCGAATCCCTGTGACAGGGTGAGCTCCAGTTCCTCGGTCCCTGCTCCTGCCAATCTAGTTTTGTAAAGCACGTCAAAGTGCAAGTAGATAAATAGGTACCGCTCCGGCGGGAAGGTAAATGGCGTTTCCGTGCGCTGCTCTGGTTCGCCAGAAGCGGCTTAGTCATGCCGGCCACATGACCCGGAAGCTGTACGCCGGCTCCCTCGGCCAATAAAGCGAGATGAGTGCCGCAACCCCAGAGTCGGTCATGACTGGACCTAATGGTCAGGGGTCCCTTTACCTTTACTTTAGCTTGTGTTGGGTTGTGTGTACAGGTAATTTGGTCTGTCCTCTATAGACGTTATCTCCTTCTGGATGAATCATAGTACTTTTAAGGACTATGACTCTAGCACTCATTACTCAGCTTCCTCCAAATCATCACAATTATTACCTATGATGGGTAGGACCATCTCTGAGTGTTGTGGTGCAGAGACAAATAACAAATCTCCTGGATATTAAAAAGAAAGCTGTCCTAGGGCCACTTGGGAAAGCATTTTTTTCTCTCATTTAATCTGTTCCAGCCCTGCTGAGTTTTCCAGATTACCTTCCTTATTGCATTGTTGTTTACTGGCATTAGGGCATATTCCAGTGTCAGCCAGACAGATTTGTACTGTGCGATGACTGTAAATTTGGATTGTGAAAACAACAGAAGTTTGATCTGTCAACCAGGGATGACTATTATCTGTGATTACAAGCCTTATTACAAGCCTTGTCTTTTGAATAAGTGTTTTGGAACTGCCTCCTGGTGAATATCAGATGGACTCCAACCCTTTTCGGAATTCGGCACCCATTGAGGACCTTTTTATTCCACCAGGCCTTCCTAGAATGATGATCCTGGCCTGGTCACTATTAATTTTGGAACAGTATAATGTTATTTTAATGGGTTTTTATCTGGTATTCATCAAATTGTATCCATTTCTGTTTGGTACATTGCTTTGAGATTCTTTTGGACATAAAGCAATTAAGAAATTTTATAAATAAGTGCCGTATTTTTCACTCTATAAGACGTACCAGGCCACAAGACGCAGCTAGTTTTTGGAGGAAGAAAACAAGAAAAAAAATATTCTGAATCTCAGAAGCCAGAACAGCAAGAGGGATCACTGCGCAGTGAAAGCAGCAATCCCTCTTGCTGTTCTGGCTGCTGGGATAGCTGCGCAGCCTGCATTCACTCCATAAGACGCACACACATTTCCCCTTACTTTTTAGGAGGGAAAAGGTGAGTCTTATAGAGCAAAAAATACAGTACATAACTAACTGCTCCATCTCCCCCCACAAGACCCTTAGCCTTCCAGATCTCTTACTGGCTTCAGAGACAGTCTTTTACAAAACCATCTGCTTAAATAGTGCTGCTGGAGATGCATAGCACATGTCCTCCAATGCTGCTTGAGACCAGTTTGTTAGTAACAAAACCAATGGACTGGGTGAGCTGTATGTTGGCCTGGTAGCTATGGCAACTGTCCAGTAGTGTAGCAGGAGGTGTTCATCTTTCCATGCTCCTTGTGGTTAGTTTTCCATCCACAGCTCTAGATCTGCCTAGATTTGTAATACTGCCATTCCAGAGAGCCTATTTCAGCAAACTAGAGGCATGATGGGCTCCTTAGATCCTAGCCAGCCCTCTCTTTGCCTCTGTCTCTTAAACTCCTCTCTTGTTTCAGCTTCAGAGAAGTGGAGGTGGGAGGATATTGACATTTGCAAACTAATTGTCTTTTCCTGCCACAATCTGGCAAGAAGCAATTGGATTCAAGGCTGTTGGATTCAAGGCTGTGTGGCCCTCATCATAACTGAATATTGGTGGAAGAGAAGGGACCCCCCCCCCGTACTGAGCCCATACCATCTTCTGTAATCAGCATTAGTCCTACGAACATGCAAAGGGACTTGCTGGATCAGATTAAAAGAAGAAGAAGAAGAGTTTGGATTTGATATCCCGCCTTTCACTCCCCTTCAGGAGTCTCAAAGCGGCTAACATTCTCCTTTCCCTTCCTCCCCCACAACAAACACTCTGTGAGGTGAGTGGGGCTGAGAGACTTCACAGAAGTGTGACTGGCCCAAGGTCACCCAGCAGCTGCATGTGGAGGAGCGGAGACACGAACCCGGTTTCCCAGATTACGTGACTACCGCTCTTAACCACTACACCACACTGGCCACAAAGGCCCATTTAGTCCAGCAGTCTGCTCTCAAATGACCTATGAAAAGTCCACAAGGAAAACATGAGCCCAGTAGCATACTTCTGTCAGACTTGGAAGGTGCGAGTGAGTTTAATGCCCATGCGAGGGCTAGACTCTGTGCTCTAGTGAACCAGAGAAGTATTTGAACTCATGTGTGCTGCGATGCATAGGATATGAGCCTTGCCGACAAACGGTTCGAAGGAATTAGCTCTCAGCTGGGCCCGAGAGTTGTTGTCTCCTCACCTGTGTACGCACTGACAAACCGCTGGCAAAGAGAACTCCCCTTTCCCTGCTTTCTTGCTCAGCCAAGGGAAAACTATAGCAGCAAACCTGACATGCCTGGTATTGGTGGCGACAGGGAAGAGTTCAGCTTGTCAGTTCAGCTTGTCGGAAGGACGGTGTGTGGAATCTGATGGCTCTGCTTCAGGTTCCCCAAGGCACCAAATGGTAGATGGCGACACCAAGTGGCTCTTTGGGGACACAACAAAGAAACAGGAGAGATCTTCCAGAAGCCACATTTAGGGACACAGATTCCAGTTGTGTTGAAAACTGCCTCAACTTGGCAGCTGTAATGAGCAGAGACATTTGCTGTTGCTAACCACTGCCAGGAGCACCTGATGGTGCCCATCCAGCAACTGTGGTTCTTCTTTTGAAAGAGATAGATGATGTCCATTTCCCCTAGGGTGGCTGCCTGGCCTGCTTTAAACTAGAGCAATAGGCCTCTTGCTGCCTCCTCGGTAGTCAACAAGCACGGTGATGATGGCAGCCCCATGTACCCTGCCTGCGAGTGGAAACTGCTCATATATGCACATTGTCATACTAGCTCTTACAAAATGCTCCCCGCTGAACATTTCTGTCTGGATGGATGACCTTGGTGTTTCATGCTCTTATCAGCTAATTATGAGTCCCCAGGTGATGGCTCTGGCGATACTCGTGTTAGAAAACAAATCTTTTTAATGCATGAAATGGTGAGGGAATTGCTAGTCCCCATCCGAAGCTGTTTTAGCGTATATGCCTGGAAATGAGGCCTGCTGAAGCCTCAGGAGAGTAGGCCTCTGTAGCTGGTTTGACAAGAACAAGGGCTTTTGATATGTTTATAAACCTGAGGGAAATTCCTCAGCTGAGTTTAAGGTGCTTTTGTGAGGAGAACCATACATGGGTGTCCACAGGAGGGAGGCAGTTTACCCTCTCCTGTATGAACTATAATTATCAGCCTTTGATTTTTAAGCAAGCTTTTGGCGCTTGTAGAACCTGAGACATGAGACAAAATGTACAGGTATTATTCTCATTTCTTAAAATGAGAAGTGGTCACTCTGACTTTCAGTGTTTTACTTTGACAGTCGCTCATGGAAAAATTCCTGCAAACATACTTGGAACTATATAAAAGGATTTTGTTCCTGGGAAGGAGGACTCGACTGAGGGATCTGCTGTCATGGCCAGCCCATCAGGAACTTCACACATTCTCTTTCTTTGGGTGACTGGAAGACACCAATTCTAATACGAGTAAATGCTTGCCTTGTGTGTAAAGGAGCTGATCTAATAGACCTTTTCAAATTAGTTCACAGGAGATATTCGCTGAGAGTTCAGCATAAGTTTCTTCTCGGCCATGCGAAGCGACCAGCAGATTTCAGGGTGATGGAGCTGAGGTCCTTGAGATAAAGCTGGAGTCTGAAGGAGATGCCCTGCTTTGAGTTTTCATGGTTCTCTTTGGTGTATATGGCAGTGGGCGGGGTTTTAGATCTCCAAAGCATGGCTTCCTAAACTAGAAATCTTCGATGCATGAAGTTTTACATAGGGTATAATCAGGAGGAGGAGGCTTATCAGGCTGGAAGCTATTGTAGCTGGTTGGCTTTTCTGGAGCACCACAAACATGATTGACAGTATGCAGACATATTAGGTGCCTTGTCTTAGCAATCTATATATATTACTCCACTCCAGGAACTCTCAGCCTTTGCTTCTTCCACTCCCAGAAGCCCCTTGATCTCTTTTCTTCTGTTTTTCCCCCAAACAGGTGATAATTGTGAGGTGGATAGTCGGGCAGGACGCTGCGTCCCTGGCGTATGTAGGAATGGAGGCACCTGCACCAATTCTGCCGATGGCGGCTTTCAATGTCACTGCCCACCTGGGGGCTTCGAAAAGCCTTACTGTGAAGTGTCTACACGTTCCTTCCCCCCAAAATCTTTCATCATGTTCCGAGGACTTCGCCAGAGGTTCCACCTGACCCTCTCCCTCTCGTAAGTTATTGAGCTGGAGCCTTGTCATGTCAGTTAACAGAATAGCCATCTTTCAGCTGTAGCTGATGATAATCATTTTCCATTCTGCTCTCCAAAATGCATTTGCCTGACCTTTCTGGGTTTCTCCTTCATACTAGATTGGGCTGAGATATGAGCTCTAGCTGAGTGTCTACTCTTCAAATATGACTTTTTAAAATCTAGCTGGAAGAAAAGATTATTAGAATTAAGGTAAAGGACCCCGACAGTTAAGTCCAGTCGCGAACGTCTCTGGGGTTGCGGTGCTCATCTCACTTTACTAGCCAAGGGACCTGACATTTGTCCACAGACAGTTTTTCTGGGTCATGTGGCCAGCATGACTAAGCCGTTTCTGGGGAAACCAGAGCAGCGCACAGAAACGCTGTTTACCTTCCCGCCAGAGTAGTACCTATTTATCTACTTGCACTTTGACATGCTTTTGAACTGCTAGGTTGGCAGGAGTGGGGACTGAGCAACGGGAGCTCACCCCGTCGCAGGGATCCGTACCGCCAACCTTCCGATCAGCAAGCCCTAGGCTCAGTGGTTTAGACCACAGCACCACCCGCGTTCCGCATTATTAGAATTTTTATTAGAATTGCCAACCCCTTTTTTTCTCCTTGCAGAATGGCTCTTATCATCTTATCTTATCTTATCTTATCTTATCTTATCTTATCTTATCTTATCTTATCTTAATCTACCCTTCACCATAAGGTCCCAAGGTGGGCTGCAGCAATTAAAAAACACAATACAGTAGAAATTCAACAAGTGCAGCTTTACCAGATATGGGATGCAGTGTTAGCTCTCACTTGTTGAATGTTGGCCTGCCATTTAAGGCAGAAAAAGAATGACACCAACCCTCCTTTTTCTTGATGGTTGAATCTTAATCTTAATCATTCTGCAGTTGCAACATTCTCTTCAGCCAGTTGTACCCGATGAAGTTTTGCCCCAGGGAATGTCATAATTCATCTCAGGCCCAGGCTAGCTAATTAAGAATTTTCAGAAATGCTTATTCTTTCTCTGCTTTATCACTGTATTGCTTTGTTTAGATTTGCCACCTTAGAGCGCAGTGGCCTCCTAATCTACAACGGACGTCTAAATGAGAAGCATGACTTCTTGGCTGTAGAGATTGTGGATGGGCAGGTTCAGCTGAAGTACTCCACAGGTAGGTGATCTAGATGGGTCTGCAGTACTACTTGCCTACTTTCTTACAACGGGGGTGCCTCCTTTGTAGAGCTCAGCAGGGAGGAGGAAGAGGGCGAAACCAGAATGAGTTGGCTCTGCCTGACATTGGGTCTGGTGCCACCTACTGTTGGCCTCCCTGCCTTCTGCCCTACCAGCTCCAAGGGGCACTAGGCTCCATTCTCTTAGCAACAGAGGAGTGATGGCCGATGTCTGTGGTTTTTTGGGACCCCTGGTATTGCAAAACATGTTCATGGTAGAATAGGATGGGATGGAAGGAGATTTATTGGAGAGAGAGCAGAATCAGCAATGCAGGACTGCAGAAAGGAGGTGCAAGTGAAACTGTTGTGGGGATCCACTAGAACTCAAGTGGGTTCCAGAGCTCAAAAAGACTAACACGTGATGGGTTGGGGGTAAGGACTGAACACCAACAGTGTACCTGGCCCAGAAAATCATATTAGCAGCCCTGCAGAGAAACATGGGGCTTCAGGATAGCATTCAGGTTTGAACTCCTGGTTGTGTGCCTTGTGTCTTCATGGTCTGTACCTGAATGTGTGATTCTTTGTGAATCTGTGTGGTGAGACATTGAAGGCAGGGGTAGAACGGGATAAGCTGGTGGGCTGGGGTTCTGTGTTGTGCTGTGTTTGCAATCAATGGTGGTGCATTTGTAACCACTGAGACTGAAGAGGAATGCTGGGTTTTGCTTTGCACAGGTCAAAAGGGTGAGTGCAAAAGCTCCCCCAAAGACGTTCACCTGGCATCTTCACAACATATCTTTAGGTGTTAGGCAAATACATTTCTCTTCTCTCAGGCCTTTGGCTAATCCATGGCCTTTTAAACTGAGGGTATGTATAGTTTTTGTTCATTATTATGGTATGTATTGTTGTAAACTGCCCTTTGAACTTCGGATGAAGGGCAGTATAGAAATTTAATAAATTATTATTATAATTAAAGAGTGTTAATGGGGAACCACAAGGCTACTATTTACATGTAGGTATAAGGTGTGAGCAGGCATGAAATTGGAAAAAAGCATAAAATGGTGTAGATTGCAAGGGAACATATTTGTATGCACAGCAATGTTTGTGTTCGCGTGCCTGTATAATATGTATTTGTACGTCGTCGTATCATGTTGGGTCTGAAGGTCACAAACAGTCAAATTAGATTGTGTCTCAGAGGACTAGTTAAGCATGCTTTTTGTGTTGGGATGAGTGATGGAGCTGCATCAGTGGGAAGCCATGTTCTGTTTTAAGCTGTGGTTTCAAAGGCATCCTGTTATATGACACAACAAGACCACCCACCCAAAACCATGTCGGTTATACATCAGGTTCCATCTGAAGAGATAGAGCCTTTTGTGGGCTGCTCAACTTCAAAGGCAATGTTCAGATGTCAAGTGCCTTAAATATAGTTACTGAAAGGGCTGTTATTTCCGGGACTCTTAATGTATCTGAGTCGATGGCCGAGGTGCGATGGCTGACCACAGCCACAAATAGGAACCCAAGAGCATCAGCTTGTTTGCTTGCTTAGTTGCAAGGGGGGGGGGGATCAGATCAACACTGTGATACTGGACTCCTCAGCTTTGCTTAGGTGTGCATGCATGTTTATGTGCACAGTGGATTTATATTATTTACAATGTGCCTTTCAATTCTAATATCCCATAACCAATTAAATTAAACAACCAACCTATTTAATAAATGATCAAAGAATGAAGGAGGGAACCACACATTTCTTAAAAGCCATATTAAAAGCCACCAATCACCTCCTGTTCCTCAAATTTAATCCTCTTCAAAAAGACACTACCAAGTTGTTACATATCCTAGACAGGATTTGGCTGTAACAGGTTCTTTTTTCACAAGCTGTTCAATATGGGGAGCTGATGTTTGGAAGGGCCAGGCAAAGATTAGCTCCAAGGCAGCTGCCTTTGCTGTGTTCCCTTGCCAATATACTTGGAACCATTCGACGGAATCGCTTTGAAGGGTGCATGCCTTCTTCCTAACATTGTAGTGCCTTATTCATTTCTTAGAAAGTGTATCTAGAAATACTAAATTAATGCTACTGCATGTTTCAAAGCAACTTCTCTCCCTCTCTGTCTTTGTGCATATGCACAACACATGTGTTATCATGCTGTCTTTCACAAGTTGTGCTTTTACATTCATGCCTACATGTGATGAACTGTCAGTCATTATATGGGCCAAAGTGAGACTCTCTTATCTTGATATGCTTGGAAGAGTGATACTGCTACCACACATTAGCAGTGTTCCCTTAGGGTTTGTCAAAGGGCCAAATGTGCCCTTTCCCTTCAAAAGTAACAGCTATAGGAGGCTCCCAAGCAGGATCAGGATTGCAGGATATGGCAACGACAACTGGGGTGCGATTTAACCCTTCTCGGTGGGTCTGCAGCAGTGGAGAAGAATTAGCATGCCACCCTGTGCCGTGGTCCTGCTCCTGTTTGGTTCCCTATGACTGCCATTTTTAAAGAAGGAAAAGGGACACATTTTTAAAAATTACACATTTTACATATTGTCTAGTTTGACCTGAAGTCTTCCTGGCTGACATTTCATGATGTCTCTCCTTGCAGGAGAGTCTAGCACCATTGTTGCTCCCTATGTGCCCGGAGGTGTGAGTGATGGGCAATGGCATACGGTTCAGCTTCACTATTACAACAAGGTAGGTGCTAGCACCTTCGGCTTTCTGCCATTGCGATTATTTTGTTATCCTGGTTCTGTCTTCCTCTGCAGTTCTTTTCCACGTGCCATGGATTTTAAGGGGAAATATGATACAGATTCATTCTATCAGATTTTTCTCTCTGGCCTGATTTTGTTTCTTGTACTTTTTTTTTATACCTGGCTAACTGCTGCCCCGCCCAGCAAACCACTTCTTTGCATCAAATACACTGGCTTTTAAAAAATGTGAATTGCATTAGCAGGGGTGTAGTGTTGATAATTAATGGTATCAGACCAGGAATGGAGAGGTAGTTGAACTCTTTCCTTCTGGAGAGGGAAATTAGCCTAGTTGCAGTCTTGAAAAAAAACCCCTCTGTTCTGAAAATGGTCTTTGCTTTGCAACAAATTTCCCCTCTAATGCTAACTGTTGCTTCAAAGGAAGGATTTTCTGCAGACATGCGTCGGGAGGGTTACATTAAATAAGAATCTAATGTTCTTTGTCCCTTGCTAGTTTTCTATCTGCGGGGATTCTGCTCCCCACCCACCCACATCTTGCATTCTGACTTGTCTTTTTCCCCTGAATGTTTCATTGGGACATTAGTGAATTAAGAATAAGGCAATGTGGCTTTTTTGTTTTGGTGATGCCTGCTTAGTCCGTGCTTTATCATTCCAGCCCAAGATCAGCTCCCTGGGCTCTGTGCAGGGACCTTCCAAAGAAAAAGTGGCCATTCTGATGGTGGACAAATGCGATGCATCTGTGGCACTGCAGTTCGGCAACGAGATTGGGAACTACTCCTGTGCAGCAGAGGGGGTGCAGTCCAGTTCCAAAAAGTGAGTATTTCCCACTTGCAGCTAGACCAGAAATGTGCTGCCCACTCTTCAAAGAGCTAAGTAGAAACACCTTTCCTTACCCCACCCCCAAATGCAGTCAAAGCTCCCTCTCCAGTTCATGCTCAAGTGGAAGTTGGGAAGGAGAAGCTTGGAGTGTGGTCACATGATTTATAATAAGCCACACGCTACTACAGTGTGAGCGGGAGTCTCACAGTTACCCACACAGACTGCTCTGTGCCATTGTCTCTCTCTGGGTTTTTGCCTGCCTCCCCATCCCACAGCTACAGAGGCAGCTGCAGTTTTTATTACTCAGCTCTGTATCCTGTATAGGAGGAATGGCTAACCTGTAACCCTCCATAGGTAGTTGGATTCCCTTCAACCCCGACCAGCCAGCATAACACCACACCAGCCAGTGTGATGTAGTGATAAGAGTGTCAGACTAGGGCCTGGAAGATCAGGGTTCAAATCCCTACTCTGCCATGAAGCTCACTGGGTGACCTTGGGCCAGCCACTGCCTCTCAGCCTAATCCACCTCAATAGGTCTGTTGTGGGGATTAATTGAGGAGGGGGAGAACCATGTATGTCATCTTGAGCTCCTTGGAAGAAACAGTGGGATAGAAATCAATAAATAATAAATAAATAGTCAATGGTCAGGGATGCTGGAAGTTGTAGTCCAGGAACATCTGGAGGGCACAACTTTGGCTACCCCAATACACACACATACACACATGCTGTCTAATGCCCAAATAGACTTTACAAAACTAAGTTGCACAAACCACAGAAATACAAATATCCATAATTAAAATGCACAATAAAGCAGTACCTTTAGAACAGTGTAGCAATTGCAAGCAGGAGCCTCGGGCAATCCTCTGGACACCCTGCTTGTCAGGTCCACTGCACTTGCCTGTGTGTGATGGCTCAGACTGGCTAGAAAGCACTGCATATGCACAAGGCAGTCCAGAGCTTCGATCCAGGCAAGGGAAATATTAGCTTTTCGTTTTGCGAATTTTGTTTTGCTTGTGGCTGTATCTGTGTAACTAAGTCATGCATCAGAAGTCACCTACAGAAAGGGGGCCGAGAGAGGAAAGTGGGGAGTTGAGGATAGCAGGGCAAAAATGGAATGGGGGTTAAGGAAAGGGTGGGAAGAGGGGAAGTGAAGATTGCAAACACACTAAAAGGCAGAGAAAGTTAGAAGCAAATAGGAATGAATGGCAAGGAAAGACGATAGTCCTTATAGTGGACTAGGGACACACACACACACTACATGCAAGCCTCTACTCAAAAGAAGAGCTGGATATAATGAAAAATAGATGCAAGGGAATCGGACATGAGAAAAGTTTGAACATGACTTCTGAAATAACAAGAGGCCTCTTAATATTGGAGTGTCTGTTTTGGAAAGATCACTGTCGAAGACTTTATACAAGTCAAGCTTCATTTTCAGGATTTTCCTTAGTTGGGATTAGTATATTGTGTTACCAACTGATGTTTGTGAGTGTCAGAATCAGTCATGGGTCTCAAGTAATCGTGTGATAGCCTTATTTGCATTGGCTCTTGGATGCTAACACTTGCTTTTCAGTGAACCGAATGAAATGGTGGGCGTGTAAAGGTTTTTTATCAATGACTTTCATTAAGAAAACCCCAAATTTCCCACTACGCTGGCCTTTCTCATGGTGTTCTTCAGAATGTCTAAGACCATTGAACACAAATTGGTCTACCCTTTAACAACCTTGTAACACACAAAATCAGGGGTGGTTAATTCAGTGAAAGTCTAGAGGTCTTCCTGTCATTTCAGTTCACGTATACAAAGTGGGGATAAAAATTAAAATTGTGGGTGGTAACTATTCTGTAGTAAAGACAACTGTGATAGCTTCATTTTATTTATATATTTATTTTCCACCGCTTCATACCAAACTAGGCTTCTGAGTAGTTTATATAGCATGTTTTGAATGTTTCAAGCACTAATTATATATCATCTCAGTAATGCTTACGGCAACCTTGCCAGGTAGGTTGATATTACATATCATTTGTCAAAGTTATAATGGCAGAACCCTAGAGGACTCTATATGCTAAATATCTAACAGCATCAATGAGAGTGTGGGCTGGTGGGATGAATTTCATTTTTTCTTCCTTCCTTGTGGTGATATGTGGAAGATCTGGTGTCCCACCACAGTCCTGGCTGCCAATGGCTTGTCCTAAATCCTGCATGCTTGGCTCAGGGAGGGTGGGACTACCGGAACAGTATGGCTGCATTTAATGTCAAAACGCCTGTGCACGGGGCTTCTGCATTTCCCTGATCTGTAGATTAAGCAAAACGCTTGTCCCCTTTCCCCATTTCTAGCTTAAAGGTAACCTTTTGGAAAGCTGACCCGCAGCAAATACCACTTACGGGCCTTTTCTTCCTCCAGATCGCTGGACCTCACTGGGCCTTTGCTCCTTGGAGGGGTCCCCAATCTGCCTGAGAACTTTCCAGTGGAGCACAGGGAGTTTGTGGGGTGCATGAGAGATCTGTACATTGACAGTAAACGCATTGACCTGGCTTCCTACATTGCAAACAATGGGACCGCAACAGGTAATGTCAGCTGCTTAACCATGGATGGCTCTCCCAAGCCATGGCTTATTCCTCTCCCATATCATCCTTGCCTTCCATTGCAGTGTTGCAAAGAGCTTGGCTATAGCTGGCTTGATGGTTCAGGGAACCAGGCTGTTGTTTTAATTATACCATAGGCTGCACCGGTACCAGCTGGCCCTCTCTTTTGCAGCTCTGGCAAGACTCCTGGAAGAAGAGAGGTTCAGCTCTGTATGTTTATTGGCCCTTTGTTTTATCTAACGAACGTGCATGACCATTTGGCTGACGCTACGATTGTAATACTAATAGGGGCACCTCTGCTTTCTCATTGCCCGGGCAGGATGTGGGCCAGATCCAAACCACTGACCTAATGGGGTCACCATCCCAAATTAGTCTTTCCCACTGTGGATTTCTTGGGGACTTCATACTTGTTGTGCCTAACCAGAAAGGCATTTCCAGAGGGAAAGGTGAGACTTGGAGAGGACCATTCTTGGTGTCTGCTGCAGCTTCCAGACATAGTGAAGAAAGGCAGTGCTTGAAAGACTGAATGAGGAAATTGATGGCATCGGGAGATGTTCCTGCCGATTGTTAATGTTCAGCTTTGAGGGCCTGTTATCATAGTTTAGGAAAGTTGGGAGTTGAAGCCAAAGAAGAAGCTATTCCAAGTAACATCCTTTGTCTTCACTTGTGCTGTCCATCTGCAATGTCCCCAGGTTGCCATGCCAAGCACTCCTTCTGTGATTCCAACCCCTGCAAGAACAGTGGCACCTGCACTGTGGGCTGGTCTTCCTTCTCCTGCGAATGCCCAGTAGGCTTTGGAGGCAAGGAGTGCAGGCATGGTGAGTGTAACTTTGTGGAATATTCAGGAGGCACATGGAAGGGGTGGCCGGGACTGTCATGGGAGTGCAAGCCAGGAGGTATAGTCAAAACGAAATGCAACACTTCGGCCTTGGAAAGGTTCTGTTGGAAGGGGATGTGGGTTCCCAAGGAAAGTCAGGCAAAACTGATAGTATGTTTTGTATTCAGTGTCAAAACATGCTGCCTTATAGAGCACATATGTATATCTAAATTGTGACTTTTCCCTTTAAACTGCATGTGAGTTATGGTCAGGAAAGAATCAGGCATCAGTTTTGAGGATATTGAAGAGAAAAGCACAATTTCACAGAGGAACATAGGCTTGACTGAGTCAGGCCATTGGTCCATCTTGCTCAGTATTATCTCACTGACTGGCAGCAACCGTTCAGGATTTCAGACCAGGGTCTCTCCCAGCCCAACTTGGAGATGCATGGGATTGAACCTGGGACCTTCTACATGCAAAGCACGTGCTCTAACATGTAGCTTTAAAAAAAAAGCCAGCCCTCAAATGTTTTTTCAGTCTGTAGAATCATCGAAATTTGCAGTTCTCAAGTGTTTGGCCCAGACCTGCTAGACCTGTCATCTGGTCATGTTGCTTGCCTTCCTTCTGCACAGTGCGTCCACTCCTCGGCATTTTAAGTGAGATTAAACCTCCAGCTCCTCTCCCCAGGCCTAATCCAGGGGCATTTCCTTGGCACAAAATGGCACAAAAGTCATTGAAGTGAAGGAAGCAAGGGGGGCTTTGGGGCATCTCCCGTCACAAGCTTCATCACACTGTTCTGATCTCCAGCATCTGTTCTGATGCTCCTCTTTTCTTTTCCAGCCATGCATCACCCTCACCATTTCCGTGGCAACAGCATCCTTTTCTGGGACTTCAAGAATGAAGTGAAGATCTCCACCCCCTGGTATATGGGCCTGGCATTCCGGACACGCAAACTGAACGGAGTGCTGCTTCAGGCACATGCTGGCCAATACACCACCATACTCTGCCAGGTACCATTCCCAGTACCCATAAGCCTATCGTCTGCTTCTGCTCTGTGCTGTGAGCAAATGTTGTGAGAGCTATTCATTCCACTTAAAGCTGTAAAACCAAAGATCATCTAGCTCAGGGGCTGACTGTAACCTTCCAGCCTCCAGGCCTCTCTGGCCTTTGGAAATCTCCCTTGGATCCATCTCTTACCAGCCTCGCTCTGAGCTTTCTTGGGTCTTGCTCCCTGGGTAGAACTTGCTCCATTCTAATGTTGCCCTTTCTTTAGCTGGACTCCGGCCTGCTCTCCTTCATGGTGAACAGGGGCTCTGGACGCACCACCAAGCTCCTCCTGGATCAGATGCACTTGAATGATGGGACGTGGCACGACCTCCAGCTACAGCTACAGGACGTCCGGAGTGGTCGAGAGACACGTTACATCATCACCCTCAACTTGGACTTTGGCTTTTACCAGGTGAGCCCTGAAGGTGGGGGCACATTATCCCCAAATGATCCACATTTTGTGAGTCTTCTTCCACCCTTTTGAGTGTTCTTAACAGAACCTTGTTGCCTGCTTCCTTCTTTCTCTCCCTCTCTCTCTATATATGACCAATACTAATGGTCTCTTCCAGCCTTGTAACTGAGAGCTTCTTTTTCGAACATGTAAAGTATGAAATTGCTATTGGTTGGTGTGTTTTTTTCTCAGGACACTGTAGTTGTTGGAAATGAGCTACATGGCCTGAAAGTGAAGCATCTCCACATTGGGGGAATCCTGGAGTCTGGTAAAGTGCATCACGGTTTGGAGGGTTGCATCCAGGTAAGTCCCAGCAATTTTCCAAATGTCAAACCTTCTCCATTTTGATTCTGTGACAGGCAGTATTCACAAATGGGAGATTTAAGAAAACAAAGAAACACAAAGGTCACATCCATACCGTACATTAAAGCATCACTCATCACTTTTAACAGTCATGGAGAATCTTGGGGACCTTCATTGGTTAAGGGTGCTGGAAATTGAGTATCTGAGAGGTCAGCATCCTTAATAAACTACAGCTCCCAGGGTTCTTTGGGGGAAGCCATGACTGTTAAAGTGGTATAAGAGTGCTTTAAATCTATAGTACGGATGTGACGCAAGCCACAGATTTTTTCCCTTGCAGGGACTGCCACTCTTTGTGGGCAGAAGTGGTGGGGCGGCTTTCTATAGGACACCTGAATAGTTGGTAATAAGGGAAGAGAAAATATCAGGAAAGCTTGGCAAAGGCTACTGGGCAATTTTATAAAAGAGTCGCTTGAGAGGCTGGCCAAATGGTCCACTGGCTTTCCTAAAGAGATCCTGTATAATACCCCTTTCACTTGGCTTTCAGGGAGTACGCCTGGGTGACACAGCCACAGGGATGGCATTACCCAAGCCCAGCAACGCTCTGAACGTGGAAGCAGGATGTACTGTGCCCAACCCTTGTGACTCCAACCCTTGCCCTGCCAACAGTCTGTGCCAGGACAAGTGGCAAAGCTACACTTGCGTCTGCCAGCCAGGTAGGAGATGCACAAGCAACACAGATCCTTCACTTGCCCATGATTTTCACAAGCTGCCCAGTCATTTTGTGTGTGTGTGTGTGTGTGTGTGTGTGTGTGTGTGTGTGTGTGTGGAGGCGGGGGGGGGGTGTCCTTCTCAATTCAGTGATCAAATAAGCCAATTTTTTCAGCCAAAGGTGTGTAAATCAAGCAGATTTGAACGATCCCTATACCTCAATCATAGCCTTTGGCTTCTTCTGTTGCAGGATTTTCTTTTTGGATGGGTGGGTGAAAGAAAGGATTGATAAGGGCTTAGCACTGTGATCCACACCAGCTTAATAAACTCACTGGGTTCAGTTAGAACATTACTTCTAACCTGTCCTTCCAGGTTACTATGGTGCCAACTGCGTTGATGCCTGTCATCTGAACCCCTGCAAGAACAAGTCAGTGTGTCGACGGAAGCCTGGGGCTCCCCACGGCTATGTCTGCGAATGTGGAGAGAATCACTTTGGGCAATATTGTGAGCACAGGTGAGATCCAGGACTGCTCCCGTACTTCTCAACATCCTATGGGCCTAGGTAAAGCTCTTTTCCCTATTCATTTGGTTTCCTCCACTCCAGTCTTTAACAGATAGGCCACTGAGGAGAAAAACCAGAGAATTTCGTTCTTTGTGCATCAGTTTGTTCCTCCCATTAGAGTTGATTAGCAGCTTACTTTGGACATGGCTAATTAGCAGTGAGGTGATCTGAGCGTATCAGTGTGAGATGGGGCAGGCCCACACAATTCGTGACCCACCAAGGCAGGTGGCCGGCAGCCCCTACCCGCATTTATGCAATTTGGGGAAGAGAGGAAAACCAAGAAGACGATCAAGCTCCTGGAAGACTAATAAAGATGGCTGTTGTGCTGTGCTGGGTGTATAACATCAGGGATCCATCTGACTTTCCCCCCCGCAGGATGGATCAGCAGTGTCCCAAGGGCTGGTGGGGGAATCCAACATGTGGGCCCTGCAACTGCGATGCGGCCAAAGGATTTGACCCAGACTGTAATAAGACCAATGGGCAATGTCGCTGTAAGGTAAGAAAACGGACCTTTCTTTCTCTCTGTGAAATGTTTTGGGGTTCTGCTCCCCTTAGGATCTGAGGCAGCACTTGACTCACTTTGCCCACCACCCGCAATATAGCCTTTCAACCCTCTCCAATGTCATAATGCTTGCACCGAGCTATAGGAATGTAAACCTCACCTTGATATTCATTCTCATGCATTTCCAGTTTTTGTTCTCAGGTCTCCTGACCCAGTGCAGCATAGGAGTTAGAGTCTTGGACTCAGACCTGAGATGACCAGGGTTCAAATCCCTGCACAGCCATGAAGCTCCCTGAGTGATCTTAGCCTGGTCAATCTCACTCAGTCTAGCCTACCTCGCAGGATTGTTGCGAGGATAAATGGGTGGTGGGAGGAATCAGAAGAACCATGTATGCCAGCCTTGAGCCTCTTGGAGGAAAGGTGGGAAATAAATCAATAAAAATTGTGTGGTTGCTGGGATAGTAGAGTATGAGACTCTTAATCTCAGGATCCTGGGTTCAAGCCACACATTGGACAAAGGTTTCCTGCATTGCAGGAGGTTGGAATAGACGGCTCTTGTGGTCCCTTCCATTTCTATGTTTCTATGTGCCACCTGGCAAGAGTCCTCTATTTCCTTCTCTCAATACCTGTCCCTGCCTGCCTTCTTGCCTGTTATCAGGACATCACTCCTTGACCCGAACCCAATGCTACATACTTAGGAATAGTGCTTGAACCAGGCTAGAGACTGTTTAAGGAACTGAGAAGCTGCTGTTCACTCTGGCGCCTACTAGGCATGGTGGATTGCAGCATCAGACGGCCGAAAGCACTTTGGGAGCACTGGAATGGAGGGAGCAGGGCTGGCACAGTGCTGCCAATCCCACCCCCCTACTAACACCCACACCCACTTGTGCAGTCAAGTTTGGCTCTCACTCAAAAGCAGCTGCCTAGGGCAGGGCAGGGCCCAGCAGCAGAGCTGGATCAGCCCTGGGACCCTGAACCAGTGTCCCCAAGCTGACTGGCTGCCGGTACCAGGCCTGGGAGGCAGGAACAGCTTATGTGTGTCTGCAACTTGGGTCTCCAGCTATTGTTGGACTACAACTCCCATCATCCCAATCACTAGCTAGCAGGACTATTGGGATGATGGGAGTTGTAGTCCAACAACAGCTGGGAACCCAAGTTGGAGAAATACTGTATAGAATCTCCCTGTTCTGACTGACCGGCTGGACTGGGCTGGGCTGGCCTCTGCTTTCTGCTGCCCTAACAGTGCTCCTCTCTTTGTCCCACCAGGCCCTGCTCCCTTTCTCCTGCTTCTTTCGTTGGGCTCCCTTATGTCGGCCCTCCCTTCTTGCCCACAGTTTGCCCTTTGCTCCCTCTGCTGCCCCACTCCTCCTCCTGCGACCCGGCTCTCTAACCGCCTCCCCTGCCCCTCTCCCTTCTCCCCACAGGAGTTCCACTACCGCCCCAAAGGGAGCGACACTTGCCTCCCCTGTGATTGCTACCCCATTGGCTCCTCCTCCCGTTCCTGCGACCAGGAAGTGGGCCAGTGCCACTGCAGGCCTGGCGTGATTGGCCGGCAGTGCAACAGCTGTGACAGCCCTTTTGCCGAGGTGACACCCAGCGGGTGCCAGGGTGAGTAGGCATCCACGTTTCTAAACAGTTCTGAGGGAGCCTCCCGTCTCCCCTGTCAAACTGGGGAGATTGCTCCACCTGTAGCTGTCCATTCCTCAGAGCTGGACTTGCTCAGCCTGGTTTTGCTTCTGGCCCTTCAGGAAGTCCAAATAAATGGGGGGGAAGGGTTTCAGGTGAATGTAATAGCCAATTTGAGGGGAATAGTCATTTTCCCCAATTTTTGGAAGGGGGGGGATATGTCTCTCCTCTCATTCGCCAATGGCTTTGTCGTAAGTTGGTGGGAGAGTAAACTCAGGGTGCTTTAGAAGGGTTCTTCATGAGAGCAGCTTCAGCACTGAAACTTCATGGAAGATGGCAGCTTAAGCTGAAAGACAAGCAATTACACTACAGGCAACATGGAAAGAAAATCTGAACTGGACCATTACATTTCTTGTTCCAGGACTAAATGCAAATCATCTCGTTCCCAATGAGCCCAACCTTCCCACCTTTATTCATTCCTTATTTTAACATAATTAGTTAGCATGACCATATTTGAGACATTTATCCGTCATAGAGGCTTCCTGGTTGCTACTGCTCAAGTACTATATGAAATTCTTTCTGCAGAACACAGCTCTACACAGATTCTGTATCACACAACTCGGGTCTGTGCTGCAAAGGATTTGGAAGTTGCCCCTCTGGGTCCCTTCAGCAGTTCACAGCCTAATATTTCTTTAATGAGTTCTGTCATCCCCCGCAGTAATTTTAGATTTTTCTCACAAGGCCACTGTATGTGCATAAAATCTGCTGCCTCTGTAGTTTTGTGCTCTAGGTTCCTTTTTTGTGCTTTATAAGCTATTAAATACCATTGAAAATTGAAATTTCATTTTAGACAATGTTTTATTTTATTTGATGTTACACTGATCAGTTTTGAGAGTTCTTCGAAGGCCTCCCTGTCTTCAATCGAGGCATTGTGTGGAATAAAACCCCTCCCTTAGATTCCCTGTGACTTATGTTTCTGTGTTTGGCTTCACAGTGCTCTACGATGCATGTCCTAAATCTTTGAAATCTGGGGTGTGGTGGCCTCAAACCAAGTTTGGCTTGACAGCTGTGGTGCCTTGTCCCAAAGGTTCACTGGGTAAGTGTTTCCACTTGCAGGGCGATGACTTTATGGACAGATTGGATCTGTCCTGTTGGGTTTCAGCAGACCCAAGTCACTGCTAGTCTCCCTTCTTCTAAGGCATATCTTTTCTGTCTTCTTTTTTCCAACACTGTCCTAGCTGATTTCTGGGAGCCATTGTCATCAATAAGATTTTGAAGAAATTGGGCCTTCTGAAGTAGGCTCAAAGATGTTTGTTGTCCTGGCAATAGACTATTTCTGACAGTAAATAGAAATGTGTTAGTGATGCTGCCAGGGTTCAGGATTTTTGAGTTGGAAGGGACCTTTGGAGATCCTCCAGCCCAATCGCCCACCCCCGGCTCAGTGCAGAAATCTAAATAGCATCCCTGTCAGAGAGCCACCCAACAAGCTGATTTGTAAATATATTGATGGTGCTTTTAACAGGTGGTGGTTGTTTTGCATTATCTTAGCCTTCTTGTTGCTGTGCTTTCCTTTGTACTTTTGTTGCTGTTCTAGTGTTTTTTACTGCCTTTGAATTCTTGATTGCCACTGGGTGGAAAGGTGAGAGATGTAGGGTGGAATTCACAGAGGTGCTAAGGAGATCACTTAGTCAGCGCAAGCATTTCTGCTTGCCCTACAGAACAATCTCTCCTCTTCCCCCCCCCCACATGTGCTGCTTTGAGGGGGCCAAATTGGGGGTGCAAGGGTGGCACAGGGGAGAAGAGAGGGAGGAAGCCCCATTGCAC
Organism: Podarcis bocagei; assembly: GCF_964188305.1. Classification (NCBI taxonomy): domain Eukaryota; kingdom Metazoa; phylum Chordata; class Lepidosauria; order Squamata; family Lacertidae; genus Podarcis; species Podarcis bocagei. The sequence continues at coordinate 47,855,503 of NC_138126.1, read as the reverse complement.
TAGCACAACTATTTATCTGATCAACAAATAAATACTTCCAGCAAATGAGAGCCAATCATCTCCTGGGGCAACCTGTCCACTAGGAAGCTCTTACCACTAGGAGGTTTCTCCTCAAGTTTATGCTACCCTTCCATTCTCACCTATTAGTTCTCACACTGCCTTGTACTACTGTCGTCCTTAGTCAGGAGTCGGTTGCAGGGCATTGGGTGGTCCCATTCATTCCCACATATAGATGCTCTGATCAAGGCACAGCATTTGGCAGAATGATTTGGGGAAGTGTTGTCTTTTAGGCTCAAGGAGATGGGTTGCCTTGGAATGTTTACAGATTGGGGGAGGGGAGTCACACCGTTGTTTTGTTTAAGCTATTGCTCGCTTGAATCCAAATATACTCTTTGGATGAGTTTTGTGGTACATATAAGTTTTGTGGTAAACATACTCTTTGGATAAGTTTTGAGGATCGATACACACACAGGAGTGGGAACCTTCTGCACAGTTGCCTTTCAGCAGAGACTCTCCTGGGAAACTCACAGTGCATTAGCATTGCTTTAGAACTTTTAATGTTGTCCCTTTTCTCTACGTTTCTTTCTCTTCCACCTGTGCAGGTTTGCGGGGTGCAGGTAAGGCCTATTGCTGTCTCTTTTCCTCCCCTCACCTGCTTTATAAGGGCTGCTTTGTGTGGCTTCTCCATTCCCTGCTTCCTGCTTGAGACACCGCTGGACCCCACACTTTCCCCATCAGCTGCAAGGGCTACTGGCACTATCGTTCTTGCCTTGCTTGGCCCTGATTTCCTTGTAATCCTGCCTGAACCTTCAGCTTCTTTGCCTTTCACCAGACACTAATCTGCAGGAAATGGCCTGCAATTCCCCCTTTTTGTTTCCTCCCACTCCTTCTGCGCTTGTATAACCTGCTTCCGCTTCTGCTTACTGCCTTGATGTTCTCTTAGGAATTATGAGCAATTCCTCAACCATCCCTACCAACCAATGAGTCCTGAAACTGAGAGCTGGAATGCCAGCACAGCCAATGGTGTAGACTGTGCCTGCTTTCCACCTCTCAGTTTCAGGACATAATAATAATAATAATAATAATAATAATAATAATAATAATAATAATAATAATAATAATAATAATGGTGATGGTGGTGATGATGCTGGAGCACGGGTTGACAAAAGCTAGTACGAACATAAGAAATTGGCTTGTTGTTGCCTGTTGTGTTGGCTTTCTTGCTTTCTGCTAATTATTGTCTTGGCCATGCCACGTGTTTTACCAAGTGTGCTCTCAGCAAGGAGATGCAGCCAGTCCTGGCTCACTGGATGAAAATACATAAATACACATGTTTGCAGACCCTCAGTTGCTGCATTCACCCTTTACATTTTTAGGTATATGCCAGTGGAGGCTGGTCCATTGGACAGATGGGGCACTACCCCACCAAACTTTGCCTGCCCTTAGCCAACCCCCACGTACTTGCCTCCTTACTTAGGGGGTGGCACTGGCTGTCAGCATTCTCCTCCTTAGTCTCAGTTTTGCTCTTGTAGAATTCAGCAAGGTGGGGGATGATGGGGACAAAATCAGAGCAGGCTCCATCTATCACTGGCTGTGGTTCCGTGTAGTGTTGCCTCCCTGCTTTCCACCCTATCCATCCCAATGGGCACTAGCCTCCCTCTGTGTCTGCTTTAAATGTCTTAGGTGCACACCTCAAAAAAGCAGCCCAGGGTGCCACTTTCTAATAAAGAGGAAAAGGAAAGAAGGGCATTGAATTGTACAATATGAGGGTTTGGCTGCATGCAGACTTATCTTCACGTGCAACATTTTCTACTGTGGAGTAAGCTCAGTTTCTACCCCACCTTATAACACCACATGTACAATCTTTGGATTCTAGTTCTTGTGCTTCAGGCAGGCTGAATTTCTTGCTATTGTTGTTTAACCCCAAGAGCCTTGCATGATTAACTGCTCAAACCTTTTCCTTGATGCTTCCCCTCAGTTTTTTACAGGTAGTTTTTTTACACTGCTCTGTGAAGGGGCTGGAGACTGACACAAGGGCCAGACATTCATTGCTGTAATTCTGGCTGCTGCTGAAACTCAGGACAGGTTCTCCCAGATCTTGATTCAGGGAAGATGGTTATATATGTTCAAAAACTGGGTGACTTAGGGACCAGTCCAGTCTCGGCCATACAGCCTGTAGTAATAGCTGGCCCTACAGGCAACAGATGAGGGCCAGACAATCCGCCCATCGCACCAATGGACCAGCTGAGCAACATAGATCTGCAGGGCTCATGATATCCTAGCCCTTCAAAAGGACTTTCCCAGACTTTCTCCCTGAGAGCGTTTAACAAAAAGTGTGAAGGAATGAGCCTAGAATCTTGAGCTAGCAGAATGGGTAGCCTTCCACTGTAGAAGCTTTAGCGACTGCCTGGGGGATCTCAGTTGACTGAACTGTGGACACTCTATTCAACACAGGAGATCTCAGCTCGGATATAGAAGCCCATACTTGCTAAGGAGCAGCATTCGTTTGACTCCAGCATTGATTTACACAATCCCGGCCCTGCCACAACTTCATTTCCCCTCCCCATTTGTAAAGCAGCAGAGATGACAGATTCACCTGCCATGCTTTTGAACTATTAGAGATCACAGCTGTTGTTACTTTGCTGATGTCTTTCCCATTCAGGTCATTGCTGAACACACATCTAGTGCCACCGGTGAGGATGGCAGATGGCGCAGGTCATGCTGATAATGGTGTCAGTGCTGTTTGTGATATGGAATATAGCATTAAGGGTGTCTTAATGCTCCCACTAGATATCTATATCACTTCTGTATAGATATTGTTAGTGTGGGCCTTCTGGCTTTCTGTGATGCTGGTGACATTCAAGTGTTCTAGAAAGCTGCATGGCTGTGATTGGTGCCACAAATGGTGGGACCTTGCGCTCCAGTGCAGTGTTCTGTGGCTTAAACACAATTTGGGACTGTCACGTTTCTTTAACTTAAAACATGCAAGTCTTTAGCCCTTTGGGTTGCAGAAAATTTTAAAACATGCAGGTGGCATGTCGGGGCTAAGCCAGACGTTATGTGCAAACATGTGTACTTTGCCCCAAACATACCTCTCCTCCCCACTGAAAAATGGCTTGTGATGTGGAGTGGAGAAACAGTGGAGGAAAGATGGCATTTTTCTGCTCCAAATTGTCCATGCAGCCTCTTCCATCATCTTCCGTTTTTGTCTCTCCAAATTAGACAATTGCCTGTAACATCTGATCTGGCTGTCACTCAGAATCTTAGAGGAACATAGAAAACTGCCTTGCTCTGAGTCTAACCTTTGGCCTATCTAGCTCAGTGTTGTCTGCACTGACAGGCAGCAGCTCCCCAGGATTTCAGACAGGGGAATTTCTCGGCTGTACCTGACAATGCTGGGAATTGAACTTGAAATCCTCTGCATGCAAAGCAGATGTCCTACCACTGAGCTGTTGCCTTTTCCCAAAAGAGGCTTAGCGAGGGATCCCCACTTGTCCTGGGTGTGGATCTTTCATGCTTCACTCAGATCCTCAGCTCTTCCTTCCTTCTCCCTATGTTTGTACATGCCTCCTACCCTCTAGAGTCCTCCCCAACTTTCCTTATCAAATGTGTCACTGTCAAAGAAGCATCAGTTCTGCAAACATAATTGATAAGGGAATAAAATCTTGCCCCAATCCAGAGAAACCTAGTCATGCTAAAGTCCCATACAACCAGTTGGTCAAACTTGCTGGATGTCTGTATGAGAACTAACCCGGTTTTCATTTTAAAATAAAATAAAATAAAAAATTGCAATCTTGGTTTGGAGAGCAGTTGTCCCTCCCAGTAGCACTTGACAAATCATTATCATGATTCAAAACTTCCTCCCCTCGTCTGATCGGCTCTGCAGGCGTACAGTGAGAGATGGTTCATTCTCAGGAGTGCACAAGGCAAAAAACAGAAAAGACCGCATTCAGCCAGAGGCTGATAATAAGCTATATTAGCTTGGCCAATGAAATTTTAATTCTACATCAGTTCTGATTTGCTGTAGCTGTGCATTGATCCTTCTTTGTGGAGTCGTCTCAACTGACTCTTACGGTAATCCAGAAAGTCTTACAAATCAGAAATTGTTTTTGAGCTTGATAAGGGTTTGCACAACATAATATTTACCCCTCTCCTTCAAAAGCTTTTATCTGTCCATTCATGGGGTAACTGAAATATCTGTGACTGGTGAGTTCTCCCAGGCCTAGCTTGAAAACAATTAACCCCAGCATTGGGGGGCGGGGGCTCTCACAAAATTCAAATTTGTGAATGTAAAATCAGGGTGGTGACCTTAGCAAAGGGCTCGTAGATGCTAATGTAGGGTCTGTGCAGCCTCCTCTGAATCTGTTCCCTCACTGATGCTGGTGTTCTGTGTTGGTGGTATTGCCAATGCTTCGTTCAGTGAGCCTGACCTGGCATGATGCTGTTGCCCTGACAATCTCCTAGTGGGAGGCAGCAGCAACAGCAGGGAATGTCCTCCTCAGTCACGCATTTCTTAACTTAGGCATTCTTCCTTCTCTTAGGAGCAGCAGTTCGGCACTGCGATGAGGAAAGAGGCTGGTTGGAACCCGATCTCTTCAACTGCACATCACCTGCCTTTAAGGAGCTCTCAGCATTGGTAACCCTCTCTGTCTGTCTGTCTCCTGTCTGGGTGGGCTTTGCTTGGCTCACAGTTGTGGTATTTCTGAGTTGCATAAGCAACACAGTATCTGTGCAAAGCCTACACTTACTGCCCTAGTATGTCTGCACAGCAGATAATCTGTGTTATGGGCTGCATACATACAACCTGCTTCAGAATGAATGTTGTCAGCAGTGCATGGCTTCTCTCCCAAGTGTTATGCCTACGTTTATGCTAAAACAGTGGTTTTCAAACTTTCCTGGCCTGTTTTGTGCAATGACTCTGAACTCGTTCCTGCAAAAAGCCTGCACCAAATCTGTTGGTTTGATTCTGCTGACCCACAGCAAAGGTGACAGTGCAAGCAGCGGCTTGTACAGCAATAACTTCTGAAGCATAAAGGATGCTGAGGTCTGACTAAATTAAGTAGCCCATTGAGGGCATTCAAAGTGCAGAACTTCCCCTTAGGGCTGAAACTGACTAGGCCATAAACTGTGTGCCATCCAGTCAGATTGATCAATTACCACTCAGTTGAGTTGCCTGGAATTAGAAGAGACAGCTAATTGAACGTTAGGAAAGCAGAATGAGCAGCTTCTGCCCACCCCATCTCTCTGCAGTGAGACTCCTGCCTCCACTGTTATACCATTAGCCAAATACTTAGATGGATGCTTCTACCACCCTATCAATAAGAGGGAATCTGCTCCATCACTCTATAGAAACAAATGCCTTTACACATCCTGCTTACATGACATCACATACACCAGGCATGGTAAAGAAACCTAGCATAGATAGTTCTACCTAAGATCCATATGGCTCTTTCATAGAGAAAAGCAGGGTGAGGGTGGGGATAAAGTACAGAAATTTGAGGTTAACTGTTGGCAAGTGTTAAGGGCTGTATATTATTAAGAGATAGGGACACGGGTGACGCTATGGTCTAAACCACTGAGCCTCTTGGGCTTGCCAATCGGAAGGTCAGTGGTTCAAATCCCCACAACGGGGTGAGTTCCCATTGCTCTGTCCCAGCTCCTGCCAACCTAGCAGTTCGAAAGCATGCCAGTGCAAGTAGATAAATAGGTACCACTGTGGTTAGAAGGTAAACGGCATTTCCATGAGCTCTGGTTTCTGTCACAGTGTTCCATTACACCAGAAGCAGTTTAGTCATGCTGGCCACTTGACCCAGAAAGCTGTCTGTGGACAAATGCCTGCTCCCTCGGCCTGAAAGTGAGATGAGCACCACAACCCCATAGTCACCTTTGACTGGACTTAACCAGGGGTCCTTTACCTTTTTTATTGCGTTACCATAAAATCCTCTCTCTTTCTCTCTTTTTCTGCTTCCTTTTCCCCCAGGGGATTAAATATCAGAACCATCTGTTAACTGGATGTTTCTCTTCTCTCATTCCCTTGTTGGCACAGTAAATGCTAGAACTTGGTCATGGACACAGTGGCAGTTTCACCTCTAGCTAGTTCTGTTTCACGGTTTCCAGTGGTCCCTAATCCCCACCACTTCATCAGCAACATCATAAGAAGCCCCTTTCCTCTCTGTGTGATTTGCGCCTCTTTAAAAACAGGAGCTATGTTTCAGTTCCTAGAGCCACTGCATGGTCCCCCACACACCCACCTCCCTTGTTTTCTGTGTTGGTAGCTGGAAGGTCTGGAAAGGAACGAGACGGAACTGAACACCATAGAAGCCAAGAAGCTGGCCCACCAACTGCGGGCAGTGACTGATCAGATGGAGCGCTACTTCGGCAATGATGTTCACATCACCTATCGCCTTTTGTCCCACTTGATGGCGTTTGAGAGCAGGCAGCATGGCTTTGGCCTGACAGCCACCCAGGATGCCCACTTCAACGAGGTGAGGGGACTTTTTCTGGTTACTGAGCATGCTAGGAACATGGATGGAGGGGGATTTAGGCCGCATGGAAGCTGCTCGCCCATCCTCCTGGCAGGTAGAAACCTCAAGGAAGTGGGTGGCAGGGGGAGTCTCTGGGCTTAGATGCTTTTCTCTATGAAGCTGATCACAGAAGATGCTGCCAAAAAAACACAAAACATAACTGGACATTTCCTACCTGCTACGCTCATGCTACAGGGCTTGCTTATTTATTTCCTTACCATATCTCTAGATTGGGCAGCTTACAATAAAAATGATTTAAGATATTTAAAACATCTTGAGCAAAGATGGCTTAGCTGTAGGTAAGGATGGGGGGAGCAATTTGATTCAGTTTGCATTTCAAGCGGAATATACCTAATCAGCGCTTTTCAAAACAATATGCAAACTGAAATTCGTGCTAGTGTGAATTTTGCAGTGCAGTAGCGCCAGCCAAGTGAGGTGTACACAACTCCATATACTAGGGTGGAGTTACACTGGACTTCATTGGTTATACTACAATGCTTCCTCAATGTTATCACATTATGCTATTGCCTTCGATACCCTTGACCATGGTGCCCTCCTGCATCAACTTCTGGGGTAGGTATCTGAGTATTACAGTGGTTCCTCTTCCACCAGCATGTTCAAGTCCAGGGGGTAACATTGGGGAATGCTCTTTGTACCCGCAGCACAGCCATTCCAGAGGGCACCATTTTGTCCCCAGTGTTATTTAGCATCTATATGAAGCCATTGGGGGTGGTCATTAGGAGTTTTGGAGCAAAGTGCCAAGTTTCCACAAGTGCTGTTTTTCTTTCTTTTCACTGTGTGCACCTTATCTGCGAGCATTTTCTCACGGCAGCAATGTTTCTTTCAAACAACCATTTCAACGGGATAACTTGTGAATCTAGAGGCCCTTTATTTCTTCTCACCTGTTTCGTTTTATCCAAACCCCCCTTTCCCTTGCGCTGTTTTATTTATTTGCACGACTGCCACATGAGAAAATAATCTTAGTATCTTCGCAACCTTTCCCACATTTCCCATTGCCCTTTCTACACATACTTTTAATTGGTTCCTGTGTGGTATACCCATCTGCTCACAGGCTTATAGGAAAAGACTCTGATCAGAAGCATTTGCTCTTCAAATATCCAGCCACCCCTCCTCTGTCACCTCTGTACCCAGGTCTTCCCTCCACCCCAAATCCGCCTTATACAACACTTGCATAATTCTAAAATAAAGCCTCTTGCACCTACTGTCTGCAGTTTCCAAAAGCCTCAAAACAAGTAGCCTCTAATAGATTCTTGAGGCAGGTGTCTAGACAAGAAGTGCCTGATTTGAAAAGGCAACTTATTACCTTTCTTCTGTGCTAAGCCTCCCACCTAAAAGATCCATGTACCCATCCAGTTTAAGACTGAGATGCCAGGGATTAAACCTGAGACCATCTGCATTAAAAATATGTGCTCAGCCACCGAGATACAGCCTTTCCCCATCTGGTCAGTGCCTGGATGGGAGATTGCCTGGGAACCAATGTATGCTCCCCTGAGCTCCATCATGGAAGAATGGTGGGCTACAAATGAAATAAATGGTTTAAAAACCGAATGGTTCTGGAAACTGAAGCAGAAACAGAGCAGATCTGCTGAAATTAATAGACATGACTTGCTTAGGATCATTAATTTCTTTGTGTCTACTCTAAGTAGAACTGAGTTGGATGCAGCCCATTGTATGAGGAGGATTTTTACGTCCTCTGATGTTCCACCTCTGATCTTTGCCCTGTAGAACCTGCTTCGGGCTGGCAGCTCGGTGCTGGCCTTAGATAACCAAGAGCACTGGGAAGCATTGTTGCAGAATGACCACAGCAGCGCAGGACTGATGGAACAGCTGAGAGAGTACACGGGCACACTGGCCAGCAACATGAAACTCACCTACCTCAACCCTGTTGGTGTGGTGACCCCTAATATTGGTAAGTAGAAGCACTGCGTGGGGAGGGGAGGTGTTGCTGGAAGGCCGCAAGCAGCTCACTGACGACCCTGAAGGTCTGTATGATCTACGCCACCATCTGTGAACTCCTGGCTTGCAGGCAGCCATGGGCTTCCTGAGGATGTGTTGGATTTCTGGGCTAGAGGCTGGAGTAGCACAGGCTCAATGGTGGAGGCAAGGCAGCACGGGGGGAGTGGACTGCTAGAATGCCACACCAGTGGGAGGTCAGGTGTGAATGCATTTCTTGGCCTGCCTTACACTGTTCCATTTAAGTTTTGTGGGCAAGTGTTGGCAAGCCATTGGCTTCGTCCCATGTAGGTGCTTCACGCTTCATGCATGCAGAAGTAATACAGGTATGTTTTCTGCAGTTGGGCAGGAAACCTCCCGAAGCAGGCCTTCTCTTACAAACAGATGCCTATGACTACATTGCTTGTGCAAATCTCTGTTTGCTAGAAACCACTGTGGAAAGTAGCTCTGAGAGCATCAAACATGCTCCACCGGTAAACATAAGCCAGCATATTTGTGACTTACCTGACCCTTATGCATGTTTTCCCATCGAAGCTGGAAGCATCTCTCTGGCCAAGGGGCCCTTTTCATTTCTCATCATTCACTCAGGTAGGCCAACTCAGAGACCTCGTATCTGCTCCTCTCTCTCTCTCTCTCTCTCTCTCTCTCTCTCTCTCTCTCTCTTCCCCTCCATGCAGTGCTCAGCATTGACCGCATGGAGAACCACACCCACTTCAGGAGGCGTTACCCCCGATATCACAGCACCCTCTTCCGTGGCCAGGTCATGTGGGACCCACACACCCACGTTGTGCTTCCCCTCTCAGTCCTTACACCCCACAAAGTGGAAGGTAAGTGACTGAGCTCCACCAGGCCCAGACCAAGGTAACCAGGAAGTGATTGCCACCTTCCCAGCATGCTTCATTCAGGTTGCACTGGGCACACATTTATGTTCCTTTGGGCAGTGCTGTGGGGAAAGAGCAAAGTGCACACGGATGTCTTGTGGCTGGAACCCCCTCGGAGAGCTTCTCGTTTTTCTTTTGGACCCTTGGAGAAGGGCTGTTTAATTTACTTGAAGCATTGTTAGAAGTTTATGATCAGTTGGCTTCGTAACAGAAGAAGCCCTTTGCTTCCCATGAGAGAAAGACTCAGGAGAAGTTTCTGGTGGGAGGCAGCACCTTCTGAGCAACAAAAATGGGCCGATCTTGGCCCACCAGGGATTCCAATTTGGCCCATGTTGCCGTTTTTGTGAAACCACACCTTGTTTAATCAGATTACCTCCGCTCAATGGGTGGGTGATATATTGGCAGATGGGAGGGTTTGATGGTCAATGCCTGAAGAAAGCAGACTTGAACCCTCTGCCCATCAGGTGATCGGTTGGGGGGTTTCAATGCTGCTTGGTCACTATCACCCCGTGCCCACCCCACTGGTTGACTTTGACAAGTGGTCAGGACCACCCACCAGTCAATCACTTGGTGTCACTATGATGTCAGATGATTGACAGGTGTGTGATCTCGCCCATCTGTCAAGAATTCACTCCTGGGGTTAGAGGGAGATAAATAGGCCAAATAGGTTCCATACCCCTGTGTTGAAGGGGGAGGAATTTCCTTCTGCTTCAAAGGATTGGCCCGTTGGGCTCAATGGGCTCAGCTCAGTCAAAGTATAAGAACTTGAGAGATGATACCACCACAATGCTAGGCACCTCTCTCCTCTTCTGTCCTGCCTCAAAATGGTGCATACCATTGGTTCCTTCCTGTTCTGCCTTCCCAGCTCCAGCTCCCAGCACAGCAGCACTGACACTGGTAAACAGTGAAACCAATGACACTGTGGAAACCTCCCCTCCCAAGCACTTCCTGCCGGAACCTGAGCCTGCTGTAACCATCCTCATCCTCATAATTTACCGTACTCTAGGAGGACTTCTTCCTGCCCGCTACCAGGTGGATCGGCGCAATCTCAGGTACCACTCATTGCTTACTCCTCTTCTGGGCTCTTTGCTATCATCTCAGGTCCTACAACTCTGACTTGAATGGACCATAAACAGTTTGCTGAGGATTGGTCAGCAATAGCCCACTCTCCCATTGCATGGACCAGTCTGGGCCCAGTGGTGTTGCCAGGTGGCATCAAGTAACAAGCTGCCTTTGTTCTTTGCAGGCTGCCCAAAAACCCTGTTATGAACTCCCCCATAGTGAGCGTATCTGTCTTCAGCAACCACACTTTCCTCCAGAGCACTTTGGCAACCCCGTTAGTGCTAGAATTCCGCCTGCTGGAGACAGCCAACCGCAGCAAGCCCCTCTGTGTCCAGTGGAATCACTCCAGCCAGTAAGTTGCTTTGCTGCCTCTTTCCCAGGGAGCCATCCTTCGCTTCCTTTTTTACTTTGAGGCCTTTGACATTATTCTATTCATTTGAAATGCTTCTAAGCCACCCTTTGCCCAATGGATTCCATGATGGGCATAAAAATTATTCAAAGCATAAATACAATTAGCGGTCTTCAAGTTAGGTGTTCCTCCCCCTGCACATACCCTGTGCCATCCCCAAATCTGCTCCAGAACATTGGGGGGGAACCACTAGAACAGATTTAGGGTGTGTGTGCAGGGAAGAGGTGGGGGTAGATTCCATGGCGCAAAAAGAAATCCTTACATTGATGGACTGTTCACCTTAATGCCACGCTGAATTCCATTCGCAGGCACCCTCCATAGTAACTTAAAGATATAGGGTGATAGCTATTGTTAGTTATACTCAGAGAAAATGCATTAAAATCAATGGACCTGAGTCTGACCCGAAAAGGTCAATAATTCAAGCATAATTCATAGTGAGTATCCTCATGCCTGCCTCTAAAAGAAAATGTCACCTTGAAGACTCTTTCCTTTGAGGCCTCTCTTTTTGGATTTCTTTGTGACTGCAGGATTGAGCCCACTGGCTTCTGGACAGCCCGGGACTGTGATCTTGTTTATCGAAACGCCACGCACGTTCGCTGCCATTGCTCCCAGTTTGGCACCTTTGGGGTCCTGATGGACAGCTCCCACCGAGAGGTAATACTGATGACAAGGTCACAGCAAGACTTAGAAAGTGATAAGTGAGGTGTGATCAGAGAGGCCAGAGATAAAAAGCAAAACAGTGGGCCTTGGTATCGTTAAAGACCAAACTAGATGTGTCAGAGACAGCCATGTTTGTTTACTCGTGTGCAGTGTATAAAGCAGGGAATGAGTGGGAGGTCTAATTTCCAGGAGTGGCTGGCAAGGAAACACCATGGAGCCACAAGAGTGTTGTTGGTAGTTAGTAAACCATGGTTAATAAACCATGGCTTGGTGTTAATATGCCCATCAGGTTACTGTGTGCTTCCTTCTCTGACTTCTCCTTTTGCCTTTGGTTTCTCCTTGCAGCAACTGGAAGGTGACCTGGAGACTTTGGCCATTGTGACCTATTCCTTGGTGTCCCTTTCCCTTCTGTTCTTGCTGCTGGCCTTCTCCTTCCTGATATGCCTGAAAGGTCTCAAGTCCAACACGCGGGGAATCCACTGCAACATCTCGGTCACCCTCTTCTTCTCCGAGCTGCTCTTCCTCTTGGGTATCAACCGCACTGAAAACCAGGTGAGGAGGAGGAGCAAGAGGCAAGTCCTAGGTTCAGCATGTTTGGAGGCTTTGAGCTATGTGTGCCACACGGTCTGCACCCCCCAACTAAGACTGCTGCTCTTAGTCTAGGACACTGTCCCATTGCCAGTACTGAAATAAGATTCAGCTGCCAAACTTGTCAGCTGCTGCACATGGAATTTTGGAGGAGGCATCTTGATCTTTGCCTCAGGCCACAAAATGCCTTGGGCTCCTGAAGCAATAGATAAGGTAAAGGGACCCCTGACCATTCGGTTCAGTCGTGACCGACTCGGGGGTTGCGGCGCTCATCTCGCTTTATTGGCCGAGGGAGCCGGCATACAGCTTCTGGGTCATGTGGCCAGCAGGACTAAGCCGCTTCTGATGAACCAGAACAGCGCACGGAAATGCCATTTACCTTCCTGCTGGAGTGGTACCTATTTATCTACTTGCACTTTGACATGCTTTCGAACTGCTAGGTTGGCAGGAGCAGGGACCGAGCAACGGGAGCTCACCCCGTTGCGGGGATTTGAACCGCCAACCTTCTGATTGGCAAGCCCTAGGCTCAGTGGTTTAACCCACAGCGCCACCCACTTCCCTTGAAGCAATAGATATCTTAAGGGAAATGTTGTAAAATATTAGTTTCAGATCAGGGGCAAGCTACTCACGCTGTTTTAGAGGACATCTTTGAATTGTGGTTCTCTTGCTTGTTTCAGTTCTTCTGCACTGTGATTGCCATCTTGCTCCACTACTTCTTCCTGTCCACTTTTGCTTGGCTTTTTGTGCAAGGCCTCCACATCTACCGCATGCAGATGGAGGCCCGCAACATCAACTATGGAGCGATGAGGTTCTACTACGCCATTGGCTGGGGCGTCCCTGCCATCATCACTGGTAAGTGCAGATGTGTTTAGGAAGTGAGGGTTTCCTTCCCCCCCCCCTCTCTCTCTGCCTCTAGAAAGAAATGTATCCTGGCAATTGACATGCAGAATGTGCTTAGTTTGGAACAAACCTACAGTAGCGCTTCAAACTGTGCCTTTTCTGCGATGCCATGTGACCAAGACGTTATGCATAAGCTGCAGGCATTGCAGTCTGGATCGCCCCAGTTCCCACAGCCATTGCTCAGCTGAAATGCTACGGGTAACTGCTTGTGTCAGTCATAAGCCTATGTCTTTGGGGAGCCAAGACTTCAGGTCTTCTTTTGAGTGGCTAGTCAGCAGCAAGTCTCACAGATCAGAGGCTCTCAAACTTTGTCATAGAAATGAGCCTCCTGGGGTATAAAAGCCTTTTCAAAAGCAAGACCACTGGAGAGTTCTGTTTGTAGCGTTCCTGCTCATGATTGCGTCAGAAGCTGAGTAGATCAAAGGAGAACGGAGGTTTACACTGACCTACAAGGATGTGGAAAGTATATTGACTAGGAATGTAGAACATAATACATTGTTCAGCTGACCTTCTTCCTTCCTTTTGGACAGGATTATCTGTTGGCTTAGATCCAGAGGGCTTTGGGAATCCAGATTTCTGCTGGATTTCCATCCATGATAAACTGATCTGGAGTTTTGCAGGGCCCATTGCTGTTGTCATTGTGGTAAGCACTTCTCACATTTCTTCAGTCTCTTTGCCAGGATGCTGTAGCCTTTCCATTTCCTTATTCAGCATATTTGGTCCACATTCTTTGTACCTCTGCTTCCTTTTCCTGTCATTGATATTTAGTGTTGCACTTATTTTTCCTCTCTCTCCTCTCCCCCCCCCCAATTTGGCCCTTCATTCTTATTTTATCATTTCTGTCCAGTCTCTAGAAATATGTGACATAATACAAGTGAATAAAATAATGCACAGCATGGAGAAAGTGGAAAAGTTCTCTCTCTCTCTCTTAAAAGACTAGAACTTGCGGACATTCAATAAAGCTGAATGTTGAATGATTCAGGACAGACAAAAGAAAGTAGTTCTTCCCAGAGCGCATAGTTAAAGCATGGAATTGGCTCTCGCAGGAGGCAGTAATGGCTACCAACTTGGATGGCTTTAAAAGAGGATTAGACAGATTCATGGAGGATAAGGCTATCCCTGGTACCAGCCAAGATGCTACTGCTGTTGCTCCAGTGTAAGAGGCAACATGCTTCTGCATTCCAGTTGCTGGAAACCTCAGGAGAGGAGAGTGGTCTGGCGCTCAAGTCCTTCTTGCGAGTTTCTTGTGGGCATCTGTTTGGGGATGCTGGACACAGATCGGCTCCTGGCCTGATCCAGCTCAACTTTCATGTACTTTTCCACACTTTATGATTCTGGGGGCTTGTGAGCCTTTAAGCATTGTGACCCCATCCTTGGCGATCTTCTCATCTTTTGCCCTGTCCCATGAATCGGAAGAGGGGAGACAAAGTTTTTCTTTTGCAGAGTCCAATGAAGCCAGCTGTGCAATGCACACCAAATACAGCGTCCTCAAAGACAGTGGGGGCAATGTTGACCAGCTGGATCGTGAAAGTGAGGAAGGGTGGGATATAGACAATAAATATAAAACAAAACAGAGCTTGAGTGCCTGTTCCTAACTAGCCAGTCTGCTTCCAGATGAATGGGGTGATGTTTCTGCTGGTTGCAAAGATGCTGTGCTCACCAGGCCAGAAGGAAGCCAAGAAGAAATCAGTTCTGTGAGTATTAACTTATCACAATGATCTGCTCAGACAGAAACGTGCTCTATAGTGCCTGAGCATCACTTTTCCATTCCCCATAAGTGTCCTTCCACTTTTCTGTCACTCTGCCTTGAGATGCTCTCCTTCTAAATGTCATCGGGATTGTCTGCCTCCTCCACAACTGAAATTGCTTGAGGCAGGAGTGGTGAGTTTTGTCAGTACTCAGCTAGTATTGGCCGCTGTCACTTGTTTTGTGAGTTAGGGAAACACCCTGCGCCCTCAGCAGTAAAGAGTTGCCTTGTTGGGAGCCTGTTCCCAGAGCATTTTATGGGTGTGGCTGGACTGTGTAGAAATGGGTTTGTGACCCTCCTTAGTGTCTCTTGCCCTGCAGCTCAACTACAGATTCTAACCTCTGTGTCTGTCTTTCTGGGTGGCTCTTTCTCTCCGTCTCTCTCTCTCTCTCTCCAGTATGACGCTGCGAAGCTCCTTCGTTCTGCTTCTAGTTATTAGCACTGCTTGGCTCTTTGGCCTCTTGGCTGTCAACAACAGTGTCCTGGCTTTCCACTACCTCTACACTGTCCTCTGCAGCCTTCAGGTAACTCTCTGCGCTAGGATAAAGATGGTCAGGCAGGAATCAGGATACGGTGGAGCAGACAAAGAGGATAGTGGCTTCTGCTGGGAGCAATCCTGCAGAACATAACTAATTATCACCAGTTCCCCCAAACGAACCACATGTGGTTTGGGAGTCATAAGTCTACACCTTCTTCACTCACAGAACTGGTTGAAAATTTCTCTGGATCAAGTCACATGCGCCAATCTGGTGTGATTGCTCCATTACATTACATTTGAGGGTGTGCAGACCTAAATAAATTGCACACGCAACTGGCACATTTGTTGTAAATTGCACATGCTTTGTAAGTATTGATATATCAGCCAGCAAGTGTGTGGTGATTAACATATCAAGCAATGCATGATGGCAGCCCTTCCAGTCCAGAAGCAAGACATTTTGTGTTTTAATATGAACCTACCTAATTCACATTTTCCAAAACAATGCATGCTGTTTCCAAATTTTGCCATGGATTTCTCCAACCAAAGTACGTGGTACAAAATGCACATGAGGAATTTTCCTTAAAACACATTGCAAACTGAAAATGCAGCAAACTGAATTTAAGACCAGGGGGTGGGGTCAAAAACAGAGAATACAAAATTGACCAGATTTGCACACCCCTATTTTCAAGTACATACATTAAAGCTTTTACAGAAGGCATTTGCATGAAAAAAAATAAATAGGAAGCAAGGAATTAATGAGTGAAACATATAGAGGGGGAGCAGAAATTAATCTACCACCACCCTAGAATTCACTTGCTAAGATTCTTGCAAAATATTACTTAAAGGCAGATTAAATATCGTGTGACTTTGTAGACATTTTGAGATATCCGGTGGTGGCTGTACGTATGCTTATTTCAGTACTTCTGATTTGCTGTAGTCTTGTTAGATCTCTATACTCACAGAGCTTCCTGTAGTTTATGTTTAGAGTATCTGATGATTCATATTTGCCTGCTTCTATGTAGAGTTTTCCTATCCTTGAGCTCACATAGAGTCTAATTGCTCCCTCTAGCGGAAAGCTAATGTAGTCATTCTGGTAATTAGATCATTAACACTCAGTATTTATGTAGTAGTGGTTTTGTGCATGTTCCGTAACACGGAGGAAGAATTTAGATTGCCATATGCCATGCAAGACAGGACAAGTGGATGGTGCGCACCCCACTTTCCTGGTCCACCTTTGGTGACTCATAAATGGCATTTGCTGCTCAGATTCAGTAAATGCGCATAGGCCAGTGGCAGAGCATATGTGCTGCATACAGAAGATTCCTCTTCAGCCCCTGGCATCTCCAGGTATAGCTGCCTGAAATCTGGAGAGCTGCTTCTAGTCCGAATACCAATGGCCTGACCCAGTGTAACACCAATTTCTAAGTTTCAGATTCACAGCCCCTCTTCCCTATCCCCCCACAGGGCTTGGCAGTACTGATTCTGTTCTGTGTGCTGAACAAGGAGGTACAGGAAGCCTGGAAACTAGCCTGCCTTGGCAAGAAGGGTCAGGGCGAGGAATCCACCAGAAGCGGTCAGGTGGGAGCTGCGTTTGATCTTACTTGTTGGGTTAAGGGAGATGGGAGGATAACTTGCTCCATCTAAAGCCTAGGATACTGTCCTCTCCCCAAGGAGACCTTAACACTGTGATCAAAAAGTGCAGGAGGACTGCCTTGTAGTCACCTGGCCTACCCCTACCTGAAGGGGTTCAGGCCTTCTTCCTACTTCCCTCATTACTTCTAAAGGAAATAGTCCTTTTAATTTATCTGGGGCAAGGGGAGCCTTTTTCCAGCCTGAGGGTCAAATCCAGAACTGAACCACTCTTGGGCAGGCCAGTTTTGACAGGTGGGCATGGAAGCGCCTCAAGCATCTCCCTAGAGAGGCTACTCTGTGGTGTGTGTTTCCCCCCCCACTCTCCCACTCCAGGGTCCCAACGCCTACAACAACACAGCGCTCTTTGAGGAGAGCGGCCTCATCCGTATCACCCTGGGAGCCTCCACCATCTCTTCTGTCAGCAGTGTGCGCTCAGCTCGGACCCATTCCAGCCAGCGGGGCTACCTCAGGTGAGCAGCAGCAGCAGGGATGAGTCTCTGTCCTGCCCACCCCCAGCACCACTTGAGAACATACAGCTATAGGCACTTGCGTTCTGAGAAAGGGTAGCCTTTCCGCTGGAGACCAAAGCAGCCCCTGGGACTTAATTGCGGTTCCTCTGTTTGCAAGGCTAGGTATGAAAGCAAATGGAATGACAATGCAGATCGGAATGGTTCTTTCCCTCCCATCCCTCAAAATGACACCCCTCACCTCCACATTTCTCTCTTGATGCAGGACAGAGATTACCAAAAGAACAGAGATGATGATGATGATGATGATGATGATGATAATAATAATAATAATAATAATAATAATAATAATAATAATAATAATAGTACCAGCAACAGAGCTCATGGACTTTACTTTTACTATGGGCCAGATTCAACTAATTCCTGCACTGCAGGGGGTTGGACTAGATGAGACTCAGGGTCCCTTCCAACTCTACAGTTCTATGATTCTTAATCAGTTCTGCTAGCAGAAGCTAGTGCAAGGACTCCCACTAGCCCAATGGCGCTTTCCCCAATTTTCCTCCCTACTACACAAGGATTTGCTCTGAAGCATTGAGAGAACTCCCAGAACAACACGTGGGACGAGGAGAGGGGAAATTGCTCCATCAGGCATGTGGAAATGCTTGCGTTGACAGAACATTAGCGCTATGTTGAATTCCACCCTATGATAGGTTTCCATGGACTAGGCCTGTCTAACAAACCTTTTTACCACTGTGCACTTCCTCACGTTGATTTCTGACCTCTTACTTGAAGAGACAGGCGAGAGTTCTGAGTATTTCTCTCTTACGAGTTTCAGAGAGAACATGATGGCGCATCAAGGCTCTGCTCTGGATAACAACCTGCTCAACCATGCTGGTCCAACAGACCTTGACATAGCAATGTTTCATCGTGATGCAGGGCCAGGTAAGGCCAAAATCCAGGAGGTGTGCTTCTGATAGGGAAGTCTGTGGCTGTCAAAGATGAAGGGCTGTCTCCAGATCCCAAATTAAAAAGAAATCTTCCAATGCTGTATGCCATCTTGACACATCTTTATATATAACAGGCCTGCAACAAGGGCAAGTGACTAAGTGAGCAGACTTTTCTAGGGAAGGGAAGAAGTAGCAAGTTCCCTCCCCTCCAGGATTTTTCCTAAGCAATCTGAGACTGTGCCTGTGCAAAACTAACTTCTCTTATCTTTTCATGCCTCTTCTAGTTCTGGGTGACCAGTGGGTGGGATCTTGTCACAGCAGGAGGGGGAGACACTTGTGACTCTTCACCAGCCTGACTCATCTCTGCCTCTTAGCTTCCCTCTTCTCCTGCTTCAGCTTCTGCCTCTGATCCTGGACTGCTGTCTGACACAGACTCTCCCAGCTCACACAGCCCTGTTGCCCCTTCAGCTTCCGACACCTCCTCCTCCCAGTCTTCTCTATCTGACCACTCATCATTGTCCCACCACCACTCCCTGGGCTCTGAGCCTTCTTCCCTTCGGGGTTCCTCAGCTGGTTCTTCCCACAATTCCTCTGCATCCAACCAGTCCCTGACAGTGGCCCCAAAACATTTGGGAACCACCGTTCTAATGTTTTGTCCTTTAGAGGCTTTGAATCAATGGCATGGTATGTGCTGCTAGACCGACCCATTGTTCCAGTTTGGCAGAGTTCATAACTTCAGCTTGCTCAGGAGAGGGCAGCTTATACACTGGAAAGCTATTAGCCATCACTTGAAAAGCTGTTCCCTCAACCCCACCTTCTTTACATGTGTTACATATCACCGCTCAGATCAAGACTCTGACTCGGACAGCGACCTCTCTCTCGACGAAGAGCGCAGCCTCTCCATTCCATCATCAGAGAGCGAGGAAAACGTGCATCTCCGCGGCAGGTTCCAGCGCCAGTTCAGAAGGGCAGCACACAGCGAGAGGCTCCTCACCAACCCTTCCAACACCACACCCAAAGGCAAGTGCCCCTGGGCAGAGAAACACCTTGACTCTCAGGCCAAGCTGGGCAACAAGCTCTGAGCTATGCACTGTGTAACATGTCGGGGCCCATTACAAAACATGGAACGCACATCTTAAGACAGGAGTGTAGATCTTGTGGTCTCTTGGACTCCATTTCCTGTAATCCACAGCCCACATGGCCCAGTGGTCAAGGATTTGCCTGTGGGTAGCTCCTCTTAAGATTAAGGAGCCTGCATTTCACTGCGAAGAAGAAAAATAATTGTGCATGTGCATTAAACTAAATACTTAATTGCTGTCTTAGTCTTCTTGCATGATCTCTTCCAACTCATGCAGACACTCTGAGATCTCTGCAAACATCCCAAAGGGGGCGTTACCTGATGGTCTGTATATTACCTTCAGTACAGGTGTCGTCCAGGCACTTGTTATTTCTATGCCCCCAGAGTTGCGCAGCATGCAGTGGTTGCTACACGGGGGGGAGTTGGCAATGTGCCAATCCGTAGTAGTTTTGCACCATCCACTGCAAAGGATGAAAAACTTAACCAATTCTTCCCCTCAGCACATAGTCAATACCCTGGCGAATTCTCCCATTAATCTGCTGAGATGCACTTTGTCCACCTTGTAATATACCAGCCATGTCCTCCCTCTAGATGTAGATGGCAATGACCTGATGTCCTATTGGCCAGCGCTGGGCGAATGCGAAGTTCACCCCTGCTCCCTCCAGAAATGGGGCTCCGAGCGGAAACTTGGGTTCGATGCCAATAAGGATGCTGCCAACAACAACCAGCCGGACTTGGCCTTGACGAGTGGCGATGAGAACTCCCTCACCCAGACCCAGAGGCAGCGGAAAGGTAAGAGAAACGGAAACTGCAGCCAGGGCACTGTAGTGGCAAGCAGGGCCAATGTGGGAGAGCCATGTGGCCCAGGCCTCAAGCTCAAAGGGGGCTTCCCACTCAGATGCTTGTTGGTTTTTTTTTTTATTTTACTTTTAATAAGCATCACAGCTGCTTTTATGAGTAGTGGATCAAATTGTGTCACACTCACTCAGCTTAGAGCTGTTATTATGAATCCCACCCCCCACCCCGTGATTGTTTCATTGTCTTTTATTATTATGCTATGTCAATTATGTTTTTAATGTTGTACACCACCCTGGGGTCTTCGGGTAAAGGGTGGTATATAAATTGAATTAATCATCATCATCTGTGAAATTCCACAAAAGCATGATTTCCCTCAGTAATGAGTGCATTTGCACTGAAATATGAATTTGTTAAAGCTATTCAGATTATGTCTCACCCCTTTTTCCTTTATTTCTTTTGTCCAGGGAGGGGGAGCACCTTGTTTTGTTTTCATGTGTCATAATTTCATTGTCACGGCCTTTATTATGGCTCAGAAGCTCAGAAGGAAGTGGTCCAGGCCTACATGGGCCTCTAAGATGGCCTTGTGGCAAAACCCTACTCATCCATGATGCTTGCTGGGTAGCTTGGGGTCCAGGGAAAGTCAGGGGCATAGTGTAGTGTTAGAACACGTGCTTTGAATGAGAAAGATCCCTGATGTCTCCAGAAATGGCTGGGGAAAACTCCTGTCTCAAACAGGGAGAGCTACTACTGGTCAGTATAGGAGGGGATCCTGAGATAAATGGGCCCGTGTTCTGACTTGGTATAAACAAACCCCTGTGTTGCAATACAGAATAATCTGCTCAAATACAACCGTAACACGTGGCTAATAAATTTAGTAAATGTATTATTATCAGTGGTTAGTATGACCTTCCTTATTTTTCACGTAAGAGGATTTATATACTGCTTAATCATCAAAGCCACAAAGCAGTTTACATAAAATATACATTTGAAATACCAGCAAACACAAGATGTTAAAAACAAGATAGTCTAGATTTTTTTAAAAATAGCCAATTTAAAAATATGCCTAATAGAGTGCAATTGCATGTTATAACACATGCCAAATGAACATGTCTGGGGTAGCATTAAAAAAAGGTTTTGGCATATGCCAAAAATACAGAAAAGGCGCCTCCGTGGACAGGGATTTCCAGAGTGTAGGTTCTGCCATAATGAAGGATAGAATCCTTCCAACATTGTGTAGCACTTGTAAAATAGAAGCGGTTGAGTGGACATACAGAGGATAAGGTGATTCTTCAAGAAAGCAGAAACAGCAGGAAGAGGCCATAAAGAGAGACACAGGAGGAGGGATATTGGCAGAGAAGAGTAAATGTAGGATAAGGAAGTTTTCTCCTATCAATAGAAATGCAAAAGTGACCTGCTATTAGGAAACAGGATAGAGTAAGATGACTATAGATAGGATGGGCATTGCCAATGGGAAGCTCTTGGAGAGAGCCCTGGGAAAGAGTCTCACCTTTCTCACCTTCTGCTTTGTTTACATTGTATAGGTATCCTGAAGAATCGGCTCCAGTACCCTCCGACTTTGCAAGGCCTGCCCTCTGTGGGCAGGATGGCCAACGACCTTTCCTGGTACAAAACCTCCACCTTGGGCCACCGGGCCGTCCCCGCCGCTTCTTACGGCAGGATCTATTCGGGGACAGGCAGCCTCTCTCAGCCCGCGAGCCGCTACTCTTCCCGGGAGCAGCTGGACATGCTGATGAGGAGGCAGATGTCCAGAGAGCAGCTGAGCCGCAATACCTCCGGCGAGTGCCTCGAAGCGGTTGCCAGCAGGCACGGCTCTCGAGAGCGTTTGGACACCATCCTGAACAGGCCTGGGTCGAGGGAGCACCTAGACACCATCCTCAGCCGCCACGGGTCCAGAGAACACCTTGCAAGCATACCCAGCAGGCATGGGTCTCAAGAAAATGTAGCAGAAGCAGCTTCTGGACACGATCAAAGAGATCACGGGAACACCCTACCCAGGAGGCAGGGATCTAGAGACCATCTAGATACTTTGCCCTGTAGATTTGGGTCAAGAGAACCACTAGACTGTGGGGGAGCAGTCAGGGAGTTCTCTAGGGAATGGCTAAACACTATGCCGAACAGGCAAGCCTCGAGAGATCGGACGGACACACTGCCAAGTCGAGACCCTTCTCGAGAACAGCTGGATCTGCTTTCCAGGAAGCAGCCTCTGAGGGAGCAGCTGGCAACAGCTAGGCAGACGTCGAGAGAGCAGCTGGACTTTTTATCCAGAAGATCTAATTCCAGAGAGCATCTGGACATAGTGCCTGGCAGGCAGGCTTCCCGGGAAAACCTGGAGCCTCTTTCCAGACAGCAGCCTTCCAGGGAAAACCTTGAACTCCTCTCCAGGAGGCTCCCTTCTAGAGAAAATCTAGAAGCCATCCCCAGCCGCCACCCCTCCACAGAGCAATTAGATATCCTTTCTTCCATCCTAGCATCTTTTAACTCCTCTGTCCTGTCCTCTGTGCAATCATCCAGCACGCCCTCAGGCCCACAGACCACACCCACGCCTTCCGTGGCCCAGACTTCCTCAACACCCTCCATGCCGTGCCCTTCACCACCTCGCTCTGCAACATCCCACAGTATTTCCGAGCTCTCACCAGACTCAGAGTAAGTGGCTTCCTTTCTGAGGGGGCATTTCCCCCCTCCTTGGTCCAATTCATGTTGCCTGTGACCTATCAAGTAAGGTGGGTGAATTTAGAAATGTGGATCTCCTTGCTGAAGAGAAAACAGCTGAACGAGAGAAAATCTTGATTCAGGGTGGAGAAGGTATTCGCATATCAGGAAGGGTTGTGATTTTCTTGCCCTGAACTAGGTGCTTGGGATTCACCACCACTCAGTGTGGTCTAAAAGCCCCATCAGTTGCAGGACTGAGCTGAAAATTCTCACTGGAGAAATTTTGGCTGAAAATTGGGAAGCAGTCAGGAAGTTGGAAAATTGTGAAGAATTGCTGGCATAATCTGGGGAGGTGGGCACATTTCCTTAAACTCATATACACAGTTCGTTCTGAACAGAGATGTTCTGTTTTTAGGTGTCTTAAGAAAGGAGTGTCCATCTTAATTATATCTTTCCTTTTTTCCAATCCCCCCTGCAAAGAATAACAAGAAGTGAAGGTCATTCCTGAGGGGTCCAGCTGCTGTGAGAACAAAGGAAGAAGCAGGAATGGTTGCTGGGGCCAGGCACTTCCAGCAGAGGATTGGGAATCCCTCAGGGCAGCTACCACGGAAGGACTGAGGCTGATTGGGGGCCCAGATCAACCACGTGGAGAACTCGTGGGCCGAGAGTCAGGCAAGACCTGGCTGCGGAAGAAAGGTGTCTTTGAAGGGGGGGGGCTACCTCTGTGCCACACTGGCCACTCTCCCTGCTCCGAGGGAATGAGGTGGGGAAGTTAACACACCATGAGCAAATCATATAAACAACAACAACAACAACCCAGACCAATTGAAATCTTCCTTTCTGATACATTTCTATACTCTGTGCAACCGTGAAAGGGTGGGAGGGTCCGGGAAGGGGTTTTTTATACATTTTTGTAACTTTGTAATCAGAGAGAAGAGAAATTTCTATGGTTATTTTTACGGTCCTGCTGTTTCCGTTGCCGTGATGCTGATCTCATTTGTCTTTGGCAGTGATAACGTCCGAACTGTGGCATGATTCTATGCAGGCTTCTTCTCCAAGTGAAGGCTCGGAGGGCCTTGCAGGGTAGGAAAAATGGAGCGACAGATCATTTGAAGGCCCTCTTCAGACTGCCCTTTAGGCAGGCCCCTGCCTGACATCCTCATGGTGGCAGCACTAAGTGGCGGCCATCTTGCTGGGGAAGGGGCAGGCCCAAACATACCCACCACTGGCCCAAGCTGTCAGTCCCGTGATTGGACCCTTGAATGCGCCAAAATTCCCTTAGCCAGGAGCTTTCGTGGAGCTCTTGTGAATGCTTCCCCATGTGGGCACAGCTTTACTGCTTCAATTTAGAGGCCTCGCATATATTTTATATGCTCTTCCATACATGGCCTCCATCCTCTTCTCAGACATTTTTGCAGCCAGAGTGGTTATTGGGAACCATCCGTCCTGTGAGCTGGGCTGACAGTGAAGAGATGGAAGAATCTGAGCCCTCTAAGGTGCTTCTTCCTAAACTTAGCTGTGATCCAGCCATGGCGCACGTGAGAAACTTGCGTTTCTCTTCCTCTTTCTCATTCATTTTCTTCCTTCTTGACAAGGGCATTAACCACGGTGCTTTGCTGTCAGCCTACCTTCTCCTACCAATTTCCTGTTCCTTGGGCCCTGAGTGTGAATGTCATGGTATACAGTGTTTAGGACACAACTTCGAAAACAGGGTGGCTTGTTTTTTCCCCCGTGGGGCTCTTACATTTAACAGCAGCAGGATTTTAGCAGATCAGGATCTACCCCTGACTACAGCCACCTGCTGAATTTTTTTGGCATCACACAGTATTGAAAAATTCAGAATGATATGTTTAAAAAACAAAAGTTCAGAAGTCCTTCCTGGGGTGTGTGGGGGCAGGAAATGGGCAACCTTCACTAAAAGCTGAAAGAGAGATTGGAGAATTCTCCAAAGCATCCCATTTTGAATGGGACCCCCGCCCTGAGGTTTCAAAAGAAATCCTTTGTGGAAAACATATTTCCTTCCACCCAACCTCTGCATGTTCCCTCTCATCAAGTGAAGAAGAAAGCATTCTGAGGATTCCAGACATTCCATTAATGTGATGCTGATCTCATTCATCTTGGCAGTGATTGGCCTAAACTGACAGGATGCTCTTCTGCATTATTTTCAAAACCTTGTTTTTAAAGGGTCCTTCAATGGTTTCCCCACCCGTGGAATAGCATTATTTTATATTTGTTGTATGCTATACCACTGATGTAATCCACATGTGGTAAGGTTCTTGATTACTCAGGAAGTATCTATGTCAATCTGAGGCTTATCCCATTGTGCCAGCCTTCCCCAATTCCCATCAGTATCAGTACCATAGTCGCCAATGGTCAGGGACAATGGGAGCCCAAAACATCTGGAGGGCACCAGGTTGGAGAAGGGTACCAGAGTGGCACCCCAAGCTTACGCAGAAGTGGCACCTGACTTGCTTCCACCATCTCTCCATACCTTTCATGCTGCTGCTCAGGTCTGCCACTGACTCCTGGCATTCATAAGCAAGTGCTAATCTTCCAGGAGTTCTCTCTGTAATTCTGCAGTTTGGATACTGATACGGATCTAGAAAACCTACGAATATGAGCTATAGACCACAACCGAATTAAACAAGGGAGGAAATCCTTCATTCATCGTTTTCAGTTAGCAGTTCATGTCCTGGTGTGCATATATACAAAACAACACAAATATGTTCTCTAGGTAGAAACTAGTGAAATCCAGTTGTGATTTATGGTGCAATCCTATATATGTTATGGCGCAATCCTATACATGTTATGGTGCAATCCTATTATTTGCATGGAAATGTCCCACTATTTTTATGGAGTTTACTCTCTAGTGAGTAAGTATGCATAAGGACTGTAGCCCTAAGTCCCATTACAGTAGTACCAAAGCATTTTAACTGTACACTTTCGCCTCACTTATTCCAGAATTAGTCAATAGCTTTGACTTGCTCATTTTTTCACAGTACAGTACATGATTTCTTACTCCCTGGACTGTAAGCATTTCTCTCTTGTCTTGAAATGAAGTATGTAGTTGTACATGGACACACACACACACACACACCTCTCCAGCTCTAAACCAAATGCATTTCCAGGTGCTTTTGTTTTTAACAAATTATAGCTCTCAATGGCCTTAAAAGATTCAGAAAAGCTGCTTTGCTGTCAAAAGCCATCCTTTCTATCCAGGCATTAGAAGAAACGGCCCTCATCACTGCACTTGTGCTTATTTCAATTGAAATAGAAATGCAAAATGCACACAAACACACATAAAGCAACAACCTGTAATTCTAATTTGCTTTTCACATTTTCTTCCACTCTTCCTTTGGGTGCCCATATACTCATTTCTTCTTTGTCCCGGGAGTGTGGCTGTCTAGTCAACTCTCAAGGGCACCCAGTTAATTTTGGGGCCTCGGTGCACAAATGTTTGTTTTCTTTTTAACCACACTTTTTTAAAAAGCAATAGTGGGGTACCACTAGTGATGTTTAACTCCACTTAGGACTCTGCGCCTCTCCAGATCACCTTTTCATTGTGCATTTGTGATTATTTGCGCTCATGATGGTGTCAGGGCAGTAATACGCAATCCCTGCCAGTACTGTTTGCTCCTGCAAAAGTTTCAAGGTAGACAAACAAGTTGGTGTGTGTCCCATAAGCTTCCTGCAGAAATCCTGTGACTTTTCACTCCACAAATGGGCTGAGGTAGGTGGAAAAGTGCCCCACTTTTATTGCGCCAGAGCGGAAGAGTGCCTTTCCAGACAGCAATAATGTGGTGACACTGAGGAAGTGTTACAGAACAACCAATAAAACCCTTGCCCTCGCCCAGATCAGAGAGTAGGACTTGAATGTTCATAAGGGCAAGTGATACAGTCCCTTCGTGGCAATGCGTTCTCTCAGAACCATCACCAAGAATTGCCTGTTTGAAAGCAGAACCATCCATTAAAATCTCCAAGTTAGGGAGAAGGCAGCCTCCTCCCAGATATGTTAATTTTGTTTTCTTCCAAATACAGGGCTAATTTGAGAAGGTTGCTTCCAAATAACACCACACACACACACACACACACACACACACACACACAGGAGTGTACCACATATCTGTCTGAATGTTTAAATTTCTAGCTCTGGTGGCCGAGAGGATTGTGCTTATAAGAGAAGCAACTGGTCTTTTGGTGCTATATAAGATCTACTTCCAATCTCAGGCTTCCCTTGCATGTCGATGTCTCTTAACTCACTTTCAGCGGCGACAATGCTCCGTTTACTGCCTTATTACCACAGAATGCTACAGCTTAATGTTAAACAAAACTGACTTAATGTTTACACTGGGGGACTTTTTTTCTTTGATGGTCCAAGGTGGGTGGCAGCTGGCTTGTGGCCGCCCCTTCCACTCGCTCAGGCCAGACGCCTTTTGATTGGTCTAACTGTGACTAAGGAAAAGGAATGGGGTTTTTCTTTTTTAATGATTCTCAAATACATTCCACAGTCTGTTACCCTGGGAGGGAAAGGGCTCCCGTTAGCCTTCTGACCTTTCCCACTTGTTGCCTGAGCAAAGGTGGGATTGCTCCAGCTTTTGGTCAGAGATGCCTTTACCCTCCCATGTAGAAATGGAGGAAACCATTATGTGCCAAGCCGAGAGGCAGGTGGCAATCTACCTCTGCTGCCAAGCAGAGGGCACAGTTATCACTGACCCTTGCAAAGGCAGAAGATGGGGGGTTGGGGCCAGAAAAAAGAATTAAGCAGAACTTACTTGTTTATAAGAATCAAGCTAGGAGGAAACGAGGCTGAGAAGCAAGCAAAGACCCAGGCATGCTTTTGTGCAAATATGTAAAAGAAATGAAATGCAACTTCTTTCTCATGTAAAAGTGCAGATCATTCCAGACGTGCTGAATGCAAAAGTCCTTTGTGTACTCATCATCCCTGAATGTGACCTGTTGGGCTCCATTAAAGAGCTTGTTTACACTGGGGTTTTTTCAGTCTGTGTATGTATATATAGCCAAACCAGGATCCAGATTTTCTCTTTGTTCCACTGATCTCAAGAAAGATTGTCTCCTAACTTTCTTTGAATGCTGTTTGTACTTTCTACCCTCTTTATAATTCAATTGATGTCTGCAATGTTTATTGATCATCAAAAAGAAAAGAAAAGAAAGCTAGTTGGTGGGTTGGTGGAATACTGGAGTTTCTGTTTTCATTTTAAACTGATTTTTCTCTCTTCGGGAAGGGCTTGATTGGGTGAGTGGCTATGTTTTCTTGTGGGTTCAATTCAATATCTAGAAGAGGCCATGCCATCAAAGGAAAGCCCTCATCTCTCTCTCTCTCTCTCTCTCACACACACACACACACATAACTGCATCAGTACAGATCTTTCTTAGAAGGAGGCTTCCATTTTCAGAACCTCCACTTCTACTTCCCAGCATGTTGAACATGGCTTTGTCTTGGAGGGGTGCGGGGCCATCAAACCCACCAAAGCTGTGTGCAGATTGTCCTGGTCTACCAGGGCACTCCTTTAACAACACCAACCCTGTTTGTTAGTTTGAGGAAGAAAGCAGATGGGTCATGTTCAGAGGCGCTACTTCTGCCCAAGAGGTTTGCATGCCTCTCTGGGGGTAAGGAAAGGATCCACCGAACTCATCAAACGCTTCGCAGAGATGTGTGCCAAAAAGAATGACACTGAGCTGTAGACAAAAGTGTCAGCCTCTCTCATGCCTTCCTAGTGTTTGCTGTGTTGCTGCTGACAGCTGGCACTCTTATCACTGCCTTGAAGGGCTCAGAATGTTCCTGGGAGGAGGCATTCCCCATCCCCGTCTCTTTCCTGGGAGATGAAGTTGCCGTGCGAATCTGCAGAGCGGTTCTTTGATTGTACATGTGGTGGCCTAGGCTCTGGAGAGCATTTGTTTTGGTTGGTTAATTCTATTTTTCGTCTTTCCCTCCCCCTCTCCAGTTTGTTGGCAAGGGGCAGAGAGAGGTCTGTGGACGTCCTCCCCAGCCATGTAAAATTGTACCATGAAAGCAACAGATTTGGAAATAAAAGATAAAACACAGTGTGGCTCCCTCGTTTTGTGCCTGTCTGCTTCTTACTTCTTCTAAATTTTTCATTCATGGAAAAAAGTATGGCAGAAGTGCTTATATGATGATGAGCCATGCTGAAGTTCCAGGGTTTTTGAAAGTTTCATTATGTGGATGAGGAAATTAAAAGACTGGTCCTCTCCACTGGATAAAATGGTACCCCACTGAACAAGACTAGGGAGCCTATGGCCCTCCAGATGTCGTTGGACTCCAGCACCCATAAGTCCCTGCTAGCGTGATCAATGGTCCACGGTGATGGGCACTGTAGTCCAGCAACACCAGAAGGGCTCCTAGTTAACCACCCTGGTAAACCAGTAAGAATCACTTGGAGAACTATTGGACTGTAGGGCTTATTCTGTTCAATTTACAATGTGAGTCTGTGCCTACCTCCTCAAGATTTAAGTCCCACATTTCAATACAGCCTACCTGCTTCCAAGTAAATGTGTGTAGGACACACTCCTCTCTACATGTCTCCTCAAAAGTCATTTCTGTTGAGTACAGTGGAACTTAATCACGGGTAAGCTTTACAAAGGCTTGCAGCCTTCATCATGAATGACATCAATCAGTGCTGTTTTTCTAAAAATACGTTTAGGGGTACTCTCATTTTCCTATTCATATTGAAATACTGCCCCTCAATGAGGCCAAACTTAGATTCACAAAATATTTAGGGGTATGTGTCCCCCTGTGTCCCCCCAGAAAAAAGCACTGACATTAATTGATTACTATTTTTTTTATTGATGGTCAGTCATCATAGTTGGATAAGTATCTCTTTGAAAACAATAGCTAAACATGGAAGGAAGAAAAAGTAACCCAATAGCTTTGCCCAACTTTGGAACACTCAAGAAATGCGTTACTGAGCATACCAGAGTTTTATTTTCCTCTGAAGAGTGAAGAGGGATAAATATTTACAGCAAACCATGGATCCACCCTCCACTCCACCCCATGAACAATCTTAAACTTGCTCTCTTCTTCCAGCTACTATTTGAGCTGACTCCAGAGTGAAAAGCTTGTAAAGGGCATACGAGCAATTGCTTTGCTAGGACAGACCAAAGGTCACTCTACTGTAGCGTCCCATTTTCAACAGAAACCAGTCAAATGACTGGGTGGTCACAAGCAAGGCATGAATAGAGGAACATTCCCCTGTCCTCCATCTCCAGGAACTGATACATAGAGTCTCTGTTGATACATCATGACTAAAAGCCAGGCATAGGCAAACTTGGCCCTCTAGATGTTTTGGGACTACAACGCCCACCATCCCTAGCTAACAGGAACGGAGGTCAGGGATGATGGGATTTGTAGTCCCAAAACATCTGGAGGGCCAAGTTTGCCTATACCTGCTAAAAGCCACTGACAGATATAAAAGCAAGAGTAGGTCACCTTGTACAAGCTTTGATGATGATGATGATGATAATAATAATAATAATAATAATAATAATACCCCACCTATCTGGCCAGGCCTCCCCAACTACTCTGGGGAGATGCTCCTTCACGCATACTGGGCCGAGGCCATTTAAGGTTTTAAAGGTCAGCACCAACACTTTGAATTGTGCCCATCTCCTAAACATCAGGTCCCACTGATGGAATGTCAACCATCCTGAACTGTTAACTAGTATATTCTACATTTGAACAACTAGTTTTTAATTCTACATAGAATAGACATTAAAAAAAAACTTCCCTCAAATGTCTACAAGATTATCTGTGATGTGATCACAGGGGATCTAATCTCATTAAAATCTGTATTGGAAATGCATGTACACTGTGGAACTGACAACGCAGACTAGCGAAAACTTGGTGGGGAAACCCTTTGAAGTCAGTGTTTGCTAAAATGAGGGAAAGTGGTTTTAAAACAATTCACAGATGGCACTAGACACCCACGAAATGCCACAGGTTAATATCTCTTTCAACTGCTTTATGTTGAAGAGGATGTCAACAGCTATGTTCCATATTTCCATATATGGTTGGGATTGCAAACTGGTACAATTGTTTTGGAAAAAGAATCTCCGAAGAAGTTTCTTCTGTTATGGGACAGGTGATATACAACCTGATCCAAGGCCTGCTTTGTTGAATCTATAGATGAACATAATGATTTACTGCTTAAAGACCTACTAATCTTCTTCATGGCTGCAGATGGAAATATTGGAAAACATCTACTAACTTAACCCTAGAGGCACGGTGGTGCGGAGGATGCCCCTAGCTGGGTGCCTTGCTTTGCACTCCTCATGGTCATGTCTTTGTTTAATCCCACCTGGGACAAACACCCAAGGGCATTTCCTTGACAATCTTTTTTAAAAAAAAAAATCTGAAGCATCCAGCTAGGTGCCCCCTTTATTCTCTTCTGCAGCAAAGGACAGCCTCCACAGAATGAGTCTAATGAGAACTGCCTCGAACAGTCCTTTTATCCTGCAAACTGCCCTGAGATCTACTGATGAATGCTGGTATACACATTTAACAAATAAATAAATGATCGAAATTTTTTTGAACTACAGCCATGCACAGTTTATGTTTCTTTGTTCCCTGCTGATGCTTGTGTAGGTCTGGTTTCTTCTTCTGCTGTCTGCACATGCTCAGTTACGCCCGTGCTGACTCATGCTCTGCTTTCTCGATTCCAAACAAAAGAACTTTGAGTAAGCAGTTACAATACGTTGCAATATGACACACCTCACTTACCTCTAACCTTCCCTGGTCATATGTAGCTGTCGTGTTCACACAAACAGTGGCAGGCATCTCGCACTCCCCATCTTCTCTTTTGCTTCAGGATGTTAGCAGAGTAGAATCGCAGAGCTGAAAGGGACCCGGGGGTCATCCAGCCCAAATCCCAGCAATGCAGGAATCTCAACATCATCCACAGGAAGATGGAACACAAACCCTTATGGAGAAACTAGGCATCTTGGAGCGCTAAGAAACACAAAGACAGCTTTGAAATTGCATGGCCCATTCTTCCTTGAAATCACGATTGTCCTTCTCACGCAGCTTATATTTCAACTTTGCCAACTCCGCACAACTCACCAGTTTTTCTTTCCATTGTTCTTTTGTTGGGATTTCCTCATTCTTCCATCCTTGTGCTAACAAGACTCTTGCCGCTGTTGTAGCATACATAAATAAGTTCTTTATCTTCTTTGGCAGGTCTTGTCCTAAAATCCCTAGCAAAAATGCTTCTGGTTTTTTAACAAATGTCATTTTAAACATTTTTTTTCCAATTCATTATATATCATCTCCCTTTTATTTTTACTTCTCTACAGTCCCACCACATATGATACAAAGTACCTTCTTTTTCTTTACATTTCCAGCATGTATTTGACCTGGTTTTATACACTATTTACTAGCTATTTAAAAAGACAACAAAAGGATTTGGACTCCTTGGCAGGTTTTGAATAAACATCCACAAATTTATTAGTAGAACATATGATAGATAAGGCAATGATATGTACAATTTTACAACATATGTATAAACAAATCAGAGAGGGGAGCTGAGGGAAGTCTCTGGAGGGTGGGAGAGGGAGGGAGGGGGGAAACGTAATTGGTTATATTGATTTATAAATTGATTTGTTAAAAGTTATTAATTAAAAAAAATTCTTTAAAAAAGAAAGAAAAGAAACTGCATGGCCCATTCGGGGAACTGGAAAGGATTGTGTTGTCCTCTCACCGCCATCTCTGCATGGCTCACTCTGGGAAAATTGGTTGAAACAGAGGGTGGAAGGCACCTACCTGATGTAACCAACTCTAAACCATTACACAGACCTGCATAATGTTTGACTACATCATTAACATTGTTTATGCGTGGGATGTTTCTGTGAGGGGTGGTAATATGGGGATTGTTTGTTATATGTATTTTTGAGGAACTGAAAATTAAAGTTAAGCTTGTCAGCCAGCAGCCATAACAGCAGGTAAAGTCCAACTGGCAGTTCAGCTGCTACAGTACTCTGGCTTTGGGATGCCATTTGTCTACACAGGATTTGCACCTTCCTGATTGTGAAGAGGACCGAAAATTAGCTATGAAGCAAGAGAACTCACGGGCGGGTAAGAAGCAAGAACCTACTACAAGAAAGCGAGCAAAGAAAACTAGGCAGGCACAGGAGAGTGAAAGCATAAGTGATAAGACTGAAAGGTCTCTGGGTCCTTTTCTGCAAGGACCTCGTTTATAGCTTAATTGAGGGGTTGTGTCTCTCTTGCTTAAGTGGCAATTCAGCCTTGAACAAGCAGATAAGGAAAGGAGTGGTTTAATGGGAATCCAATAGCCAGTAACCGGATAGGAGGAGGGGAAGAACAAAGCCTAAAGTCTGCCTTGCTCTTGGCTCTAGCCATATTGCTATAGACATAAGACCTGTCTGGTCCAGTGATCAGTTCTCACCATGGCCAGCCAGGTGTCCAAGGGGAGCCATAAGCAGGATCTGGGCACAAGCGCACTCTGCCCTACTGCACTTTCCAGCAGCTGCTATTCAGAAGCAGGCCACCTCTCACTGAGGAGGTAGAACATACCCATCAGGGTTAGTAGCCCCTGATAATCTTATCCTATGAGAATTTGACTCATCCTCTTGTGAAGCCATCCAAGCTGCTGGTGACCCCCCCCCCACTGTCTTTGTGGGACAACGTTCCATAATTTAGCTAGGTGCTGTGTGAAGTATTTTCTTTCATCAGTCCTGAATTGTCCAACGTTCAACCTTATTAGACGTCCAAAAATGAACAGCCTTATTTACTAATTTCACAGAATTTATACACTGCTTGATTGTACAAAAACAAACAAACTCAAATAGAATAATACGGAATGTTAAGTTCTGGGTGAACATATCAGACGAAACAGCGATTCTTCAAACAGCTCGTGTTTATTCACAGGCCAGAACAGAACTGAACTGAAGGCTTCAGCCAGCCTGCTTATATACAGCTCCACTAGAATGCAACAGTAACCACTTTCTGTAACTACCCAATCACTGAACATCACTTTCAATCCCTTATTTGCATAGGGGGACCTGAGTGAAAACTATCTACAGAATCCCCCTGCTGGCCCAGGGTGACAACTTCAGTACATAACACAGAATATATGACTGTGACCATTTTTGCCCCAATGTGTACAGTACACTGATACCTTGGAAGCCGAATGCCTTGGCTCCTGAACAAATTGGCTCCCGAACAATCGAAACCCGGAAGTGAGTGTTCTGGTTTTTGAACGATTTTCAAAAGCTGAACGTCCAGTGTAGCTTCCAATAGGTTGCAGGATGCTCCTGCAGCCAATCAGAAGCCGCGCTTTGATTTTCGAACGGTTCCGGGAGTCGAACAGACCCCTGGAACGCATTCTGTTTGAGAACCAAAGTACGATTGTACTTACATTTGCCATTTTCTGTTTCTCCATGCCATGCAAAACTATATAAACTTTATCATGTTGCTGCTTTCTCACCTTTTCTCTGAACTAAGAAGTCCCAAATTCTTCAGCCTTTTTTCACCAGGGAGTCACTTCATCCCCTTGGTCATTTCAGTTGACCTTTTCTAAACTCTACCAGGGCCCCACTCAGCAGAATGAGTTGGAGTCTGCCCCCAAACACCATTCTCTGCCCTGTCCCCTTCCAAATGCAGCAACCACATTTTGAGGTTGGTGAAGTGATATACACTTATATGTTGCCATCATTCTAAAGATGACCCCACACCCATAAGACCACTAAGTCCACAATCTGAAATTTCCTAACAGTATTGCCGCATGGCCTGCTGGAAAGTCCTGTGATTGTTCTCATTGGCTTGACTGCATCACATTTGGGTCTTGAATCTGCGAGCCAGGCTTCATTGTTGTCATTTCATTCATTTCCCCCATAATCATCTAAAAATAGTAAGGTGGCATACTGGTCATGATTCAAAGTGTTTAAGATGACACAAAAACAAAACCCACTGCTGTCCTACACCTGATCTTGTTATCAAGGTCATGGAGTACACAAAGGATTGAATTGCCATCTGCGATCTATAATTTCATATCAAGATAAGGAAGGTGATTGGGGCCTTCCATGTGTGTAACTCATAATAGCATGGGCCACGATTCCACAGAAAAGAGCACACCATGTTCTCCAGGGTTTGGCAAACACCAGCACTTGCCAGTGGATGCTGATTGTAGAACACATCAGCCAGGAGAATTTGCACTTCCAATGTGAGTCTCCTCAGATGCAATAACATGTCGGCCAGACAATAGCACTCAAAGAAGACATGGAGCAGAGTTTGTGTAGGGTGTGTCCTCTGATGTCATCCCAGTCTCCAGGTGGTGCAAGACTCAAGGGGTTCCAGATGCTTTCCCCTTTGGGTTTGCATTTCCTTTTGGAAATGAGGCACAGTGGAGACTGGTATCTTTATGATATATGGTTTATTTACACATATATGCAACCTGAGTCTACAATGGAGGGGTTCACAGTGTTAACACCCCAAAAAGATCCTGCTTCTCTCATAGCTGCAGCCTCGGATTCAAACAGATATCAAGCATCGCTCTCTAACCCTCTGCTTGCTGCTTTCCCCATAGCTTCTTAACATCACACAAAGTTTTTCCCTAAAAACTCAGGCTTTGTCTTTCTAACCATCTAAGAGCTGGAGGAGGGACCCCACCCATTTGTCACCTGGCACAGAGCCCCTTTCCCTCTTTTGTTTTAATGGCCCTGGCAATCACCTCACGAGGAAGCTAGCCTGACGTATATTTGAACACTCATTTTTATTTATTTGTTTGTTAAATTTGTATCCTGCCCTTCATCCAAAAATCTCAGGGCGGTTCACTACATAGAAATACAAGATAAAAAACACAAAATACATAATAAAAGCAAGAGCAAAAGCAAAACAAACCACGGTTGGCCACTGTGAGAGCAGAGTGATGGAATAGATGAGCCTTTGGCTTGATCCTACAAGTCTATTACATTTTTAATGGTTGTGCACTAGATAAAAACTGCTTAGTAATGGAATTATGGAGAAGAACAGAATTTTGGGAGACTGGTAGTTGGCTGGAGGCTGTATAATAATTCTTTTGATACCTTAAACAGAATAACTGCAAGCAAAGCTAACTATATAAAGCAGGGATGGGGGTCCTAGGATGCAAATACCATTGGCTCTGGCCAGCACTGCCAAAGGTCAGGAATGATGGGAGTTGTATCTGGAGGGCTATAGGTTTTGTGGTGTAAGAGGAGAGGCCAAAAAGAGGAAAGAGAATGGACCAGAATTGTGGCACACAGAGACAAATAAGAACAGATGTTTTAATGACAGTGCCAAAACAGATATGAACAACATTTTCAACTCCCTGAGGAAAGCATGGCTCAGATTAGAAAAGCGTAGCACACAAGCTACTATCACTGTAATAAGACTTAAGACCAGTAGTTACAGAAGCAGCAGAAGCTAGATTTATAGGGATTAGAAGCCTGGCACCCACAAATTCATAACAATATGTTGTCATCATTCTAAAGATGACTCCACCCCCATAAGACCATTAAGTTCACAATCTGAAATTTCCTAATGGCATTGCTGCATGGGCTATATGAAGCACTGGAAAATCCCGTGATCGCTCTCATTGGCTTGACTGTATCACATTTGCATCTTGAGTGTGTGACCCAAGCTTTATTGTTGTCATTTAATTCATTTCCTACTGTAATAATCTAAAAATAACAAGGTGGCATGGCATGCTGTCCTCTGGTCATGATTCAGCAACAGAGAACTTAACGAGACAAAAAACAAAAACAAAACCCACCACAGTCCAACATCTGATCTTGTTATCAAGGTCACGGAGTACATAAAGGATTGAATTGCCTTCTGCGATCTACAATTTCATAACAAGATAAGGAAGGTGATTGGGGCCTTCCATGTGTGTAACTCATAATAGCATGGGCCACGATTCCACAGAAAAGAGCACACCATGTTCCCCAGGGTTTGGCAAACACCAGCACTAGCCAATAGTTGCTGATTGTAAGACACATCTGCCAGGAGCATTTGCATTTCCAATGTGAGTCTCCTCAGATTCAATAACAGATTCAGTAACGGATACTAGAACAGAGGCTGGTATCTTTATGTTATATGGTTTATTTATACACAGATGAGTTCAGATGCAAAAACATTTCAGCCAGACAACAGTACTAGAAGAGGACATGGAGCAGAATGTGTGAGGTGTGTTGTCTGGGGAGTGGCTGTGGCCTGAGGGGAGTCCTGAAGGAGGGTTAGAGATGCCTAAAGATCAGCTTTGACCCCATGAGGCTGCCCACCTCTACCCTAGGCCTCTGAACCCAAAGAAGAAGCCTTCAGATTCTAGCATGTTCTACTGCACTCAAGTCCTGCTTGTGAGCTTCCCATTGACCTATGATTGGCCACTGTGAGAACAATATGCTGGACTAGATAGGCCTTTGGCCTGATCCAGCAGGGCTCTACTCATGAGGAGGAAAAGGGACAGAGAAGGAAGATGAGACTAATACAATTAAAGCACTCTGCTTCTGAATTCTCACTGGCTGATGTGAACATACCCACACTGATGGAGCAGAGACGGTGGTAGTCACCCAGTTACTGACTTTATGCTAATATTTCCAGTCACAATGATTTGTGGGGAGGAAGCACCTAGTCTTGCCATTCACTGCCTGATACCTGTGTCTAGAAGTGTGTTCCTCAAAAAATAAATAAATAAATTGGGTACAGTTTATATCCTCAGTTCATAGTTCGTTTATTTCCCATGGGTTATCCCAAGGAGACTTGGAAATAAAATGTTTTTTAAAGTATTTTTATTAAATGTTACCCATATAGCCCATATAACAAAATAGAACTTCCTGGAATAAACACATGAAACTAAACCAAATCAAACCAAACCAAACCAAGGCTGGCATTGGCTGTTATATTCATTCACAAGAAAAAAATGATAAAACTGGTTACACAGATATTTGCAATGAGATACAGGCAGGTAAGTGCAGAGTAGCGTCATAAGAAAGGGGAGAACAGGTGTGTGGTGCACATGACTTTCAGGATATACAAAAACTTATACCTATAGCCAGTGCTTTTTTCTTCTTCTTCTTAAAAAAGGTTTCAGGGTACTCTCAATTTCCTACTTGTATTGAAATACTTCCCCTCAATGAGGCCAAACTTAGATTCACAAAATGTTTAGGGGTATGCGTACCTCCAGAAAAAAGCACTGCTCATAGCTGAAACCATCAGAGGCACAAGGTGTACCAGAAATAAAAGGCTCCATATTACACCAAGGGGGGGAAATCAACCTATTCAATGTTACTTATCCCACATTTCTTGAGAAACTTCTAGAAGGGCAAATGTACCGGTAAATTTTCTTTTTTTATTTATTAAATAACATCCCACAATTTAAAAAAACTACAATAAAATATTTAATTTAAAATGCAGCAGCTGTGTTTTCGTGGGTTTTTTTTTAAATGAGAACCAAAGAAAACAAAAAAAAAAGTCTCCTTAAGGGGAGCGTCTATTTAGCTTTTCTGGAATTGCTAAGAATGGCAACAGAGCACAGCACCAATCCATCTCTTAACAAGAAACAGAAAATACCTTATTTTATAAAGGTAGGCTGTAGTATAGGCAAATGAGAATGGTCATGCAGGATGGCTAAGTCTTTGGAGGTGTAAATAAGCAAAGAATAGTGATTGCTTTAAGGGGGGGACGCAAAGACAAAGCCAGTTCATAATGAATTCTGGGTAGCATAAAATCCACAAGGGGCTTTGGGTACAAAAAAGAAAGAGTATTGAGTTAAATCCCCGTTGCTAAGGGTCAAAGGGTTATTTGAGGAATTTTAATGATCAAGGCCAGAGTTTATCTGAAGTTTGTTGGATGGTCAATCTATAATTGAAGGTCAAAAGTGTACCTGAAGTTTGGCTTATCAATTACTAGTCTAGAAATAATGGAATACATTTTGTGTGGGGAGTATGCAAACATGACAAAATTGAGAGTCATAAAAGTTGAAACAAAACTCATCCCACCACCTGATATCCCCACCTCTGCAGGTGAGCTTTCATACAGAACTGGGTAACATTTTGGACTTAAACAAAAGCTCTCCTTTTAAAATTTGTAACAATAAATGTTTAAGAACTATTACTGTGTTAGATGCTTTAGATTTTAAGATTTATGTGTTATTAGAAGATGGATATGTTCAACAATTCTAACTTGTTAGGACAAAACCTAAACGGAGTCTTGCTTTATGGCAAACAGGCAATGATCTGGATCAGAAATGGCCACCATTTTATTGATTACAGATATAGATGGATGTTTAATGAGCCAGCGTGGTGTAGTGGTTAAGAGCAGTGGACTCGTAATCTGGGGAACCGGGTTTGTGTCCCCGCTCCTCCACATGCAGCTGCTGGGTGACCTTGGGCCAGTCACACCTCTCTGAAGTCTCAGCCTCACTCACCTAACAGAGTTTTTGTTGTGGGGGAGGAAGGGAAAGGAGAATGTTAGCCGCTTTGAGACTCCTTAGGGTTGTAATAAAGCGGGATATCAAATCCAAACTCCTCCTCCTCCTCTTCTTCTTCTTCTTTAGGATCAGAGTTTTCCATCTCCTAGATGGGTTACATTCCCATGTCAATGAGCCCCACCTGCCCCTCAGTTCCTTCTACAGCATGTTCATGTGTCCATTATATCTAGGTTCTCTTCTTGGGTCAATGAGTCCATCAGCTTGCTCACCCCATGGCTCAGATCCAGGAAGCCCAAGAGCCGCGCTTATGGCGAACGGAAACCCAGTGACCCAAGACGTAGTGCAGTCAACTTAACTGCAAGGGAGCCAAGGAGGGAGTGGTGTCTCAAAGATCACCGTCAGGTATTAATAGTGAGCAAAGGGGAGCACACAGTTAGAGAGCCGTCCGGCCACAGCACACATTGCCAATCCTGCTGCCTTTTATCACACATCAGGTAAGAGGGTGATTCTTGGGATTCCCTTTCTAGCATTCCCCAGGGAAGGGAAGGAGGAGCTACTGGTACAGACAGAATGGAGTGTGTGTGTGTGTGTGTGTGTGTGTGTGTGTGAGAGAGAGAGAGAGAGAGAGAGAGAGAGAGAGAGAGAGAGAGAGAGATTAGCTGCCATCTGAATGCCACAGCTATGCTGTCCTCCTCGCTATACACATAAAATGCAAATTGTGAATATAACTAGTGTGGAAATTTGAAAACCTAGCTTTGGTTGCATACATGGTATCTCTAAATTATATTTGGAGCACATTTCCCCCCTCAAAGTATTCTGGACACTGTAGTTTACTGTTCACTGTAGTTTCCCATTCCTAGCAACCCTGAGCAAACTACAATGCCCAGGATTCTTTGAAGGAGGTGGAAAATGTGCTTCAAATGCACTTTATAGGTGCAGTGCTTATATAGCCTTATAGAGGTACGCTCAACAGGAAACTGGGATTGGCTGAAGCTGAAAACTTGGTGTAAAATCCAGTGAGCGTGTTTAGTCCTGTTCATCGATCTGTTGGAGAGGGTTTGCCCCCTTAGTTCTCCCTCTCCCATCTCTTTTTTTTTTGGGGGGGGGGTTGTAATTCTTCAACCCAACTGCTTGAAGTTGCCCATCAGCAGTAAGTGCCTGCAAAGCAGACTGAGCAGGTGCACAGATCAGTCTTTATTCTGGGGTGAGGTGCATTGGGTTATTATTTAAATTATAATTCATCTATGTGTGTGTAGTGTTATAGGATGGGGCATGTGGTTTGAATGATATGTTTTGGTCCTTCCAGACCTGGGATTCTATATCTGTAAGATGGGAGTGTGTCATAGAAGGAACTGCTGAAAATGGCCAGACTAGTTTTTTTGTTACATTAATGGCCCTAACCAAGCATGTTGAGCATCCTTTTTGCAAGAGTTGGTCCTTCCCACAGGCATCTGGCTGGCCACTGTGAGACCAAGATGCTGGACTAGATGAGCCTTTGGCTTGATCCATCAGGCTCTTCTTATGTACCTAAGTACAGATGTGTTGCCATAGAAACAACTATCTAGTGATGCTTCCATAAGGAGGGGCTAGGTCTTCTTCCTCCCCTATCCCCCACCCTCACCTGGCTGGAGGCCAAGTCCAGGACAATAGGCCAGGGCAGGTCTCTCTTGTCTCGGCTAGGAAGGCACAGAGACCTGACTTGCTCTCTGTGCTGAAACCAAAGCTATAGCTTTGGGAGCCTCCCTGGAAACTTAATGGGGGAGCAAGATCTGTTGGAGAGTTAATGATGTGAGCTCTTCCATCTTATGCGCAGCCTGCATAGATGTGTAAATAAAACCAATATACCAGTTTTCACTGACCTTCATTCCAAGGAAAGTGCTGGCACCCCGATGTCTCTCACCACTTAGAGATTTGGGTGCACATAACAATATTACCATATGTATATTTTATGCAAATTTGTGTCCTTTTATGGAGATGTCTAGGTGGACTCCTAAAATAATGACTGAATGTGCTCCCTTTCAGCACCCTACTCCCCCCAAAAAATATTATTTTCCCCAATAGCACCATGTCAGTATTTGTAGACTAGTAAAAAAATTCTAGGGTATAAATAAACTTGCCAGATGAATTGTCACGGCTGACCACAAGTACTTCTGTGAATTGTGATTTGATCCAGATGGCTGAGAATTCTATTACATTTGGTGACCAAAAGACCTGCAGGCTTAAGAGCAATGTAAGGCTATCTCATGTTGGCTTAAGCTTGGGGAATTGGAAGCTAAGGATGATGCCATAAAAGACGAGCAATGGTGTTGTGCACTGTCACAAATTGTGCTTGCTTACAGCTTACCTTCCATGCACCCACAAGTTCCTGTGGTCTTTGGGGTACAAATCCAAATAGGGAAGATGGGGTGCCTGGGACCACCAAAGATTCCCCACATTGTCCTGGTCCTATATTGTATTTTGTGGTATCAGAACCTTTCTCTGTTGTCAGAGGAATCCTCCAGTGTAATTTTTTTGCTACATTTATCAGGGCCAAACTAGATATGGGGTCAAATACTCCTTTGCGTCAGAGGGCTTGTCCACACTTCTGCTTGTCCCATGCCTTAAAAGCACAGGGATGAGCGGTTTTCCCCTTTCCCCACTCTTTTCCCAGGGAAAACCTGCTCTTTAGCAATAAATTAGAACAATCATCAATCTGAAGGAAACCCAAATTGCCATTTTTTTTCTGACTGAGCACTGAAGAGCAGTTTCCCCAGGGGAACGCAACATGACAAGAGGAAGTGTGGATAAGGCCTAATCTGCATGTTTTTAAAAAGGGAATATCTTCCTTTGAGGGTGCTAATAATTAACAGGCTCAGAGCAGACACGAGGGGATTTAGCCCCTTTCTCCACTGCGGGCTCTTAAGAAAATCCCTCTTCTGAAGCTGATATTTGCAATGGGAGTAAATCACCAAATCTCATTCATTACCAGTCTCCTCCCTCCCACTCTAGCTGGTGCTTTTTTCATTATTCAGACCCGGCACATTGGATGGAAAATGCATTTAACGTGCCCTGCAGTTTCTCCTTGTAATAGTACCTAGTGGGGAGTCATTACACATATCCTTGCGTGCCTGCCTTTATGTAGTGCAGTTCCACTTGCCTTTGTCCTCAAGTGCCCAGGGAGGTTTCCAAAATGGCTAATGCCTGCAGTCCAGAGTCTAACTTTAGGGCATTTCAAGTTATACCTTTTCACTTGCTCCTTCAGTCAACACCTAGACTTGTCCTTAAATGGCATCTAGTTGGCCAGGGAGGCATGTCCTTAATTGCATCCTCTTGAGGAGGAAATAAAATCTTAGTTAATGCCACCTTTATACCCAATTATAGAGCTCAGCTTGGAGGGACAAGGAGTTGTTAGAGAGAGGGGGCAGGGGCTAGCTAGGGCATTAACTGAGATAATTTTCTCATGAGTTTCTCTGCAAGGTAGTACAATGGCTATATGGCTGACTTGGTTTAAGTTTTAGTTTTGCTTTGTTTACTCCCAATGAAACAGATAGGCTGCAGGGCCTTCTTGGTAGTGGCACCCGACCTCCCTTCAGATGTGAAGGAAATAAGCAGCTATCCTATCTTTAAAAGACATCTGAAGGCAACCCTGTTTAGGGAAGTTTTTAATATTTAATGCTGTATTGTTTTTAACACTCGATTGGGAGTCACCCAGAGTGGCTGGGGAGACTCAGCCAGAAGGGCGGGGTATAAATAAATATATTATTATTATTATTATTATTATTATTATTATTATTATTATTATTATTATTATTATCTGAAGGCAGCCCTTTTTAGGGAAGTTTTTAATGTTTGATGTTTTATCGTGTTTTTAATATTCTGTTGGGAGCCGCCCAGAGTGGCTGGGGAAACCCAGCCAGATGGGTGGGGTATAAATATGTTGTTGTTGTTGTTGTTGTTGTTGTTGTTGTTGTTGTTGTTGTTGTTGTTGTTGTTGTTGTCGTCATTCACACCATACATCTAAAGCACATTTCCTCTTGAAAAAGAGTTCCCAGGACTCTTAGGGAGAGGTGCTTTAAATGTATGGTGTGTACACAGCCCTAGGATCACTACTAAGACTCATTACAAACAATCATTTCACAACACTTTTACGAGCAATAAAAATTTCGGCATAACAAGTCATATATGCTATCAGAGTCTTCTTAAGTTATAACATTGTTAAATCATAAAACTAGCCCATAGGCTGCAAGATGAAGGTGTTAGCTTCTGTGCACCGATCTGAGTACCACAATTAACAGAATACCCTTATGAATTCTCCATCGTGCGAGGAAAAAGCAGTCTCTTAAAAAGACAACTCTAGTGTCAAATCTTCCACTCTTTAGAGAGCCTGATTCCTTTGTAAATATAAACAATGCTTTTAAAATATGCATTCAATTTCATATTGGAAATGTGCGTCATCATTTTATAGTTCCCATAAAGTAAACCTCAGATGGTTATAGATACTCAGCAGGGCAGGCCGTTCCAAGTCAGCCTATGCATGAAATGATAAAAGCATATAACGAGTTACTGAACTTTGTGCTGTTAATTAAAAACATTATAAAAAATGTGCACGGCAGGGAATACTACTTGTACTTGCAAACTGCAGAGCAATAAATATGTTCTTAGCTGTGCTGCACCTAAAGAACTGCACAACAGTTCTGAAGAGAAAACAACACTGCAGCCTCTTACATAGAAGCACATAAGAAACTGCCCTATA
The DNA here is from genome assembly GCF_964188305.1 of Podarcis bocagei. Classification (NCBI taxonomy): domain Eukaryota; kingdom Metazoa; phylum Chordata; class Lepidosauria; order Squamata; family Lacertidae; genus Podarcis; species Podarcis bocagei. The sequence continues at coordinate 47,811,520 of NC_138126.1, read as the reverse complement.
CTGAGGCAGACCATTCATCCATCTAGGTCAGTACCGTCTACTCTGACTGGTAGCAGGTCTCTGGGTTTCTGACCCTAACTCTACCTGGAGATGCCAGGCTTTGAACGTGGGACCTGATCTTCTGCCATTGAGCTACAGCTCTTCTCCTACAGCAGCACCATCTTCATCTTCTGAAGATACTTGAATTTATATATGTATTGGATTTAAAACTGTTTCCATATATGTAATTGGTTGTATATGTTTTATTCCTTCGAGATGTTTTGTACAATATGGTTAAAACAAGGGTAGGCTTTGCTGCCACAGACTTACCATTCAAACACTGAGTGCCCACACAGCAATTGTATATGAATGAATTAATATAATTGATATTACAGTAGGCAACTAGGCATTCTAGATGCCTGATGTTTGGCCATTGCTGCCAGCCTATGATCTTTCTGGAGGCCGGGGGCCTTAAATCTGCCCAGAGGAAGACTTCCACTTTGTTCTGGCATGGGGAACCTCTTTGACTACGGCTCCAATAAATCCAAGCCAGCATGGCCAATGATCTGGAGGATGAGAGTTGTGGTTCAGCAACACCTGGAGGGCCACAATTTCCCCAATCCTTTCCCTTCCCTCCTCAAACTTCAGTTGCTGCTTCCTCCCTTAACACTTGTGCTGGACTATATGGGGTCATGCACCTGCTCTGTTTCGCAAGCATGCCAGCTCAGGAAATGGTCAGGCCTTCAGTAGCCTTCAGACATCCGATAACTGGTTATCAAATCAAATACCCCCTTTTTTTTTAGATGATTTTTATTGAATTTTTAGTTACATACTATACATACACATACATTATGTTTCACATTTGTTCTTAGTCTCCCAAGCGAACTTTCCTCCTTCCTCCTTCCGGCTTTTTTATGTCGTCTTTAACTTTTCGCATTGTCTTTGTCCATTTTATATATAATTGTTCTTCTTCAATTTTTTCCATAAAATGTCTGTAAACAAATAAATCTTTCTATATATATGCAATTATTGTTGTCTGTCTATATTCATTTACAAATATTATTGGATAATAATATCAAAATGAATTATAAATGTATATTAGGACTATTGTTGAACAATATTTGCAAATCAAATACCTTTATGGGCATCACAGTATAAAGCATTTCAGGTCACTGGGATAATTAAAAGGACAAGGGTGAAGCTGTCAAGGGTCATAAGGTCACATTGTCATCATGTGCACTTAGATATTCTGCTTTGTCCTGTCTGTTCCCCAAAAGGATGGTTCATTGGGAACCCTTTCAGGTAAAATTGTGACTAAAAAGGAAGCCACTAAAACAGTAATATATTTGTCCCGATCTGCCAGGGGAAACCTCATTTGACTTCTCGGAGTTATAGGCCAGAGGTCCAACATTTTGCTCAGCATCAGATAACTGGTTATTAGCTTTATTTTAAAGAGGTTGTGTTATTTCATTCTTGCATGACATGAGTTGCCCACAATTTCATATAACAGGAACCTCTATATTCCGTTTATGTTGTTCCTGGACTAGATGACCCTTGGGTCCCTTCCACACTTTACAATTCTATGATTCTACAATTCCTATTGTCCTGAGCATTGACCATGTTGGCTGGAGTCTTTGGGTATTAAAGGCCCAAGTGTTGCGGCACTTAGGTGAAACAGCCCAGTGCTGTCACCACCACAGACGGGCCACAGGTTCCACATCCTTGGCCTATACTGTATTTATTTTAAATGCTCTATTCCCAGGCCCATTTAAAAGGAAATGTGTGGCAGAATCCAAGGTTGCAAAGTTCTCAGAGTGGCAGGTGGTCTTAATGGCCCTCTTGCTTCCTTCCCCTCTTCCTAGCCTCAGAGTGAGTCCATAAAGCAGGTGGCATTATTGCCAAGGAGATGAAAGAAAACGAAGATTCGTGCCGCTCCAGGGCCAAGCATCATACATTGACTGAGGCTGAACTAGAGACGATTGGCCTGAGAAATGAGGCTCCTTCAACCTCTCTCTCTACCAAGATCCAGAAGATAAGGTATGATGTTTCTATAGCTCACTAAAGGGACTTTTTGGGAAGGCTGTAGAGCACCTTGTGGAACTTGCAAGCCCTGAATTTGTATACATACCAATACATTTAAAGCACATGACTTCCCCCAAAGAATTATGGGAACAGTAGTTCAGCCTAAGAGCCACAACTCCAAACACTATAGTTCCCAGGATTCTTTGGGGTAAGTTGTATGCTTTAAATGTATGGGATCTACACAGCCTGAAAAGAAGAATGACTTGATTAGAAACCAGGAGGACCATAGACCAGTGCTCCAGTCACTTCCATTGGTTTATCCTTCTTTCTATTTCTACTTCTGATGCTTGTGTGACAAAATGTGACAAAAATAAAATAAAATGTGTGCTGTTGCTTATAGAGCCAAAAATGCCACCATCACACAAAAAGGAGTTATTTGGGGATTACCCAAGGTTTACTAAAAGCTTTTCAGAAGAAAAAGCCTTAAGGGGCAGGAAACCACCCAAAGGGCTAATGACAGCTAAGTATGGTAGTTACAGAACGCTGACTGTTGGGTGGGGGAAATAGATTGAAAACTCGGTGGAGGGGGTCTGGAATGGAGCATCATGGAGGAGGGTGTGACTGGCTGGCTGGCTAGCTGGCTGACACAATGAACAACAGCACTCCATGCGGCAACATTTTGTCATGGATCCCACTAGTCTCCCTTAAAAGAAAAAAAACCCTCAATGCATGTTCTTGTCACAGAGAACACGCATCAGACAAGATATTTCCCTTCTAATGTCATTCCACTTAGGGTTGCAGCGAATGTGTGGTGCTGGTAGTGGAGGGCATTGCATGTTCCCTTTGTAACAAAACCTTCTTTCCCATGGAATACTGGCATTTTGTGAGAAGGGGCTTTAGATGAACCCTGTCCTTGATATGCAAGCTTTCCTTAGGCAAGGACTTTTTCCATGGACAAAGATGTGAGACTCCCTTATGCAGTCACAAGTGAATCAGACCTCAAAGGACTATATTATGTGCATATGAACTGTACCTTTGAAGTGGCTCACAGTCATGTACACCAACCCTGAAAATGGAGGGTGCTGTGCGCTTTTGCTTCTACCACTTTAGAGATTTTAATCTTTGGGTTTTAGCCAGTTCCTTCCACCAATTACCAGTCAGAAGGCCTGTGGGAGGGCTTCAAGTCCGGAGCCTCCCCTCCCAAGCCCTGCTGAACTCCTGGCCAAGTCCCTGAACCGAAAGGGGCAGGAAGAGCTAGAGGCTGTGCTTTTCACATGAGTAGTTTAGCGGTAGGTAGGGCAGTCCCACCTCCTTCATTGCCTCCTTTAGCCTCCACATCTGCCCAAATGTTACAGATGTGGAATTTGGTCCCTTCTGTCTCTGAAGGAGACACCTGCTGGCTAACAGTCATGTTCTTGGAAGAAGAGGCATGCCCAAGATAGGACGGGGTATTTTTGACCTCCCAGTTCTTCCATTGCTGGGCCACAGTGCAATTTGAAGACCAAACTTCCCTCTCAGACATGCCTTTTTGCACTTTTCCCTCACAGATGCTCAAGTTCAACTGCAAAGTCCTTGCTGTTCAAGTTCTTCCCCATCCTGAAATGGCTACCGCGGTACCCAGTCAAGGATTGGCTGCTAGGGGACATCATCTCAGGATTCAGTGTAGGAATCATGCATCTCCCTCAGGGTAAGCTTTCAGGGAGCCAGTTGTCAACCTTGTACTCCACAAGGCCATTAACAGCAGCCCTGACTGTCATCCATTTCTTCCCCTGTTCTTGGAGAGCAAAGAGCCTCCTTGAGGTTTTGTGGCCCTTCTGTGTTTCAGTCTTAAGTGGACAGGTCCTTGTCTGTGTACCTGGCATAGGTGTGCCATTGACACCAGATTAGCAAGAGGCCATGTCTTTCTGCTATATTGTGCTGAACTTTCACAAACATTGGAGGAGCTGCCAGATACCAAAACACTACTGGACAGGGAACTCAAATGAAAACATGCTTCCGATTTAAGTTACTGTTAGAAATACGGCCTTGAGGACTGTGGGGAAGACAAAGCTTTGGCTAAAAAAGCTAGATGAGGAGAAGGGGATGTAGGTGAAGGGTGCAGTCTGGAATTTCTGAGACAGACTCATATTTATCAACCTTGTTGCATTTCTATCCCACCTTTTTCTCCAAGGTGGCATGTATGGGTCCCACCCCTCATTTAAACCCCACCACAATCTTGTGAGGTAGGTGCGGGTGAGGGTCAGCGACCGGCCCAAGGAGACCCAGTGAGCTTTGTGGCTGAATGGGGGATTTGAACCCTGCTTCTCCCAGACTCCTAGTCTGACACTGTAACCACTAAACCATGCTGGGAAATAGCAGGAGGCCATGTAAGTTGCCTGCATACATAGGCTTGGTGGGTGGATAAAACTACAGCGCGTCTGAGTGGGACGCCTAGGATACAATGGAGCCTGCATTCTAAGCAAAGGTACCAAGCATTGGCTGCGTATTAACACCGCCTTTATTTTGCCCAGGTTTGGCCTATGCGCTTCTAGCAGGGCTGCCTCCCGTCATCGGCTTGTATTCAGCCTTCTATCCCGTCCTGCTGTATTTCTTCTTTGGGACCTCCAGGCACATCTCTGTGGGTGAGCAGGGGATGCTGGGAGAAGAGGCCTTCTGGGATCTGCGTAGGAGTTCAGTTTTTATTGAAAGACTACAATAAAAGCAAAGCAGAGAGGAAAAATAGAAAAGGGAAAGGGTAAAAAAAAAAAGGTGTAAGAAGAAGAAGATGGAAGAGAAGAGGAAAATATAGGAAAATACAAAACCCTCTATCTAGGTTATAGCTTTATTCTTCATCCACACCAAGGGAGGTAAGACATCCCAACATCTCACCTGGGGGCTTCCCTCTCTTCCCCAGCCTCCTAATCTGGGAAATCCTCTCTGCCCTGCCTCTCATCTTCCATCCATCACAGAACATAAATATAGATAAGAGTTAACGAAAAAGAACAGTGTTTAAAAATCATAGAGAAAAAAAGATTTTTAAAAGAGATAAGAAGAGAAATTTTAAAAAAGGAAATAATGACTTCTGATTTTCCACTTGGCAGTTTTGTATACACATCTTCAAATTAATTTAAGTTGGCTTAATTGCCTCTTGCCCTGCTTCACAAGACTCATTTGCTATCTCGAACCAGGTGACTGGTGAGGTGTAAGGGGACAAGCCCTCTTTGTTCAAAAAGGGCCTTCTCGGTAGTGGCACCTGCCCTGTGGAACACCCTCCCATCAGATGTCAAGGAAATAAACAAGTATCTGACTTTTAAAAGACATCTGAAGTCAGCCCTGTTTTGGGAAGTTTTTAATGTTTGATGGTTTATCGCTTATTATTATTATTATTATTATTATTATTATTATTATTATTATTTTATCATCATCATCAAAATACTCTTAAAGGCAGGAAGCTGGGATCTTCTTCCTCTGGCCCTAAATTGTGATCCTGTGGCACCCAATGCAAATCCTGCCATCTTGGTGATGTGGATGGATAAGCAAAGCCAACTGAGCTTGTGACAAAAGAGGACTGGATTCTTGTGGGGATGCAAGGTTGGACAGGTAGCTGATCTCTTGGCCCAAGCCTCTATCTCCTCCTCACAGGCCCATTTGCTATCATCTCTGTGATGATCGGGAGTGTGACAGATTCACTGGAACCAAGCGGAAAGTACATGGAGACAGTTAATGGTTCGAATGTCACCATTGTCAATGAGACTCTGAGGGATGCTGCCAGAGTGGAACTGGTGGGTGCACTCGCCTTCTTGGTCGGCATATTTCAGGTGAGTGGTGGGACCCAAAAGTGTGCATGTTCTCTCTCAACAATAACAAAGGAGGCAGGAATGAATGAATCTGTCAATTATGTCTCAGTTCATCATTTTTACAGCCTTAAGCTCAGTCCAGCCCATTTCCCCATTAGATTGTGATTATTGTACAGTGGTACCTCGGGTTAAGTACTTAATTCGTTCCGGAGGTCCGTTCTTAACCTGAAAATGTTCTTAACCTGAAGCACCACTTTAGCTAATGGGGCCTCCTGCTGCTGCCGTGCCGCCGGACCACGATTTCTGTTCTCATCCTGAAGCAAAGTTCTTAACCCGAGGTAATATTTCTGGGTTAGTGGAGTCTGTACCCTGAAGCGTATTTAACCTGAAGCGTATGTAACCCAAGGTACCACTGTAAATATATTTTAGAAGTTCACACACAAGGTTGTATACATTTCCATGCATATTTCTTCTAATATGTTTGGGTTTGTTTGTAATTTTCCCTAATATAATGCACTTTTTCTAGTCTAGCAACATTCTCTAGCTCATTGTCTACCCCTGTTCTAAAGTCTCAGGTTTTTCTCCTGCAACCTGACAGGCTTTTAAATAAGCCTATATGTTTGGCCCCATCTCACAGGGACAGAATTGGTTGATCTTATGTTCTGTTTTCTGTCCTGGGTCTCTGGCAAGTCTCAGCAGGCTTCATAGCAAGATACCTCTGCGACACACCCCCATATCTACTTTGTCCCACAGGGAGATTTCTGGATGGGAGTTGTGTGTGAGAGACAACATTAGGATCTTATTCCCCCTGCTTTCTGTTTTTTAGATTGCCCTTGGTCTGCTTCAGTTTGGGTTTGTGGCCACCTACCTTTCTGAGCCCTTGGTGCGGGGCTACACCACAGCGGCCTCTATCCAAGTGCTGATCTCCCAGCTGAAGTACGTCTTTGGGGTGACTGTGAAGGAGTATGCAGGGCCGTTGTCAATAATCTATGTAAGTACAGTTGGGCCCGGGAAAGGGCAGGTTTAGGCTAGAGAGGAGTCGGTGGAGGAGTTTGAAGTCTTTTGGAGCTGGAAGCTATCTTAGCAACATGCTAGATGTAAAGCCAACATTAAAGTAAAGGTAAAGGGACCCCTGATCATTAGGTCCAGTCGTGGCCGACTCTGGGGTTGTGGTGCTCATCTCGCTTTACTGGCCGAGGGAGCCGGAGTACAGCTTCCGGGTCATGTGGCCAGCATGACTAAGCCGCTTCTGGCAAACCAGAGCAGCGCACAGAAACACCGTTTACCTTCCTGCCAGAGCGGTACCTATTTATCTACGGAGGCTATTAATATGCATGTTTGTTTGTTGTTGTTTGTTGGGCAGGTTTACCAAACAGCAGCCAGACTGTAGCATTAGAAAAGGAGAGTTAAAACCTCCTCCCCACTTGCTGTGAGGTCCAAACAATAATAGTCTCCAGTGCTTTTTTCTGGGGGGACGCAAGGGGACGCATACACCCCTAAACGTTTTGTGGATCTTTGTACTTTTGTTCATTTACTATATTTATTTTTCCCAATTTAAACTATAAAATGGTGATTTTCTTGAGTCAAAATGAGAGTACCCTTAAACATTTTTTTAGAAAAAAGCACCGATCGTCTCCCTGAGGCTGCTACTTGCATTGGGAGGGAAACCCCCCAAGGGTGCCAATGACTCCTGCCCTTTCTTAACCATGTTCCACATGACATTTTTATACATGCTTGTTCCTCTAGCTTGTGTGAATGAACTCATCCTCTCATGCCACAGAGAGGTTCAGAAAACACAATCTAAATCCCTGGAAGCCACATGAGGGAAGACAGTGGCCTCCTCCTGATGTTGCAGGGCTGCGTTTGCTGGGAGAAGGACGGAGCAGGGCGAGGGAGGGTGAGGTCAGGAGAGCAGCAGGTTGGCCTCCACTGCCCTGGAGCTACCCCACCCTCAGAGCCACCTTGCTCTGCCCATCCCATCATGGCAAGTGCAGTGCCACAGCTTCCAGGAAGATGCCAGTGCCTTCCCTTGTGTGGCTTCCAGGGATTCGGATTGTGTTTTCTGAATCACTAGGTATGTCTGGCAGGTGTAATAAATCCCAATATAAAGATTCCATGCTATTTTAAGCGCACACAAATCCATACATGCCAAATGCACCTGTTTCCCATTTTCTGGTATGCAGCTTTGGTAAATCACTACCCCAGTTAGATCGCCGCTTTGCCTCTTTTAGGGGGATTTTGGATGCTTGCTTTTATTTTACTTTTTGAAAACGTTATTGGTGTGAGCATGCATACTGTAGAAGAGCTCTCCTCACACCACCATCACCACCAGCTCCCCTATAAAGACTGTAAATGTTTCTGAAAATGTTTGTGGCGCAGTGGTTCTATAAAAGGCACACTTAGATTCACTGTGAGGTTAACAATTCTTAAGCCTTGAAGGAAGGAAGCTGTTGTGGTCTGTTTACTAATAAATAGCTTTGCTTCCATAGTCAGGGCAGGACAGCCTATTTCTGAGAAAATGAATACAACAGTCAGAGAAGAACCAAGGAAGGCCAGAGAGGGGTCAGGCAGAGAGGGCTCCTCCACAATTCTGCTTGTCCAGCACCCAGAAAGTTCAGGTGCAAGCAATTTTCCGCTTGTCCTGAGCTTCCTTGGCACGGGTCTGAGCAGTTTTGCTTTGCCCCACAGCTTTCCCCTGAGAAACATGATCTTTACTGCTGAATCAAAACAAATGGCAATCTATGGATTGGTCTGATTCAGCAGTAAACCGCAGGTTTTTGTGGGGGGAAGTGGCAGTAGGGAGGTGAGGTGTGGACAAGGCCTTGGTATCGGAATGGAGGTAAAACATGAAACATCCCTATTTTCTCCTCCGGAATGTTGCCGCTGTCAGCAGATTGCCACTGACAATGGTTGCAAAGTGTGCCCACAGCAGAGAAAGTCTCATGGAAATGTAATTTACAGCAAAGATCAACTGGGGGTTGAGGAGAATCGCTTCACTTTAAGGGACAAGTGTCGGCGCCTTTGTTTCTTTTGTCTGCAGTCCTTTAATACTCCTCCTTTCTGCCCCAATGGACCCACAGGAAGGCATATAAAAGATTTTAGAATACTAAAACCGTTCCTCTGTTGGCTTTTATGCATGCCACGCTACGAAGAACAACCGCCATTGATCACGGGCGTGGCTCTTTTTATTGTTGTTGCTTAGTATTTTTCCTTGCAAATATACCGTATATTTTTATTCTTTAAAGATGGGATCTAAACAATAAACAATCATTCAAATCAATTGAAATATAAGGAGGACGAACCAAGAAAGCAGCATTAAAAATGGAAACCCACCACAATAAAAGAGATCAGCATGTCTGTATCAAAGGAGGGTCATTCACAAACCATAGTGTTACCAGCCACCCCAATCGCTGCTGAGCATTAGCAAAATTACAGGGGTCTTGACACTAAGCCATGGTTTGAGGCACAGCAGAAATGGTGGTATCTTTAAGAAATATGGTTTGTTTACACATATTTATCCCCGAGTTAAGGTGAAGGGAGTGCAGAACATTACACTGCATTGGGGTCTCTGGTTGCTCCTCTCACGTTTCCTCCGTGCTCACACTTTCACAATTACTTCCCCTGCTTTGTGCCTCCCCTACAGACCTTTTTGGAAGTTTGCTCAAAATTGCCAAATACCAATGTGGGCACCTTGGTCACTTCTCTGGTCGCCATGGTTTCGATCCTGCTTGTGAAGCTGCTCAATGACAAAATTGGCAAGAAGCTTCCGATCCCAATCCCCATCGAGCTTCTCACGGTACTTTATTCTCTGTATTTCTAGGATTTCTACCCTGTCCCTCTATTTAAAAAAAAAAAATAGCATGGTGGGCTCACAAACAATAAATTAGCAAGAAACAACAATGTAGTAGCTATTAAATCATCCTTAGAACTTTCTGGAAAAATGAATGGGATTTATTTAATCATGTTTAACAATTATAAGGAAGACTAACAAACTAAAATAACTAAGCAGCAGGAGCTAAGTTCTTATTAAAAAGCAGTATTTTAATAAGGACCACTGAAATGAAAGCACTTTTTGCTGCTTAGCCAGAAGTGAGTAACAAAAGGGCCAGGCATATCTCGCTTCAGAGGTGGCTCTAGGTTTGGGGGCTGCAACCAAGAAGGCTGTGTCTGAAGTAGCTGTGCCTAACCTGGTGCCCTCCAGATGTTTTGGACTACAACTCCCAACAGCCTCAGCCTGCTGATGAGAGTGGGAGTCCAAAACATCTGGAGGGTACCAGGTTTCGGGGTGGGTCCAAAGCGCCTACCTGCTCTGCATCCAGCGGTTGAACAACCCAGGGAATCTTCTGTAATGGAAGATGACAACCTGAAAGCCATGCTACTGGACCTTTAACATGGAGTTCTTCTCTGGAATTGACTCTGCAGTGCTTTCTCTGCACAGTCCAGGTTAGTTAAATGGGCAAAATCGTCTTGATCTCCCCCATATTTTGGGAGGCTCTACTCAGTAGTTTTGATTGTGTTTGCATAGCCAGCAATTATCCATTATGGAAAGTCAAGGCAGACCAGTGGTGTAGCGTGGGGGGGGGGTGCAGGGGAGGCCGGCCGCACCAGGCGCAACATCTGGGGGTTAGGGTTAGGGGGTGCAAATCCACGGGTTAGGGGGCGCAAATCCACGGGTTAGGGGGTGCAAATTACTTGCCTTGCCCCGGGTGCTGACAACCCACGCTACGCCACTGAGGCAGACTAGTCTAGTCTAGATCAGCTTCATTCTACAAGCATGGGTGTAGCTGGAGGGGGCAGGGGGGCAGGGGGGCAGCTGCCCCCCTTGATCAAGTAAAACAATAGAAATACTTAACTAACTGTCCAACCAACTAATCTGACCCCCCTAACAAAAGTCCTGCCTCCCCTAACAAATATGCTACAAACATTTAGCTTTCACTAGACAGGAGCATCCCATCTACCTCTGGGTGGGAATTGCTCATATTTACTCATGGATCTGCCAATAGGAGTTGACTTGTGACCTTTGGAAATCAGAAACGAGAAGCAGAAGAGGTGACAGTTCTTAAGATCATTCATATTTGTACAAAACCTGAATACTGCACAGGCAAATCACACTGGCCTTATATATACAGTATATACATATATTTCTTCTGATTCCTCACATTTGCACAAACTCAGAAAAATGCACAGGCAGATTTACCACTGCCCGACTGTGATTTTGCACACTTATTGGGTGGGGATTTTTTTTAAAAAGGCATGCACACAGCTACCTGCACAAATGTCCTGTTGGTCTCTACTAGGCATAATAGAATCAACAAATTAGAAGGCAAGGACAAACACAAAAGGGAATGGCTACAGGCATGAATGAGAAAGATCAAAGTTGATCCTTTGAATCCTTTGATTTGAATTTGAATTCAAATGCATGTGAGTGTGGACTACTCTGGTTGAATTTGAATGGGGGGAAAGTGGATGAACATATAAACAATGCTTAGATGTAGCCAAGTCCTTCCTCTCACCCTGCCACCTGTTTTCAGATTATTATATCCACAGTGATCTCCTACTTTGCCAAGCTGAATGACAATTTTGCGATTAGCATCGTGGGTGAAATCCCCAGCGGGTGAGTCACTCTGGCTGCTTCCCATAACCACCTTAGGACATGCAATTTTTCTCTTCCTGGGTGCTGATGGGGAGATGAAGCTCTCTTGCTAGCTCTGCTGTTTTCAGAAGTTTAGGGGGTAGTGTCCTGGGAGAGGGAATTTGGAGTCTCTCCTGACAGAGAGATGCATCTTCACTTTATAGCTACAATTGATTGCTAAAGATGCACCTGTTTTCCCTGGCCTTTGACAGCTGGAAAATATTTTTTAGACCTACTCCAATACTGTAATTTATGGTACTGTCGTTTTAAATATTTGTTGGCTTTCTTGTTTGTTTTAAGAGGATATTAATTTTGTAACCCACTCAGGGACCTCATGGTGAAAATGTATAATAAGGGTTCATCCACACTTTCACTTGATCATATTGTGCACTGGTTAATTTATCTGGGTCTGAGAGCTTGCAAAAAGCTGTTATTACCCATTTTGGCTCACATAGTTTGAAATCAAACCATGCAGGCACAGACATGGGCCTCAAAGTGCTTTGGAAGGGGTTTCACAAGAGGTGACAATTGGCCGGTCTTGTGAAGCCCTGTGCAATGGCTTCAATCAACTGATCAGTGGCACCTGCAAAACACAATTTGGCTGAGCTAAACCTTTTCCTGCCCCACTCCTGACGCCAAATATATGACATTAGATGCAAGGCCAAAATGACCTCTCGGGCCAGATGGGGGAGGCCGGTTAGCCCATGACCCAGAGGTTCCTCACCCCTGGGCCCAAGGAAACTAAACTGAGCTCCCTTTCCTGCCCCCTCAACCCACACCCATCTCCAGGTAGAGAAGAATTGCTCAGGGAGGCATTAAGCTTGTCCTCACTCGCCTTGCCTTGTGTTGTCTGTGGACCAGAAGTGCCTCACTGCGTCTGTGTTTCCTTATTGCAGGATGAGACCCCCTCAGGCCCCCAAAGTACACTATTTTGAGAAGGTGGTAGGAAATGCCTTTGCCATTGCAATGGTTAGCTACGTTATTGCTATCTCTCTCGGCAAGATCTTTGCTCTCAAGCATGGCTACAAAGTGGACAGCAACCAGGTAAGGAGGCTCTGGCCGTTATCTGGCTCCCTGGTTTTCATTACTTTCACCTTTACCCTGTCGCTGCTTTGTGTTCTCTGCCTTTGCTTCTGTTATGTTTTTCCTGGAGAGGGGTGGAGGAAGCGGGCACTGTAGAGCTGTGAAGAACGCTGAGAGCGCTTCAAGAGAACCTTCTTCCTGAGGGTTTGCTGAGTACAGGTGTTGCTTCACATGTGGCTTATCTTGCATTTTCAGGATATGATTATCAGGAATTCATGACTAAGGTAATAAGCTGAAACTGATTTATGACCAGCATTCTGCTGAGTCAGTATGAGTCAGTACAACTGATAAGTTCAGCCGGTGAAGTAATGTTGTTTTGAGCAATTGGATCATTGGACTTCCTTTGTGTTGGCTAGGATTATTGCATTACTTACTTACTTGCATTGCTTACTTTACTTACTTCAGACTTACATTGTTGCTTACATTACTTGCTTCAGACACAAACCTTCATTTATTATGGACTGGCTTTTCTTTCTGTCTTGTACTACACTGGTCTTCAACTGGCAGGTTAGGACCCGCTAATGGGTCACAGCCTGATCCTAGGTGGGCTGCAGCAGGAGACATACCACCATGCAAATATATGGCAAATGATTAAGAAATGGGTCTCCTAATGCATGTTTGGGTTGAAAGTGAGGCCTGAGTCTGAACAGCTTGAAAACTACTGTTATGCTATAATATGGTTATTGCATTTGCATGACACATTTTCCCCCCAAATATCTGCTTTATATACATTATTTACACAATGGGCTGCACGTGATTGGCTAATTCCAGGATTCTCCTGTAGGCCAATCAGGTTGTGGATTCACTTCCACCTGGAGCTGGATTGGGTGGCTCCTGCGGACCAATCAGACTGCTGCATTCTGAATACTATTGTTCTAGGACCAATCAGACTGCTGCGTTTTGGATCCTATTCAACTCAGTACATAACAGTCAGATGTGGATTGATCTGTAGATGCTTCCTTCTGGATGAAGTTGGGCTCCCTGACCCATCTTATCATCTGTTTTAATTTATCATTGGATAGATGAGTACTTATGAGACAAGTGGGTCTTCAGTTTGGGGGGTATCCACATATTCTGCCTGTCAGTCCCAGGTTGGCCATTTGTACACCACCAAAGGTGAGGAAACCAAAGAAAAGACCAAACAGGCCGCAGGTGTGCATAAAATTTGCAGATCTTAAACTATATGCATAGATGCACACTTAGAAATGATTGTATTAATTATGGACAGAAATGCAGCATATCCATGACCTGTGTGCCTGCTCAGTCTCTGGTCCGGGTGCTGTTGACGGGCATCTTCAAGGCCTGTGATTGGTCCTTGATCTTTAAATTGGCTTTGGGCCAGGCAGCCCTTAAAAGAGCAGGCTGCACAATAGGAACATCCTAGTCAATCCTTTTGAGTGTCAAGCCCTGTGTAATGGGAAACTGGACCACAGAGCCACGCAGACTCTCAGCCCTTCTCCATGGTATGTCTCTTGCAGGAGCTGATAGCCCTGGGGCTCAGTAACTTCGTGGGCAGTTTTTTCCAATGTTACAGCATCAGCTGCTCCATGTCCCGCTCCCTTGTGCAGGAGAGCACTGGAGGCAACAGCCAGGTACGTCCCCAATGTAAGATGTCATATTTTTTCTGGTAGGAGCAGGTAGCAGTTTCTAAATCTAGCTGTTGAGCATTGGAGCCAGGGTTGCAGAGAGAGCTCACTTGGAGCTAATGGAACCGCATCCTGGGCTAAGTTAGGTAACTAGGATTTGTCGTCCCTCTCTTGCATCAAATGCCTAGTTCAAATCTCCCTCTCCCTGCCATTATTTTCACAGAACATAGAGCACAAATGATGTGCTGAGGATGGTTTGGTTATCCATTAACAGGGAACCGTATCCAGTCTGAGGGCAAGGCATGAGCCTAGGGGTGCCTCCAGACCATGGGTAGGCAAACTAAGGCCCGGGGGCCGGATGTGGCCCAATTGCCTTCTAAATCCAGCCCGCGCATGGTCAGCGTGTTTTTACATGAGCGGAATGTGTCCTTTTCTTTAAAATGTATCTCTGGGTTATTTGTGGGGCCTGCCTGGTGTTTTTACAGGAGCTGGATGTGTGCTTTTATTTAAAATGCATCTCTGGGTTATTTGTGGGGCATAGGAATTCGTTCATATAGTCCGGCCCCCTACAAGGTCTGAGGGACAGTGAACTGGCCCCCTGCTGAAAAAGTTTGCTGACCCCTGCTGCAGACTGTCAAGTGTTTTTCAGGAGGAATTTGAGCACCTTCTGGGAAACATGGCTTTGCACAACTAAAGTGGGTTAAAGCGCTCTTTCACTCCAGTGCAACAAAGCCCCCCCCCCCTTTAAAAAAAAAAGAGGCAGTCCTTTTTCCAAATTGGAAAAGCAAGGAGGAAATGCACTGGATGAATGATTCATGGGAACGGGGTATAAACACCCTGCAAGCAAATCAGGATGAATGCTCAGTAAAGAAGAGTTTGGATTTGATATCCCGCTTTATCACTACCCGAAGGAGTCTCAAAGCGGCTAACATTCTCCTTTCCCTTCCTCCCCCACAACAAACACTCTGTGAGGTGAGTGGGGTTGAGAGACTTCAAAGAAGTGTGACTGGCCCAAGGTCACCCAGCAGCTGCATGTGGAGGAGCGGAGACGCGAACCCGGTTCCCCAGATTACGAGACTACCGCTCTTAACCACTACACCACACTGGCTCTCAGTAAAGACCAGGCATAGTCTAACCTCCATGTCAGCTTTGTGCAATCCAAACAGGAGGAATGTTCGATAAGTCTGGAGGAGCTCTAGGCTTTTCACAAGGAAAACGAATGGAATGTCGTCAGTAGTTTAAGAAAGGGAGGGTGTATGTGTGTGCATTGGGGGGGGGGGTTGCCCTTTTCTACTCCAACCAGGCTTGCACTTATTCATCTCTATGCTCTCCTCTGCAGGTGGCTGCCCTGGTCTCCTGTCTCATCCTCCTAGTGACCATCTTGAAGATTGGGGCACTTTTTGAACAGCTGCCCAAGGTACTTTAAACAAACTTGGTGCTCTCAGTCTTTGGCTACAATCCTAAACACATGGGAGTAAGCTCAACAGGACTTACTTCTGTGTAAACATGCACAGGAGTATACTGTTTGTTTCATTTTACCTGTTGGTGGGATTAACTATTGGGGCAGGGGGTGTCTTCATATGTGCCAGCGCCATATGTATCTAGCTTGTGAAAGACAGCAGCAGCAGAGAGGCACATAGAATATTGAAGAAAACTATCATTTAAGCACAAGACTCAACAGCCGCATCTCCCTTTGAAGACTTCACAACTATGCGATAAAAGTCTCTTTAAACTGAGACTTTTCTGTTGTTTTCTGTGTTGTGGGTGTTATGATACTGCCGATTCTCTATTATATCTTTGCAATTTCCTTGTTCCTCAGGCCATTTTAGCTTCCATCATTATTGTCAACCTGAAGGGCATGTTCAAGCAGTTTAGAGATATCCGTATGCTCTGGAGATCCAATGTTACTGACCTGGTAAGGAAGAAAAGAGGAGCTCCATAGAAATAAGGGGAAGTCTGTTCATCTGCTAGCCTGCTGTGGCCCTGCTTTGACACTGCTGCGCCACACAATCAGCACAATCGCGCAGTGCAGTTCTTGCTAAACTCCAGAACAGCAAACCAGATGTCTCTCTAGCAGACACCTGGAAAAATATGTGAAACCAAACTGGTCCTCCCTAACTAAAATGCACAGGATTGCATGTTTGAATGCTTCCCCTAAGGAGTGGGGGTTTGGGGAATCCCTGCACATAGAACCCTTGAGTCATGAAGGAATCTCAGTGCTAGAATTTTTATCCCCAACATTCTAGTTTTCTATGTGCCAGAATGTTGCTGTTGTTGTTGTTTTACCCAAAAATGAAAAGTAGGGGCAGCATTCAAATATGTATTTCCTGCAGATCTCGCTAGCAAATAATTTGTATTTATTGAAGCATTTTCCAGACCCCTGCTGTGTGTCTGGCTTCGTTACCCCAGCGACTGTTTTGCCTGCTGCTCCTGGCACATGGCAGTGGCATAAATGTTGGGCTTGTTGCAAACTTTGCAGTGAAGTGCAGAAAGCTCAGCTTACATGATCAAAGCGACAGCCTTCATGAAGGTTACCATGCGTCCCGCGGTGCATCCAGGATCCATGCTTCCTTGCACCTCCTGGTACATGCAGGAACAACACATCCCTGGATGATTCCATGCATTCTCTTTAAAATTGCTGGCTTAAAGCTATTGTTTTAGCTCTGCTTTAGTTTTTAGGCTATCTTTCATATTTTGTTTGCATTGCACTATTTTATGCTGCCTTGTGTACTTCAGTAAAGAGACAGGGGTATAAATATAACAATAATGCATAGTAGCAGCCAGGGGCTCCACAGTAGCCTGCATAATGTATATTAGCCACCCTCCACCACCCACTGGATAACTCTGCAGTTGCCATGGAGGCAATAGACCTCTGTGTCATTGCCTTGAAGCTTCTGAACAGTCCCAATGGCTTGGTGCAACAGGGAACAGTTGTAGATCAGGACAGACAGTTGCATAGTTCAGCAAGTTTTCCTTAAGTCTTCTGTTGATATTTGGGGGCGATTGTACTTACACTTTCTCTATTGTTTCTCTCTCTCCCCCTCCCATGCTCTGCAGCTGATCTGGGTTGTAACCTTTATAGCTACTATTGTGTTGAATCTTGACATGGGGCTGGGGGTTGCTGTGGCCTTTTCACTTCTCACCGTAATCTTCCGGACCCAGATGTGAGTATTCCTTGGCCTGCAGAGGAGAGGGGACTTGGGCTTGGGAATGGCACTTTGCCAGGTAGCAGAAAAATGGTAGCATTCTGGTACCACCTCCTGGTGCCACTCGGTTAAAATGACAGAGCTGAGCCAGGAACCCAGAAGATCAAGCCAGGAATCAGAGCCAAAGCAAAGAGCAAGCCATAGCCAGGAAAGATTTATCATTACCAGTAGTTTTAGCCTGAACAGAAGCACTTCATAGCCCTTCCTCTTAAGGACAGCCAGTGGCCAGACATTTGGGAAGAAATAAATATTAAAGGAACTGTGTTAGGTCTTTGGCATTCATCAATGCAGCAGTCTGTAATGATGAAAGTGTAGTGATGTCCGACCAATGTGTTCACCTCCCAGGAGATACTTCTCGCCAGAACTGACACTTATCATAATCTCAGACTGGTGTATTGAACAAGTTCCAACTTTCACCCATATGAATTTGGCAACTTCTCCATCAACATAAAACTCCAGGTGTCATTAAGTTGTTGCTAAGTAGACTGAACAGAGTCTTTGCTAATCCCTCTTTTTCCATCTTCTCTAAGGCCCCATTATTCCATTTTAGGACAAGTGCCCACAACTGATGTTTACAGAGATGTAGCTGAATATCAAAAGGTAAAGTACATTTGGAAAATGACTTGGGGAGATGACTATGGAGGGGCTATGTAGAAAATGGCGTGTGTGCTTTGAAAAACAAAGCACTGTGCTTCCTCTTGGACCAAAGCAAACATGAGCGGAACGAGTCAAGAAGGTGTGCATGTCTAATGGAGGGCTGGGTTGAGACAATCCCAAGATGCAGAAGGATTTATCCTTCTCAAGCCCTTGTGCTCACATCTTACTAGGAGCAACCTCTGTTCAACCACAAAGCATTTCACCAAGTGCTAGCTCAAATCCAGATTTCTAGCCACAGAAATCACATGCCCTATACTAAAGCCTAGTCTTTTTTGTTTGTTTGTTTATCAAATACTTATCCCACCTGTTAGGAGGTCCTACACATGAGTAGGCATCCAGCAGAGACACATGCCCGACTGGCATGTTCTCTCCCTCCTGGTCGGTCGTTCTGGAGCTTCAAAAGCTTTATCCAGCCCGAACATCACAGCAATTGATGCCTTGCAGGCATCAGCACACTTCAGGATCAGCAGAGTCTTGGCAGTCAGCATGACAGACTCAGGAGCGCAGCATTTTGGCTAAACTACTTTATTTACATATAATACACTTGGAGCATTCTAACTCAGCTCCTTTCTCATCAGCATCAAACAGCAAAGAGAAAGAGACAAAGGAACAAACGTCCTACATCACGGAAACACAGTAATACAAACATCCTGTCTCCGTCACTTCTCACTATGTGGAATGAAAACACACACCGTCATGTGAAAAAACCAATTCCATGACTGCAACACGGGGCAAGAATCCTAACAAGAAGCACAGGAGATCAACCATGGACTTACTTTCTGCTTTATTTTCACAACACCACTTTGAGGGATATTAGATTGTAATTTGTCCACAGCGAGCTGGTGAGCTTTGTGCCTAGTGGGGATCTGAACAAAAGTCTCCTTGGGTTCAAGCTACTGTGACACTGTACTAACTCCTTGTTTTGTTCTGTTTCTAGGCTGAGGAGATCCCAGGCGTGAAGATTTTCCGCTCCT
Organism: Podarcis bocagei; assembly: GCF_964188305.1. Lineage (NCBI taxonomy): Eukaryota > Metazoa > Chordata > Lepidosauria > Squamata > Lacertidae > Podarcis > Podarcis bocagei. The sequence continues at coordinate 47,792,605 of NC_138126.1, read as the reverse complement.
CCGCTACGATCTATTTTGCTAATGCTGACTTGTATGCAGAAGCCCTAAAGAAGAAGGTGAGGAGGGCTTCAGAAGATGTCCCTCATATTTCCGGGGGGGGGGGCAGAGGGTTTCCATGCTGACCAATGCATTAAATAAAATGGCTTTGGACTTTATTCCGCTTAGAGGGAAAAGACAAACAAATGCAACAGAGTCTCTATTCCCACAGTACTCTTAGTCCTCTCTGCTCACATTTGATATAGAAAGGAAAGGGACTGAGGCGTAGACTGAAGCCCTGTTTAGTCATTCTTCAGTCCCACCATAATCAGCATGCAAAGGCCATCAGGATGGGTGGGTGGGTGGGTGTGAATGGGTCTTAATGAAGGGTTGCTGCTGGGTTGGGACAGCTGTAAGATTTTTGTTTTGGAGAACAGGGTGTGGGTTTTTTCATTTTGTTTTGTTGCTGTTTGGATTATGCTCTTATATTCCTGTTGTTGGGCCTTTGTATTAACTATTTGCAGGTTCTTTAATCTTAATATATATTCACTAGCATGAGCCCATTTTGATTAGCCTATTAATATTTGTGTGACAGTTTAATTTTTTTTAGACATTGTAGTTGCTCGAGCAACATTTCAGGATAATTCACTGCTTTATTATGTACGCTTTTCCAATATTGTGATCTGCTTTGAGCATCGTTTGCCATGGAAAAGGGGCATACAATTAAACTCACAGTGATGGTGCCTAAAATATATTAGCATAGTTAGCAGACAAACTATCCTGGGGAGGGAATTCCACAAGTGAGATGCCTGAGCCCTCTGACAATAGCTGATGGAGGGCACTGGAGCAAGATCTTAGTGTTTGGGGATGTTGATACAGAGAAAAGAAGTTCTCTCAGACATCTGAATCTTAAACCAGGATGGGCTTTAAAGGTAAGCACCAGTGCTTTGAATTGTGCTTGGAAACAGATTGGAAGCCAGTGGAGTCCTCTAAGAACTGGCAAGACATGTTTCCCAAAGTTTTGGTCCCAACCAGAGTGTAAATAGCTGTAGTCTGCTTCTCTCTATCTTGGAAGGGGCACTACAGTTGCACTGGTCTTAGCAAGATTCTTCATGCCACTGTCAATGCTTGGTCCTCTAACAATAGAGCAGCACCTAAATTACTCACCTGATCCATTACCTGAGGCCACTTGGGCCTCATTTTCAGAAGCCAAACAGAATTCATAGTATGAAAGAGGCTCATAGACCATGGCTATGGGTATCACTATATAACACGTACAAGGAGCACATAGGAAGCAAGCAAACAGGCTAGAGTGATCTATACCTTGCTAAAACCAATAGCTGCTGGTACATAAATATATGTCTCTTTTTCAGTGTGGCTTTGATGTGGACCGTCTTGTTGAAAAGAAGAAAAAAGCCCTAAAGAAGAAGCAGAAGAAAGACAAGAAGGAAGCCAAGAAGGCAAAAGTGGATCATTTTCTTCTAAATTACTAATTAGTGTGTTTCCATGAAGTTTATTGTGTGTGTAGTTAATTCATAAATAATTTGAGGCAAGAAGGAAAGGCGGCTAAATCATTGTTTTCATGTGGGGACCTGTTCACACATAACACTAAGCACACTTTTGCTAAAAGGACCTTTGGTGTTTTGTAAATACTTGCAGATTTTGTTAATACAGCCCTAAGCCAGCCATGTTTTAACTCGGAGATAGTTAACCTGTAGCCCTTCTAATGCTGTTGGACTACAACTCCCATCATTCCCAACCACTGGCCATGCTGGTTGGAGCTGATGGGGATTGGAGTGGCCAGATCAATGAACAGTAGAGTGGGTCTAGTTTCTACAAATGCTCACACACCTTGCTCTATCGTGTATGTCATAGTTCAAGGACATCTTCCAGCCACAAGGGCACAGGGTTTGAAGCTTTCTATAGAAGATGTAACTTCTCTGTTCCTTCTGCCTTCTGTTCTTTGTCCCAGAAGTAATTTATGGAGGTTCTCAAAATGTCACATGGAGACACAATTGCTTTGAGTTTACTCGGACTTCTGTTCTGCTCTTGTTTTGGTAACAGAAAATGGCTTCTCAGATCAAAACAGTGTGTGACTCTGGGAGCAACAACCTGGCATTTGTGGATATAGATATGGAGGCAAGGGCACAGGTATTTATCAATTTGGGCATGAAAGAAAGTTGTGGTCAACATTTCCGGGAGCAGGCATTTAACATGATCATATGAGTAAAACCCATATGATGATGATGATGTTTGGTACTGTGGGGAACAATCTGGATTTGTTGTCTCAGGCACCAAAATGTGTTGGTCTGTCTCTGAGTAGACTTGCCGCAAACCCTTCATACTGTTGATAAAGTGACTCTCCACCAGAGCTGCTAGAAAAGCTGTGGCACAAAGCCATTTCCGACCTTGAGAGGAGGTGGGGTTGTGGACCTCACGCCCCCAACACGCGTACGGAGGCTGGCTCCCAGCCCCCGTGCGATCTGAGGAATCCTCGGCCGCATCATCCCCGCATCGGCTGGCCCAGGGGGTGTGGCTTGCCTCATTTAAGGCAAGTACGGCCGAGAATCTCCCTCTTTGGCCTCTCAGCTCCTTTGGTTTCCTGCCCGCCCTTCAAGGTTTCCCTTCTGACCTTGCTATGGACCTCAGTTGGTCGCCATTAAGGGGCCTGGTAGGAATTTATTCCACTTGGCAAATTGGCACCAGCCATTTGGTTTTTCACCTACCTCGTAGCAAACCGTCACAACTTTCTCAGTTTTGGCGGTTAGGCATTGGTGTGGGTATTGTTATGGAGATGTATGGGGGGGAGCGCCATCACCTCCCCCAGGTATTGAAGGGTATTCCAGTAAAGGATTCCGGGGGGCATGGCCCCATCCAAAGCCTATGGAGGTCAGAGCCTAAGGCACGCCCCTGAGCAGTGACCCCAGGTGAGTTCCTAGTTGATGTGCATCAGCAGGGCTCACCCTGCTGGTGTTAACCCTTCCCGGTCTTCATGAAACAGGCTGAAGATTAGCAAAGTCCACCCCTGCTCCTTTTCCAAAAGGCCTGTGCCTGCAGCTGCAGCTCTCTGTACATTTTCTGAATAGAGATGGGTGAATCTGCCAGTTTTGGTTTCTCTTAGTTCCTCATTTTCCCAATCTTAACTTCAATTCTCCACATTTCCACATCAGTTTGTGATTATTTTTAAAGTCCTTATGAAAATTCAGCAGCATTTCAGTTTGAACTTCTAATATACGCATTTTGTATGCAATTTTGCCATATATGCAGATTTTGTGCAAAGCATATTTTCCCTAATTTTTATATTTCCCTTAATATGAATCACGTTTGTCATATTAATATAAGCGCGCTAGCATATGCATTTTTAGGCACGCTTTACTGTGGTATGTATATTCTTGTGCATGTTGCTTGACTAAAGAACTGCACTGCGAAATTTGCAGAAGTGTGAATTTCCAAGGGTGGTTGTGTTTTGTTCCATGTAGTGTTTTGGAATGTGCAAATTAAATGTGAAATGAATTGAATTTCTCACCCACCCTTAGTGTTGCTGAGACACATTATGAGCAGAACCAACCTGAGAAAACCTGATGGCCAGAACACTGTTTCATGTTGGGGGAAAATACTGTGATTTTTCTTTCCTCGCAGGAGCAGGGAGATGACACAGCAGCCACTGCTGCTAATGGAAGTGTGACTGACTTGGCCCCCCAAAACCAGAGCCAACCACAACCTTCTGGCAAACCCACTTTGCATTCCCTGGGACTGAAGAAGCCTCCTCTTCACTCGCTCATCCTGGACCTCACCCCTGTCAACTTTGTGGACACCGTCTGCATAAAGACCTTTAAAAACGTAAGGAGAGGACAACAACCAGGAGAGGGACACCTGCCATGAGAGAGTTGTTCTGTGTGCAGCCAAATCTAAAAGGCAAATCTGCCTCATGAGGAAGACTCCTGGAAAGGGAGGGGTTTCAGATGGCTTGAGCTGCTTGACTTCCAGCTAGATGACTGAGAGCCAAACTCCATGTGAGGTTAAATGCAGCTTTGCATCTAAACCTGTAGGTTTTCTTAAAATGCAGACGGCACCAGCTGAAGGTGCTGTGAAGAGAGGATTGATATGTAGCAGGATTAGAGAAGGAATTAAGACCTTTCCTCCCCTGCTGGAGTCCTGAGGAAAATCCCTCCTCTGAAGCTGGTGTTTGTTTTGGGTTTTTGTTTTTTGCATTCCCCACTGGTGCTAATACTAACTTTAAAGGAGAGATTTAACATCATGTCTCATTGGCCCTTCAAAAGGGGTCTCCAACAAACTGTGGCTTTGATTACATTGTGATGTCTAATCTGTGCTTCTGAACCTTGCTCATCACCCGCTTTCATCTGTTAATTGCTTCTCTCTCTTGGCCAATCACATCTGTCACAGAAATTACTGGCATTTAAGACACCAAATAATCCAAATCAGTCAAATGTGAGGAAGGCATTTTATTTTCTCAGTTTTTCTTTGGCAGACATCTTAACCACTGCCCAATGGCCATTACTACCCACATAAAATTCATTGATTTCTGCAGAAGATTGCACAGGGAGGTCCATGCAGATAACATGTGGGCTTTGTGGAATAACTTCCTAGTGTCTGAAGCTGCCCTGCCGTGGCAGGATAGGCAAATGCAACCCCTCAGGTTCCTGCGAAGTATCTTGTCTCAGTTGTTTATGCTTGTTGTCCTTGGCAGATATTTAGAGATTTCCAAGAGATTGAAGTGGACGTGTTTCTCGTCGGTTGCCATGGTAAGGAATTCTAGGAAGTCACGGGTCAGCCATACTGCAATAAGCAAGTCATAGCCTGTCAGGGGCTGGACTGGGGAGGAATGGTGGGAGCCGCTGCCCCCCTTCTCCTGAACCTTCCCAAGGGCAGGAGGACAGTATTGATTTAGAACAGTGGTTTGCAGAGGGGCATAGTTTGGAGGGGAAAAACTGGGAAATACTGGGTGAGGAACAGCTAGAAGAGGAAACACCAGGAGAGAGACGGCTAGCAGGTTCAGTATCTTTGAACAGTATTCCTGACCCCCCCCCCCCTTCGGCTAAGACTAGGTGGGCTCTGAGAGTGATAGAACAGAGAAAGCAGAGGCAACAACCTCAGATTACCTGACGTAGGAGTGACGTAGATTAATGGGGGAGGAGGTGAGCCTTTACTGGGAACAACGCCATTTCTAGAAGAAATATGCATTCCTTTGTCTCTCGCTGTGATTATTAAAGAAACTAACTGGTAAGAACGTTCCTTTCATTTGATCTGCTTCTTCACTGCCACCCGGGGAGGGATCCGATTGCCCAAAGCCGAACCTAACCTGAGAGTGTGTGCATCTTCTTTCGCTGGTGATTCCTCCATTCTTGGCCTTGTCCTGGATGCGCACTTCCTCCTGCCCTTTGGACTTCTTCTGTTTCATCGTCACATTATTCCATCAAGCCTTTGAATTGGTTAAAAATGTGCTACTGAAGGGCAGAAGGAGCCAGGGATTCAGATGCTGTGGCAGAGGGTCCAGGACATAAGTGACTATAATTTGTGATAAATGACAGTGGGATGCACAGTTGCTTATGCTAAAGTTTGAACCTGACTCTTGTTAACAATTCAGGATATGTGGCACAAATGTCCTTGTGTAACGCTGAGAATTCACTACATTTGCTTCAGCTGCTACCGGTTGGGGTCCCACAACATCTGGAAGGCATCACAGCAGCCGACCTTTGCCCAGTCTAAATCTTCCTCTGCCCCCCCCCCCATTAGATCAGCAACTTCAAGGGCAAAAGTGTCTCCCGTCTCCCCTGTGGTGATAATAGCATCCGGGAATGATTTAGATCAGGGAAAGGGATGAAAAGGTGAAAGACTCTTTTCCAGAGCACCAGTTCCCAGAGCAACTGCAGGGGGCTGCTAGTTAGTTAAGCAGACACACTCCTCACACTCAGTGGGAGGTCCTAATCGTAGATCTCCCACATCAGCATTATGCCTGGTTTGGCCCTAAGTGAAGAAACTGCTCTGTGCCTTGGCTCCTACGTCATGCCCAGCTTGTGAGCTCCCAGGGGTATCTGGGTGGCCACCATTGGAGACAAACCCGTCGTCTGATCCAGCCAGCAAATCCCTATGTTTTTAGTTTAGAGGAAAAAACAGGTGATAGGTAGATTCAAGCATTCATGGTTAGTGTGGCTGGCATCAGTTGGCGGAAGTGGGCTGAAACGGCACCCTCACGTGGCTTTTCCTTGTCTTTCCCCCTGTAGCTTCCGTCATTACCCAGCTGGAAAGAGGCAATTTCTTCAGCCAGACCATCACCAAGCAGCACCTTTTCCCTTCTGTACATGACGCTGTTACCTATGTTATCAGGAACCGCGGAGAGAGCTTGCCACAAACTGTCACAGTACGTAGTTAGCCTTTTCCTTTTCCTTTCCCTTTTCCTTTCCCTTTCCCTTTCCCTTTCCCTTTCCCTTTCCCTTTCCCTTTCCCTTTCCCTTTCCCTTTCCCTTTCCCTTTCCCTTTCCCTTTTCTTTTCTTCTTTTCTAGCTGGAAACTTTAGCCCTAGAAATCTCACAGGGCAATATCGCATTGGTACTTCCAAGCCAGGCATTCGGACCACAGTAGTGGACCTCTTCATCTTCCTTGCTCAGCCCAGGGTTTGATCATAGATGTCATTAGGCCTCCCTACATTGAAAGGCCAGTGCACACTCCACAGCCAGATCTGTAGAATGGGTGCACCATATCTCAAGCGTACTAAGGAGACTGCCCCCATCCATTGTGTGCTCTGCCCATCAAATGTACAGTGGTACCTCGGGTTACAGATGCTTCAGGTTACAGACTCCACTAACCCAGAAATAGTACCTCGGTTTAAGAACTTTGCTTCGGGATGAGAACAGAAATCGTGCGGCGGCGCAGCAGCAGCGGGAGGCCCCATTAGCTAAAGTGGTACCTCAGGCTAAGAACAGTTTCAGGTTAAGAACAGACCTCCAGAACAAATTAAGTTCTTAACCCGAGGTACCACTATACATTGGTTTAACTAAGACACAGCCAATATACTAACCAGGAAGTTGCTTGATCAAATGCCTTCTTTGCCTTGGACTACTGGTTTGCCTGAGGCAAGTCATTACTTCTTCGCCTTGACCTTGCTTCCACAACTGTAACATGGGACTTATCTTGTAGGAATTTCCATACCTGAGCAGTCATGCAAACCCCCAACATATGTGTTTTAATTGCAGGCAAGTCTGTTTGCACAAATGTTGGTTGTTGATCCGCATGTTCTGGTAAAATTATGCCATCACTTTTCTTGTTGCAAAAAGTCTGACAAGAAAAGTGATGGGAAATTGCAGTAGAAATTGTAGGATAACAGCCTCTAACTGGCAGTTTTGTGTAACATTCGTGCAGACATGTCAGGATGATCGCTCAATAAGCCAGTGACATTGTATAACATCTGTGCAAGTTACTTGTAAATGCTCAGTAAACTGCTGGCCTGGAAGCTCCCTTAGAGGGGATGTTGTGAAAACAAGAAGCTATTTTCCATCCAGTTTGTACAAGAGTTATTCCTTAGGCAGATCTTGACAGCTTCTTCGATGGACATGTAAAGTCTATGACTGAACAGGCACTAGAGGAATCTATATACATCTCTATCAGAGATATGGATACCTCAGATAGTGAACAAGTAAACGGAAGAGAAATGTTGAGTTAATTTGAGGTTCTCTCAGAAATCAATGCTAGCAACTTTATTCTTCATCTTCACAGGATAACAACGCCACTAAAATGTAACCAGCGGAATCATCTGCTCCTCCAGTTCTCACAGAGGAGCCAGCGCCTTTTCAGATGACTGTATGAATTGCCCTTTTCAAAATAGTTATGTGGGATTCTCCACCACCGGGTGGTGGGAACGTGTGTTGGCTTTTTTTTAAAAAAAGATTTATTGGGACCTTCAAGAAACTGAGACTCAGTTGAGGGCCTTCCTGCCCACCTACTTCCAAACTCCACAATCCCTGTCGGGGTAGGTGGGGGAGACCCCTTTCAGACATCGGAAGTGCCTCACTTGTTGCTATGGCTACTTTTGGATTTTTCCACTGAATCCTGCCAACTAATTTGGTGAAGCACAGGGTCATCTGCAGCATTCTCTACCTGTTCTAAGTGCCTATCAAGCTGGAGAGGCAGAACACTAACATATTCCCTCTGGGGTCTTGGGTCCCTACTTATTCCTTCTCTCCTGGATTGCAGTTTTAAAACCATGTCTGTGGCATCTCCAGTTACAAGGATCAAGTAATCAGTGATAAAAAGGACCTGTTGGAGAGCCGCCATCATCCAGAGCAGAAAAGGTGGATCTAGACGGACTCTGTATAAAGCAGCTTTATATTTTTGAAGTTGCCCCATTTCAATAGACCCTAACTACAGCTTGCTGAGACAACATACAGGAGGCAAGGTCAAGAGGAATATTACTGCTTCTGGAAAATTATATATGTATTGAAATAATAAATGAATGGAAGTCTGACCTGAGAAAGATTTCATGCGAAAGAGCCCCACTGGAATGGGTGGGATGCGCTGGCGCCCACCTCTTAATTTGTTTTAAATATGTGGAATCTTATATATCAAATGTCCTTGCTCATTTTGTGTGAGGTATACATTTAGCAGAGTGCGACTAACAACTGATGTAATTGCAGAAAATATTTCGGACATACATTTTTGTTCTGCCTGAGTGCTGTTCCAGTTTTTCTAAGCTTTGCTAAACTCCATTCACTTCAGAAGAAATCAATGAATGCAAAACCCGAACCCCAAGGTCAAGAAAAATGTAAATATGTACAGATTTTACTTAGGAAAACTCTTTTAAGAAATGATATACTATGTCCTTTATTATTGTTGTTATAAATTTGTGGGGGACCCCCCAAAACCCTAAAAATTAATAAATGGTAGGTTTTTTATTAATGGATGAAAGTACAAGCTGCAGGACTGTGCCAGACCAGGAATCCCTGGGCTGGCTTATGCAAACCAGCCTGGCTGGCCTAGTGAAGAGTAAATCTGTTAAAAGGGGTTAATGGGCCATCTGAGAGGAATCCATTGACTTGGGGAGACAGACGCTGCCAAGGCGTGTGTGTCTGAGGTGACAGGAAAAGGGAGTCTGGTAGCAAGGGGTTCTGGGAAAGAAAAAGAGGAAGAAAGGCTGAGATCCATCTTTGGGGAGGCTGGCTGCAGGCTGGATGGGAGAGATGCCTTAGACTCCAGGGCTGCACTTCTGCAGGATACAAGCCTCTCTTGAAATGACCATGCTTGAAATGACCAAAATCTGGACTCCTGCCATGCAGACTGAAGGTGTAAATAGGTGAATAAACTGTATTTCTTAAAGCTATGATTGTTTCTGCCGTGTCTCAATTCTCCAGAGGACCACAGACTCTGGGTGACTGCCTGGAACCCCATGGACTCTTGCCACCAACTGACACGCACATAACTTTTGTAACATGATTTATCACTTATGCAATTTATGGTTCCCATCATACCAAATTATTTCCAGAATAATCTGCCCAAGTATTAGGGCAGAATGGAACAGCAGTTCATTCTCAGATGCATTCAGAGCATGGTCAACAACTAATGAGAATTTTAGACATCGCGTGTAAAATAAGTTAACATTTCAAATCTAAATAATGAAATGAATTATTATCCAAAAGCTGCTAATTACCATAATGGCCAAGTCACACATGAGTCTCTATGGTTTAGGCACAGATTGGTCCAATGCACAGCCCAAAGGCCACATGTAGCCCTGTGTAGGGAAGTTTTTAATGACTGATGTTTTAATGTATTTTTAATCTTTTGTTGGAAGCCGCCCAGAGTGGCTGGGGAAACCCAGCCAGATGGGTGGCAGAAATAATACATCATTATTATTATTATTATTATTATTATTATTATTATTATTATTATTATTATTATTATTATCTGCAGCCCTCAATGCCTTTTTTGTGGCCCTCAGTAACCTTTGACACACACAAACGGCCTTTGTGCTACCTTTCCAAAGCCAGGTATGGAGGCACTGGGCTTTGGGAAGGAGGCATGAGGGCTTTGACAGAGTCCTAGAGTTCTCCTGCCTGTTTCCCAATGCCTGGTTAGCACTTTCCCAGCTTTGGGGAGGAGCTGGGAGGGCTCTAGGACCCTGCCTGAGCCTAGAGTCTCCTTCCCAAAGCCCAGAACTTCACTTAGCCAGCTTTGGGAAGACAGCACGAGGGTTGGGTGGGGGCGCGTCAAATTTTGGGCTTGCTTCCCCCCACCCCCGCCGCCACCTCCACGTGACAAGGCTATGAGCAGCCTGCAGGTTCCATGTTAAAGTACCCTTGCGGCCATCTTGGTATGAAAAGCTGGGCCGCCCTGCTAGGGTTTACACAGCACCCCAAAAAAGGACTAAACAAGACAGGGATTTGCACGAAATGCTAATGAATATGTATATATGCAAATTTAGAATGACTATAGCTCAAATTATGGGACGCGGGTGGCACTGTGGGTAAAACCTCAGTGCCTAGGACTTGCTGATCATAAGGTCGGCGGTTCGAATCCTGCCCACCTAGCAGTTCAAAAGCACCCCTAAGTGCAAGTAGATAAATAGGGACCGCTTTATAGCGGGAAGGTAAACGGTGTTTCCGTGTGCAGCACTGGTGCTGGCTAGCCAGTTGCAGCTTCGTCACGCTGGCCACGTGACCCAGAAGTGTCTTCGGACGGCACTGGCTCCCGGCCTCTTGAGCGAGATGAGCGTGCAACCCTAGAGTCGATCACGACTGGCCCGTATGGGCAGGGGTACCTTTACCTTTACCTTTATAGCTCAAATAACAATAAATCCATCTCAGCATAATGGGGAAGACTGTGAGCTGTGTGGCAGCTCAATCTGCTGTCCATGAGCTTACTGTCGATGGGCAACTTCAAGGCTCCTCCTGTCCCCCTTCTTATGGCAGAGCAAAACATTTGGCACCAGCTTGTCTGTGTCAGAAAAAAGCAGCAATGCAAAAGCCAGCTGCAGGTGGCTGGAATGCAAAACAGGATGTTGATGTCTGGAACTGTACTATTGGGGGAAAGGGGCAGTCTATTCTCTGTACTGAGCACCGGATGTTAGCTCAGAGTGTCATCTGACCTGTACTGGAAGTACAGGGGTGGAGTTGTGACTCTACTGCTGGAGTCTGGAGAGTGCAGACACGTTTCTCTGTACTGCTGAAATGACAGGAATAAAAGACATGTAAATAGACTCCTGTCTGTCTCTTTTCCCCTCCCTGGGGGAATGCAGGGAGGAGGAAGAAGGTGTGTTCTTCTCACGTTTGAGGAGGATCGCCGATTTATGGCCTTGCCTGTATCCTGCCGGGAGACGCAGACGGGAAGGTCAACAAGTATCTCAGCCGATTGCCCGGGGGAGGCCAGTTACCTCTGACTGCGTGCTGAGAATACTGACAGTCTGCAGGAGTTGCCAGAAGGAGGTGCACGAGGCGCGATCCCACCAGATTCATGTAGGGTTTACTCCTTAGCATTTTCTTCTCCTGAAGATATCCCACAAGGCAGTGAGGATTTAGGATCAGAGTTTTTCTTCTGGTTGTACCATGGCCATGGAAGGGGAAGCGAGGCTGCTTCATGGCTCACCATTAAAGGCTACCTTCTGGTACAGAATAACATGCCTTGTATCTCACAGCTTGAAGGATAACCCTTGGTTGCCCTGGATGGAAGACAGAGAGGGGCGTGCGAAGGTGTACACACAACAGGCAAGTAAAAACTAGCCGACTGGACAATGGTAACGTTCACACCCATTGCTCCGCCCACTTTTGCTTTTTGCCCCGCCCACAACTTACAAGTGGCCCCAAGCAGGTTGCCAACAAGGGAATGTGGACCTCAGGCTAAAAAAGGCTCCATGCTTCTGCTGTGCACAAGAGAGCCTGATTTAGTTCAATATAACTTTCGTGGCTATATGGGATTGCAGATAAACAATGTAACTGTACTTTTAATGTTTCAGTGTTAGCAGTTGCTAATGCAGAAATAATAATAATCTCTATACATTCTGGCAAGCGACCTTTGGATTTTGGCCTCAAAGCTGCCAGAAGATAACTTATTTTCAGATAAATCAGGGATGGTAAATTGCTATAAATCTAATCCTGGGTTTTATTCAACATTGTCCTGCTTTGTTTTTACTAGCTCACCCCATCTTTTCTTAAACAAGCCTTACATGGTTTTAATTTGTATGATTGATGTGCTCCTTTGAGAATCCTCCCACCTCCATTTAAGTCCCCTCCAGTGACTCAGAATTTTACCCAAAGCCCAAAGGCCCAAATGACATTACATTTGACTGCTGAGACAAAAAAATTGAATACAACCTAAATAATACATAAAAGGCCTTCATAATTAATTCACCAGGAATTTTCGGCTTCATTGCTCAATTGAGTGGTGGTGCTGGGGGTGGGGAGGCTAAAATATAATTTATTTATTTAGAAGATTTCTAACCTGCTCTTTTAAAAAAAATTATCCCAGAGTAGGGCACAAAATAACTGACAAAGCACATAATAAAATGTAAGTTATGCAAAATAATATAACATTTTAAAACATTGACAGCAGCAAAACACATTGATGCAGCAGAGATATGAGAAGGTTGCTCGGGAGGAAATGTGGCCCTAAGCAGTGTTGTACTTTGGGCTTGTGCTCTTTGCTATGCTAAAATTCACATACACACACCCCACCTCTCGAGCTCTGTTCTACAGTATTCTTGTGGCATCTCCTGCAGTTCAGCACCCAGTACAACCACATTGGTTGTGCTACCCTAAAACTTCCTCTGCCCTCAGGTTGAAAAAGGTTCCTCTCCCCTGGCCCAGCCACAGTGTTCTGCAATAACTGAAACATCCAAACCACGCCCCAAAGCAGCCCCACTTAGAGCACATTGCAGTAATGCAAACCGAGGCTACCAGCACATGAAACACTGTGGGCAAGGTATCCCTGCCAATGATTAGTCGTAGCTGATCACCCTTGGCCACTGTGACTGCACTAAGCTGTGTCTCAGGCCTGCCCAGGCAAGTTTCTTGTGTGCGCACATGCACTACAAACTGGTTCTTACAGCAAGGGTCATTGTCTGAGTCCTCTATCCCATACCCCGCAAGTGTCCCAGAAAAACCAGGACATCCTGTTTTTTTCTCGTGAGAGAATGGCTGACATTTTGGATCTTGAGCATTTTCTCACCATGATATTTCCTGGGGCAATGATCTCGCTCAGCACCCCAAAGCATGCAGTTTGGGCACCGTGCCTGAGAAAAGCGCTTTTTGGGGGGAGAAATCAGGCTGTGAAATTGTGCGAGATCATTATGTCCAAAACGGCTGCCATCCTCTCATGAGAAGAAAACAGGAAGATGGTGTCAAGGAAGATTGTGTCCCAGGATTTTGCTGTTGAGGTGTTGGAAGGTATGCTAATATCCCACTTTACACATTGGCAGTAGCAGCACTGATGATGGGGAAGAAAGGTAAAAGGTAAAGGACCTCTGGACGGTTACCGTAAGTGCAGTCAAAGGCGACTATGGGGTTGTGGGGCTCATCTTGCTTGCAGGCTGAGGGAGCTGGCATTTGTCCACAGACAGCTTTCCGGGTCATGTGGCCAGCATGACTAAACCGCTTCTGGCACAACGCAACAACGTGACGGAAACCAGAGTGCACGGAAACGTCATTTAGCTTCCCACCACAGCAGTACCTATTTATCTACTTGCACTGGCGTGCTTTCAAACTGCTAGGCTGGCAGAAGCTGAGACAGAGGAACGGGAGCTCACCCCGTCATGGGGATTTGAACAGCCAACTTTCCGATCGGCATACCCAAGAGGCTCAGTGGTTTAGACCAGTGTTTCCCAACCGGTGTTCCGCGGCACACTAGTGTGCCGTGAGACATCGGCTGGTGTGCCGTGGGAGGAAGGCGGGCGAGTCGGGCGGTGAGAGGCGGCGGCGGCGGCGAGGATCCGCGTCGAGCCGGGGGCGGCTCCGCGGTGGTGGTGCCGAGCGGCGGGGCAGCGCGCGCAAAAGGGAGGATCGCGAGACAGCGGAGGAGGAGGAGGCCGGCATGTCCGGGCAGCAGCAGCAACAACAGCAGCAGCAACTCCCGCCGCCGCCCCCTCCTCCGCCCGCTATCGCCGCCACCACCACAACAGCCGCCGCCGCCTCAGCTGCCCTCGCTCTGCTGCCTCCTCCCACCCCGGCAAGGGGGAGGGAAAAAACTTTCGCTTTTGTGCGTCCCTCCCGGCGTGACGCTGCGCGCTGACGTCACGGGGCGGGGCTTTAATGGTGGTGTGCCGCGAGATTTTTTTCCGGCTCACAGGTGTGCCGTTGCCCAAAAACGTTTGGGAAACACTGGTTTAGACCACAGTGCCATCCCCCTGACACCAGTGAAAATGATGCTAACTTGGTGGTGAGGTTCAGGCTACAGAGGTGCCCCACTGGGACCAATTTGGCTCTCTTGCTGGTGCCACCCATGCAGTCTTGATCTCCCCAGCGCCTATCCTACCCTGTCCAAGTAAGCAGCAACACCACTAGTGTCAAGGTCTATAGCTTCACCCCCTGTGCAAAGTGCAACAGCAGAGATCATTCCTTGAGCAGTCTAACGGTAAGTGTTAAAGTCAACTAGCCAAGAGGTGGACAGTTGGAGGTATTGCTTAGTAACCGTGCACAGTGGTGTGATATTTGATGAGGTATTACGTGCCATAATTGGTTGGGTAGTTCTGAGGGAGTTTTCCTCTGCATGTTTAGCTGAATGTCTCCCTGCTCTGTACAAGGTCTGAAGTAAAGCAAAAAGTAAAACCTCTCTGTTCCTTTCTCAACTATCCTGTTTTTTCCTCAGTAAAGTGATATCAAGATTTCTTTTCTCTCTGGACTCCATCTGCTTTAAGTGACTTTGCTAACACCCCCCCCAACTGCTGCAACACTGGTGAAGGCTATTTCCCATCTACTGTAAACTCTATAGGTTTTCCGATAAATCGCCTGCCCAGTTTTTGTTTTATTTTTTTACCAAAACAGCTTCTGAAGCAAAGCGTAAACCACCACTGTTTCCTTTAAATAAAAAAAAAGTTTGAGAATGTTTAGTCTTACTCTGAATTTGTGCTTATTATAGAGCAGTTGCAACTCATCTCAATAAGCAGTTGTAGCGGTGGCTGAAAGGAAGATAGTGGCCTCTAGTGCACAGTGGCACACATGACAGCCATTTTCAAAGTGGTGTCTCCAAAACTGCCCTAAGAGGCAAAGTAAGGTCAAGGGTTTGCTGATGATGGATACCGGAAATAGGGGCTCTCCCCTGGTAAATAGTTTTGCAAGCTAGTATGGTATGGTGGTTAGAGTGTTGGACATGGCCATGAAGCTCTCTGGCCAACCTTGGGCCAGTCACTGCTACTCAGCCTAACCTACCTCACAAGGTTATTGTGGGGATTAGATGAGGAAGAGGAGAATCACATATGCCACCTTCAGTTCCTTGGAGAAAAAGGTAAGCTATAAATGCTATAAATAAGAAAAATGTTTAAAATGGACAAAAACAGATTTCTTGTCTCCAAATAACCCTGCTCACATAGTAAAAAGAGTTTTCCAGACTTCTGTAACAATAAGCAGCCAAAAGAGGACCCAAAGTGCTCAGCAACCAAGACTATTTGACACAACCACTAATGGAGGTTTGTAACCAGATTATGGAGGGGAAGAAGACACCGGAAACGTGGAAAGAAGCTTTCATCACATTGATTCCTAAACTGGAAGCTGAAAAGACCCAACTAAAGAACTACCGTCCCATCTCACTCCTAAACGTGGATTATAAAATCTTTGCAGACATTTTGGCAAGTAGGTTTAAAAGAGTGCTAAATGAAGTAATTCACAAGGACCAGGCAGGCTTTCTCCCAGGCAGACATTTGTTTGATAACACTAGGAATATCATTGATATTTTGGAACTTTTGCAAACAAATATCAATACAAGAGCAGTGTTAATTTTTATTGACGCGGAGAAAGCCTTTGACAATATTTCCTGGAGGTTTATGAAGAAAAATTTGGAAGGGATGGGAGTGGGACAGGGGTTCGAAAATGGCATAGAAGCAATCTATTCAGAACAAAAAGCTAAATTGATTGTGAACAATGTGGTGACAGATGAGTTTAAAATTGAAAAAGGAACACGGCAGGGGTGTCCCCTATCCCCTCTGTTATTTATTTCAGTCCTGGAGGTGCTTTTGAACATGATAAGGGAGGACCGGCTGATAAAAGGAATACATGTCAGAGAGAAGCAATATAAACTGAAAGCTTTTGCAGATGACTTGGTTTTGACATTACAGGAGCCAGAATCTAGTACAAAAAGAGTATTAGAACTGATTCAAGAGTTTGGTCGGGTGGCGGGATTCAAGCTGAATAAGCAAAAAACCAAGGTTTTGGTTAAAAATTTGACACCTTTAGAAACAGATGAGTTTCAGAAAGAAACGGAATTAACTGTGGTTAAAAAAGTGAAATACCTGGGGATAAATTTGTCTTCCAGAAACTTGAATTTGTTTAAGGACAACTATGAAAAATGTTGGTTAGAGGTTAAAAAGGATTTAGAAATTTGGTCAAGATTGAAACTTTCCTTGTTGGGTAGAATTGCAGCAGTAAAAATGAATGTATTGCCAAAGATGTTGTTTTTGTTTCAGGCCCTTCAGATTGTGGACAGAGCTGAATGTTTTGGTAAATGGCAGAAGGATATTTCGAAGTTTGTCTGGCAGGGCAAAAAGCCCCGGATAAAATTCAAAATACTAACTGATGCAAAAGAAAGAGGGGGGTTTGCCCTGCCAGACTTAAGGTTATACTATGAAGCTGCAGCCTTCTGCTGGATGAAAGATTGGCTGTTACTGGAAAATACTGATGTCCTAGATCTAGAGGGGTTTGACAATGCTTTTGGGTGGCATGCATATTTGTGGTACGACAAGGTTAAGATTCACAAAACATTTAAAAACCATATTGTCAGAAAAGCAATATTTATGGTCTGGATAAAATACAAAGACTTATTAGAAAGTAAGACCCCGAGGTGGTTATCACCAGTGGAGGCCAAGGCCCGAAAAAGACCCAATATGGAGACCGGTTGGTTGAAATATGGGGAAATGTTAGAAAAAATAGGCGACAATTGGAGATTACAGAGCTATGAAAAAGTAAAGCATAAGGTGCAAGACTGGTTTCATTATGCTCAAATTCAAGAGATGTTTAAGTTGGACAAAAAAACAGGATTCCAGGTGGAAAAATCGAAATTAGAGACAGAATTGTTAGAACCAAAGACAAAGGTACTTTCGAGAATGTATAACTTGCTGCTTAAATGGAACACTCAGGACGAGACAGTTAAATCCGCCATGATAAAATGGGCTCAAGACATTGGGCATAACATTATGTTTGAGGACTGGGAAAGGTTATGGACCACCGGTATGAAATTTACGGCATGTAGTGCCCTGAAAGAAAACATTCTGAAGATGATATACAGGTGGTACATGACCCCAGTCAAGCTTGCTAAAATATACCATTTGTCTGATAACAAATGCTGGAAATGTAAGGAGGCGGATGGGACATTCTTCCACCTCTGGTGGACCTGCCCAAGGGTAAAGGCTTTCTGGGAAATGATTTACAATGAGTTAAAAAAGGTATTTAAGTATACCTTTCCTAAGAAACCAGAGGCCTTCCTTCTGGGCATTGTCGGCCAGAAAGTGTTAAAGAAAGATAGAGTATTTTTTATGTATGCAACAACAGCAGCAAGGATACTTATCGCAAAGCACTGGAAGACACAAGATTTGCCCACACTGGAGGAGTGGCATATGCAATTGATGGACTATATGGAACTGGACGAAATGACTGGCAGAATCCGAGATTTGGGAGAAGAAACAACGGAGGAGGACTGGAAAAAATTCAAGGACTATTTACAAAAATATTACAAGTTATATGAATGCCAATAATTTGCATGACCTGGGAAACTAAGCTCCAGCAATAAGATTTTGTATATTGGAAATTAAGATATGACCTGGAAAGGACTAAAGTTTAAAATAATATTGTGTTTAGTTTAAAGTAAAAGTAAATTGATAATAAGCATTTTGAACCTAAAAGAGATTTATTTGAAAATATTAATAACACACGAAACAAGCCATTAATTTGCTGACATTTTATTGTTAAGAAAGCAGGGTGAGGGAGATGTGGGGAAGTCCAGTAAGTTATGGAAAAATGTAATTGAAAGTTGGATTTCTTTTGTTTTTCTTTTCTTCTTTCTTCTTTTGATGTTTGATATGATAACTGGAAAAAAGCAATAAAAATATATTATAAAAAAAAACAAAGTGCTCAGCAACCACAGAATGTGGCCTGGCTGTTGTGGGAGGGAACGGAAAATCAGGAGAGTGGCCAGATGGAGTGGAATGGAATACCCTGAGAGGGCAGCGCATATGTTGGGATGGACACTTTTTTTTTTAACAGGCCTGGGACAAGGTGGCAGTGAGATCAGGGCTGTGTGGTTAAACCGGCAGAAGAGCTGTATTGCCCCAACCTCACCATTGCCCTGCCCCCAGCCCCATCCAGGAAAGCAGGAGCAGCACAAGTGTCAGGATGGTGGCTTCATAGCTCCATCTCACTAAACACAGCCACTACCAAATCCTGAACATCAATGCTCCACGCTGAAACATCATGTTGCAGGTCCCACTGCCTTGAAGAAACTTTTGTGCAACAGGTGGATGGGGGGCATTTTAATAATCATAGAATCATAGAGTTGGAAGAGACCACAAGGGCCATCGAGTCCAACCCCCTGCCAAGCAGGAAACACCATCAGAGCACTCCTGACATATGGTTGTCAAGCCTCTGCTTAAAGACCTCCAAAGTAGGAAACTCCACCACACTCCTTGGCAGCAAATTCCACTGTCGAATAGCTCTTACTGTCAGGAAGTTCTTCCTAATGTTTAGGTGGAATCTTCTTTCTTGTAATTTGGATCCATTGCTCCGTGTCCGCTTCTCTGGAGCAGCAGAAAACAACCTTTCTCCCTCCTCTATGTGACATCCTTTTATATATTTGAACATGGCTATCATATCCCCCCCTAACCTCCTCTTCTCCAGGCTAAACATGCCCAGCTCCCTTAGCCATTCCTCATAAGGCATCGTTTCCAGGCCTTTGACTATTTTGGTTGCCCTCCTCTGGACACGTTCCAGTTTGTCAGTGTCCTTCTTGAATTGTGGTGCCCAGAACTGGACACAGTACTCCAGGTGAGGTCTGACCAGAGCAGAATACAGTGGCACTATTACTTCCCTTGATCTAGATGCTATACTCCTATTGATGCAGCCCAGAATTGCATTGGCTTTTTTAGCTGCCGCGTCACACTGTTGGCTCATGTCAAGTTTGTGGTCAACCAAGACTCCTAGATCCTTTTCACATGTACTGCTCTCAAGGCAGGTGTCGTTTTAATATTTTCCCGTTTAGATTAAAATGAGGATAGATGAATTTTTAGAAGTTTGATTCTATTAATGTTTGATTTTTTAAAACGATCGCTTTCCCCGTTTTTAGTTGCTTTTATTTTAGCAGTAAGCCGCTTTGAGTCCCTGTCAGGGGAAAAAGCAGAAACGAAATTAGGCTTTATTTCACCCTGTTCAAAGACCCAATTTGGAACCCCCTCGTTATAAATTCTCTCTCCCGGGACGGCGGAAGATGGCCTGTCCATTTAATGAGGTGGGTTCTTTTCTCTTCAGCCTCCCTTTCTCTGACTTTTTATGTTTAAGAGAAAGAATTAAATCTTAGGAAACACACAAGCAGGCGGTCAGATTCTGGGCTAACTTTGAAAGAAACAGCATGGGCTTCTGCCCTCATAGAGGTAGAAGATTCGCCAAAAGCACTGCTAGTTCCTCTTGACACACTTCCGGTCTAAAATGGAACAAGTTCTCCACTCAGGCTTCCCATGCAAGGTATAGGCCTCTTCCCTCAAATGACGCAAGCGAGCGACGCCCATGGAGAAGCCCCTAACCAACGGCGGCCTTCAATCTTTTACCGTAAGTTTAGCCTGTGTGTGTGACTCTTAACTCTTTCTTATCTCTCTCTGGTGACTCCCTCTGAATACAGACAGTCCCTTTACGACGTCTACGGGTCCTACAATCTTTCTCCTGCGCATGCGGATGTCTTGCCTCATCTCCGATTCCCCCCCCCTTCCTCCTCCCGCGCATGCGCTCTTCCCTCTCCTCCTGCCGAGCTGCCGGGGTTAAGGCGGCAAGATGGCGGCGTCCTCTGTGTGCCGGGCCGCGGGTTGTGTGGCCAGCCGGGCCCTTCTTCGGGGTCCTCACGCTCCGGTGAGTGCCTGACCGGGTGGGCCGCTGACGGGGTGGAAGAGGAGGAGGAAGGGGCGGCGGTGGTGGGCAGAGGGGGAGCGGACGAAGCGGGGAGTGTGTGCGGAGCCCGGGGGGAAGCCGCTCGCGAAGGTCACGGCGCCCGTCCAGGCCGCCCATTTCACCAGCCGGGCGAGGCCTAGTGGCTGAGAGCTGCCGGCGATGGAAGCGCAAATCGTGACATTCTACAGATATCGTGGGTTGCAGCCCCCCCACCAACCTTCACGCCCCCCCCCCCCCGCTGCTGCTGTTGCTGGGGCGGTGCTCATTTTGACAGCATCGCCACGTACCCTCCCATATCCCCACATTGGCCGTGTCCTTTGGAGCAAAAATAAAACGTGCCTCTGAGCACCTGCAGAGTGTTTTTCCTGCGCCCCGAGCAGCCTTTCTAAGACTTCATAAGAAGGGGCAGGGTTTCTTTCTGAAGTCAAGCGGTCCAGTTCATTTTAGGCGTGTAGTACTGACCACATCTTGCTGGGTAGCGTTGTGGGAACACAGTCCAAAAAAAGAGGAAGAAACATGTTTTCCGAAACATTTGTGGCGGTAGTCCCAGAGCTCTTAAATTCATTGTTGAGCTTAAGTGAGATTGGGCAGAAGTTGCCAACTTGCCACCGTTATGCGGATATAAAAATCTCTCCTTTTTTGTTTTTGTGTTGCAAAATAAGCTTCTGATGTGCGCATGTCAGATTTGATTCATGGGATAATGGAATTAGGAGTTCAGTTCTTTTAATGAAATTTGGGGTTGCTTTAATTGTTAGAGACGTTTCCCAAATGATTACATTGAATTTAAATAATGAGCTGTTTCTGTCATCAATCTATGTAGAAAGATAAGCATTATTTTGACTTAGTATTTGGGGCAAGTTTAATACCTTTAAGTTTAATGTTCTGCTACAGGTAATTTATATGCTTTGTGGTGTTCATTTGTGTATTTCCTCAAGTGCATTTGCAAAGATTTAATGTAGCAATTCACAAGTTTATTTGGGGAAACCTCATTTTTCACTTTAAAAGATGTAGTTTTCAGTACTGGAAGGAAGATTTCATAAGGCATTCTTTTTAGTTAATAGTACAATGATTGTAAAGCTTTTTTCTGCAAATCCTCCTGAACAGGTAATTTTGGAGTTGATGTATTTGGCACCCCTCTGTGGGTGGATGGCATTGGGGTCTACGAAATGCCTGCTTCCGTTTGCAATTTCAGTGGCTAGGGAGGCATGACATAGAATTGCTCATCATTACACTTTGACGGATGCACATGCTAAGCTGGTGGGCAGTAATCTGAGGCAGTCCTATTTATGAAAGATGTAGGTTATAGTGAGATTTATACATTAGAACAATAAATGGGACTGGATGGAGAATTTGTCATTTTCAGTTTTGTAATTTAGATACCACTTACCTGCTACTGCCAAATGGCAATATCTTTAATAGCAGCACCTTTTATAGTGACTATTGACTTTGAGTGCTTTGGGCTCTCCTTTATTGCCAGGGCAAATAACTGGGTTTTTGCAGAAAGCTAAATTTTAAATAGTTGTTTATAAATGTTTATTGCAATGTTGTAGATGGGATGTTTCAGATCTTAGAGACAAAATACAATAAAAGTGTGCTACATTCAGCTCAGTCAGTGGAAAGTTGTAAAGCCATCTCTCTGTAGTGCTTCTTTATATTTAAAATTGAGGTTGATTGAACAAAAATTGATTTTCTGCTGTGTTGGACCCTTATAGAAAGGAATTGGTTAGGTCAGTTGGATACCGGTGATGTAATACAGTGGACGCTTGGGTTGTGAATATGAAAACGTATAACCTGAAGCGTCTGTAACCCGAGGTATGACTGTACTGAAAACTCCATACAGGTATATGATGTATGCATATACCATGGTGTCCTCTTTCTGATCAGAAGTTATTTTTTGTATTAATGCTGGGATATTTTTTTTGGTGGTGGTCACATTTCATCAGGTGGTTTCTGTAACAACTTAAAATTGCATACAAGTAATTTTTCACATGTATCTGATGTCTTTATATGACTCTTCGTGTATATATCTTGTTATATGAATTGTGCTTTTGACAATAAACTTTTCTTTAGCCAGCTTTATGGAGTTTGACAAGAAGAGGAAGCACTGCATCTTATGCTCAGGTGCTGCATAATATTCCTGAGACACATGTCACCACTCTAGACAATGGCTTACATGTGGCTTCTGAACAATCTGGCCAGCCTACTTGTACGGTAAGCATAATATGGGGTTCTGAAAATTATTAGAGTCTCTGTTGTTTCAGTTGGGCCTATCTTCAGTTAAAGTTTGCTATTTTTTATTGAAGTGCCATCTTTCTGAGTTTCAAGTTAAAAAGTACTATTTTTGAAAAACAGAAAAGAAAATTCTAAAAGATAAATATCAAACTAAATGAGGAGCAAACACTAAATAATTCCTCTCACTGATTCAAAAAAATGTTCTGACTTCAGTGACTCTCCAGGAAAAGGAATTCACAGCTATGAAGCAGCAACTGACAGTGCATCTTTGGATTTTGCTTGCTTGCTCTTTGCTTGTTGCTGATCAATGGCAGTGATTCTCAGATTTTATTCTGAAGAACCCTAAGGTTCCTGTGGAAGCTTATCTGGGGCTTCTCCGTGAGAAGGCCAGAATGACAGGCAAATGTTCCTGAAACATGCCCAGCGCAACTGATCTACTCTTCAGCGTATAGCCGTTGAGTATTTTCTTGGGTTCAGTTTCAGTTCAGGCAGGGCAACAGTGAGGACCAGCTGGCTGAGCCATTCCCTAAAATATGCTTCAGAATCTTCTACAAGGCACACAGGACCTCTGACCTCAGTAGACAAGTCAACGTGGAAATATTTCTCTCAAGGTTAATGTCTATAAATAACTCACCTAGAGTGGTGATAGACATTGTAAGAAGATACAGGAAGAACGTATCTTGGTCATATGAGGTTTGAATGGCTCTGAAAAGTGTATGAAAGGCTAGTGAAATTCTGGAGTGTATTACGCTTTTGACATCCCATTGGCATATTTACTGGTTTCTGCCCATTATAGGCTTCAAATATTCTTAAACAGCAGCCCTGTTTTTAGGGCTTTAGTTTTAAAGACAGTTTGCTGCTAAAGGAAAGAATTGCTCTTCTTACTAAAACACTCTTCTATAATGTAACTGGCTCACTTGGAGTACCTTAAGGCCATGGAGTAGAATAAATAACTTCAGCCAGATTGCTAGAAACAGAGACACCTTTATTGTTCTAATAAGCTGTACCTACACTCAAGCCATTCCTAGGCATAAAATAATAAAAGGCAATATATGACAATATTTTAAAAGGCATTGCTGCATATAATCAGTGGGATAAAAATTAAGATTTTAAGAGCCTAAAATAATGAAAAGGTCTTAGTCTGGCATGAAAACAGCCATAAGAAAGGTGCCAGGCAAGCATCTTTGTGGTGGCTATTCCACACCAGGGGTGCCACCACTGAGGAGGCTTTAGAACCAAACCCCTGTTGTACTTTCAGTTCCAATTATGCTTTGAACAAATTCAATTAGTAGAAAGGCTGTGCCTCAGTAAGAAAAGCCTTTGTAAACTACAAAATACAGGGAGAAATAGGGATTTAAGAGTGTAATTATTCTTTGTGTAGTGGAAATTGTAGGTAAACTACTGCTTTCTGTGCACTCTGTCTTAATAGCAGACAAATGTCTGGAAAATTGGTCTAATATGTAATGTATTTACTCATTGTTTCTTTTTTTGTCAGGTTGGGGTGTGGATCAGAGTGGGAAGCCGCTATGAAACTGAGAAGAACAATGGAGTTGGCAACTTTGTGGAACACCTGGCTTTCAAGGTGAGGTGACAAGTTATTCTCTTCTCAATATCTTCTATATATTTTTGGAGAGTTGTTTGTCTGTTCACTATGTATTTGGAGACCTCTGGCGCTGTGGGTTAAACCACAGAGCCTAGGACTTGCCGATCAGAAGATTGGTGGTTCGAATCCCTGCGACGGAGTGAGCTCCCAGTGCATGGTCCCTGCTCCTGTCAACCTAGCAGTTCGAAAGCACGCCAAAGTGCAAGTAGATAAATAGGTACCGCTCCAGTGGGAAGGTAAATGGCATTTCTGTGCACTGCCCTGGTTTGCCAGAAGCGGCTTAGTCATGCTGGCCACATGACCCGGAAGCTGTACGCCGGCTCCCTCGGCCAATAAAGCAAGAGTAGTGCCGCAACCCTAGAGTCGGCCACGACTAGAACTAATGGTCAGGGGTCCCTTTACCTTTTTAAGGCTATTGCAACCAAATTTTGCATGATGTTTCCTTAGATCATGGAGCAGGCTTTTGTCTTGTTTGGATACAGTTGATTGGCATTTTGAATCCTGCTAGCCCCGTCAGCTAGAGTTCTGTTAAGCAAGGATCTTTCAGTCAGAATCCTTAGGATCTTAGCAGCCTGCTCTCCTTCCTCCTTCCCTAAGCATGATATTGCCTCTGATCCTTTATATCCCAGTCCACAAACAAACCAACAGCAAAGATACATACTTTTGCTTTAATGCCTTTTACAGACCAGTATAACTGGAATTCACACTTTACCTCGTTTGTTTTTTAGTATCTCATGAAATATTTATCAGCCAGCCAAGGTTAGCTCTAGGAAGCACATTAAGCGCATATTCCCTCCCAATTTCTTTTACACAGTCTTATTTCTTGACAACCCACATAAAGATAATCAGGACAATACAAGTTAATAGGAAAAAGAAAGACCAGCATTGGCAATGAGTGCATGACTTTGCTGTGATCTCTGGCAAGGACTTCTAGAAAAATCAGATTGATTGGATCATACCTATCTGATAGTTTCAGTGTATTTGAGAAGAGCATGAATAACCTTTATAACGCTGCACTGATTCTTCTCTGATCCACCATGATGTGTGTCTGTAAATTTAATCAGCCTGTTTTTAATTAATGTTTCTCCCATTCTCTGTGGCTGAAATCAAATTCTCATATTCCACTTCGTTGAGGAGAAAGAATAAAAATGTAATAAAGTGAATACCATGTCCTTTGTGTGGTGAATATTATTTGTACATATCCTGTGCTTACCACATCAGAGTGAATTCTTTAAATGCTTAGCATTTTTAAGGCATTCTGAAAGAGACTACTTTTTAAAGATTTTTTTTAATGGACTTAAATGCTCTGTGGCAGTATTTTGTGACTGTTGAGTTGAATTTGTGTTCTGTTGTGCAATTTGAGAGTTTCCACATATGTTAAAAATTCTGGTGCTTCAGCTACTGTTACGTACTCATTATGCCCCCAGATATCCAATTGTTTGTCTATCTGTATTTCTTTAGGGTACAAAGAAACGCCCTGGTCTTGAATTTGAAAAGGAAGTTGAGAGCATGGGGGCACATCTCAATAGTTACACCTCTCGTGAGCAGACTGCCTTCTTCATGAAAGCGTTAGCCAAAGATTTGCCCAAAGGTAGTGCCATTGGGTTGTGTTATTTTACACTTGAGAATTTGGCAGGCGGGGATATTGCTTTCTTTGCATTTGTGTTTAATTAGCTTTCAAAGGACAAAACAAATCCACAGGGTTTTTGTAGAAGGCTATATTTTAATTGCACTTCCACACAAAATAATGGCTTTTGATTTAAGCCAATTTCAGTCAGCAGGAAGCAATTTTCCACATTATAACAGTGTATTAACCACTTGGCAGCCTGTGTGTTGTGGTTTCCTAAAGGAAGTTGCCCAGGGCTGGACAAATGGTTACATTATTGCTGTCAAGAAGCAATTGCTTTCAGATGGCCAAAATTGGCCACAGTAATCCCAGCAGTTATCAAAAGATGTAAAATTGTGCTGCCTTTGCAGAAATTTCACTCTTTGATTATTTCATGAAATGCTAGTTGCATGGACCACCTACCCTATATGCTAGCAAAAGCTTTGTAGTTTAAGCACTTGAACTGTTCATTCAAGTCCATATAACAGCAACTGAGATGTAAACTCAAATGAGATGTTAGATTTTGGGAGGTGTAGGGATGGAGAATAATAGAAGCAGGGGAAGTATAAAACCAGCAGGATGGAGAAGAATGACAGGCAGGAAATAAGATGATGTGTTCTATTTGTCATCATTGGGGGTTTGGCTGTGTGGTAGCTTTATGATGCCATAAATGCTATATGCCGGTAGCAGTCTTAGAAACTGAGATATGAAATCTAGGAGCTAAATGGCACCTTAAACATAGGTTATGGGCACAAAAACAGAATGTCTAGGCATGCTTTTTAATAACAAAAATACAAAGCTGAAAATGAATGAACTGCAGCTAAAATATTATGTTCATTTTTCACATAGTCTAGTCCTTCCCCTGCCCACCCCCCTAATACTCTTAAGAGGGTTTTTTTCTCCAGTCTTAAGAGAATAGCTGGAAGTGGGGAGGCAGAAAAAAGGTACTCCTTTCCTTCCATTCTGCAGTTTTAATCTCAAATTTTGGCACAGTACTGTGCCCAGAGCTCAGAAACTGCTTGGTCTAATGAAATTTCCTATCGCAAAATGCTCCTAGAACAATGGGAGTTCCGAACATTGGCCAGTGGTTCCCACTTGGTGGTCTGTGGATCCCAGGGTGCCTTTGGCACACACCCGTCAAATGTCCAGAACATCCCATTTTGGGGGGCCGTGCTCTTGTGAAGAGCACAGCACCCGAAAACATGTGACATTGCAGTGCCCCAAAACACGTTTGGGGCACCATGCTCTCGCACAGGTCGTGTGACTCATGCAGGAGCGCAGCCCAGAAGATGCACACCCGTTTTGCACTGGGAGATGTTGGCGGGGGGAGGGGTATGGTGGCACCATTCACATACCAGAAACTACAGCAGAGATATCCACATTTTCAAAAATTAGGTCCATGGCTTGGCTTTTGAAAAACAGGAGAGCTGCAATTATTAGCTAATTGGGAACCACTGCTGCTTATCTGTGTGCAAGTTCATTTCTCGCCCAAGAATGTCTAGTTGTCTTCTCCATTCAGTTTGGCAAGAAAATATGTCTTAAGTAGCATGTCTCTTCCCACCCCCCACCCCTTTTTCTTTTCTTTTTTTAGCAATTGAGATTCTGGCTGATGTGGTGCAGAACAGCAGCTATGAGGATTCCCAGATTGAAAAGGAGCGGAATGTCATCCTTCAAGAAATGCAAGAACTTGATGGCAGCTTGTCCCATGTCGTCTTTGATTACCTGCATGCTACAGCTTATCAAGGCACTGCTTTGAGTCGGACTGTTGAAGGAACAACAGCAAATGCAAAGTAAGGAGAGCTTATTTCCTGGCTAATAAAGCGCATCTGAAATCATTTCCCCTCCACTGCTAGGTTATATTTTATGGAGGTTCTTGTTTGAAGTAAATAACTGAAATAAATGGTAAGGTGTATCATACAATACATAAGGTAGCAAGGGCTTTAACAGAAGCAAAGAGAAGGTGTGTATTTCCATGGCGAGCATAGGATACTTTATACCAGGTTAGAACGCTGGTCTACCTAGCTCAATATTGTTGACACTGATTGACAACAGCTCTCCAGGGTTTCATGCAGGTGACATTCTTGGTCCTACATGGAGATGCTGGAGACTGAACCTGGGACTTCCTGCATTATTTTAACAGATGTTGAAAAGAAGAGGGATAACGTCTTTTCAACAACAGGACTAAAAGCTTAACATACTAAACTTTAGAAAGAAGTTGCAATTGAAAGCAGATCAGTAGTGCAAGATGTTGCCAAGGACTTGACAGTCTGTATTTTTACAACTTTTATTAAGAATTGATCACTGTTGTTCCCGTTTTCCAAATACAGCATTCTGGGTGAGAAAGAGTGGCTTGTCTAATACTTACCTTCTGAGCAGAGATCCAGATTGGCATCTCTTCAGTTCCAAGTCCAATGAAATTATTCTCATGTTAATATCCATGTGACTGAGACATTGATTACAATCCTGTGCACAGTTATACATATTTTAGAACCATTGTGTGTTTTTTTAAAAAAAAAACAGGAATTAAGATTGCAGCTACTATCTGTTAGGAAGGAAAGGCAAGGTCTCCAGAGTGCTTAACATAGGAGTACTTGACTTGCAGTGGTGTAAAAACTGCACAAGAAACTCATCTCTTCATATTTAATGTATTTATTGTATTTTCATTAGGCATTTGTCCTGTGCAAATCTAACAGAATATGTTGAGACTCACTACAAAGCCCCTCGCATGGTCCTGGCAGCTGCTGGAGGTTGGTACTAGTTTACTGTTAGGAATAATTCATCTTTCTTAGACTCGTCTGATGTACAATTATATACAACTTCAATAGGATTACAGTAGGGGCCAGCATAGAGCAGATGGCAAAATATCTCAAGTCAGATCAGCCCATCAACTTCCCCTGGTGGTACTTGCAGTTCCTTTATTTCACTGACCTTTGTCAGAATTTTTTTTGAATGTTTTCTGGAAGTACACACTACACCCTATATATGCTTAACAACTGGTCAAGGAAGCTTAGAATCAAGACATGGCTAAATCATATTCCATGTCTTTTGAGTCCGTGTTATGAACTGAATGGACCACATTCCCAGTTTTGTTCCTGCTAGTACAGCATAGTGAAAATGAAATCAATAGGGCCTAAACTAACAGATAGGCCTGTTTACTTTTTTTCAGTTTCACATGAAAGCAGATAAAATATTTTTATGTAGTAAAAGACTTTTGAGTAGATAGACTTGGTGAATAAATTTTCATTGGGGTGGGAGAATTAACTTTCCTGTGACAATTTGCACTGCGTAAACTTCTGCTAAACTACAGTGGTGCCTCGCAAGACGAAATTAGTTTGTTCCGCGAATTTTTTCGTCTAGCGAATTTTTCGTCTTGCAAAGCACGGTTTCCCATAGGAATGCATTGAAAATCAATTAATGCGTTCCTATGGTCAAAAAAAGTCCAAACAAAGCCAAATTTGGTACAACAAGAGTTTATTAAGTGCTCTTTAAAGTCACACATACTGTAAAGAGCATTTCAAAATTCAAACCCAGAATTTTTTTAAAAAAACAGCAGAGTGGCCCAATGGTCACAGAAAATCATAAAAATGCAGAAAAAACCCCACAAGCTTCCAGATTCTTGCAAACCCCTCCCCAACTGTTCCCCCAGCCACCCAGCACACAGAAATTCAAATCCAGATTTTTTTTAAAAAAACAGCAAAGTGGCCCAATGGTCACAGAAAATCATAAAAATGCAGAAAAAAACACACAAGCTTCCAGATTCTTGCAAACCCCTTCCCAACACCAAGTCCTTGAATTCCAAACACCCCAACCCAAAATCCAAACCCCCCCAAAAAAGTTTTAAAAGCTTAACTTACCAAATGGCTGCAAAAGAAGTTTTGGAAAAGCTTCAAAAATCACCAAAGTCTTTAAAAACCTCAAAAAAGGCTACTATGTACACTGCGTTCTATGAGTTGCTCCTCGAAGTCAAGTCGCAACTGTATTAACGGTGTTAAGAAAAAGGAAACAAACTTGCAAGACGTTTTCGTCTTGCGAAGCAAGCCCATAGGGAAATTCGTCTTGCGAAGCAGCTCAAAAACGGAAAACCCTTTCGTCTAGCGAGTTTTCCGTCTTGCGAGGCATTCATCTTGCGGGGCACCACTGTACTTTTGTCCAAAGAGCTATCAGAGAATAGATTTTAACATGTTATGCTGCTGTCAAACAACAAAAAATATTTTTTGTATTCTTTCTCGAAAACAGAAGCCATTGTATTGTTGTCACTCCTTTTGCTTTCTTTACCAGGGGTCAGCCACAAAGAAGTCGTGGACCTTGCCAAGCAGCATTTTGGCAACGTTCCCTATGAATACAAGGAAGACACAATTCCCATTCCTCCGTACTGCCGCTTCACTGGGAGTGAGGTAGAGTCTTAAATACTTGGCATTCTCAACAAACAGAGAGTGAATCTCAGAAAGTGTCGATTTCACTTAGGCAGTTCTTAATAGTGATAAAATAGTTTGCCGACTCCTTTAGTTTAGCAAAATTGTATTCTAGTCTTGAATTCACCACCCCAGAATATAGCCTCCCTCGCTCCTTTTTTTGTCAAACCCCTCTTTTTGGGCAAACTATTGTAAGAGGCTGCTCTGTATTTATACATATTTTGAAGCTGAAAACCCAAGTATAGGATTAGAATGTGCAGGCACAAAGATCCCGCATATGGATTCCTGTGCCCCCCTATTGTTTAAATGTGCTCTGCCCTCTTCTGTGCCATCTATCAGCAATATGTGGTGAGAGAGAAGAGTGGTGAGAGAGAAGAGTGCAACAGTCTACTCCTGAAACCTGAACTCATTTCTCATGTGTGTGTTTTTCCAGATCAGAGTCAGAGATGATGATTTGCCTTTGGCTCATGTTGCTATTGCAGTGGAGGGACCAGGCTGGGCCAATCCAGACAATATTCCCCTTCTGGTAGCTAATGCAGTCATTGGGCGATACGATGTTACTTTTGGTGGTGGCAAGGTAAGTTCCTATGGGACTGGGATATCTATTTTGCATTACTTGTAACAGTCTCCTCCCACATGTATTTCCATTTTGTATGCTAGCAAAATTATACACCATTTTGCAGTTTTAGGTAGATGAACCCATGGTGTGAAAATGTGGCCTTAATTTGATGATGTGTTTGAGTTAGTTGCACATGAGTTAAAATAGCAAAGTTCAGGTAGACTATCATCATCATCATCATCTATTACTTGTACCCTGCCCATCTAGCCGGGCCTCCCCAGCCACTCTGGCCAGCTTCCAAGAGGATATCAAAAAACACAATAAAATATCAGACATTAAAAACTTCCCTAAACAGGGCTGCCTTTAAATTATCAGATCACCAAGCATAGTTCCAGATTTGCTAGGCTTCTCTGATGCTTCCACTATAAAGGAATGCCAAATCTGTTTAAACTGTCTGGAGGCTCTAATCCTTGCTGAAATCTCAAATTATGATAAAATCAAAAAATGATATTCTCCATTATAGCTATATGCTTCCAATATTTTTGTTTCCATTGAAGAGTGTATTGTGGAGATTGTATTTTCAAAAACCATAATTCCTGAATAGAGAGGGATTCTATTCAGTGAGTCTCCTCAAATCTAACACGGTCAGGTAAACATGAGTTGCCTGGAAAATGATTCTTGCCTTTCACATTCGGATATGCAGGTCTCCGGAAAAGGATAGGCTTACGGAAGGCAAGATTACATGTCTTGGATTTAAAGTCTCATTGAGGGAACTCAAATAATTTAGAGTTGATCATCAGTTCACTACATGCTTTTGCTGCTGGTGCAGTGCTTGAGTAGGTCAGCGTTCAGGCACTTTGAACAGTCAAGACTTCTTGATGTACCTGTTTGTGCTATCTTCATGCACTTAGACAATTCAGCTACTGCTAGTCATGAGAATAGAACCACAAACTGTTGTGTGTTTATCCTTGACTATCAACATGAATATAAATCTGAGAATGTGCTCCTTGATGTCTTTCTGGCAGGTGTCGACGAGGGTTGTAGCTCGTTGTATGTCCCTTGCATATAGAAACCCCAGGCTCAGCCCTTAATATCTCCAATTGATCTGTTTCTGGTTAGGGTAATTGAAAATGGGACAAGTGAGACAATGGTCTCATTCATTGTATTCAGTCTGGTTTTTAAAAAACAAAAACAACAGCAACAACTAGTGCCCCAAATTTGGGGGGTGGAGAGAGCAGTGACTGCAGTGCAACATGAAACTGCTTACTGAGCAAGGGAAGGATTTGGGATTCTCACATGGCAAGTTTGCAACAAACTCCAAAGCAGTAATTGCCAGGCTATCCCCTTTGGTTTTTTGACTTACATTCTCATAGTATCTGTGCAACTGAGGAACAGTCTCTGTCACAGAGTGCAGGTGGTTTTCATCCACAGTCACAGTGGTCTATGATGTCTGTGTTTTCTGCTTCCTTAATTTTAACTTCTTGGTGGGTTTGGTGGGCAAACCAGATGGCCATAACTGGTCATAATTATTTTACCTACAGAATCAGTCAAGCAGGCTGGCTAGAATTGCTGTGGAAAACAAGCTGTGTCAAAGTTTCCAATCCTTCAACACGTGCTACTCTGACACAGGTCTGTTCGGTTTCTATTTTGTTACTGATGCTTTGAATGTTGAAGACACACTGCACTTTGCCCAGGGTGAATGGTGAGTATGAGCTCATTGCCAGCTCTGTTCCTACAAAACTTGCACTGCAGGGGAGTCAGTACATTGAGTTAGCTTTACAAAGACTAGGTGTAGACAGGACAGTACTGTATAAGGCTTCACAATGTATCTCACTGCAACCTATCTATGACACGTGCAAATCTCTTGGGGCCATAGGTATTGAAAATGTCAATTAAGTCTATTGAGGAAGAAACATCCATTACATGTGTTATATAGAAAAGAATATGAATAACATTGAGGGCTGATATACAGACATCACCTCATTCAGGATATCAACTCATTTGTCCATGTTTGTGCTGCCTTTTGATCACTTCTTATATGGCTTGCACCTCTCAGGTTTTGTCTACTGATTAGTAACCATAGTAAAGATTTAATATTGAGCCTACGAAAACATGAAAGGCAGAGTCACCTAAAAGTGGTTGGCATTTGATTAACATTTCCCCTCCGCTTCCTGTGCAGGATGCGCCTCTGTACCAGTGTGACCGACAGCGAGGTGAAGAGAGCAAAAAACATTGTTCGTAACACACTGATGGCTCAACTGGATGGTATGATTTGTTTTAAAAAAGTTGGGGAGTTCCTACTTTGCACTTTCTGAGTGGATCTTTGAATGTTTCTCCAGGTGCCTGACTCTCACTTGGACATAAAGCCCAAGCTATTTGACGTCTATAAATTCTAGTAAGCTTTTTCCTGTTACCTGTCCATTGTGTGCAACCTCTGGAGCAGGAAGGCTACTGTTGGTAACGCAATTATCTGCCCGTCAGAAACGACACAGTCTTTCTTCTGCTCCCTCTTGTCTTTATCACTTGGTTCAGATTCGGAGCTTCCTAGATGAGATCCATTTGTCTCCATGATAGAAAATAAGTGGAGCTGACATGAGATTAAAATAAGTCTCAACTATATGAATTTTAGTCCGCTTGCATATGGTTAAGATCATTACCTTGGATGAAGCAGAAATATGTTATAGGAACCATCATCTTTGAAGAACCAGTCCTTCCCAGGAGAAAAGCAGGGAGTGTCTCTTAAGATAGTCCTGGGACTCAATATGACACTCCAGATACTTCTATCTGACCCTTGATAATGCCACTTGTTTGCCTGGATTCTTGCCTCCGGCCAGAAACAAGTCTATTCTATTGTAGCTTTCTGAAATGAATTTCTAAAAAGACCATATAACAGGGCCTGTTATATGGTGCTGCTTGCATAGTCTTACATAATGTTCTTTACATCTTAAAACACAGCTTAAGGTTTCCACTGACAATTGACAAATTCATATATTCCAGGTACCACTCCTGCATGTGAGAATATTGGAAGCCATCTGCTGAACTACGGACGCCGGATATCTCTGGCAGAATGGGATTCCAGAATTTCTGTAGGTATCTTTATTAAATGAAAGGAGAAGTTAAATATACTTGCATTTCTGGAACATAATGCTTGTCATTGAAAGCTGGACCTTCTGCATAGTTCCTTTTTAACAACAACTAACCTGTTTCCCCAAAAGTAAGACATACCCCCAAAATAAGACCTCCCCGATAATAAGGCCTCTCCCTGAACATAAGGCCTCCCTGGAATATGTGTATCGTATTCTTCTTCATGGAAAAATAAGACATCCCCTGAAAATAAGACCTAGCACATCTTTTGGAGCAAAAATTAATATAAGACACTGTCTTATTTTTGGGGAAACAGGGTAGGTGGTTATGTTCAACTTAAGTATCTGTACAGCATATGTAACCACCTGCTCATCAGCAGTGAACTTAGAGAACTCAGGAAATCAAGCCTAGATCTGGAACCCTGATCACAACATACAAAAATGTTTAGTAAAGCGTGTTGTGATTCTTGAAGTTCAGTGCTGGCATGTTTGAGGCTAATTGGACAGGCGCTGCAGAAAATTATGAAGCTTCCCTATGTATCTTGAGGGAAAGACATTGTAGATGATCTTAGAAATCGCTGAACCATGTGAGATCCTTCCAGCTTGAGAGTTCTGCCAGCCATGACACTTGGCTAGCAGTCTGCTGGGTAGTGGAAAAGTAATACCTCCGACTTTATTGATTGAAGTGTAATCCTCTGCTTTTCTCTGACACTTCTAGGCGGTTGATGCAGCAACAATTCGGGAAGTCTGGAGCAAATATCTCTATGACAGATGCCCAGCTGTTGCAGCAGTTGGTAAGTGGTTATGCCTTGTATGTTTTCATCTTCTTGGGAGATGAAAAAGGACATAAATGGTAGCTGCTTTCATTAGAAACCTTGGTTGCTGGGGGGCGGAGGGTGTTTCATAACACAACTTACCTATTTTGGCCTTTATTTGGCTTCATCTCTGTTTGAGCTGCTTCAGATTAGCCATGCCAAATTAGTCACCTGCTGCATTTGGCGAATCAGGTTTGATCTGAGCACTTGAGGCAGTACAAGTCTGCACGCCACCCTTTTTACATCTCCCGTTACGAGGGAGCTACGATTTTAACCGAGAAGGGCTCTGGCAACATTTGTAAAATGCTTCATTTGGGGTCAGTTTCATTTATGCAACACTAGCAGGTGGGCTGGCTCGTTGTAGCAGCATTCCTGCATCTTTGACTGCCAGCCAAGGAAACGCTTCCCTTGGAAAACCTGCCTGAACAGCTTGGTTACTTAAAGGAGCTGGTGATTCCTCCATTGCACACTGCAGTCATTAAAGTTTCCACCTAAGTCTTCAAAGCAAAGCTCTTTGGAAGGGGCTTTCCAGACAAAACTGGGAGTCTATAAAATCCCCTCAAACACCATATTGTCTGAGACTTGGATTTTGCCCTGTTGTTGAATCAAACATCTACTATGGGGATTTGGGCTCTGAGGAGCCGAGGACAGAGAGACACATTGTTACAATTGATCTTAAGCCTTTCATAGCCGTCGGGTAAGACTAGCTCTGCTTTAGCTGATTTAAGACCATAATAGTTTTAGTGTGGATTAGAGAGGAGCGGGACAGCAATGATGCCAGATGTTTTCCTGACTGTGTTTTCTAATGACCAACTCTCTTTCTCTCTCAGGTCCCATCGAACAACTTCCGGACTACAACCGTATCCGCAGCGCCATGTACTGGCTCCGTTTCTAGGCTATGTTGTATGCAGAATGGAAGCGAGGCAGCGAGGCTAATGAAGGGCCCTCCCCTCTGGGTCTGTTCTTGTGGGTTTCTTGTGTGCCAGTGGCAAGATGGGCTCCATGACTGCTGTACAAACATTCTTCTTTATCGTTGTGTAAGAGGTGCGTCCCAGAGAGCTAAATAAATTAAATTTAAATGGATTTGGCATCCAGTGTTTATGGCTAAATTGCAATGGAAGTGACTCATGGGGGCTGAGGGCATTTTTCTTCATCTTTCCAAGGAGGGAGGACTTTCACCGTTTAAATCTTGCTTACACTTGTCTCCAGTATCGTTTAACCCTCGCAACAACCTCTTTAAAAACTTTGTGACCTGCGCTTTGCTTTAGCTTATGAAAGGAGTTCACAGGGAAGGGAGGGGGGAAGCCTTAAGCAAGCAGGAATTAGTGTTTTTGCCTTAGTGGGAAACTGTGAGGCTTCATTCCGTTTTTTTGCACCAAATAGGCAGGAAGAAGGAGAAGGTGGCATGTGGATACAGTGGTACCTCGGGTTAAATACTTAATTCGTTCCGGAGGTCTGTTCTTAACCTGAAACTGTTCTTAACCTGAAGCACCACCTTAGCTAATGGGGCCTCCTGCTGCCGCCGCGCTGCCGGAGCACGATTTCTGTTCTCATCCTGAAGCAAAGTTCTTAACCCGAGGTAGTATTTCTGGGTTAGCGGCGTCTGTAACCTGAAGTGTATGTAACCTGAAGCGTCTGTAACCCAAGGTACCAGTGTACATGGATTTCTACTGCCGCTGCCCCTTTCCCTGCTACTAGAGGAAAGGAAGCACTTCTTTCCTTTTACCTAGAGAGCAGAGTGGTGGTGTGATGTTTTTCTCCAATGCTTTTAAAAATAAATACTGTTACATAGCCCTCAGCTGTGTTCCCAGAGCAGTTTACACAAATAATAAGATTGTTCCATTTCCACATTTAAAAGTTTTTTTTAAAATCCTCCCATAATATATATTTAAATACGCATTTGCTCAAGAACTTAAATTTAGATACACATTTTGAGACAAACTACTAAGAATTGTCACAACATTCAGAGCAGTACGGAATCTAGCGGGTGAAAAAGCAGCAAGCCAATCATTAGTTTTAGCAGTACACAGATTGGGATAGTTCACTTAGGAATTTGCAACTATCGAATCATCAATAATTTTTACCCTCACAGTGGACTTATTCAGTGGCTTTGCATTTGGTGGTTTGTTTCGACTAGATGGCAGTCCACATGTTGGAAGAGGGGGTTATTCATATATTGATTATGTGGATCAGAAGGTGCAAACCTCCAAATTCAGTATCTTTCATATGCTAGGAATATGCAGAACATGTATTTCTAAAAGCCCAGCTTCTCTTGTGCCTTTTAAATCCCACACTGAATCCAGCAAAGTTTCTCCACAAGGTGGCACTAGTTTATTACTTTTAAACTCTTGCAGCGCAGTCACTGTTAATGTTTTATTCTTGGGTTACGTATCCTTGGAAGTTCCATTTCATTTCTAGACGTTGCCCTGACAAGTGGGTTTAGGAATAATGTCAGAGCTTCCAGGAGTTAGTCATAGGACTTGAGACTAATCCAATAAATAAACCATTTGTGCCGAATCTGGGTGTTTATTTACAATCGGTGTCTGAACCTTCGGTTTATTAGGCAAGTTTGAAATTGTTAAAATGTTCTTGCTGAAATTTGTACTGAAACTGTCATTGCAAGCTCTGGCTCGTTGAATCTGCTGCTAAACATCTAAAAACTAACTTCCAGGGCCAATAAACCATTCCACCTTAGTTTATGGGTATAATTTTGCCTTAATCCTTTTTCTCCCGGTTGGTGTGTTCCATTACAGCATCTTTCTTGTACAGCACTAGGTGAACAAAATGCGTGGCCATACATATGGTCTCAGAGCTGAGGTGGAGGAGTGGACTGGTCATTTTATAGCTGTCAAGATATCTCCTACCTTCCCTTAAGCCTCCTGACATAAGACAGGGGAGGTTAATTTGGGGGGTGTTGGAGGGGTCAAGGGCCACATTAGCTCATGATTAAGGGCCACATGTTAAAGTAGGCGTGACTTTTTTTAAAAAAAAAGGACATTTGGGGGGAAATTGGGTGAGGGTGTAGTACAAACCTTTTGGCACTATAGCAGGAGATTATTGAAGCAGTCAAAATTAATTTTATTTAATGACAAGTTGGAGGGTGCTGGGTTCAGCCCATGGACCATGGGTAACTTCCCTTCTTTCTGTGGGGTACCCCGCAACAAAATATTCAGCCACCTGTTATGATCCTGCTGGCCTTCCAGCTGAATCTGTAGGTCTCTCACTGCCTCAGATAATGTATTTAACCAGGACTGA
The DNA here is from genome assembly GCF_964188305.1 of Podarcis bocagei. Lineage (NCBI taxonomy): Eukaryota > Metazoa > Chordata > Lepidosauria > Squamata > Lacertidae > Podarcis > Podarcis bocagei. The sequence continues at coordinate 47,754,773 of NC_138126.1, read as the reverse complement.
GTTTTTAAAATGAGACCTGAGGCCTCCTTAACCATCCCTGATGTGAGAGAAAGAGTTTGCATGCAAATGCTTTCATAAACGGTTTCAAGGCATTAACCCAGTCCTCTTCATCAATCATTGAATTTGTTGAACCAATTCCTCTGCACCTGACAACTCAGTTTGGTCTTCTTTGCCATTTTTTCCTTCCTTTGCTCAGTGTGATTGCACCATTATTGCCTCGTCAGTTTTATGTGCAGTGTCAAATGAGACCTCTTTCCTGCATGGATGGGAAGCCAACTTACTTTATTTCTTCTTACCATGTTTGAACCTTTTGTTGCATCCTCTCACTTCAATTCCACTTTAGGAGCAAATACAAGTTGTGATTTTAGCTCTCCTCTGATCCAGGAAGTCTTGGGAACTGGAGCAAAATAGGATTGTGTGTCCATCTTGGCTGCCGCCAAGCCACACACACACCCCAACTTACCCTAAAATCCAAGCCAGCGACTTCCGTTCGTAAATCTTGCCCATCTGTTTGACTTTGGAAATATAGGTTTCAAACGCTTATAGCAGCTTCATTTTAGATTATCTTAACAGAACTGAGTTGCCAGAAGGCAGCCAATTGCTAGTTGCCATTCTCAGAATGCTAACTGGTGTCCAGTGACAGCAACTGGTAGCATTTTTCAGATAAGGAGATGCATGCCATTTTAAAGAAGTTGACTTGAACTACAGTCATACCTTGGGTTGAAGTTGCTTGAGGTTGAGCGTTTTCGAGTTGCGGCCCGCTGTGACCTAGAAGTAATGGAACGCGTTACTTCCGGGTTTCGCCGCTCGCGCATGCACAGTCAAAATGACGTCATGCGCGGAAGCGGCAAATTGTGACACGCGCAGACGCGGGTTGTGTGCACTTCAGGATGCGAACGGGGCTCCGGAACCAATCCCATTCATATCCAGAGGTACCACTGTATTGCTATCTGTCTTCAGAACACAGTACAGAGGTAACATTTTATATTTGATTGCAGGAATGTAGCACACACAATACACCCTGTTCAGCTTTAACCAGCCAAGGTTTGCATAATTTCCAACGCATACTAGCTTGAATTTTGTGGCCTTATACTGCTCACCAGCCTAATGCAAGTAACATTGCTTGAATTCACCAGCTAGCAACTGTGCATAAATCTGAGTTAGGGATACAGAGGGGTTGCTACTGGGGACATGCTGACATAGAAATGCAGGCTTGCTTGCTTGCTTCTCTCAGTTTGCAATGGAATCTTGCCTGGAGCCCTATTGGGGGCTTGCATTTTGATCATCCCCTAGTGGGTTGCTGAGTCACTGGGTCGCCAAGTACTTGCTCTTGCTGGTTCAAGAATTCAGCGCCCGGAGGAGACGAAACTTTAAACTGGCTGGCACACTGCTTCTGCTAAATGAGCCACCCAATTCAGCTCTTCCGTTCATTCAGGGACAGCTTTTATCTGAATGAATCTCAGATTTGGAAAAGAGCACGTTCAAACCCTTGCATAACTACTCTATCTTGCATACTTTTCTTCCCCTGCTTCTTGAAAAACATGAGGCCACCTGCTTTCTCCTGCACACCTTTTCTTTTCATGCCTCTTGTTTGGAACAGGGGACAAAAGAGGGGAAGAAATGCTCTATGGGACAGGAGGGGACTTTTTCACAAAAATTATAAATGGCTGCTTGAGTGACCTATTTGATCCCTCCTGCAGACAATGCGGGATTGTTCCTGCAATGAAATCTGCGAAGCTTTGAACCTAGGTAGTTTTCTACCATCAGGTGTTTTCTCCAAACAATGTCTTTCTAACAGTATATTAACACAAGCTAAACTGGTTCTTTGATCCAAACCTAGCAAGCCTCCCACTGTATTCTGAAAATTGTGCAGGTACATCAAGTGGTACCTTTTGACCGATCCATTCATTGTATCCCTTCAGCAGCTTAGTTTGCTGCTCCTTACACACTTGTGTGTTTATACCACTGTGGGAAAGAACAGCCAATCTGTTGTCCTCCAGATGGTGCTGAACTTCCTGAGCCCGGATAATTGGCCAGTTGTCCACTTTAGATGGGGCCGTGCTCTCCTTGGAACAGCAGGTTCATAGTTTAGACGTGCTCCTGGATCCATCTTTGTTGCTGGAGGTCCAAGTGACCTCTGCCTAGGACAGTGTTTCCCAACCGGTGTTCCGCGGCACACGAGTGTGCCGTGAGACATCGGCTGGTGTGCCGCGAGATGCCTGGAGGGAGGCGGGCGAGTCGGGCGGCGAGAGGCGGGGCGGCGGCGGCGAGGAGAGGCCGCGCCTCCTGCTGCTGCCTGGCGCTCCTCCTCGCAGCCGGCAGCGCTGCCTGGGCGCCTCCGCGCGACTCTGCCTCGCTGGGTTTGGTCTCCCAGCAGAGACGGGTCACACGCGCACCTCCCTCCCTCCCTCAGCCTGCGCGGAGGGAGAGCCAGAGAGAGGCATCGCTCCTGCGCGGCGGGAGAGGGAGCAGCCGGAGCGATGCCCCAAACGAAGGCATGGGACCGGAGGGGAAATCCTCTCCGAGGAGGATTGAGCGCAGCTGAGAGAAGCCTTTCGAGGAGCTGCCGTGTCCCCTGGAAACCCCCTTCCCAGCTCTGCCTGCCTGCCTGCCCAAAGCTTGGAGGTTCCCCGGCAAGGGGGAGGGGAAAAACTTTCACTTTTGTGCGTCCCTCCCGGCGTGACGCTGCGCGCTGACGTCACGGGGCGGGGCTTTAATGGTGGTGTGCCGCGAGATTTTTTTTCAGTAAACAGGTGTGCCGTTGCCCAAAAACGTTTGGGAAACACTGGCCTAGGAGTCCCTTCTACTAGCTTCAGCTGGTAAGACAGCTACTGTCGTTTCTGGACCTTGATAACCTTACCACTGTCATCCATGCGATGGTAACCTCCAGGCTGGATTACTGCAAAGCGCTCTATGTGGAGCTGCCCTTGAAGTTGGTTCAGAAGCTGCAGCTGGTGCAAAATGTGGTGGCAAGGTATCACTAATGTGTTATCCTGCTATTGAAAGAATGGCATTGGCTGACCTATCCCAGGATAGGTTCAGTGTGCTGGTTTGGGGTATAAACTCCTATAAAGCTTAAGGCTGGGATGCCTGAAAGATCATATCCCTTATATACCCAATTGATCACTACACTTTGCAGGTGAGGGTCTCTCACAGATACCATTTCATCAGGCGGTCCATTCTGCGCAAATTAGGAATTGGGCATTTAGTGTTGTGGCGTTTACCCTTTCGAACTCCCCTTGAATATTAGACAGATGCTGAAGACCTTCCTCTCCCAGCAAGCCTTGTAAATTGAGATCTGCATCTGCACTGGGATTATTATAAGCAGTTTTTAGAGTTTATCCCTTGTTTGCCACCCTGGTCTCCTTTGGGAGGAAGGGTAGGCTATAAATTTAACAGCGAGTAAATAAAATAAATAAAAACCTCCTCTTTAGAGCAGTCAAGAACACACAATCTGGAAAACAGGAGATCAGGGCAAGCATTCCTCCAACTGCTTGCTGGGGGAACTCCCAATCCCGGGTTTAGCTCATTGTTTCGACTTGTTTTCAGGGTGAATGGTTTTACAGGGGTTGTAATTGAAGTGCTTTCAGCTCCCAGGTCTACAATGGAAGTTGTAAGGTAGGATGTGCAGGGAGTCTTTCCCCTTTAGAACAAGCTGCTCCTTTGATATGTGAGAAGTACCTGCTTGGAATTCTCATCTCTTGCCAAGTGACACTCCATAGCAGCCAATTGTCTGTAATTGCCTCACCTGAATTAAATTACCACCCCCTCCCCACTTGGGAATGGCTGTTGATGCTCATCATAGCTACAAAGCATTGCTTGTCCTCAAGGAACCCTTCCACCACAAAGAGCTGCCTGAGATTAAACGAGAAGGGCTGTCGCTCAGCACCCTTCCGGCTGCATTGGATCTTCTCCACCTACCTGTATTCTTAATTTGATTGGTACAGGGGAGAGCTGTCCCTGCCTCGGATAGCAGGGGATAGAACGCAACACAAACCTGAAACACATTAGCATGCACACAGTGGCTCCATGTATATTGGCAGTGCCTGGTGAAATAATTGCGCCCCTCCCAAGTTTGTGGGCATCGTGCGGGAGGCAACAGGCGGACTTTGCTGCCTGTGTAGTTACTTATATTTGTGACTGTGGGGGGCTGGACAAGTCAGGGTTTCCCAACCTTGGGTCTCCAGCTGGTTTTGGACTACAATCCCCATCATCCCTGACCGCTGGTCCTGCTAGCTAGGGATCATGGGAGCTGTAGTCCAAAAACAGCTGAAGACCCAAGGTTGGGAAACCCTGGTCTAGATGACCCTCGGACTCCCATCCAACTCTCTATGAACCAAGTGAAGGTCCTGTTCTTAAGCAGCACCTCAGCTATGGAATGTCCTTCCCACTGAAATGTGACTGGTGCTGATGCCAATAACATCTATCTGGCAAGTATCAGAACCAAATCCCACACTGTCTTTGCTTGCTGTTCCCTTTGGCCACACCCACATTTAAAGCCACACCACCTTAACTTTCCCTAAAGAATCTCAGGAACAGTAAAGGGTGCTGGGAACAGTGCCTTGGTGAGTGGTAAAGATCTGTTTTGTTTGTAAGTATCAGTAAATATGGGAAAGAATATAGGAAACAGTGCCTATGAACCCCATTTCAGCAAGGATTCAGGAATCCACTGCTTTAAATGTGTGGCATGGATGGGACTGTTACAAGTGGAAGATGATTTTGTAGCATCTGGTGTACACTAATATTCAGGATGAATCAAAAGCTTGAGGCCTTTTGCTATGTATCTCTAGATCAATACCAATCTCTCTAGTGCTCTCTTTCTCTTCCAACCTTTCCCCCTTTTGTTGGTACTAAAGCACTTACTACCACTAGCATTCTCCCCCTGCTCTGATCCGCAACATTAACAAATGGCAGAAGAGGGAGCATCTGGGCTTCTTAATATCAAAAAAATTCTCTGTCCTGGCAGGCAGGGTCATTGCTTCCTTTGTATATGTAGAGTCCAGATGTGCAGGGTTTGGCAGCGACATTTATTGGATGCAAACATTTCCCAGCATGACCTCGTGCGCAGTTGTGTCAGTGACCTCACAGTTAACGGCTGTGAGATCTGATCTAACCACCGTACATTTGTAGCTTACGCTCCCAGACCTTTTCCTTGCTATGACCAGCACTTGGGCATTCATGGGAAAAGATCCTAAAACAGATCTGTTGGGGGGGGGCGAGAAACAGAACGAGAAAGGTGTTAATGAATTCTTGGCAATGACAGGTGCCAGACCTTTTCAGCAGGCCTGGAAAACCCCAAGCAGTGCCCACCCCCTGGCTGTGCAACCAGATGTGCTGCCCTTGAAACAGCTGAGCTGGGTGGCACAGTTGCCTATTTGGGAGGAGATATGAGGTCATCTCAGATGGGGCTTTATATGGGAGGGGTTCCCATAGTGACAGACAGAGGTTCACCTTAGTAAGGGGTAGGGTGGGTAAAGTTCTCATTTTTCCATCTTCTCTGGAGCAGGCATTCATCCAAAACACTACAAAAATCAACAGAACCAGCCTTCAAGGGAAAAACACCCAGGGCAAGCTGCATCATGCCAGCTGCACAAAGAAATGCTCCCTGGTCCCAGCACAAGCGTATCGGTGCTGGGCTCCAGGGGCTGTGCACAGATTGTCTCTCTCTCTCTCTCTCTCTCTCTCTCTCTCTCTCTCTCTCTCTCTCTCTCTCTCTCTCCCCCCCCCCCCCCGTTTGCAAGCCTGAACCCTTGTAGAATAAACTGGGCTGGATTTGCAGGGAAGGCTCGGGTGCTGTTGGGCAGAGAGCTCTTCCATTAGAGGGGTGAAGTCAACAGGCTGCTCGCTGATGTGAAAAATGGTGATAGCAGCAGCGCTGCAAGTCTCACTGATGGGCACTGGGAAATGGCAGACTCCCATGACCTGCAAAGAAAACAATCAGTGTGAAAATGGAGCCAGTGAAGGAGCTGTAATTTTGGCTGGGTGCTGTCGCCATGCTGCAACGGAGCATGTGTCAGTGATGTGTGAAAGGGCAGGATGTAGGAAATCTCTAGCAGAGAGAGAGTTCTTCTGCACATTATAAGACTGTTTACAAAGGTTGCATGCCACTCCTAATCTCTGCCAAGCAGTAGCAAGATTCCAGGGGGTTCCAGGATTGTATTTCCATTGGCAAAATTGAGGGGCAGTGGAGCCTAGTTTCTTTAAGAAATATGGTTTCTTGTACACATATTTACACCTGGAGGTTTCAGTGGAGGGGGTATAGACCATTATGTTCCAAGAGTGTTTCTCCTTGCCACTCTCATAGCTTCAGCAAGCTTGGGTCTAGAGCAGCAGTCAGTCCTAGCTCCTCATCTCTTGGTGCAGCCTCCTCCAGCCAGCCCTATGATGGCCTTCCATACTTCTTCCTCCTTGTTCAAGAAACAGAGGTGAGAGGAGTCTGGGGTCTCTCCCACAGCAGCACACAAGCTTACCCTCTAAAGGAAGCTGATGATGCTATTCCGCATGTACCTCCGAAAACAGCCTTCTCAAATGTATGCATGTATCATTAATTTTATATTTCACCTTCCCTGCTAGGAGATAACACTCCCCCTCCCCATTGTATCCAATGACCCTGTGATGCAGGGTAGGTTGAAAAAAAGTGACTGATCCCAAGCCATGCAGTGAGTTTCATGATTGGTAAACCTCTCTAAACTAAATAGCACCAAAAGCTGCAACCTTTCCTTATAGGGGAGTTTGAGAACTCTCAAGGGGATGCCATCCAATTCCAGCAATTTGTCCATTTCTATTTTGCCTATTAGGCTGAGTGCCTCTGTTCCTCCAACTCCCATCCTACAATAGTCTGTTCAGGCAGTGGAAAGAAAGATGCAAAGAATCCATTCTGCTGGTGTTAGGGCAGGGATGACTGTTAAATGGAATGCTCTCCTTCACCAGATGTGATCTTTACTGTGTTTATAGAGCACAAACCCAGATGGAGCATCTATAAAAGAGGATCTTGAGTGCAGGGAGAGGAAGAGGAAGAGAGGACCAGGTTTAGGGCCTAGTGATTTTTGGAGCCTTCCTGAAATCTGCTTTCCCACAGCAGGGCTGAGGACACAGAGGGCATGGGTGCTGGCTCCCGAAAAGCTATAAATATGCCTCTTAGCAGCTAGCCTCCAGTGAAAACATGGGGCTGTGCCAGGGCTTGGTTGTGGCATCTGAAAAGCAGGCTGGTGTCATGGCACCAGGCATGAATAGCCAGGGGCTGTTTTGCTCAAATAAGGCAATCAACTCACCCAGGGAAAAGCTCCAGATTCCCAGGCTCCTAACCAGTAAGTCATGATGGCTGTGTTCTTCCTCCAGTGACAGAGGCAGCATATATTATTAATATGTCATATAATGCCAAGATGGCGTCTTGCAGATTCAACCCAGGCACTGTGAGAACAGGGTCTGAACCTGAAGGACCTTTGGCCTGATTCAGCTCCTCTTATGCAGTTAAGTACATTGAAAAGGTCCATCTTCATCTCTCTCCCCGCTTCCACTTTGAATGCATCCCATTGTCTTCCTCCCAGAGTGTTCTTTCCTTCTTTCTCCCACCTCGTCAAGTCCTCATTGCTTTACCCATTCTGTCTACTCTCTTTCCTCATCGCTCTCGCAGCATATTGTGCATCTTCACCCATTCTGGAAGCGAAGCATGGAGCTGCAGATAAATCGATGCTCACTTGACCAGTTCAAACGCCTGCCAGTAGGCGGCACATCAATGTGATTGAAGGTGCATTTCCCTGGTTAAAACGTCTCTGACTTTCGAGAGGACCCACATGCATCCCTACAGTGGGTGTTCTTTTGGAGGGTGGGCGGAAGAACATGGTTTCCAAAGTCTGGGAACACACAAAAATAAAAATATAACGCTAACATTGTTGCACAAACCAACAGCTGTTGCTTCAAACCTGGAAGGGCTGTGGCTGAGTGGCTGAGTGCATGGTTTGCACACCAAAGGAGAGACCTCCATCTGAAACCTTGGAGAGCTGCTGCCAGTTGGTGTCAACAGTCCCGAGCTAGATAGACCTATGGGCTGACTTGGTATAAGGCAGGTTCCTCTGTTTCCCAGGGTAAAAGGTGATCTTAGAACTTTTAATGTTATGCTATAGGGAAACCTTGGTAGACTGAGAAACTCCTAACCTGCCCCAGCCTGTACATCATGGCATGCAGCCTGCCTGCATCTCCTTGCCACCAACTTCTATCCCATAATCCTATGGCAACAGAGATAGGAAGTATCACTCCTGATCCAATCCATCCATAAAATAACCCCGTGTTACTGCACAAAACAGGAGTGTAGGCACACAGACCTGGTAAATTCTCTTGTCTTTACAGTGGATTCCAAACCAGTCATGGGATTTCGACTCTGCCCAGGAAAAATGTGTGACTGGCTGCCCCGACCCACTTGCTTCTCAGATTGCCTGTTGTGAACCTGGCAAGGGTCTGCTGGAGACTCCAGAGCAGAGAAAAGGAACTTATGACCTTCCAGATGTTGCAGGACTACAGCTGCCCTCATCCCTGACCATTCACCATGAAGCCCGGGGCTGATGGGAGTTGGAGTCCAGCAACACCTGGAGGACCACAGCAGGCTCTCCACCCCTGCTCCAGGGATGGATGGATGCTCTGCTAGAGAAGCAGGGGGAAGGCAGAGCATGAAGCAGCCCATCCACGAGTGTGTATGTGAGAGAGTGTCTCCACTCTGGGCAGTCCTATTCTGTTTGATTTTAGCTGCGGCTGGGTTTTTAGCATAACCATATGGCTAAGTGTTCCTGGAGGCAGTGGGAGGATGATTTGGCTTGCGCAGCATAAATATGAGCTGACCTGCTGTTCGTAACTTTTCAAAGGCAGATAAGTCTGAAGCTGTCGGAAGCCAGATGCAGGGTCCCTCCCCCATCCCCTCTGTTCAAAGAGATCCCTGCAGAACTTTTGCCAAGGTCTCCTTAACCCACCAACCCCCTCAGCTAGATTCGTGTGCTGCAAAGGGAGAAACCCCCCTTCTTGGCTCACGCAGCCTAGCTGCTTTCTCCATTAAATGCACTTATGATACTCATTTTTTTTGTATATACAGCTGGCCAAGTGCAACATCCAGTTTGGCCTGCTTTAGCTACCGGTCTGTCTGAGAACAGGGTCTTCTTTGGCGCCAGGGAGAGAGAGAGAGAACTCTGGCTTGTGGGCATCTTTGAGGTTGAAAAGGAGAATGGAGCAATAGCTTGATGGGGGATGTCACACTGATGGTCAGAAAGCTAACGTGCACAAGTTCAACTGGTTGGTAAGCCTGCCTCTTGTTTGTTTCCTTCCCCTGCAGCACTTGGCACAATCCTCTTTGTTGCGGCCATCTGGATTTGCTTTACAAGATGTATGACTTGCCTTTACAAGATGTATGACTTGCTCCGGCACAATGCATGAGGCTCGCTTGTCCTCTCTGCTTGCTGATGGTGATAATGCAGGCTAATCCATCCGGGGTGTTGATTGAAGAAGGTTTTTGTCAATGGGATGCCTGGGAATAGATTGACCATTGGATCCCATCTAGCAATAATGGGTGGAATTCAACACCACACTAAGCTGAAGTTCCTCAGCAGACTACAAGTGATGCTAGTGAAATGGGTTGTGGAAGATAAGGAGCTGGAAGTCAGCATGGCTCTCGTGACTGGTTGCTGTAGCTCCGATACTTCCTGCTGCACAACAAGCTTCCTCTAACGCAACTGTTCCACTGGATTTTCATATTATTCTCAGCCTTCTGATAAGGCAACAGTCCTTGTGTTTGGTGGTCAGAGAGGGTTGAATCTGGGCCACGGTAATAGCAAAACATGATGGAGTTCCATCACCCACATTCAGTCACTACAATGGGAGTTGGGGAAATAATGCCAGCTCCCAGGGCCTGCACGGGACATTTTGCTGCCAGAGGTGAAGCTGGAACAACTGGCTGCTGAACCTTACTTCAACACTGGTGATGAGACAGTGGCCACATGCACACCATATATTTAAAGTGCATGGCCTTCCCAAAGAACCCGGGGAATGGTAGTTTGTTAAGGGAGCTGGGAATTGTAACTCTGGGAGGCGTACACTACTATTTGCAGGGTTCTTTGGGGGAGGCAGTGTGCTTTAAATATAAGGTGTGGATGTGAGCAGTTCCTCTTTGGCAACCACTCGTAGCCGAGTAAGATTGTCTTCTGTGAATACGGTCTTAATAGTGAATCTGTAGGTGACTGTGGAGGCCAGTTCTGGATCTGCACATCCTTCCACAGTGGGGACATAGGTTTCTGGGTGGGAGTTGATCACGATGAGGATTTGCCAAATGTGCCTTCCTCTTAGCTTGTTTCTCCCTTTTGTCCTGAGTTTGTGCTTCTTTGAAGTCCATGACACCTTTGGTAAAGGCTGTTTTCCAACTGGAGCACTCACAAGCCAGTGTTTCCCCGTTGTCGGTGTTTATACTACATTTTTAAAGATGTGCCTTAAAAGTGTCTTTAAACCTCTTTTGTTGTCCACCGGCATTACACTTCCCATTCTTAAGTTGGGAATAGAGTTGTATCCATCACTGCACTTGAGGGCAGCAGGTTGACTGAATGGTACACACAATTTAGTTCTCTGGACATCTGGACACTGCTACCTGCCCTCCAGCTTTGGTCCTGAGGCAGCTGTCTCCCTCTTGTCTAATGGAAGAGCCAGCTCTCATCAGTCTTGCATATCTTTAATTCTTTCACTGTGGTTTGTGAACCAGCTGTTTTCCTTTCCTTTGCACATGCTTATGTCTTGACCTTTGCAAAAGGTGCTGAATCGGAAAGCCGTTGATTACACTGAAGATGCAGCACTCCTTGAGCACATGCCTTGCAAAAGTTTCAACATGCACTTAAGCTCTTTGTTCCAGACAAAGTTTCCTAGAGCAAGGAAGCTGAGTGATGGATCGCAAAGAATGAGCTACTACAAAGATGTGGACTTGGCTCTCAGGACTTTGCTATGTCAGCTCTGTGGGCCAGCTGCTGGATAAGACCAGGGTGCTGTGACTCAGAACCGAGGAGGCTGTTGAGTCATGCATTGCGGATGCTCAACCACAGCCCACCCAAACCTGAGTGAACCCTTCAGGGATTCAGTCTGGGAAAAGATCAAAGAAGCCGGATGCAGTCAATTTCAGAGAGATTCAGAGATAATATCTTTTTCTGTACCTCTGACCAGCTTTATTGCTAGCCCCACTCTCTGCTGCTTTTCCTGTGGAAAGGTGACAGTACGGAGAGGGTAGATGGACACTGGCTGATGCCCCACATGGGAATCCTTCTGAAATGAGAGAGTCAGGCCGGGGTGGGGTGGGGATTCAGAGCAAGGGAGCAAATTTTGTGCAGTATATACTCTCCCAGCCTCATCAGCCACTCCCAAGCCATTTATTTTAGATTAGAAGGCTGCGTCGCCAACATGCATCTTCCTCTTCAAAACATTTCAGGACAATGCCGCAGACCCCATTCCATCCTGTACCGGCCACTCAGGGCTGCTTCCCAAAGCACATTTTGTCCTTGGAATCTGTTTCTGAGAACACAAAACACACATATCATGTCAATTGCAAAAGGCACCCTCATGTCAGGTCTTCCTTCCAAATACGTTACATTTTCAAATAATTTTAAAAAGGAATATGCCATAGATATTTGATCCCATATTTTATTAACCCATTGACTGCCTCTCAAGCAGTTTACTTTAGGGGGCCTTCCATCACATCCTGGGCTGCCGAAATCCAAGAGGCAGCCATAACGTAGGACAGGAGATTTGGGATGTCATGCACTGCCTATGCTGCAAGGTACCATCAGGGCAGGAGTCGGGGGTCCCACTCAGCACAGGGAATAGGGCTGGTTCACCACATGTTGAATGAAGTGGAGTGACACACACTATCCTCTAAGATAATTCAGTCCAGAGCCTAGTTGCCTATCTGCACCACTTGCGCCTGGCCTTGGAGGCAGAGTCCTGGCCCCTTTGGCTGCCTATGACACAGCTCTGTGGAGCATGCCCGCCTTGAGAGACAGGGTTTGTCTGCAGTCCTTCTAATTCAAAGTGTGCCAACATGCCCTCAAGGGGCTGGCAATTAAGCTGCCTTTCTGAAGAGGCATGAAGCTTCCTTGTTACGGTCTGATAAATGCTGCATTAGTCATATTTCGATCTGGGCCAAGTGGGATCCGCTGCGGTTGAGGAGCCCAGCTGCTCCTGCCCTCCAGCCACTGAGCTGCAGAGTTGCCTGCCTGCCTGCCTGCCTGCCTGCCTCCTACTGCAGATCTGACCCCACCTGGTGAGGCTGAGCCGCCCCTGTCTGGTACATCACGTAGCGCTCCCAGGGCACAATGTTAGTCAGAGGTGGTGTGCATTGTGGTTTCTCCACTTTTCCAGACTGCCGTGAGCACGGGTAGTCAAAGCAGCTCGTTCTCCCCCCTCTTCTGTCAAAGACTCTTTGGCAGAGGATCAGTCCCCAGAGTCCATTTCCGAGCAGAGGCAGCTTTAGGGGGAGTGCAGCCAGTGTCAGAATCAAACGCAGGGAGCCCTGCAACTGCAATTTAGAATGGGGTGTGAGAGATGGGGGCACCAAATTTTGGCATCGCTCAGGGCGCTGCTGGAATTTGAGAAGCCAAGGTCCGCCATGGTTCAGAGGGTCCATTCAGAGGGCTGAGAAGGTGGTTGAGAGGACCCTTGAACATCCTGAAGCCATTGTGGGGTTACTTCAGTGTTCACCTGGCTCCAAATACAATCCACATTTCCTATGCGGATTTGCTGTACATGCAGGTTCACACGTATGCCGAGTAGGTAATGAGGCATCATGGGCTAAATCAGAAGCAGCCAATGTAGTGCCTTCCAGTTGTCATTGAACTCCAGCTCCCATCAGCCCCAGCCAGCATGATCAGGGATGAAAGGAGTTGGAGTCCATCAGCCTCTGGAGCATAGCAAGTTGGCTATCCCCGGGCTAAATTCTGAACAAATACACACTCAGCCCACCTTCTTAGGACATTAGTTTGGTTGTGTGAATTGGCCCTTGATCCTTCAAACTCAAGAGTCCAGACACCCCTTTGGCCCCCGGGATTTGCCAGTCAGGTTAACTGCATTGTTGGCATAGATTTAGTGATGGAACATCTTCTCCTGATGTACCTCTGTAATGACACACAAATGTATAATTCATTGTGTGAGCCTAGGCTGTCTCAGGGACAGAATGACATCACAAACCCTGAGTAGTCAAAGCATTTTCACTCTTAAGATGGTGAGTCCAGTGGCTGAGGGCTGGTGCCTAAAAAGGGAGCTGCTGGCCTGCTAGGTAGGTCTTCTGTGTGCTGCCACAGGAGGCATCTGGAGACCCAGCATAATCACTGTTGCACCTGCCTATGACCAGCGCAGAACCATAGGTCCACATACATACAACCTTGTTTGCCTGCCTCTTGCTCCCTTGTGCTACTCTTGGCATTTTCAGCCTGGTCAGAAACAGACAAAGGCACTGCTTGTTATGCTGCGAGTGCCCAGGCAACCTGGCCTTGGCGATGTCTAACTGGAGCCTTTTCTTTCTAACTGCACCTCTCCTTTCTCCTTCGGCTTTGCTGCTGCAAACGCCTCCCACCCTCACCCCAAAGAGCAGCTGGAAACAGAACGGTGAGCACGCCTTGGCCTGTTCCTTCTTCGAGGTAGCAGTGGAGGAGGGGAGCAGGGCAAAGGAGGAGAGGCAGGGAGGTGTGTGTGTGTGTGTGTGTGTGTGTGTGTGTTTGTAGCAGGAGAAAGCTCTCTGGCTCTCTTTGTTAATATACATTGGATTCCTTGGGGATGAGGCTGGCTCTGCTCAGCCATGTGGGTGGTCGCTCACTTTGCATCTTCCTCTCAGCAGGAAGACGGGGAAAGCCTGGTCCAGATGTAGGAGAGCTCTAAATGGCAACCTGCTCTGGCCAGTCCCCAGCAATTGCCTCCCTCCCTCACTCCCACTTTCAGTCCCTTGTGGAATCTCAACCTCCCGCTTCTTTTCAGGAGGCTCCAGCAGGCAGGATGGGAGCTGAGCCCCTGTTGAGCAAGGGTGACATCATGCAGCCTCCGCCAGGAGGGAGATCAGAAGAGGAATTTAAAAGGACTGGCATGCTTCGGCACAGAGAGATTTCACGTAGGGCGTGCCCATGCATCGTACCCAAGAAACCCCCCAAGTTGGGGTGGGTGATTGTCAGTGTCGGGTTCTATCAGTTTCTCATGTTCCCACTCTTACTTCTCCACATTTCCACTTTTTTTTTAAAGAAACTCCTCAGCATTTTTGTGCAATTCTCTTGCAATTTGCACCTTTTTATCTGCAGTTTTACCTAATATATGTATTATTATTATTTTGCAAAGCAGTCTCCCCTAATATAATGCATTTTATATTCTATTTTCACCGATCTATGCATTTTTTGTACACATGACATGGCTGGAGGACTACACTGCAAAATTCTGAGAAGTACAGTTTCAAAGAATAACATTGTTCCAGTTTGTGTATTTCTTCCAGAAAGTACTTAGGTTGGTTCACTTTTACGTGTGAACTGAATCAAAATTCTCCCTCAGGAGGGGTGTCTGCTTTTGGGGGAATTGTAAGTTGTGCAGTTGCTGTGCAGTGATGGCCTATATGAAGGAAGTAGTGGCATAGTGACAGAAGGCTTGCACCTCATCAGTTTTTTGTTTCGTTTTAGCATTGATATGTGCTCAAGACATTTTGCTGCCTGAGGCAGAGATGGTACCCCCTCATTTCTGGCTGACCTGGCCTCTGATTTCAACCACACCTTTCATTTTATTCTGTTGGCAACATCTGTCACAGAGCATCTGTCATATGGTGTTAGAGTGGAACTATCAAAGAAACTGATGCACATCATTGCTCCTATGCAAAAATATGAGTATGGACCAATAAATGCAGCAAAATGGTGTACACACCAGTCTCACAAATGCTGCTCCAATTCTTATTCTGGTTTCAGGTTACTGTTGTGTGCTTGATCATAAAGCCAAAGGAAGATTTTTAACAAAGGCATGGGTGAGTCCATGCTAGGCTTTTCTTCTGGTAGAGTTCCAGGTTCCTATTCCATATAATTCAGTGGAGGAGCAGCTACTTTGCCTGCAGGAGGGTGCAGGTTCACTCCCTGGCACCCCCAAGATAGGGCTGAGAATCTCCCCTCTCTGAAACCCTGAAGGGCCACAGTCATTCAATGTAGACAAGACTGAGCTAGGTGAACTAATGCTCAATTTAAGGAGGCTTCCGGTTTTCCTATATATGCATCTCCTCTCAACATCCCAGATGATGCAGCTCCAAAAACACTGTAACTATTCCATAATTTTGCCCAGTGGAATTGATTGGCAGTAGGTTTGAGACAGACCTAATGCCTGATTACCTTCTGGGATTTCCTGGTGTCATGAGAGCCACTGGATTAAATGGCATTAAAATGAGGTCAAACAAAGGCATGAAGTACACCTGTCCTGTATGAGAGCTAAGTGCCACCTCCATGAATTCCAGATACTGGAGAACAGGGCAAAGCTGCTGCCTTTGAAAACATAAGAAAAGCCTTAATGGATGAGGCCAAAGTTCTCACCGTGACCAATCGGATACCTATGGGAAGCCTGCAAGCAGGACTTGGGCACGAGAGAACTCTCCCCTTCTGTGAATGCATCTCAGGTGCATCTGGCTGGCCAAAGCTGGAAAAAGCATGCTGGGCAGCTAAGCAGACCCAATTCAGCAGGGCACCTCTTATATTCTTATTGCACATGATGCCAGAATCCAATGCTGCCCAGTGCAGTGTGTGAAGGAGACTGCCATCGCAGCTGACATCTCTTTGGAACGAGGCTCTGCCTCAACAATCACAGTGTCTATTTGTGATGTATCCTTGCAAACCCATGCCAAGTGCTGGCTTGTCTCCTTCATATACTGGCTGGCAGAGGTTCTGAAGGATTTGTACAATGGCAGAGAACAGCCCAAACATTCATAGCCTGGGGCCCAACCTGAAGCTTTTGCGAGGCTCTGGGGTATAAATTCGCTAGTGATTTTGGCAAACAGTGCTATAGCATCTATTTTTTCTTTTCCTATCAAAGAGGTCTGTCTTACCATTTTTATTTTCTACCTATGTCAACCAGGTGAAATGCCAAAAGAATTTATGCATACACTGTGCTTTTTCAGTTAGTCGTGATATCTATCTTGTGTCAGAAGCTGAGCAGCGGGAATCATTCCATTTGTAATTTAAGCGTTAATCATAATAAAAAAATTCCTTCCAGTAGCACCTTAAAGACCAACTAAGTTAGTTCTTGGTATGAGCTTTCGTGTGCATGCACACTTCTTCAGATACAGATCTGAAGAAGTGTGCATGCACACGAAAGCTCATACCAAGAACTAACTTAGTTGGTCTTTAAGGTGCTACTGGAAGGAATTTTTTTATTTTGACTATGGCAGACCAACACGGCTACCTATCTACTACTTAAGCGTTAATCATGTTAGTGTTAAAGTCAGCTAACAAAGAGAGGGAAGGACTGCGTAACAATGAAGCTTATTAGCATGATATTCACTGAGGCAGCACATATCCTGATTGGCTATCTAGTTCAGATGGAGTTTTTATCTCTGAATGTTTGGTTAAATGTCTTTCTGCTATGTACAAGGCCTGAACTAAGAAAGACAAAATCTCTCTTTTTATTTCTCCTCAAATTATAGACTAGGTTTTATCCACACACACCCCTTCAGATTCCTTGCTAAAGTGACATTGGACTTTATTTAAGGGGCTTTCCTAACAAATGTAACATCCAGGATCAGAGGCAGAACACCTCTGAATACCAGCAAATGGAGAGGGTCATTTCCCTCGTCTCCTTCTTGTTAGCTTCTCAGGAGCATCTAGTCACCCAATGTGAAAAGCAAGTTGTTGGATTACATCAGGGGGCCGAGGGTATGTTGTGCAGTGGTGATACGTGGATGTCATGACCCAGGACCCAGGTGAATGTCATGGCCCAGGACACACACCTAGGTTCATACCCTCTGTCACAGAATATGTGACCTCAGCCTGCTAAGTGCTGAGTCTGCATAAACATGTTATCACAGCCACAACCACAAGGTATCTGTGCCATTGCCCTGTATTGGTAATGTGTTGGAAATATAATCTCTCTCCTGCCTGTTTATTTTGCAAGGAATTCAGTGCTGCCTTGAAGCTCTAACTGTGTGCTACTTCTCCCTGCACCCCTTACCTGTGAATAAGAAGGTGCATTTCTGTATTTTGCGGGCATAGCACCCATTGTGGGCCTCTCTTATCAGCTTCCAAAGCAGAGAAGAGCAAGCTAACCTTGAGCAAAAGAAATACTGGGAGATCTTCAAAGAAGAGAAACAGTAAATTCTCCTGACCCAGACAAGTCTTCATGCAGCAGATAGTAGAAAAGCAACATTTTGTATGAACTTTGCTTAAAGATACCTGTTGTCATGGTAATTATGGGCAGGCTGTTCTGACCAATGAAATTTGTTTTAGGGGTCCACAAGCTATCCAGGCATTCTGTTATCCAATCATATTACTGAAAAGGATCATGCACAAGGTGATCATGCATATAAATGTTATGAAAGTGTCTTGAATTTTGTATTTGGGGTCCAAAATTTGGAGAATTCCTCTTGACCATTTATTCTTGCTGCAGCCTGCAATAAATATGATCTCTTTCTATGACGCTGCTGTCTTTATTTGGCTAAAGAGGACCGGCGTGTTTCCAGACTCCCTTTATAGGGTAACAGCGGCACACTCACAAACCGTAACACTTTGCTGCCATTTGCCACCACAAGCACCTGCTGTTTCAGGCAGCTGCCTCAATTTGTCTAATGGTAGGGCTGGCCCTATCCAGAGTGGATTGCTGCAGTCTACATCAGGCTAGGCTTTTATGGTCCAAACAGACTGTGATATGTTTACCTCTTTGGAGCATAAGAGACCTCAAAGCTAGTATCAGAAACCACAGCAAAACATCTCCTGAACCATTCTAGATTGATCTGAACCCTTTGGAGAGCCAAGCAGGCAGTAAAATACCTGCCTCCTTGATGTGCTGGGTGGTTTCCCATTCATGGTAAGCCTGCACAGCTCTAGCTCAAAGCTGTCCTAGATGAAGCTATGCTTGCCTTCCTTTCCATGTATTTCCAGAAAGGGCCTGAAACTCGCTGGAAAGCAGCAGAAGCTGTAACTTCAGCCAAGATCTCTACAGCACGTCAGGCCTCTGCCCAACTGGAATTGTGATGTTCAGCACCCGTTCTGCGCTATTTGACAGAAGCAATGGTGAAACCAATCTGTGGTTATCAATCCTTGTTTTTGCTTTCCATGTGAAGAGCCAGCTCTGGTTCCTGGCTCCACTAGGCCTCGGGGGGCAAAACCACCATCTCAGAAAACAGACCTGTGGCTTATTGCCATTTCTTTGTTGTTCCCCTCAAAGAGGGGCACCCCACATTCTTGGCCGAACCAGGCTCAAAGGCATGTCTGAAAAGTTAGGTGGTTTTTAATGCTTTATGATTTCTGTCCCTCAGCTAAAATCTTTCTTAACTCTACAAAGCAGTCTCAGATACAGTTACATCTGTTGTGGAGGAGTGGAGAAGGAGGATCCAGGCAATGGCAATCGGAAGATTTTTTTTTAGGTGTCAAGGGGTTGAGTGGGCCTGGAATTGTTGTAGGCCTGTTTTTTCACTGTGTCTGGGATAGTGGTTTGGCCTCAGGCACAAGAGCCTATGGGGAGGGAAAACACTGTGTCATGGAAACATCTAACCTACTGCAGAGTTTAGAAGCACAAACTTCATCTCAGCTGCTCTGAGGCCTTCGTAGGAACATAGGAAGCGGCCTCATCCTGGTCCATCTAGCCCAATATTGTCTACACTGACTGGCATCAGCTCTCCAGGCTTTCTAACAAAGAAGAAGCTGGGGGGGGTTGAATCTGGGACCTTCTACATGACAAGCAGGTGCACTGTCACTGAGTTATGATGCTTCCCTCTTCGAAACTACCAGGCCACCTCACAATTTCTGAAATGGACTCCTTTCATTCCCTACAGCAGAGCTTTCCAAACAACAATACAAAGACCTTGTAATTTGCCTCTGCACTATCATTGCAAAGCCGGTATTCACAAGTATGACACTTTGCACTGGCTGAAGAATTGACACATAATAATAGAGTTTTAAGGGGTTTAGCATTTTAAGCTGACAGCCTTTGTACCAAGCTGCATTTTACTCTATCTCTTGTAAATGCAGGCTTGTAGAGTATTTGGCTTCCTACAAGAATCATTTTCGAAAGACACCTTGATTATAGAATAATAGATTTGGAAGTGACCCAATGGTCATCTAGTCCAACCCCCAGCCATGCAGGAATCTCAGCAGAGATTTTCTTTCTATGATAGTAGCAATATGTCATTGCTCTCTTACTCAGCTTTATGAAGAAGGATCACTACCCACAAGAGGATGCAGGGGGTGGAAATGTAATGTCTGTGTTGTGCATGACCTTCTTTTGTTTTGTCTGGCAATATTCAATTTTATTGTTTGCTACTCTGGAAAATACGAATAAACAATTTTTTTAAAAGGCAGCCACAGATGGAAATGAGTCAGAACTGGAAAAGACAGTCACAACTGGAAATTGTGTACAATGACCTAATGTTAAGAACTAGTAAAAATTATCTGTCTTCACTGATCATTAAGAGAGTTCACCTAAGCTAAAACCATAGAAATATAACATGAATAAGTGCAGAATAGCCCTAATGTTTCAAACCTCATTCCCAAGAGATGATGTTAAGGATAGTATTACTCTTGCAAAGTACAATGGTACCATGGTTCTCAAACTTAATCCTTTCCGGGAGTCCGTTCGACTCCTGAAACCATTTGAAAACCAAGGCACAGCTTCTGATTGGCTGCAGGAGCTTCTTGCATTCAAGCGGAAGCCACGTCAGAAGTTCGGCTTCCGAAAAACATTTGCAAACTGGAACACTTACTTCTGGGTTTGAAGCATTTGGGAGCTGATTTGTTCGGGAGCCAAGCTGTTCGAGTACCAAGGTACCACTGTACTGACATTCTGGAGGCAACCCTGGTGAGTGTTGTGCAGTTACCCTCCCTGGCTGCCTACCTTGCTTTTATTTTCGCTCTTTCCCCTACATGTGCTGCAAGGAGTGGGTGCAGGCTACCATTTCAGCGCTTGCCATACTTATCACTTGCACAGGGGCGTGGGGCAAAAATTCCCCTTGACGCTTGGCAGGATCAAGCTTGCCCAGGGTGAAAGAACTCTTCTTCTTCCTAGGATAATCTGCTCAGAGTCTGTATGGACTCAAGACAGCAGCCTGGAGTATCAGTGACTGCTACTTCCTTCAAGCACCCACATTATTTATTGCTTTAGCTGTCACCCTTTGGCTGCTTGTCTCCTACAGGGCCCAGTTCGAGACCAACAGGAGCTAACGGGAACAATCCCAGCATTGTGGGGGAACTGAGATCCCGTCAGTTGCTGGCCTGGCACTCCAGTAACATTCCTGGAGCATGTCCCAGCAGGCCTGGGGCAGGGCAGAGATTCCACAGCTCTTTTCTGCCTATCTCCATCCAGGGCACTGAGGCACTCCTTACTTCCTCAGCTTGCTGACCTCTGCACAAGGTCATTCTCTTCCCCTATGAAAGGAGTTAGCTGGCTGGCAGACCCCCTCTCACCAAGAATGATGAAAACATAAAGAGTTTCCAAGGCAGGGCAGGTTCATTGACCCTCAGCTGTCTGCATTCATAAGCAGCCAGTGCCTTCCACTTGTGTGTAACTATGGAAACCACAGGGGGAAACCCTTAAAATGCATTAGCACGTCACTTCTCTCCTATGCAGGATTTGCCAGTGTGCTTATGGGGGACGCGAGTGGCACTGTGGTCTAAACCACTGAGCCTCTTGGGCTTGCCGATCGGAAGCTTGGTGGTTTGAATCCGCGCGACGGGGTGAGCTCCCATTGCTCTGTCTCAGCTTCTGCCAACCTAGCAGTTCGAGAGCACACCAGTGCAAGTAGATAAATAGGTACTGCTGTGGCAGGAAGGTATTTCTGTACACCAGCCAGAACCAAAGAATCAGAAACAGAGGGGTAGAACCAATAAAAGTGCACAGTTAAACTATGGAAATTGCTCCCACAATTGGTGGCAGTGATCACTACCAACTTGAGTGGCTTTTAAAAAGGACTGGAGAAACTCATGGAGGAAAGGGCTCTCTGTGACTACTAGCTAGGATGGCTATGCTCTGCTTTTACAGTAAGAGGCAGCATGTTTCTGAATACCAGTTGCTGGCAACAGCAGGAGGGGAAAGTGCTGTTTCGCTCAGGTCCTGCCTACAGGTTTCCCAAAGGCATCAGGTGGCCCATCGCGAGAACAGGATGTTGGACTAGATGGGCCACTGGACTGATGCAGCAGGCTTTCCCTATGTTCTTATTGGATAACAAAAATGATGCAATGGAGCATTGTTGGTACCTCACTGAACAACCTTCTGAACAGCACCAGCCTGAAACATATGATCTGTGTCTGCATACAGCAGAGATGTGCCTGTGCGCAGAAGATAGGCCTGCTTAGCCCACCAATGTGTGCAATTGCACAGTGAGTCTGTGCACACTAGGCTATGCCTCTCATTTCCCTCCCACCCACCCCCCAAACACCCAGCCACTAAAAGGAAAATCTGCTTGCTCAAAAAAGTTTTTTGTTTTTGTTTGCAAATTTAACAAGAGAAAAGAGAAAAAGACGATACAAAATTACAGAAGAGGGAGGGAAATGATGATGATAAGTGATATACAAGTAGTAATACTAAGAATGATAGACCACCACCAGTTCACATTGAGGACAATCTGCTTTATTATTACTGTTTGTTTCAAAGGAATACTGAAAACCACAGAGAGGTTTTGATGACTGTTTTATTTACTGGTAGAGAAAGGGGTGATGGGGAAACTGAAGCACTGCCAAGCGGGGAGCTCCAAATTGCTTGTTATGTATTGGTACCTGTCTTGGTAATGATGGCTTTTAGCTAGCTTTGAACCCTGGGCCCAGAGGCAGGCATAAGGCTGCCACAATCTTTTTCAGGCCAGGCTGATTTTGCCTCTTTTGCCTGCTTTAATACTTTCAGTTATACAGCTGCTAAAGTCGCAGAAGCCTTGTAGGGGAAAAAAGAATGACAGACCTAGAGGGGGAAGCAGAGATGAATAGCCAAGACTGGCTTTCTTCCTGCAACATTGCAGAAAACTATGCCATAAGATGTCAGTGCCCCTATCCATGGGTGTCAGATAAACAGTTCAACGCATCAGAGCTGCAGTGTCTGAAATACAGAACATCTGTCTTGTTGGGCACAGCTGTCATATTTCAAGATAAGCAACAACTTTTAAGAAGAGATGTTTATCAAGATAAAGAGATCTGGCTCCTACACACAGTACCTGCCTCTTCCCCTATCTCATCACAATATCCCAAGCGTGGAGAACCTCACCCCCCCCGAGGTCAACTGTGGCCCTCCAGGCCTCTCTGTGGCCCTCAATACTTTCTCTAGGCCACGCCCCTGCTTTGCATTGCTTCACACCCTCCTTGAATGTTTATCCATGGATGGAATGTGTCCTTGAACTCTGATGATGCCTCTTGCTTGCCTGGAAGGGGAACAGAGAGGGGTGTGAGAGGATGTTTAGAAACTACGTTGCTGTGTACAAAGGAAAAAAATTACATTCGTTGCTCTGCCTACTTTTGCCTCTGCATTCAGTTTGAGCTGGATTTTGCTGGGCAGTGATATTCTTCATTAGATCACATTTCAAGTGCACGTGTTTATTTCTTCTGTTTTGATCACACTGCAACCTGCTACGAGCCCTGAGGATTGGGCGGCAATTAATAAACCAATTCAACAATTGATGTCAGCCTCTTGTTCCTGCCTCATGTCCTGTGGCTTGCCTGAATCTTGCACACATACATATAGTGCAAGGATCTTCATCATGGGATGAGGGGCTCCACCTGCCATTATGTCTGCTGGGAAAAGACAGGGGGCAGAAGGACAGTGGGTGCGGCTGCCGTTGATGCTCAGAAGGGATGTAATTAGGGGATCCAGATTTGCAAACGGGACGCCAGTGTCTGTCTCTGGAGCTCCCTTTAATTTCCCAGCCCCGCTCTGCCTTTAACCTAATTAGCACTGCTGAGGCTTTGCGTGTGGCACCACCATGGAGCCTTGCTCGGGAGGACGCCTTCTCCCCTTGCATTTGGCAAGCACAATCTCCCACCCTCTCCCACACTGGGCCATATCGCCTGTCTTCATGAAAGATTTGCTCATTGCTGTGGAGTTCTTTGCGTTTAAAGGATTAGCACAGAGCCACCCAGTCTCAGCCTACTGAGAGCAAAAAGGCCTTAACGTTGCCTTGAGAAGAGCCACTGGAAAACATATTCCATTCTCTTGGCTTGGTACAAAGGCTGTGTACACACTGGCAGCTTAAAATGCAGCTAGGTCAGTCCTTTTCTCAATTCAGATAGAAGCTGAACTGGGGGGAAACACATCAGTGCGTGCAGGTCCTGTTTTACAAACATTAGCTATGCAAAAATTCACTAAGCTGAACGTGATGAATTAGTACCCAAGCCTTGCTAGGCACACTGCAGATTCAGATATCCTAACAGAGAGCATTTTTTACTTCTTTGTTTCATGGGTGTAGCCAGGATTTTTGTTGGGGGAGGCAGAACCTCAGTCTGCAATGTATTTTTATTGATTTTTATTGATTTGGGGTGGGAAGCTGCCCCTCAATGCCCCTCTTGGCTACATGCATGCCTTGATTACCTCTTGCCGGTTGGCTGAGGAATGGAGGGCGGTTGGGAGCGATTGGACAAATCAGAGAGCATTTTTCTACTGGTCTCTCCAGTGTTTTGTGAGTGGAGGGGGGCAAAATTCCATGTTTGGGATCATATTAGAGTTTTCCCCATAAGAATCAATGGAAATCATTGACTTGTTATGTGAACACATGCCTAACATACCATTTGTAGGGAATGCATTGTGTTTAGCATGTGGGACCTTCATGTATTTCACAAGAAATGACAAAATAGAGACAGGATAGATGGATTGTGGTTAACATCATGAGTACCCCACTTCCCAAACTAGCAGTAGGAATGCCAGATCAGCTGCTCATAATGATTTAATAATTAATAATAATTTATAATATAATTGTGCAAGTGTGATCTTTAAAAACGGATAAACAATTTTGGCTGCAAAATAAGGAAACCAGCAATTAAAGTACCCTTGCCCTAGGCAGAGGGGAGAAACTAAGTAAGCTCCAATTAAGGAATTTCATGGAAGAAAAGGGTTAGGGAACTAATTAAAGGGGCAGAAGCCAAAAAGCAGAAGTCATGTTAAAAAGAAAGCAACCATGTAGAAAGCAACTAACTAAAGGGCCAGGGGAGATGCCTCACTACAGCGGTACCTCAGGTTACATACGCTTCAGATTCCAGACTCCACTAACCCAGAAATAGTACCTCGGGTTAAGAACTTTGCTTCAGGATGAGAACAGAAATTGTGCTCCGGTAGTGCGGCGGCAGCGGGAGGCCCCATTAGCTAAAGTGGTGCTTCAGGTTAGAACAGTTTCAGGTTAAGAACGGACCTCCGGAACGAATTAAGTACTTAACCCGAGGTACCACTGTAATGTTTTGCCAGTCCACACTAGGCACAGCAGACAGGAAGTGCGGCTACATTTTAAGAATCACCACAAATCAAATCTGAAGGGGGAAGAGAGGGCAACACAGAAGACTTTGGGTGGGATTCTGTTATGTTTTACTTGGAGTAGACCCATTAAGATGAATGAGCATGACTATGTAAGGGCCATCAATTTCAATGGGTCTACTCTTGAGTAAAATTTAGTTGAATATCATCCACTGGAATGCAATAGGATGGCAAGGATGTTGCTCAGTGGCATAGCCAACTGCTAGGGCGCCCAGGGTGGTGCACATACCCTGTGCCTGGGGGCAGGGCGAGCCACCCTTGGGGGGTGGGGCAATCTGGGAAAGGGCATGCTGTGTGGAGCCTCTGTGGAGTCCACCTGCCGCTTCCCCCTCGGCTGTAGGGTGGCTGAGGGAGAGGCGGCAGGCAGTCACAAGCCCCACGCTGTCATTTTTGAGCAGCGTGAAGCCTGCAGGTGTCTGATCCACCACGTCACTCCCAGGAGAGACGCTTCGCTTGGGTGCGCTGCAGGCCTCGCAGTAAGTGCCACCCCCACGGTGTGGCACCCAATGTACCCCGCTGCCCCAGCTACGCCTCTGATGTTGCCTAGATTCTCTGGAAAAATAAACATGAGTGAATGAAATATGCCCATTCTGGGAGAAAGAGCTAGCACTGAAGCAATCTGAGAGAACTGGTAAGCCACAGAAATGCTCAGCCAAGTCTTACTAATTCCAACTTTTTTAAAACAACAACAACCCTGAAAAAGCTGTGAAATGGTTATGTGAACTGGTTTTGCTTCACATTTCCCTAAACTACTCTCTGTGGCCACTCACATGTGATGATGTGATTTTACCGAAGCAAAATATTTGTCACTTGACCATTCGGCAGGACAGTGTGATACATCTTCTGCCCATGAATGCAATAATAATGTCCGATCACCCCTTCCAAAGGGTGGGCGGGGTTTGCGACACCATGCGGGCTTCCTGGGACTGGGAGCCACCTACCTTGCTACAGGGGGCCATCGCCCCAGCCCCATCTCAGCAGGCCTATGGGCTGCCTGCTGGGGGTGGGGTGAGGGCCAGCAAAAGGGCCGATGCTCTTTGGCACAGGCTCCCCTGAAATTAAATAAAGTTGTGGCCAAATTTAAACCCATACATTGTTGTCATGTCTCATTTCTGGGGAGGGCCCTGGGGAAAGGGATTTAGCACGTGGGCTCATAATAACAATAATGATAGTAGTAGTAGTAGTAGTAGTAGTAGTAGTAGTAGTAGTAGTAATAATAATAATAATAATAATAATAATAATAATAATAATAATAATAATAATAATTTATTTCTACCTTGCCCATCTGGCTGGGTTTCTCCAGCTACTCTGGGCGGCTTTCAGCAGAACATTAAAAACAGAATAAAGCTTCAAACATTAAAAACTTCCCTAAGACCCAGTAGCACTGTAGGCTCTGGTTATGGAGTGCTAACTAGTAAGATGCACAGCACGTGAATCGCTCTGGGCAACTATCTGCAGTGGAGCTTCCAAGTTCTGATGCTCCACCCCCACCCCGTTTGGTTGTGTGGGGAATACAGCCTACTGCTTGAATCCCTAAAGCTGAAGATTAAGCAATGAAGGCTTTTCTTGGCAGAGCTTCTCCCTACCACTATCACAGAGGAAAGGTCACCAAACACCTTTCCTTCCTCTGGAAAACACCTGTTCTACAACTGTGAGCCTTAGGCAGTGGGAAGGGGCAAGTAAGTGGCCAGTCGAGATGGAGAATAGTTATTCTCCCCTATTATCTGGTGACTGTCCAGCATCCAAAACTCAAATGATCCGGTATCCTTCTCATCTGGCACTTCCACAGGGAAATTAATTTCCTTCTTGGCTCAACCACCAGATTAGTTTTGCAGAAAATGAATCCTGCTTCCAATTTCTTTCCACTCTCCCATCTCCATCTCCTCTTATTTGCTTGACCCTGCCCTTCTTTTCTCTTAAACCGCTTTCTCTCGTCTCTCTCCTTGCCTCTTCTTCTCCAGCCACAGGATTATCATGAGTGCAATTTTGATATTAGATGTTTAATTCCTCGTTTCCATCATTGGCTCTGCTCCAGTTTCAGCACTGCTTAGCTAGGACAAGGACAAAGGAGACTGAAATGCATGGCTAACTGTCAAAGGCAGGCTCAGTCAGGAGAGTCACAGCTTGCAGCTCATCCAGTATTCTTAGAAGAAGAGGAATGCAAGAATAAAGGACCGTTCATAACTCTAAACCAATACATTTCAATGCCATTTTAATGCAGCCATGGCAATTAGGCCGCCCTATCCACAAGGTTAGAAATATAGGAACATAGGAAGCTGCCAAGTCAGACCAATGAACCATCTACCTCAGCATTGTCTACACAGTGGCTCTCCAGTGTTTGAGACTTCCTCAACCCTTCCTGGAGATGCCGGGAATTTAACATGGGACCGTCTGTGTGAAAACAGATGCTCTGCCACTGAGCTATGGCCCTTCCCCAAAGAGGATTCCTGCCAAGACTCTCTTGGTGTTTCCTCTGTTGGAATGAAAATATAATAGAGACCACCCATGTGGGGTAAGTAATAAAAGAATACGCTGGACACATGTCCTTTGCCTAGCATGGCACTGATTTAAGGGTAGAATTGGCAACGGGATGGCCTTGAAATGTGTCCCTAGGCATTTGTGTCCCCATTGGGTTTCCACTGGGACAGGTGGTCACCACCTGTGATCCTCAGCATCCCCTTTCTTGAGTTATGCTGCTGTCTGTGTCTCCACATCACTGCTGTGTCCATAGAGACAACAAAGTGATGTCTGTGTGGTGCCTGCAGCCTCAGATTCCTGAAGTTCCTGTCTTAAAGAAGTTCCTGAGAGAAAATGCATTTCCTCTTGGTGGGGGGATGACTGGAGGGCTTCTTTAGAATGACACCCACTCACCACCCCCAACCCCGATCTTTTCTTCCTGGCTTATGTATTAATTAGAATGGGAGGCGAAGGGCTTGTATCTTATTCACACCTGGTGAGCTCTCTCAATAGAAGGCAGTCATTCTGCCTGGGGCTGGGATGGAGGATTCCTTTCTAAGCACAGGTATGTGAGAGATGAAGCATTTGATGGATTGAAAACAGCCAGGATTGAAGGAATTGTTTGCTGTTCCTTAAAAAAAGGAAATTTGCAACAGTGAGGTCACTTTCATTTTTCTTATCTTGAAAGCCCAGCCTTTCCCTCCACCTCCCCCCCACTTAAAGCCAAAATCGCATGTCACTTTAGGAAACCTCACTGTGCACTCAAGTGTTCATGACCAGCATTCAAGTTTTGTCTCTTTAAATGCCACCACCACCAATACTCATTGAAATACATGAGCACCATTGCCTACTCTGGATGGCACTGGCCCATACTGCTCTGTGACTGGACTCAGGGGCAACCCTATCATGATGTGGCTGGTCAACGTCTGACAGTGTGGACCTCCTCTCTCTCTTCTTTTACCTGCCCGCCCACCCACCTATACCACTGCAATTTTCCTCACCACCATCCCTTTCTCTAATCTTGAAACTGACAAGGTGGAAGGGAAGTCCTTTCAGTTTCGCAAATGCCAATGACGCATCCTTCTGTCTCTCTATTTGGTCCAGTGAAAAACTAAGCTAATAACTTTACCAATTTCACAATGCCCCTTAAAAAAAAGTATTATTATGTTAGCATGTTGAAACTGGCAGGGTTTTCTCACAATATTGCACATTTCCCCCAGAAATGTGGAGTGGGAATGTGACATTTCTGAGCTTCTGGTGCCCCAGTTGGAACTGATCAGCTGAGGGCACTATCTGTTCAAAAATGGCAGTGCTTTCATGGACTGGGGGCTACTCCTAAGTTTTGGTACATGAAAGTGTTTGTTCACATAAGAAAAATACAGAAGTCTTTAAAAAAAAACAACAACCCAAAATTAAGCTTCCGTCCATTGTTTCCCACATAATCAAAGTGTGACAACCAGAAAAGCCAGAGCAATGAGTTCACAAGTTTTTAATTGTGTGGCTTTTAGTTGATTTATAACCTATCAATTAAATTTGCATAAATTGTCATGTGCATTAAAAAAACACACCAATTATTCTGAAGTAAGAAGCATAATTTGTTTTTAGATGCTGTGCAAATGTCATCATCTTAGAAGAGACAAAATGCGAGAGAAAAGACCAGTTCCTTTAAGATGGTGCCGTCTGAATTTTTATGAGTACTTGCATTAAATGAGGTATGTTTTAAAAGATCTGTTGCTTTATTAATTGAAGGTGCCTTTTTAGTCACTAAAAGTTTTTTTTAAGTAATTTACTAATTAAACACTGCAGTCCTTTAAAAGATAACCATACTTAAGACTTAAGAGGGGAGATAAGGAAGAGGGCACATCTATGTGTTACACACGTTTCACAAAGTTCCAAGAAATCTGACCAGATACTATGAAATTTGGCCCTTGCTTCCTGCCTCTCAGAAGTTATATGGTCTATTCCTTTACTAAATCAAGATTCTCAGTCCAAGCCTCCATATGCAAGGCATAAGCAGCTCTCCAATGTTGCAACAGCAGTCTTCTGCCCACAATTATGGCCCTCAAAAACCACAAGTGTTTGAAGAAATCATGGTAGGAGATGACTGATAGTAAGGCATACAAATGTATCCAGGACAAATTTAATTCTGTGTTCTACTAATTTCCAGAACAAGGTGATGCTCAGGTAGCAGCACAACAGGTTTTAGTTTGGGTGTTTCTCCTGACCACAGTACAACTATGTTTTTTTTACAATAAAAACCACTTTTAAAAGGCTAGACCAGATTGTTGTGTGGAATGTGCATAGTGAACCATTCACAACTAGCCATGTTTTCATTATTTTATTCAGTTGTATTATTTCCTAGTAGCAAAGTCCTGGGTTCAAGTCTACAAGACAAGTGAAGGCTGTAATCATAGACACACATATCAGAGTACATTGCCTGCCCTGGACAGCCTTGGATCTGAGCCCCAACTGAGTGAAGCTCTGTTCTGACTCTTTTTTCTGAAACAGAACATGGATATGGAATACGTTCCACCCAGGATCTAATCCCTCACCAAGATTCAAGACTTTTCCTACTGCATTTCCCCAACAGCTATACTTGAAGACACAGCCACATTTAGGGGACCTCCAGACTGGTGTCTTATTGTGGGTGCATTCTGCAAGATGTTCTGGACACACAAATGGTGTATTTGTGGCGGGTTTATTCTGCTTTATTAGTTGTTCTGCAATGCTTCCCCAGTGCTACCACATTATTGTTGTCCGGAGGATCTATAGCTAAACAAAAGTGGGATAAAAATAAATCAGAACATTTGTCACATAAAAAGTAACAGGAATTAAGCAGCATTATAGGACATAACACCGATGGGAAATGAAGCAGCGTGACATCCCCAAAACTTTTGCAGCTGCAAGCAGTATCGAAAGTGGGATCTCATATAATTGCCCTGATAGCATCGTGAGCACAAATACAGTGGTACCTCGGGTTACATACGCTTCAGGTTACATACGCTTCAGGTTACAGACTCCGCTAACCCAGAAATAGTACCTCTCTTATAAATCTGTTCCATTCCATCCATCTTTGCATTAATCTCTAATTTATTTATTTTGTTAAAGCCACATGAAAATTCACATGGAAATATTTATTTACACACTTTTATGTATACAGGGGTACCTCGGGTTACATACACTTCAGGTTACATACGCTTCAGGTTACAGACTCCGCTAACCCAGAAATAGTACCTCGGGTTAAGAACTTTTCTTCAGGATGAGAACAGAAATCGCGTGGCCGCGGCGGCGCAGCAGGAGGTCCCATTAGCTAAAGTGGTGCTTCAGGTTAAGAACAGTTTCAGGTTAAGAACAGACCTCTGGAATGAATTAAGTACATAACCAGAGGTAGCACTGTAATCATGCATGCCTAATAAAAAGGACATCTGGGCGGGGGGGGGGGTGTCTTCAGTCCAGCGTTGTGTTGTTGGGATAAGTCCCTGTTGCTTGCTTCTCAATTTATTGTAGTGGTAGCCATCTGAAAAAAGTAGAGTTGGTCTGACGAGAGAGGCAGATATGAAGAAAACTTATTTGTGTCAAGATCCCAGCTGATGCCTTCAGATAAATTTGCTCTCAAAGAACCGTACACTCCAGCCACTCCGTACACTCTAGGCCTGAGGCCAGATCCCAAACTCTTGGCAGTCCCATCCATTATTTTTTTTAATGAACTTCCCTCATTTAATTGGGACAGGCTGCCCTTCCTTTGTTAATTACACTTCTGAGCAGGAGGCTGTTTCAGTTTGGATGACCGGTCAGAGGAAGGCGAGGAGGTTGTTTCCATTACAGAGCTCAGAAGTGTGTGTGTACTGTGTATGCAGGCTGGCAAACTATGTGAAGGAAGCTGAAAGTTATTGTAAGTGTGTGAGCCTGTGGAACATTATCCTCCTCCAGAGGAAAAAAAAGATGATGATAGTCCTATGCAAGCAAAAACTAATGAGGTACCAGGATATGTTCTTAAGGGTGGATGGGATGTTGCACTATTGTCCCCCTTTTATGGTACAGCCCTCTTTCCCCAGTGAAATATCTTGATCCACCTTACCCTTTAATAAATAAAAATAATAAAGTATGAGCATGCCACTTAGACACACTATGACAAAATTGCCTGCCTTAACACGATGCATTCTAACAACAGAGGTTGGGTTTCCTAGATGCAGAATTTTAGATAATTAATAGCATAGGGTTCTCGACACCCCAATGGCACTGATGTTTTAATGGTTGGTTTTTACCATAGCTTATTCACTGCAATGCATTCCAATTTGCCAGTCTTGCAAGAACTTCTCTCTGCCCTGTTATTATTGTGCAACCAAGTTTTTCTTCATTCTTGCATTAGAGGAAAATGGAGAGGAAGGCGAACTTCTTGTTTCCTTCTCTTTGTGAACATTCTCTTCTCTCAGGCCTCGCTGGAAATGGAGCAGTCTGCAAATCCCCATGTCTTCCTGTTTGTTTTCTTTCTGGTGGTTAGCTCCTGGACAACCTCTTAATTTAACTCTGGAGCCATTTCCCCCAGCATTCGTTGACTAAGGACATTTTCTTTGTCTCTGGTGTCTCAACCTTTGCCATACTTTAAGCTGGGCATGCTAAAGTTCCCCAGATACCCTTGCAAAATGCATGGGAACCAGGATGTGGCAGAACAACTGAGCTCAGTTCTCTTTTGTCCATATCATCTTGCTTCTTTAGAACAGGGATGGAGAACCTGTGCCCCCCCCCCAATATTGTTGGACTCCAACTCCTGTCTTCCCTTAGCATTGGTCATGCTGCGAATTTAACATCACCTGGAGAGCCACAGGTTCCACACCCCTGGTGCGCTTTCTATTCTCATACTTATCCAGACAAGAACAAATGATGGAAGAAAGAACTCTCATCCGTTCAGCTATATCTATGTTCACAACCAATTTCATTTATACTTTGGGTATCCATGATGGAACAGCTCTGTCTGGTGAAATGCCACTCTTGGAAAAGCGATAAGCACTGTTCCTGCACATCCATAGGATAACATTATTTATGCTGCATGGTGATGCATTTGGAAAAATTCTACCATCTCTTGCTTTCATATTCAAAGTCACTAAAGTGGATTGGAGTACACATTTCATTCATAATAAATTCTGAACAAGTTGGAAATGTAAATACTTTTGCAAGTCTGGTAGTGGATTCCAGATAATGTTAAGGAGCTTACCATTAATCCACTTTAAATGACCACAATGCAGCACAATTACTTCTTAACACATCTTAACCTTTTGTGTGCATGGCCAAGAAAGTTAAAAGGATGGTTTCTCACTGTTATTAATAAAGCACCATCAATACACATGGCACATTGCAAGTGGGCAGGTTTCTGACTTCAGGGTTGGTTTTATTAAGAAGCCAAAGTGACATGGATATTTCCTCCTCCCTTCCTAAGCCCAAGCCACCATTTTGCCTTTGTGAAACATTTCCAGAAAGCTTCTTTCTTTCTTTCTTTCTTTCTTTCTTTCTTTCTTTCTTTCTTTCTTTCTGTCTCTTTCTTTCTTTCTCTCTCTCTCTCTCTCTCTCCCACACACACCTGGATCACTAAGCAGCCCCAATTTCTCTTTTATCATTACAGATCTTTCAAAATTCTGCTGACTGGTGAAAACACCAGTGAAATGGTGGAATAATACCCTTTTCCAGGTAAAAACAAATATGCATATTCACATATTGGGAGGGGGAACACCTGGATTATGTAGCAAATGCATCAAAGCCATGCAGCTATCATACAAAAAAAGAGAGGATTGTTTAGAAAGACTCTGAATGATAGTTCTCTGTGGCAGGAAGTAGCAGTATTAAGGTTGCCTTCTTTACAATGAAGGCTAAGGTTAAGCCTAATGAAGGTTAAGGTCTGGCTACTGAGTGCAAGCCCTTACACCCTCTGCTGGTTGTACTGTGTTAGGCTTGCCTATAGGTAGAGGAAAGGAGGGAGGAGTGCTGTCCTCCACCACCATGAGCTGAAATGTTCCTCCTCCTCATGGTTTCCAGGACAAACATCTGTCCTGCTGGGATCATAGGAAGCTGTCAGAGCATTATCCCATCTATCTCAGTATTGTCTATACCAGGCATCCCCAACCTGTGGCCCTCCAGATGTTTTGGCCTACAACTCCCATGATCCCTAGCTAACAGGACCAGCGGTCAGGGGTGATGGGAATTGTAGTGTAAAACATCTGGAGGGCCAAAGGTTGGGGATGCCTGGCCTATACTGATTGGTATCAGCTCTCCAGTGTTTCATACAGTGTTCTCTCCCAGTCCCAGCCCTACCTGGAGATGCCAGGGATTGAATCTGAGACCTTTGGCATGTGAAGCAAATGCTCTGCTCTAAGTGTTGACACCTTAGAGCAGAGACCTGCATGGGTTGTCACCCTGGATATATCCCTTGACTTCTGTCCCACCAAACTGAATGGAGCCTACCAGCCACGCATGATGGCAGGCCATGTGCTTGATAAGCTGGTGCTGCCGCATGTGGCTGGGGGCTTGTGTTCGACTTGCAGGATCAGAAGTTGTGCAGGCCTGCCGGAGTTCTGCATGGCTGGTTTGCATAACTGATGCCAATGTGAGCTGTGGCGATGAGTCACACAACATGACAATTTATATGACCATTTTCAGTGCAAGCAATAGCTCTTTCAAAAACAGACACACACACACCCTCCCAAATCTGGCTATGATACAAGGTCAAAAGGACCTAATGGAACTGCCTGTTCCCTAGGAAGCTGCAGCTCGAGATACTAGCTGGTCACAATCCTGGTGTACTATTGACTCTAGAAGACTGAACCATTATCTAAGTTTGGACGGTTCTTTGCATTATCTGAAGTAGGCTTGAATGTCTGCCTTGAGGGCACAAATGAGGTTTTTTTCTGTCTGAAGTGCAAAAAATGGAAATGCTGACAAGGTCTTAGGCGAGCTAAGACAATACACCAATGTGAAGAAGATGCAAGATATGTTAATCCATGTGGCTAGCAACACTAAGTGAAGTGTGCATGCACACAAAAGCTCATACCAAGAACTAACTTAGTTGGTCTTTAAGGTGCTACTGGAAGGAATTTTTTTATTTTGACTATGGCAGACCAACACGGCTACCTATCTACTAAGTGAATTTTGTGAGTCTTCCTGGAGCCCAGGAAGACTTGGGATCATGTCGATGCCTAAAACAATTGAAAACTGTTTCAGCAGGTTTTACTCATTTACTAATACGAAACAAAATTTAGTTGTGAGCAAAGGAAGCAATCAGCAATCAGTAAAATATTTTTGATGTGTTAGGGAACCGGGAGTTTACATTTCTTCTCTGGGCTCAATCTTAGATTCAGCTCTATTTCACAAAAACAGTTTTTTTCTGATGTCAATTCACATCTTTTTTGGAACACACACAGAGAAGAAAACTTTGTTTTAACATTCCATTGCTTCTTATAATATTTTTACACTGAGATAGGCATAGTTAATTTTAATCTTGCATATGGTAATCTTTACATGTAATTGGCACTTTATTATTTCTTAGATTTTTTTTTCCTTCTGCCAAGATTTATTTATGTATAGTGTGCTGTTTATTTCTCTTTGATATTAGTATGATTATGTCTTTTATAAACCAAAATACATTCAGAGGTCTTCTGCTGATCCATTCAACATAAATATTTCTAAACCCATTGTAGCCTCTCAGGTTCTGCTTGGTCACCACTCTCTCACCCACTGGGGGAAATTATGAATCTCACTTTCACTCATGGTGAACCGGTTTGTGATAAGCAAAGAGATGCCAGAGGAAAGGATAAGGGGTAAATTAGCAAAAAAAGATTATAATGACGTGCATTAACTTGCAATTGCCAGCCAAGGAGCAATGGACACATTCTTTGCTGGAACTAAGATACTGTATTTTTCCATGTATAAGACTAAGTTTCCCCCTAAAAAACAATGTCAAAGATTAGGGGGCATCTTATACACCAATAGTGCCAAGGGTGGGTTGGCGATTCGTGAGTCCCCCAAAATATACATGTGTGAGTGGGTGTGGGTGGGTGTTTTTGTATCAGGTTAGCCATATTGATTCGTATGCTGTTGGTGGATTCTTGTCGTTGTCTTGTTGGGCTGTGTATGTGATAAAGATGCTTAGAAAATTCTGAGACATTTTCCTGGCATGCCAGAAAGTGCTTAGATTAAAAATCCAAGTGAAAATTAGAGAGTGCATTTTGTGATTTTTCCTTCTGTGCAGATGTTTTCCTTTAGCCTGACCCACCCCAGTCTGTACCTTAAACTGTTGTTGAAGGGATGATGAATGGAGATGAGATAAACAGTTTGGGGTGCCCTGCCTCTATAGAATCAACAAACCTTAAATATTTGTGTTGTGTCCCAGTAAGACTTAAAAGAGCTCTTGCTGTTCTAAGCTTGACCTGTGAAAATCAGAAGTGGGAGTGGGAGTGATGTTGGCCCAAAGTAGGGTTGCTTGATGCTTAAAGGTGGCAGGGGTGGGGGTGGGGCTAGAACTGCACATCTAGGTATGTGCATTTACATTATAGGTAAAATGAGGGTCTTCATACAAGAAAGTGATCATGTGCATGGAACCGAGAGATAGTTATTTCAGATGAATGAATAACATGAAAGTGATTTTGCATACATGGCAGGAAATAAGGTCATTCTATTCATTGAATTTGTTTAGGTAAAAACCACTAGAATGTGATAAAGATCTTTCTGTTGTTTTAGAAAAAGGAGAGAATCCCTTAAAAAGACTCTGAGGGGGTTGGGCGATTCTCTCCACTGTCCAACTCAAAAGAATTCATTACATTTTCTACACAGTTTATTAAGGGAACCCATCAAAGCAATGCAAACATCAAGTTACAGATAACACTTGTTGCTCATTTATGATTTGAAAGAGATCACGCCTCTTCAGTCGTTTTACAACACTGGATCCCAGAATCTAGAAGCCTGTGAATTAAGCACAACACTCTCAAATCCACAGTTGAGCAATACTTTCCTTTGGTTCCACAGCACTAGCATTCAAATTCTCCAGAACTCTTCACCGGGCTGATGAGAGTTCTAGTCCTAAATGCCCTGAGAGCACCAGGTTGATGTTAAAAGCAGCAGATGGAAACCAGCAAATGAAGGAGAAAAACTAGGTTGGATGCTGAAGCCACTATCTGCATCAGAACCCATTCAATGATCTCTATCCCGTGTCAAAGGTTCAGGGGTGAAAGCAGAAAGGAAATCCCCTTGTTGCCGGTCATCCAATTTGATTTGCATGTTGGCTACTAATAAGGTACTAATGCACTGTTGTGATGATTTGCTCCTTTGGCACATAGGGAAAAATAACTTTCATGACAAGAATCATGATTTCCAGAAGCACATACCTTGCTTGTTACAGAAAACCTGGTCCAAAGGTCTCGTGTTGTGGCTGGGAACAAGGGGTTTATCCTACACCTGAGTTTCCCCACTGCAAAGTTAAACCTGACTTGTACACAGAAAGGCAGAGTGGTCTGATATGCAAAGAGCTAGGTGTGCATCTCAAGGTCCCGAGTGTTAAGTCTTGCCTTTGCTGGGACCTGCATGCACGGCCTTCCAAAGCAGCTCACTACCGTTATTCCCCTCCTTTGTGAAACTGAAATAATTATAGCCTATTCCCCTGGATTGTTGATATCTGTACTTGTTGTTGTTGTTGTTTAGTCGTTTAGTCATTTCCGACTCTTTGTGTCCCCATGGACCAGACCACGCCAGGCACTCCTGTCCTCCACTGCCTCCCGCAGTTTGATCAAACTCATGCTGGTAGCTTCAAGAACACTATCCAACCATCTCGTCCTCTGTCGTCTCCTTCTCCTTGTGCCCTCAATCTTTCCCAACATCAGGGTCTTTTCCAGGGAGTCTTCTCTTCTCATGAGGTGGCCAAAGTATTGGAGCCTCAGCTTCAGGATCTGTCCTTCCAGTGAGCACTCAGGGCTGATTTCCTTCAGAATGGATAGGTTTGATCTTCTTGCAGCCCATGGGACTCTCAAGAGTCTCCTCCAGCACCATAACTCAAAAGCATCAATTCTTCGGCGATCAGCCTTCTTTATGGTCCAGCTCTCACTTCCATACCTCACTACTGGGAAAACCATAGCTTTAACTATACGGACCTTTGTTGGCAAGGCGATGTCTCTGCTTTTTAAGATGCTGTGTAGATTTGTCATTGCTTTTCTCCCAAGAAGCAGGCGTCTTTTAATTTCGTAATAGAACTTTGGGAAGCATTGTGTGTGTAGCAGTACATCTTACAAGTTGCTGTCCCTTCCCGATTCGATCTGCTCTTGGAGCAAGAGGCGATGAAAATAAATCAATAAATCAAATCCTTACCAAAGAAGAGAAGGCAACCCCACATCAAGGGGGAAGCTCTTGGGTGTGGCCTCGCCAGCTCCACTCCCAGCCGCCTGACACGCGAGAAGAGAAGCCGCCTCTTCCACCTGAGAGGGTCGGAGGAGGGGCTGACGGGAGGTGCGGCCCGCCGGCTCTTCGCCCGCTCCCCATTTTCCGACAGCCAGCCGGGGAGTGCTTGGACTTAAGGGACTCCGGGAGAGCAAAAAGGCCGGAGCGGCGGCGGCAGCAGCCAGAAGGAGGGGCGGACCCTCCGCACACACAGCCCCTTCGCGCCCCCCGCCCCCCTTGGCAACAGCGCCGCTGGGACTCCGTCCAGATTTCCTCCCCGCTGCCTGTGGAGAGCCGCTTGGTTTCCTTGTCTCTCCGATGTGCATCGCGGAAAGCGCTAAGGCGGGCTCCCGCTGAGGAGAAGGAGGAACTGCAGCGTTGCAACGGGAGTTGGCAGATTATGCTCACAAGCGGCGGCGGCGGCACCACCACCACCACCACCAGCAGGTAACTCCCGCCTTTCGAGGGGGAGCGGATTCCCCAGCAAGCGGTGCAAGAAGAGCAGCCGCTGCTGCCGCTTTTTCTTTCTTCCTTTCTGTGGCTCTGCAAGCAGCTTTGGCTCCGGAGCGAAGTGATGCCGCGGCGTCCGGGCGCTCTCCCTGCCTCGTGCCGGCGGGGTGTCCTGCTGCCCCTCTATGCCGGGGTTTGGTTCGGGGGTGCGCGCGCGCGTTGCCTGGGCTTCGTCCGCGCGCTCCTCCTCCCACGTGTTGCGCCCGCCGGGCCTCCTCCTCCTCAGTCTTCCCGCGCTGAGGATCCGGCGGCCCTCCAGATGGTGGCTGGACTGCAAACTCCCATCACTTGCCTGACCATTGGCGGTGCCGATGGGAGCTGAGGTGACGTCTGTCAACATCTGGAGGGCCGCAGGTTCCCTGCTCAGCGCCTTTACTCGGCCCTAAGTCCCGCGGAGTTCGGTAAGAGTGTTTACAATTGCAGCCTAATTGCACTTACTGGAAAGTGCGTCCTCTTGAACGGAAAGGTTCAGTTTTGCTAGTGAGTGACGTCCAGTGTCTATAATGGGAGGTGCTGGGTCTGAAGAAACTGGCATCTTTGCAACTTCTCTGCAATCCTACATGCATGGAGCTGGTTTGATGGTAGTTACTTAGTAGGAAGGAAAAGGCACTCTGCATGTGGTCAGAGGCAATTCACCCTCTGCATTCTGGCTGAAATGCTTCCCAGGATAAGTGGTGGCAGCTCAGAAGAAGCCCTCTCTTCGTCCAATTTCTTTCACAGTCTGCTTCTACTTCTCGTCTGGTTTTGTCCTCACCTGTACACCAGCTGTTAATAGTTTTCTAAAAATAATAATAATTGCTCTTCTTCTTGTGGATGTTCTCATGCAGTCAAAGGAATGTCAGCCCTCAGGCCACTCCAGGCAGGGAGTCCCTTCTGAATTCTATAATATGTTGCATTGTCAACCAGCTGTTCAGCCCCCTGGGCCTGTCCTTTTGACAGCTCACCCCCATGGAGCAGGGAGGGCAGAGTAAATGGAAAAGGATGGAATCTTTGCACTGGAATCCCAAATAATTTCGCATCAGGGTGGCATCTTCGGATTGGGGATATCATCACAGCAACCCTACAAAGTAGATTAGATTGGTAATCTGGGGAGATTTGCTGAGCTGAACATGGATTCGCACCAGGTTCCCCGATCCAACATTCTAGCTACTGTACTTTGTGCGATGATTGTCCTAGATGACCCTTGGGGGTCCCTTCCAATTCTATAATTCTACGATGGTAAGTCCCCCCCCCCCAGCCCATAATTTGTATAACACCTTTTAAGGCTTGAGGCACACTGTCACCATTTATTCTCCTTTTACAGATTGGAAACTGAGGCCAAGGCCTTACCCAGATGGCCAATCAAAACACATGCTACCCACATTTCAGCCTTTGTGGGATGCTACAAGCCTTACATGAAAGGCAATGAAGTGATAGCCAATCCATGAATAAGATGTAGAGGTGTGGGAGCCATATTTTAACATCTGTGCAGATGTACCATCTGGCTATGGAAACAGAGGGAACAGCCTTCAAAGAACTAAGGAAATCCTCATTTTTAAAGCAAAAAGTACATGAAATGAAAGAGGAACATAGGAGGCTGACTTCTGCTAGGCCAGATTATTTGTAGTCTGGTACTGTCTACTGGCACAGGGTCTCATGCAGATGGGGCGTTCCGAGGGGGGTGGTCTGCCTCGGGTACCATTCCAAAGGGCGGGGGGTTGACAAAATGCCGACCCTCAATTGGTGGCACCCTCCAGGACGCATGCCACTCCCCCTGGGACACGTGCCACTCCGGGTACTGGAGCAGGTTGCTTCGCCTCTGCATGCAGAGGTCATTCCTCATCATGTAATACTAGCTGGAGATGCCAGGGGTTGAGTCTGGGACCTTCTGCATGCCAACCACATGCTCCACCCGTGAGCTATGGCTCTACCCTCCATCCCATACACCAATGCTGCAGGGTAGGGGGAAGTTTTGTTCACTATAATTAGAATGAATGCAATAACTTTTTTAGGTGGTGGTGTGGAAATTACATTTTTCCCTGTGGTGTGACCAAAAAAAAACCCCAGAATCCAAGCTGCAGAAATGCAATAACTCTGTAACACATAAGGAACAATAATGCTAAAACAATCATGCATTTACTGTGGAAAGGACCCTGAAAGTTAGCAACTTTCCAAGACTTATCTTGTGGTTTGTGGCTGAGCTGGAACTTCAATCCGACATCATATGGTAATGCTGTCCACTGAATGCACTTGCTCTTGCCAAGTCAAAAGTGGTTTCCTGAGGCTATGAATATTAGGCCAAGGTGACCCACCTGTTCATGCATATTGCTTTCAGGACTCCAGCGGAAGACTGGAGTAACTAGCAGTTAGTTAGGCAAAGAAAGTGGAAGGACTCCAGAGTGACGCTCTGATGATTTGAAATAACTTTCTGGCATGGTTTTGCTTAATGTGGAAACGGGAATCCCCATATTCTATCTAGAGGGTGGGTCCCATTCCTGAGTCTCTGCTCACTTTGGTTACTTATCTTGCATCTTTCAAGGTCCAGAAAGCCTCGCACAAAACCCAGAGCTACTCCAGTGAAGTATGCCTTGGCACCTGTTTTAACAGTAAAGTGTCAGATGAAATATGTGCCCAGGGGGAGCTTGGAGGCAAAAGGAAAGGAAAATCCAAGGCACTAGAAAACCCGAGAACTTAGGAGTAGAAGCACAAAACAGGGAGCAAAAAGCAGCTGGAGGAGAGAGGTGCTGTGAAGGGCTGGGCAGCTGTGCCTAGGGTGGCAGGTTTTACTGTCTGTACTGTACACACCTTTTGCCCCAAGGCAGAGATCTTTTCTCAGCTCCTGCAAAGCTATTCAAAGACACTCATTTGTGAGCTTTGTTTGCCTTTCCCAAGGGCTGCAGGGGATTAGTCTGAAGATGTGTGGTGAACACGGACTCCTCTGGATGAGCAGGACATGAAAGGGGTGGGAGACATAGAAAAGCACAGTTTTTACACTTATGTCTGTGTCTGTTCTGTCACACCTACACAGATGTATGTGCTCAGTCTGTTCTGTGTGCACACGAAGCATCTTCGATAGTAATATACGCCATTTGCATGCAGTGAATCTCCTGACACTGCAGGCACTGTGATCTCCGGCACAGTTAGAATTGCATGTGGATAGTGATGTGTGTGCAACTTGCTGTGAGGCTGGCCCCAAAATTACTCAGGAGAACAACATAGTCCTGGCACTCTACTTGAGTCATGCATATGTCATTGTGTACAATGGTGCTTCCTCTTTGATGAGTATGCCTGGTATTAAAATGGAAAGAATCCCCAAATGTGTAAATGTGTGATACTTGGGAGCTTAATCCCTTGGCACGAGAGCGAGCAGTTCCATGAATAGATCACCGGGCGTTATTTCCTTTCCTTTTTTCCAAAAAGTGGCTTGGGATGCATGTAGCTTGGAGTAGGACTATGGGGCAGAGAGAGTTTTAACTCTTTGCCCCTGCACCAACCATGCAATGCAAATGTATTGCCTTCCTAAAGCTGCTGTTAGCATCAGAGGGGGAAAACATACAGACACACAAACTGTACCTGTATCTCTCTCCCTCTCCTCCTCCCGCCAGAGCTCCAATCCAAATTTGGGCATGGCTGTTTTTTAGAAGAGGAAAATTGCATTGGGACTTCTGTGACTGACAGTGTAATCCTATGCAGAAGTAAGTTCTATTGAGTTCAGGGAGATTTACTTTCTGGAATATGTGTGCAGGATTGCATCCTGAATCTCCCATGTTGGCACTAGTTTAGCCTTCTGGTGCTTCTGTAGGACGAGAGCAGTAAAGCCAGGGCTTAATTTTTTTTTAGACCATCTAAATTCTGAGCAACCAAATTCTGTGCTAAGAAAGCTGAATTCTGTGACTAGTATGAATTATGAACATTTTCATAATCTATCCAATTCTCCTTAATTTGTTCTGTTGTTTTTTCCCCTCTTGCGAAAAAAAAAAAGGTTTTGATGGAAGCCCTGACCTCTGAGCACTGCAACTTTTGTCCAGTCACCTTCTGATATTTCAGTAAGTGTTTCCCACGTTCCATTGAGCATCTTTACAGTCAAAAGGGCTGGGAACTTGCAGTTTTAAAAAGGAAAGCTAAGATTGTCGGCACATTCAGCCAAAGTTACATTTTTCTGCACTCTTGTAAAACCGCATAGTAGGCACAGCACTGAGTAAAGCTCTCAGCAGCAGGCGTGGTTCTGGCTTGGCACGTAGGAGACTTAGGGTAGTTCAAAGGGGGGAAAGTATTCGACTCTGCTGCTTACCTTTCTTTTTTGACAGGGAAGCCCTATCAAAGTATGCTCCAAACCAGCTGAACAGCTATGATGCATTGACCCTGTTGCAAAAAAGAGAGGATTGATATCTTTTGTGCAACATTCTTTGAATGATCCAATCCAGTATAGTAGGTGTGTGTTAGCATCTTGGGCCTGAAGGCTGATGATGACTGTGGCCTCATCTGCACAGTACAGTTAAAGCAGCATTATGCCACTTTAAACAGCCTCCCCCCCCCCCGAATCCTGGGAAGAGTGGTTCATTAACAGTGCTGAGAGTTCTTAGGAGATTCCCTGTTCCCTTCATAGAACTACAATTGCTGGAGTGGTTTTGCAGTTAGTCCCTTTTCCCATGGAACCCCTGGGAATTGTAACTCTGCGGCAGGAATGGGGAGTCTCCTAATGACTCTCAGCACCCTTAATGAACTACACTTCCCAGGATTCTTTGGGGGGAGCCATGACTGTTGAAAGTGGTATGATGCTACTGTACTTCAATTTATAGTGCAGACAGGGTTTACGGGGCATAATCCACAACACTGAAGAATGTCAATAGGCATCTTAATTCATTGGTCTTATGCCTGTTATAGCTCAGCTGCAGAGCTTGGGTTGCCATAGGCATCCCACTTACAATTAATAATATTAACTATGCAAAAACAAAGTACAAGGAGGTCTCTTGTCTGACTCTTCCAGGAGTACTTGATTGCTGCAAAGTAGCACATGGCTGGCCAGGAAATTGATGGTCTTGGAACTGAGACAGGCTTCCGGGAGGTAGGGTGGTAGGCTCCAGTGTGGTGTAGTGGTAAAGAGCGGTAGTCTCATAATCTGGGGAACCGGGTTCGCGTCTCCGCTCCTCCACATGCAGCTGCTGGGTGACCATGGGCTAGTCACACTTTTCTGAAGTCTCTCAGCCCCACTCACCTCACAGAGTGTTTGTTGTTGGGGAGGAAGGGAAAGGAGAATGTTAGCCGCTTTGAGACTCCTTCGGGTAGTGATAAAGCGGGATATCAAATTCAAAATCTTCTAGGGATTTCCAAGCTGCAATTGTACTGCAGGAGCTGAATGCAGCGCTATGATAATTCTCTGTGCAACTGACACCACCAGAGTGCCAGCCCTTTCCTATTTATACAGTGGTACCTCGGGTTAAGAACTTAATTCATTCTGGAGGTCCGTTCTTAACCTGAAACTGCTCTTAACCTGAGTTACCACTTTAGCTAATGGGGCCTCTTGCTGCTGTTGCGCCGCCGCCGCCCGATTTCTGTTCTCATCCTGAAGCAAAGTTCTTAACCTGAGGTACTATTTCTGGGTTAGTTGAGTCTGTAACCTGAAGCGTCTGTAACCCGAGGCACCACTTTATGTCTTACCAGGATTTTCATTCTGTTCTTTGGTCATCTCTTGTTGAGGTACTACATACTTCCAGTATGTATGTCAGCCTTTCTCAACCTGAGGGTCCCCAGATGTTGAACTACAACTCCCATCACCCCCAGCTAGCAAGGCCAGAGCTCAGGGATGATGGGAGTTGTAGTCCAACAGCATCTGGGGAACTACAGGTTGAGAACTGCTGCTCTAGATGTTGCTGTACTATAGCTCCCATCATCCCTGAGCACTGGTCATGTTTTTATCATGCTTGCAGTCGCCAGTACCAGTGTGGATGACTAGAACTAGGACTGTCAAGTGAGGTGTTGCCGTGATTTTGAAGCAACTTGCAACTGCTCATGTTACGTTCTTGCCTCCTGAGCCATCATCTTTTCTCTTGTTCTCTTTTACAGACTCCCACAATGAGAGGGGAGATGCTGTTCCTCACTGCGCTCCATGCCACGCTCTTTGCTTCAGCGCAAGTTATGGCTCAGAAAAGGGAGAGAGGTAGGTGGATTGTGACATGTGTAACACTATGGAATGGTTCCATGGCTCAGAGTATGTGCTCAGCATCTGAAAGAGCAGGGCCTGGGCCGGGGGGTGGGAATCCTCCAGTGGAGACCTTTAGGGCCACTGTCAGTCAGAAGACCAGGGCTGGTCTACCTCAATGTAAGGCAGCTTTGTGTCTTCATCTGTGCATGCTAAGAACATTAAAAAAAAAACCCCACACGGGTGCTATGCAACTATATGGTTGCACAAGGATTAGCAGTAGCACAATGGTTCCCCCCCTCTCCTCCAACCCTGTGCACCCTGCCCCATACCCAAATCTGTTGCAGAAGGTTGGAGGAACCCTCAGAATACATTTGGGAAAGGGAAAAGTAGGAGAATGTTCTGTTTTGCAAAGAGATTTTTTTGTT
The DNA here is from genome assembly GCF_964188305.1 of Podarcis bocagei. NCBI lineage: Eukaryota > Metazoa > Chordata > Lepidosauria > Squamata > Lacertidae > Podarcis > Podarcis bocagei. The sequence goes on along the minus strand of NC_138126.1, from coordinate 47,710,187 downwards.
CTGATGGAACGTTCTCCTTAGCACTACTTTGAATACAACACATGCCAGAGTCCTATCCCAAGGATCTTAGTCTCCATTCCAGCAAGAGAGAGTGAAGGGAGAGGAGAGGGTAGCAAAAAGGGGGGGGGGGAAAGGGTGAAGGAATGGAATAGGAGAGGTGATGCTTCCAGCACCACTCGGAGGCTCATGCTAAGGGTGAACTCGGTTTGGCTGCATTGCCCTGCTGGAATGAAGATAGAGGTGGCATATGCATAGCTCTGACTCTCTCTGTTTACCAGAGACAGTCCCTGTTTTCTGATTTCTTTTTCCCTGGTGAAGCATTATCTCTGCATTGCAACCTTTGGAAGATGACAAAGATGGCTACCTGCAATGCACTAGGTCCCTTAGACACCAGAGAAGCTGCGAACAGAATAGAACTGCTTGCCATGCTAAGTTGTGCCTTCCCCATTCCTTTATCATGGGAATGCAAGGGACATGGTGTTGTGGAAGCAACTCTTTTGCGTGCGTAACCGTACTGCCTGCTGTGCCTTCATTTATTCATGCCTTGAGGAGAGCTGTGTATTGCCTGCTGTCCCTCTGCCTATGTATCATTTGCATATGTATCATACTGATTTGAGCATTAAAACTTTTGGAAAGAATCAGCACCTGAGTTCGTGGACTTTAGCTAGGATAAGCCAGGATACCTGGTGTAAGCAGCAGTGAGGCTGCTGGCAGGAAGTTGGGTGCACAGGTGCTCCTTCTCACCCATCTCTCCCGACCCCTTCCTGTCCTACTTACAGTCTCCAGGCATTTAACATCCTGGCTTTGAAATAAGCTGGGATTTGTTAGGCAACTTTAAACCATGGTTTAATGCTGGCTTCTGGCCCTCACTTCTTTAGAAGCATTCAACCATAGTTGCCAGCTCATGTGTAACAGAAAGATACGTTCATGTCATGAACCTGTCATGCAGGGTGCACTACCTAGAGCTACCCACCTGTCAAATGCGTGACTTTGCAAGTCTCCCTTCACTCCCATTTTAAACATCAAAATCTCTGGTTCAGAGGTTTCCCACCCATGCTACAAGCATGACAAGCGGTTTGATGGTTCCACCTACCCTAACCACAACTTAACACTGATAATTGCTCTGGCTTTGCTTCGAGATAGTTTGCCAAAGGTTTTGTTTCATGTTAGAGTGTTTATTTTGCCGAGAAAGGTCCATTGCACTTAGTGACCTTTCCTCTTCCACCCTTTCTCATCCTTCTCTCTTGCCTGAGAGCTTCCAGATCAAAGATAAGCATGCAAATGTTCTTGGCTACCTATCTAAAGTTTCTGTGTTCTCATTCATGTTCAATTCAGTGTCCCATTGGTACCAATACACTCACTTCCTCTTGATATCCAAGGAGAAGGAGTTCATAGTTTTAAAAACTGATTTTCCCCTTGAGGAGCATATTGTGGCTCCGTTGAGTGGAAACTGAGCATCTTATAGCTCCACTGAGGTGTCAAGGACTGGCTTCTCTGCAAGTGTTTGCAGGTAGGCTTGCACTTTCCCATAGCACCTGGCAGCAGGAGGAAAAAAAACAATTAAAAAAACCATCTTCAAAAATGTTGGGCTCCACTCCCTGACTGTGTGTCTGGGATGAAGCAAAGGAATTTACCATGGTCCCTTTGTTACAGAAAAAGACACTCCTAAATTTCACCTCCTGAATCAAAAATTGTGATTCTAGATAGCATTTCTTTCCCCACTTCAGCTGTGCCAGTTATTAAGCCAGGACTTGCTGTCTCCTTTTTCCCCTCCAATCCTTCCATAGGATGGAGACTTGGGAATTGAGAGGGCCAGTTATGGACTTGATGCACAAAGAGGGAAAGAGTCAGTCACCCTCTTGGAATAGGAATGGTTCTGTCTGCCCCTGTGGGAGCTGGAGCCCCAAGCTATCTCTTTCTGATGACTTAACTCTAAAGGAATGTGGTGTGTATGAGGCACTGAAGTAACTCCCAGTGTAAAGGACACCTGATTGGTGTGCAGATACGTTTCTGTCTGCTTTGTGAGTGGCTGTGAATGGCAGCAGTGAATGCAACGCTAACCTGAGAATACACAGCCCTTTCTGTAAAAGGCTTCTGGTACGGGCTTTTGGCCTGTATAGAAGCAGGGTGCAAGGCTGGCCATACCCAGCCTCTGACCCCTAAATGGAATGCCTATCATGTTTCTGTATTTCATGTGATAACGAACCATCTGAGCCATGGGTTGCTGTTTTACAGTGGTCTGCTCCAACGTCTACACGGCCGACATTGTGTTCCTGGTGGACGGATCCTCTAGCATTGGAAGAGCCAACTTCCAAATGGTCCGGAACTTCATGGAGGGGCTGGTAGCCCCTTTTGTCAATGTGGTGGGTGAGAGAGGGGTGCGCTTTGGAGCTGTGCAGTACAGTGACGAACCCAGGTGAGTCCCAGCCTCTCTGTCCTCCAGCAGTATTTGCAGGAGCTGCAAATTCATGGTAGATGGGTCTATCCAATGGCGGCTGCTGCTTTCATATGGGACCTCTCTGATCAGAGGCAGTGTATTGCTGAATACCAGGAGCTGAGGAGGAAAAGCAGCAAGGGAGGATCCTTGCCTTCATGCCCTGCCCATAGGCTTTCCAGAGGTGCCTGATGGATGACTGTTAAAAAGAGCGTGTGAGCTGGACTAGACTGGCCCTCAGCCTGATCCAGCAGGGCCTTTCTCATAGTGCAGGTGGCTAACTTGTGACCCTTCAGGTCTTTGTAGTTGGACTCCTATCAGCCCTAATCTATATGGCCCAATAGTCTGGGATGATGGAAGTTGGAGTCCATCAACATCTGAATCTGGCACCCCTGTCTTATAGGCTACTATAGAATAGCCTTCCTCCAACCTGTTGGATGTTGTTGAACTCCAGCTCCCCTCAGACCTAGCCAGCCAATGGCCAATTGTTGAGGATGATGGGAGTTTCAGACCAACAACATCTTGAGTCCACCATGTTGGGGGAAGTGTTCTAGAGCTTTCCATTGTCATAATGTAGATCTGTAGAGAGCTTCTTTTCAGTTAGGCATTTGGCTGATTAACATTATATGGCCTTTTAAATGTGTCTGTGGGAGGAGGGGTATTAGTTTGTTTCGCCTTTGTTTTATTATGCATTTTGTGTTTTCATTTTGCATGTTTATGTTGTGAACTGCCTTGTGGTTTTTGGATGAAGGGCGTTATACAAATTCAGTAACTAATGATGATAATAGTAATAGCTTAAGCTGGCTATAAAAATGGCTAGGGTGTCTTTTTTTTTTACTTTCAACTTGAGACTTTAGCTCTTTTTTCAAATATAAAAGAAACCTGGATTCACAGCATGGTCTCATTTTCCTTTTCTGAAGAGCCAACCACTCCACTTACACCTGGAGAAACTCCTTAAGAGCACCACTGGGAATTTCTGAAAAACTTTTTGGTGATGCACAAGGCTGCCCATAAAGAAATGGTGGCTCATTCGGTGGATTCCACTCAAGAGATGGGCTGGCAGGGCCTGTGACTTCTGCTCCTGCCTCCTGCCTCCTCCCCTGACCTTTCCTTTTGTTTTGATCCCAGGACCGAGTTCACGTTCTCCACATACCGCAATGGGACAGCGGTGATGAAGGCTGTCCGAGAGATGGCCTACAAGTCTGGGAACACGCGGACAGGGGCAGGCTTTCGCCATGTGGCAGATAACTTCTTTGGAGCCAGTCAGATCCGGCCTAATGTTCCAAAGGTACCGTGAGAGAGTGTCTTCTGCTAGATCAGAGAGAAGGGTGGCTGGATGGGTGGGAAGTCAGTACCCAAAGCAGCAGGGTAATATGCTGATGGGACTTCTTAGCCTCCTGGTGGCCTCCCTTTTGGGTTCTGGCAGTGTTGGAGCATGCATGTCATGAAGCTGAATAATTAGCTATCACTGTCTTTGGGAAGGTTCATAGAGACAGAAGGGGGGCTACCCCCAGGCTGTGATGATGCACATTCCTTTAAAATAGGTCGCATGCAGCAACCCCTCACCATTCCCCCTGCATCTGAGCTACCCGGCTTAGGTGAAGGATCCAAAAAGTTTGCACCAATGTAAATTCAGAAAGAGGCACTTTGCTACAACTCCTTGTTGAGGGTACCTCCATGGCTTATAACTTTCCCTTCTCTGCATCAGATCTGCATCCTCATCACAGATGGAAAGTCTCAGGATGAAGTTGAGGGGGCAGCTGCAAAGCTGAAGGATCAAGGCATTAAAGTCTTTGCTGTGGGTGAGTGTCTACTGCATTCAGGTCCCGTGAGAGATTGGGACCCAGGAAGGACAACATTTGTGAGAACTTCTCCCTTCCTCCATCCCCCATACAGTCGTATCTTCCCGTAATCTCTGGCTCCTACCATCTGCTCCCTCACCCTGCTGCTGGTTCTCTGTATGAAAAAGCAGAGCTCGGTGGGTGATGCTGGTTAACATCTATACCAGTTCCTACTTGCCACATGAGGAGGCCTAGGCAGGGAACAAGGACTTTGCAAGCAGGTGATGAGCCTCCTAGTTTTGTTATCCCTGGCAATCTTCCCTCTCACAGATGGCACATGTACCTGGGGTGAACATGTGGAAGTGGTTGGTTATAGTGAGAGCAGGATGCTGGATTAGATGGGCCATTGGTCTGATCCATCAGGGCTCATTTTATGCTTTTAACATTTTCAAAAAAACCCTAATAAGAAGATATAGACACCCCCCCCCCCAAATGTTATATCTCAACAGTGGTGAATCACATATGATTTTGAATGTTGAACACGTGCAATTGTCCCTTCTTCAACAAGCCATGAAAATATCTTGTGTTGCAGTGTTGGCTGCAGCATCGCATGAGGGTACAATGCTAGCCTGTTTGGGTCTGTTACAATTAGGAGAGAAATTGGCACAGTCCTTGTGTGGGTTGCAGGCACTGTCTGTACCTGTCACTTACAGCAGCCCTCTACTTAAAGTGCTCACATGGTGGCAAGGGGAGGGCTGTAGCTTGGTGGTAGAACATCTGCTTTGGATGCAGAAGGTCCAAGTTTCAACTCCTGGAATGTAAGGAATTGAGGAATGAAAATCTCCTCTGTCTGAGACTAGAGAGCAGCTGCCTGCTCATTGTAGGCAATAGTCATCTGCCCTTCACCGTAAACAATACTAAGCTAGAGTGACCGATGGTCAGATTTCCTATGTTCTTGCCTTAGCCTGTTATCAAGGGCCATTATGTATCCAGGACTATGCATAGAGAGGACCCCACACTCCAGTGCATGAAAAAGACAGAGGGTTAGGAAACCCCAAAGAAGGGGGAAATGTAGGTCTGAAGGCGGTTGAAGATGATTGCTACCAAAGTCCTCTGTTTCCTACTCAGGCATCAAGAACGCGGACAGCAGCGAGCTGACCAAAGTGGCTTCCACCCCCACGGAGGATTATTTCTTCTTTGTCACTGACTTTAAAATCCTCTCAACTCTCTTGCCGCTGGTGTCGCGGAGGGTGTGCACCAGCACCGGGGGCATCCTACAGCCAGCAGGTAAAAGGTTCGGGGTGGGGTGCAGGTGCCGCTCAGCTTTGAAGTGCTGCTTCGGTCCTGATTCTCTCTCTCTCTCTCTGGCAAGGGTTGCAAGGGGTTAATTCCCAGCCTGCCCTGTTTCCATGGAAATGCATCAGCAAATCCTGGAGGAAGCTCCTGATCTAATCAATGTGATACTCCACCAGGAACCCTGACCTAAGCTCAGTGTTGGTTTAACCTCACCCTGCGGGTGGGTAGCATTCAATCTTCTTACCCTCCAGTGCTTGCTGGTGTCAACATAAGTTGCTCATCATTCTACAAATCCTTCCAGCTTTTTTGTTTGTGTGGGTTGGGGGGGGGGAAGGAACTGCTTTTCTGAAATTCTTGGCCTTTGCTCACCTTACCTTCTGGGCCTGTGGTGAGCTGCATGTGCCAGCAAGGATCTTGATTTATTCTCTCTGTTTCCTCCCCTCCACTTTAAGGTACAGAGACATATGGTGGCCCCTCGAATTTGGTCTTCCTGGAGCAGGGAACAGATATGCTGAGGATCCGCTGGACAGCAGCTGGTGGTCCTGTAATAGGCTACAAAGTCCAGTATGTGCCTCTCACAGGCTTGGGGCAGCAAATAACAGCTGAGAGGCAGGAGGTGAGGCTTCCCATTTCAGCGCAGTCCTAGGTGTCTTTACCTAGCTGTAAGTCACAAAAGGCAGGCGACTCCTAACTCCCCACTGATGGGGACCCTGCGGAGTGGTGGAAACCAGCACCACATCCACAGCCTGGCCACTCATGGCGGGGAAGGGGCGGGGAAAGCCTGAAGTGGATGCAGGGAATGGGACCAACTCCAACCCTTTGAGAGCAGCTTGGGAGCCAGCAGATCCCAGACCAGCTCAGCCCTTCTCTTGGAACACCCTGTTTTAGCGCTTTGTGGATACTGCCAGCAAGTTTTTCCGCCTGGCTGCATGTTTGGCAGGCAGAAGCGGGGAAATCTGTGCTGACAGAGTGACACTTGTGTCTGTCAGTCCACCGGCAGCAACTAGAAAGAGGCCAGCTCAGCTGGCAGAAGCGAGCCGAACAACATCTCTGCTCACTCCAAGCCCTCCTCCCCAAGCCCAGTGTAAGGAAGGCTTGGATTGTAGCTTAAAACATAAATGATGCATTTTATGTTGTTACCCCTGCCCTCCAGAGGTTTAAACTTAGGGTTGATAAGGAAGTAAATGTTGCAGATATTTTAGTCCAACCATCCCTACATATTGCCATCTTCCCTGGGGGGCGGAAATGAAATGGCTTCACAATTTGTGGAAATTTTACTTTTTTAAGCACCCAGGAATAAACTTGACCAGAGCTGTGTGTGCATTTACATTTTACTTTTGCACTGTTTACCCAGTTTATATGCCCTCCCTTACAAGCTGCAGTTAACTCCACAGAGAGAGAAAATAGAGAGGTCCATGGATCTTGCCTGTGTTTCCCCCCACTACTTTGGGGAGTTTGTGTGATTGGATAGAGATAAGGAAACCAGCGAAGAGAAATGGGTTAACCTGGGCTTGGTGCCTTCCAGATGTTTGGGGCCAACTCCTGTTAGGGGCTAGCCGGTGGGAGTTTGGGTCTGAAAGACCTGGAGGGCACCAGGTTGGCAAAGGCTGGGTTAGACACTCCTCCCTCAGTACCGTTGCTCCAGTTGAAACTCAAGGTTCTCCCTCTACCTGTCTTCTGTTGTGGCCCTTTGGCTGCTTCACCCAGGCTTTACTGTCCAGGTGCTCATTTAGTGTAAGAAGTCCCCCACACAGTTCACTATGTTATAGGAGGCCACTGGTAGTCATGGCTTCCTCCTTCATGTGCACGCAGTTAAAATGGATACAAGTGTTTTTGTCACACATGACTAGGGACTGATGCATTCGTCATACTGTCTGAAGCTATTTTTTCCATTCATTCCTGCTGTTGGACAGGTTAGTTTGGGACCTGGTGAGACGAGTACCGTGCTACGTGGTTTGAGGGGAGGCACAGATTACCTGGTGACTGTTATTGCTCAGTATGCCAACAGCATTGGAGAATCCGTGTCTGGCAAAGGACGTACTCGTGAGTAACGACTTCTGCCTCTGATAATCCCATATTTCCACAACTTCTTGGAGACGTTCTGTGTATGCCTCTTTGTGGTGACTCTTCACAAGAGCGTGATTTGTTTGGGTTTCCTTGTATGCATGTGGGCTTTGTGCATTTTCCTGTGTGAGGATTGCTTTCTGTGTGGGAACATGGTAGTTGGTATGTGAGTTAGTGTGTGAGGTGGCCGCATTTGGGACAATTGCAGCAGTAGGAGGTTCAATGAATGGTGCTTAGTCTGTGCAGTTGTAGCCTATTTTTGAGGAGGCTCAGGGAGGAAAAATGTAAGGAGTTGTATCCAACTAAATTTCACTGAGAGGAAACCCATTAAGTGTCCATTTATTTTAATGAGCCTACTCTGAGTTGGACTATATGTGTATGCAACCCACAGTTATTGAGGCTGACATTACTTTTGATCTTGGCATCACCATTAATACAGAAACCTTGGGTCTTTGGTGTCAGGCTCCAGATCCACCTGCTGCTTCCCTCCTTTTTAGAGCTCACATGCACCTTGCATGTATGCTGAGTTCATCATTGGAGACCTTTCTATGGGTGCCCGCACCTTCTGAAGTTAGGTACTTGACAACTGATGGCTGTGTCTTTTTGGCTGTGGCACCCCTTGCTTGGAATATTCTCCCCAGATAGGCTTACCTAACTTCTACTTACATGTCCCTTTGGCAAAGACCTTTTTATTTCCCTGGGCCTCCTTAAATACTAGTTGAATCTGGTTTTGCACTGCTTTTGTGATGCTCATGAGTTGTTCTTTTAACTGCTGCTATTAAAATCAAGTTGCCACTGTTGTGTTATATTTACACTGCAGGTACCAACTGTGTCATTACCAGTGGTGTCTTAAATGGTTTTTATGCACAGTAGTTTTATTGCTGTTAGGACTCGCTTTGGGAAGGAAGGACTGATTATAAAGTACAGATTCCTGTACTGCAGGGGGTTGGGCTAGATGACCCTTGTGGTCCCTTCCAACTCTACAGTTTTGTGATTCTATCATTTGTTTTTATTGACTTAACTGTGTTCAGAGCCTATTACTGAATATTGTTTTATATATACATGTGTATATATGTGTATATACATGTATGTGTGTGTATATGTATATATGTGTGTGTGTGTATACACACACACACAGTGGTACCTTGTTTTATGAACTTAATCCGTCCTGGAATTGCATTCTTAAACCAAGGCGTACTTTCCCATAGCAGTGGGGGACTCAATTTACAAGTGGAACACACTCAACAGGAAGCCAACCATGTTCTGCTTCCAAGGCAAAGTTCACAAACCAAAACACCTACTTCCGGGTTTGCAGCGTTCTTAATCCAAGTTATTCATAAACTAAGCTGTTCTTAAACCAAGGTCCCACTGTATATTATATATTAGTGCTGCCATCTTGGATTTTGTAACTGATGGTAGCAATAGGGAGGCTATTGATAGAATATGTCATATTCTCATTTGTGCATCCCACACAGCTCTTAACTCTAGGTAGTGGTGGATATAGCAGTACAGATTGAGACAATCTGAAATGCAGGGAGCAGGACTCACCTAAATTAGCTTATGACAACAGTTGCATGTTGGCCTTTGGTGTTACTCAGTTGCTCACTCTTACTCTTGGCTTAGCAAACTCCTTTTGTTTTTCTCCTCTTGGCACCCGCTGGTAACTGGGGCAGCTGCCTTCTTTTCATCTCGCACCCACTGTGTGTCTCATTCCCACATGAAGGGCACACAGACATATCTTCCTTCTCTTACAGAGGCTGTGTCTGGAGTGACAAATTTCCAAGTGTTGGATGCAGGACCCACCTTCCTTAGGCTGTCATGGGCCCCTGGTCTGGGTACCCTACAGGGCTATAGGCTCACGTATCTGGGCAGAGGTGAGTGAAGATCATGGCAGGGTTGGCACTTACGGATCGGAAATACCAATCAGTCCTGTTGTTAGGTGGAAGCGCTGCAGAACAACTGTGAGACTGACTGAACTCTTTCAAGAGCTTTAAAGGCTGCTGCTTTCACCTGCACTGTAAACCATCATTGGACACAGCATTTCCCACCCACCCCTTAAGCAGCTGCCAGCTAAGCAGAGTAAATGCTGAGGGTGATGATGTTGTGCCTGAATTGTTGCCAAGAAGTACCAGGAGGCAACACGGGCTCTGGGCAGCGGTCATAGGTTATAAGCTAATTTGGTCCTAAGAGGATACTGAGAAGCAACTCTGGGAAATCTTTAGAATGCCTCCTGGTTTTATATCTGGGATAAGAATGTAAGAAGAGCCTGCTGGATCAGGCCCATGGCCCACCTAGTGCAGTATCCTGTTCTCACAATGGCCAACCAGATGGCTGCAGAAAGCTTGCAAGCAGGACCCAAGTCCAATAGCGCTCTGCCCACCTGTGATTCCCAGAAACAAGAATTCAAAGACATCTTGCCTCTGACAGTGGAGCTAGAACATAGCCATTGTGGCTGTTGGGTGGGTGCTGTTGTCATGTTTTCCTTGCCTTTCAAGGCTCCAGCTGCAGCAGGAGGGCAAGCAGTGCTCTTTGGTGGAAGCCAGGCTGTTGATCAGAAGAGAGAAGCTCAGCCACGCTGGAGTTTTCAGAAGCACAGCTCAGCCCCGCTCTTGTGGCAGGAGCTCTTGTTGACGAGGCTTACGCCCTGTGTAATAGCACAGTTTGAAAACAAAGCCTTGAGACAGTGTGGGGTGGAGGAACAGCTTGTGCCAGTGCGTGGAGTCCCTCTGTGCAGCTGTGAACGTGCTGCCTGAGCATCTCCTCGTGTGCCTGAGTGTCGCAATACATGCGCGTTGTTGCCACAGTTTAGGTTGTGCTGCGAGAGAGAGTCCAGGCTTGGGGGAGTGGAGGCTGTTTGGAAGATTCCCTCTACCATTTCCTGTGTTTTGTGCTTGTTGGAAGCTGCACCTGGAGCTGCCCCTCCCCAGCCTGCAGCCATCCCAGTGCTCAGAGCCCTGGCAGATCTCCCAGAGCCTCACCCACTGGGTGGCCACACCTGTTGCCATGGCAATGCAGAGAATGCTGGCCCTGTGGGCACCAACATGCTGCTGAGCTCAGCAGAAGCAACCACCGCTTGGATGCTGTTTGGCTCTGCATGCAGGAGCCAAATGGCTGCAGTGTCAGCCACAGTGGAACCAAACCATGTCTACCCATGCCCCCCCCCCACAAGTCCTTTGTCTATCATTGTTGGAGAGGTCACCCCTGGCACCCATTTTCAGCCCCCGTGCTCAGGTCCCTGCCCAGTGGTTTAGACTCCTGCAGTTGGCTGCAGTGACCCAGAAACTCAGAAATGTGTGTATCTGCTGCTAATTTGAGAGATGCCTACATAAACAAGTGGGGACATACAAGAATTCATGGTGGGGCAGGGATGGACCCTAACTAGATGGACCACCTATACCTGCTGCCATCAGCCATGCACACAGACATTTTCTCTCTCGTGTGCATATCATCTATTGCTCAGGAAGTGCTGCCTAGGTGAGACTTGGAGGGGGCAGTTTGCCCCTCCACCATGAACCTGTAAGACTAGGGCGTATTTACCATAGGCAAAGACCCTCTCTGAACCTGCACAGCCCTCCAGTGTGTCTCCTTGGTTGTCCACATGTGGATTGATTGGATTCTCAAATAGACTATAGATTCCTCCAGGAAATGGAAGGAAGATCACAAGAACATAGGAGGAGCCTTCCTGGATCAGACCAGGAACCCATCTAGTCCAGCCCTCAGGACCCGAGTGCTGCAGCATTCTCCCTACTTGTGATTCACATGGGTATGCGGAGGTGAAACATAACCATGTATAGCCTTAACCTCCATAATATCACATAGAAGCTGACATGGCCACCAAATTAAAAGCTGGGGTTGCATCATGAAACTGTGATGCATATTCTATTATGTATTGAAGATGGAGGAATATTCTGAAAGAAGAAGTGCTTGCACCCTGCGGTGGCTTCAATATGTATGTGCCCCTCAGGTCAGCGTGGGTGCTTTGACTTAGAGCTGTGAATCTCCTCACCTTTCAGTCATTAGACTTAGTCATGTTCTTGACTACATGCGGGCCATTAGCTTAAAATTTCAAAAATAAAAGAACCAGTGAGGACTTGCTTGCCAGAAGTGTTTTGAAATAAGAAGCAGCTCACATAACCAATGATGTCATTTATGTGTGGGATCTCTGGTAATGCTGTGTGCCTTCATACTTCTGTTATTTGTGTCCCTGAAGTACTCCTTGTTCGTTTCCAATCAAAGGTGAAACTCAGCCCGAGGAGATCAGTCTTGGGCCCAGTGCTACTTCAGCCTTGCTCAGCAACCTTCGCCCCAACACTGACTATATGATCACACTCTACCCGATCTACCCCCGTCAGACAGTGGCACCTGCCGTGATCAATGGCCGAACGTGTAAGTCCCATCTCAGTTAAGACCATCAGACTTGGAGAACCAGGAAGAGAGAGATGGCAAACGAAGATTGTATTCATGCTTTGATTTTTACATTTCCCCCCTGCAGGTAGAAATAATTTCCTCAGCCAGTGATTCTGACAATCGCTGTGTTTTTAATACGTTAATATTCTTATTGTATTTATGAAACACTTTAATTTTTATTGCATCTGTTGCCCATTTCACGACTTTGGATGCATGACCCACAGCCATGATTCATCCTTGTTTCCTAAGATGATAAATCTGCATGTTGGGATCTGTAAACCTGTACTTATTTGTGCTATATGAATTGTTTGCGTTATTTATTTAAACAGTTTAGTGGCCAGTGCATGGACAGGGAACCCCGAGTTGCCCCAGACAATCGCCAAAGTTGCTTGTCCCTAAACCTAGCCCCAACGAGTTCCTAAGGAATTGCAGTCTCTCCCATGTTTTACATGCGTTTGTAGATTTTGAGAGATGTAGGCTGGCAGTGCTGTAGCACTTTTCAATCGACTGCCTATTTATCTTTAGTTGAGGGTTTTAAACCGATGTTTTAGTTCAGAGGAGGCATCCCATTTTAGATATTATTTGGTGCATGCTTAAAACATCAGTATTCATGCACCATGTTTAAAATACAGTTGTAAATACTGGGAACCATTCCCTTCATTCAGTTTGTGCTGCAGTTAATTAAGAATTAATTCTGTGAGGTTGTGGTGCACCAGCATCTAGACTGTAGGATACTGGTAAATGGCACATCTAATGGACATGGTAACAGGATGCGGGTGGCACTGTGGTCTAAACCACTGAGCCTCTTGGGCTTGCCGATCAGGCGGTTGGCGGTTCAACTCCCCGTGATGGGGTGAGCTCCTGTTGCTCAGTCCCAGCTCCTGCCAACCTAGCAGTTCGAAAGCATGCAAAAAAGTGCAAGTAGATAAACAGGTACTGCTCCAGCAGGAAGGTAAACGGCGTTTACATGCACTGCTCTTGTTTCGGTGTTCCGTTGCGCCAGAAGCGGCTTAGTCATGCTGGCCACACGACCCAGAAAAACTATCTACGGACAAACGCCGGCTCCCTCGGCCTGTAAAGCGAGATGAGCGCCACAACCCCAGAGTCATCTGCGATTGGACTTAACTGTCAGGGGTCCTTTACCTTTAATGGACATGGCATGTCTTCACATTTTTCAGTGTTGGTTTTTTTTTTACCCCTTCTCTATCCTCAGTGGGTTTGTCAGGAGTGCAACAACTGTCTGCCCTGAACATCTCCTCCCAGGGCATGCTGGTGACCTGGCGGGGCGTGAGTGGAGCAACGGGATACCGTGTTACCTGGGGCCTCCTCTCAGGTATGTCTGTTCAGCTGATCCATTTTCTTCCTGTGCTTCAATATCAGGATGCTAGAGCACAGCATGATCAGTCAGATCTGTCACTGTGACTCCACAGATGAATTGACTGTCCCAGAATGCTACGAAAATACACTTTTTTACATGCCCAGTGGGACCTAATCAACTGTAATGATGCCTTATGAAAATACAGGGGTGTTTTCACTTTGCAAATAGCACTATTTGTGAGATGATGGTGTTTCAGCTGCCAGAAAAGAGGGATGCAATTATTTAATTCAATAGGTATATTTGAAGGTTTTTGCGGATGAATATGGAAAGTGCGGGAGGTGGTGTTTTGGGTAGCAAATGTGTTGATCTTAGCTGTTCAGAACAAGACTTCAAAGCAGCTTGGCCTAGGGCCTAATCAGATGGCTGGCTAAAAAAGAAGCAAGTGACTGGTCCAGACAACTCCTTACACACATACACAAAAAGAAGCACCACTGTCTGTGTAAAAAGTATGTCTATCATTTATCAAAAACCAATATGATACTAAACATAAACATTAAGCCCACAACTTAAGCTCATTCAACTTGTGCACGTTCAGCTTTATGTGCATGGCAAAATAATAATAATAATAATTTAAAGTGGGTAGACATCCAGGGGAAAGAAAGACTTTAACATTCTCACCAACCATTGCACCTAGTGTGTTTTGACTATATGCAATTTTGGCTTAAGGCACATTCCCCGGAACATGACCACCGTTTAAGTTGCGAGCTTAAACTGTATATGAAGACCCACTCAATGTAGGATACATGACTATAAAATTTATTCTAGATATGTGATAGAGTGAACTTTCATAATAAGACTATGTGGGACTTTGCTTGCGCAGTGTGGCAGCACCTATACTTTGGAATTCCCAGTCTATTGACATCAGGCATGCACCTTCACTGCACTGTTTTTGGTGCCTATTAAAAACATTTTTGTTTAGTCAAGCCTATTCAGACATATAAAATGCTGACGTGGTGTGTGTGTTTTTGTAACATAGTTTTATTCATGTTCATCTTTAAACTGTTTAACATGGTTGCATTGATATATATCTTTGTTTACGAAAGAGCATATAGGATGCAACAATTACATAAAATTTAAATTAAAGCAAACAGTCGGATAAACGTTAACAAAGTTGTGTTTCACATGTGTTTTAGTCTGTTGTTGTTTTTTAGCTTATTAGCAGCTGATCTTGCCTTTATTTTTATTTTTTTATAAAAAATTTTATTAGTTTTACAAAATTTTTTAAGCACAATACAAACATATAAAAAGACATACAAACACGTATAGTTTCATAAGCTTTTTTTCATAAACCGTGTTTCTCAGACTCCCCCATACCTCCCCTTTCTGCATCCCAATGTCCAAAAGTTTTTAGCAACTCTAAATATTTCTGTCAGTCCTCTGTCCTCTTAATCTTTCCTTCGGTCTAATCTTATATCGCTGTAACCCTTTCTTACTCAAAACCTCGACATTCTAGCATTCAACAAGTTTATAATAGTCCTTAAGGTAGATTTTAAATTTCTTCCATTCTTCTTCCGCCGTCTCCTTTCCCTGGTCGCGGATTCTGCCAGTCATCTCGGCTAATGTCATATAGTCCATCACTTTCATCTGCCATTCTTCCAGGGTGGGTAGATCTTGTGTCTTCCAATACTTTGCGATGAGAATTCTTGCTGCTGTTGTAGCATACATAAAGAAAGTTCTGTCTTTCTTTGACACCAGTTGGCCGACAATGCCCAAGAGGAAGGCCTCTGGTTTTTTAGGAAAAGTACATTTAAGTACCTTTTTCATTTCATTGTATATCATTTCCCAGAACGCCTTAATCTTCGGGCACGTCCACCAAAGGTGATAGAAAGTACCTTCAGTTTCTTTACATTTCCAACACCTATTATCAGGCAAGTGGTAAATTTTTGCTAGCTTGACTGGGGTCATGTACCACCTGTAAATCATTTTCATAATGTTTTCCTTTAAGGCATTACATGCCGTAAATTTAATACCGGTGTTCCACAACCATTCCCAGTCAGCAAACATAATATTATGACCAATGTCCTGTGCCCACTTAATCATAGCTGATTTAACTGTTTCATCTTGTGTATTCCATTTCAGCAGCAAATTATACATTCTTGACAAATTCTTAGTATTGGGTTCTAACAGTTCAGTCTCTAATTTCAATTTTTCCACCTGGAAGCCAATTTTCCTATCCTGTTTAAAAACCTCCATTATTTGGAAATATTGAAGCCAATCTTGTACTTTAGGTTTCAATTTCTCATGACTTTGTAATTTCAATTTATCTCCATCCTGTTCCAAAATTTCCCAATACTTTGGCCATCCGACCTCCATATTGAGTTTCTTCAGTGCCTTAGCCTCCAAGGGTGACAACCATCTAGGGGTTTTGTTTTCCAACAAATCTTTGTATCTTGTCCAAACATTAAACAATGCTTTTCTAACAATATGATTTTTAAAGGCCCTGTGCACCTTAATTTTATCGTACCATAAATATGCATGCCAACCAAATGCATTATTAAAACCTTCCAGGTCCAAAATGTCTGTGTTCTCGAGGAGCATCCACTCTTTCAGCCAGCAAAACGCTGCTGCTTCATAGTACAACTTTAAATCCGGCAGGGCAAATCCCCCTCTTTCTTTAGCATCTGTCAGTATTTTAAATTTAATTCTGGGCTTTTTGCCCTGCCAGACAAATTTTGAAATGTCTTTCTGCCACCTCTTGAAACAGTCCATCTTGTCAAGAATCTGCAAAGTTTGGAACAAAAATAACATTCTAGGCAATACATTCATCTTGATAACTGCAATTCGGCCTAACATTGACAATTTCAAATTTGACCATATTTCTAGATCTTTTTTAATTTCTGACCAACATTTTTCATAGTTGTCCTTATACAGATTCAAATTTTTAGATGTCAAATAAACCCCTAGGTATTTCACCTTCTTAACTACTGTCAAACCTGTCTCTTCTTGAAATTTCTCCTTCTCCATGACTGTTAAGTTTTTTTCTAAGACTTTAGTTTTCTGTTTGTTCAGTTTGAATCCGGCTACCTGGCCAAATTGTTGAATTATCTCCAACACCCTTTTCGTACTAGTGTTTGGCTCTTGTAAGGTCAATACTAGGTCATCTGCAAATGCCCTTAACTTATAATGTTTAGCTCCGACCTGTACACCTTTAACAAGCAGCTGATCTTGCCTTTATTGGAAGCCGGTCTCCTCAACTCTTTTAACGGGTAAACTTTCATAGGTGTTAAGAAAATCCCATGAGGAACCAGAAATTACTCTGGATCGTGGAATCATAGAATTGTAGAACTGGAAAAGGCCACAAGGGTCATTTAGTTCAACCCCCTGCAATGTGGGGATCTTTCACCCACAACCCTGAAATGAAGAGTCTCATTCTCCACAGATGTAGAACTTGAAAATGATAACTAGCCGTATTAACTGTTCCAGCAAGCTGTCAAAATCTCTGTTTTTAAAAAAGAATGTCAGTTATCAAAAGTATTACATCACATTCCTTCTAATAAATTATATAATTAATACCTTAATTACATCATGGCTATATTATATAATGAATTACATAATTCATAGCTTCATCATTATATAATTATCTTCCATTTAAAGCAGCATTCAAATGCTGTTTTTATCTGAAACTTTATCATGAAATATGGTACCACATCTGCATATGTGGTCACACTTAGTAAAGTGGATAACCCAGAACCAACTCGCAGGATCTGTTGCGTCACTGTTGGGTTCCAGTTCTCTTGTTAACTCATTCCACCTATTGACTGTAGCCATTCCATGCATTGCTGGGAGCTCTTGTGATATAGTTGATGCACTTGGACCAGAGAGGACGGAGTCCAGAGCTCTGCTCCACTGCTCACCTAGGCTACCACACTTAAAAAAAATAATAAAAAATATTAAGTTTTCCATTTTAACAATCCAATAAAAAACACATTAAAGCATTCCAAATTAATATAATAAAAAAGCCAAATTTTATGCCAAATTATACATCTTCCCATGCTCTGAAGTTCGGGGAGTGATGATCTAATATTGTACTGCATTTCTTAATTAGTCCAGTAGTCCCAATAAAACATTTCCGATGTTGATCCTCTGAGTTCGTTTAGCAAGTGGGTTAGTCCTTTGTAGTTCTGTGTAAAATATTTTAAGTTTCTTCTTTTTTATCTGCCACCACACTTAACCCTTTGTGAAATGGACAGGATCCAGACATGATATGTATTGTAAAATAATCCATTTGTTCCAGGGGAACTTTTTTGCTTGTTATTGTCGATACTCAGTATTGATGTGTGTCCATGAAGACAGCTGTATTTGTTTAGGTGGGACATTGGTCACTTTCAGGGAGACTGCTGATGGCATGCTCTCTGCTAGGGACCATCCTCTCATTTCTGTTTTCTTAGAGTTTTCTACGTCCCTGTGAAGATTAACTTAGTAGATAGTCTTCTCCCTCCTCCCAATTAAGCCAAGTGCAGGCCATTTGAGTGCAGGCCACTCTAAGGTTCATCTCCGCACGCAGTGAACATCTTCACATGCATTAAATACTCTGCTGTCAACTTTTGTTTGTTTGTTCTGTGCTTTCTCAGGTCAGGATGTGCAGAGAGCTGATGTGGATCCCAGCAAAAACTCCTTCTTGTTGACTGGACTGCAGCCTGATAGTGATTACCTGGTGACTGTTGCTCCAGTCTTTGGGCAGGTGGAAGGGCCAAAAGCCTCCATCAGGAGGAGAACTGGTGTGTGTTGTGTGCCCGAGGGAGCATTTGTGTTTGTTTGTTTTATTGTTGTTATTAGCAGTAAATCGTGCTAGTATTGGCCAGGCAAAGAGAGGCCTGTGGTTTAATAATTATTGGTCTGTTCAGCATTCCATTTATAATACGATGACTCAAGTTTAAACTAGCTTTACACAGAGGTACCAGAATTGTTCAGGTCACAGTTCTGTGGTACAAGTTTGATTACCAGCTCACCCCCTCCCCTCACACCAATACAGTCATACCTTGGTTGTTGAACGCCTTGGTACTCATCCATTTTGGCTCCCAAACGCCGCAAACCCGGAATTCAGTGTTCCGGTTTGCGAACGTTTTTCGGAAGCCGAACGTCCGATGTGGCTTCCGCGGTTTACGATCGAGTGCAGGAAGCTCCTGCAGCCAATCGGAAGCTGTGCCTTGGTTGTCAAGCATTTTTGGAAGTCAAACGGACTTCTGGAACAGATTCTGTTTGACAACCAAGGTACGACTGTATTCAAAAGGGGGAGGGGAATGCAAAATACAGTGCAGTGTTGCGTCTCTGCTGAAGATAGAGTGAGACACTGCAGTGAAGATTGGTTTGTGTGTGTGTGGCAAGATCCCATTGTTTATCTCAAAGGCAAAGCCCAGCTGGGCCCCTCCTTTTTAAAGAGTGGCAGAGCTTGTCATAGTGGGTGTTTTGATTCAGATTGGCTCCCTACCCACCTCCACAAATGAACTTCTCCCATAGTCACAGGCATATGTGGGAAGTGAAGTACTGAGTACTGAGTGGTTCTCAAGCTTTTTCTACGAGCCAATCCTCCTGAGTCCAGTTTCTCTTTGCTGTGTTTAGAAGCCATTATACTCCAGACCCTGAGAATTGTCACTATTGATCCAACGTCTATCCAGTTGGCCTGGAACATCATCCCTAACGCCCGAGGTTATCGGCTGGAATGGAGAAAAGCAACAGGTAATCCAGCCTGATTTCAACAATGAGTGGAAGGGAGGTTGTGGGGAAGGCTAAGAAAGTGTGGGTAGATTGGGGAGGCTGGAGTGTGAAAGCTGATTCTTTTCCAGCCACTTCCAGATTTTCCTGAGACATGATCTCTGAGGGCCCTCCATAGGCATGAGGCTCCTCTCTATAGAACAAGGCTTAAGAGAAACAGTATAGGGTTGTTGCTGCAAAGCCTGGACAAAACGAGAAGATCTGATGAAGTTGGTGGGCTGGATGTGCAAACGATTGCTGCGACTAAGAATTGACAAATTTATTTCTGCTCCATGCCATTTCCACAAGTGTTCGCTTATAAATCTGTTCCATTCCATCTTTGCATTAATCTCTAATTTATTTATTTTGTTAAAGCCACATATTTATTTACACACTTTTATGTATACAGTGGTACCTCGGGTTACATACGCTTCAGGTTACATGTGCTTCAGGTTACAGACTCCGCTAACCCAGAAATATTACCTCGGGTTAAGAACTTTGCTTCAGGATGAGAACAGAAATTGTGCTCCGGCAGCAGGAGGCCCCATTAGCTAGAGTGGTGCTTCAGGTTAAGAACAGTTTCAGGTTAAGTACGGACCTCCGGAATGAATTAAGTACTTAACCCGAGGTACCACTGTATATTTTTTATCAAAATACACATTTCTAAACTCCGCCCCCCCCCAATATGTGTGTTTTAAAAATGCATTTGACTACATTAAGGAAGGAAAACCTGTGTCAGGGAAATGCAAGTGCTTGTAGAGAACAAAGTTTCAATCCAGGCATTAGTCCAGGAGGTGCAGATCAGGTCAGCCAGACCAGAGCTCATAAATTCCCTATTATCCTTAAATGTGATTTTGTGCTGCTCTCCAGGTTTGGAGCCCCCCAGGACTGTGACACTGCCCACCAATGAAAACAGCTACACTCTGACAGGGTTGCAGCCAGGCACTGAATACCACATCACTCTCTACACCTTGTATGACGGCAAGGAAGTGGCCACCCCAGTTACCATCTTGCAGACTGGTGAGTAAGTGATTAATGACTTGCAGCATGTTTAGCCCTTGCCACCTTGCTTTCACATCTGGAGAGAAGGAAGGGCTCTTGCAGTAGAGCTGCCAAGTTTATCTCTCTCAGCAGTAGGCTGATATTAGGATAAAGCTGCCTCTTCTGAACCTTGCTCTACATATTGATGAGATGTTTGTCTTTGGGTCAGTTTTGTTTAAAGTGCCGGGAAATGTTTATACCTTTATACAGAAGAAGCCTTTTTTATGATCAAAATAAGGAAAATGTCCTTGCAGAAGCTGGGTGGTTAAATGGTGGAATTCTGAATATCCAAGTTAATTTAAATTAAGTAGAACTAAGCCAAAATGCGCCTCCCACTTTAGATAATAATATGAGGCGGGGCGGGGCTTCAAAAGCAGGGGAAATGAATTCATTTGCTCTGTGTGTGGTGTTGTCATGTAAACAAAACAGAATGACCCTGTGCTGCCAAAATGTTATTTTGGTGACTGCATGACCCCTGACTGGCTAGACCACAAAGCATTGAAAATATGTTCCCACCTCTTTTTTAAAAAGAGGGTGAGATCCCCCTTTAAAAATATACCGATGCAGAGGGGTATTGAATGGGAAAAAAACAATGCAAAGTACGATAAAATCCTGGGGAATCTTTGGGAAACCAAACCCTCATTTTTGTCACCAAAAACGATTGCTCACAGGAGGTTACTTTGCAATTAAGATTAGAAATCAAACACTGCAGAAAACCAATCTTAAACCAATAGTTCTCCCCTGTAATGTAATTTTTTCAAAAATTTATGTAGACATTTCTGCCCCAGATGTGTTGCAATGCTTTTGCTTTCAACATACCTTTAGCGAATGGGATGTGAATGAATATAAACATTAAAGATGCCTTCCTCAACCTGATGCCCTCCATATGTTTTGGACTACATATCCCATCAGCCCCATCCAGCATGGCCAGTGGTCAGGGATGAATGGGAGTTGTAGTCTAACAACACCCAGAGGAGGGCACCACATTAAGGAATGATGGAGTAAAGCTTCTGAACGTGTTTTATGGATGTTTCTTTCATTCGCCATATGGTTAAACCACAGAGCCTAGGACTTGCCGATCAGAAGGTTGGCAGTTCGAATCCCTGCGACGGGGTGAGCTCCCGTTGCTCGGTCCCTGTTCCTGCCTACCTAGCAGTTCAAAAGCACGTCAAAGTTCAAGTAGATAAATAGGTACTACTCTGGCGGGAAGGTAAACGACGTTTCCGTGCGCTGCTCTGGTTCGCCAGAAGCGGCTTAGTCATGCTGGCCACATGACCTGGAAGCTGTACGCTGGCTCCCTCAGCCAATAAAGCGAGATGAGCACCGCAACCCGAATCGGCCACGACTGGACTTAATGGTCAGGGGTCCCTTTACCTTCATTCGCCATGGGTGTCAGGTGTAAGAGAGAGCAGGGAGCCTAAGGTCCTTGGAAGAGCCCAAGCCTTCCTCTACTAGGCTTCCAAATGCTGAATGGCTGTAGCTTGGAAAGCCAGGGATGATGCAAGTGGCAGGAGTCCTCTTTGTGCTGGGCCGCCAACCTGTTTCTTTGACTGCAATACATGTTTATTTCAAGCAGGGGTAGGAGACCCACAGGTGGGCAGGGAAGATCTCTGCAGGTTTGGGATGTTCACATGTGCTGCCTTTGTTTCCCCTTCTCTTGGGAACTGATCCCCATGGTTTCCTCCAGCCAATCAAGTACTAGAATTGTGGACTTGAACCTTCCACACCAGCAGTCACGGCTCATAAGCCAAGTTGGTTGCATAACGTTCTGAAAAATCCCTATTTTTCTGCGGCAGAGCTCTAGGCCCCTGGTTGGCCTTCTACATACATCTCTTCCATGTTGATCAGATCTGTACGTTATAGCCACTTCCGCCCTAAGGAGAAGGTGGGGTTGCGGGCTTCACGGCCTCTCCACATGCCCAGGGGGTGGGAGACCAGCCCCCGCACGATTGGGGGATTCCCGGCTGCGTCACCCCCTGGCCAGCCAGATGGGTTGCGCAGGGGTTGTGGCCTGCCCCTTAAAAGCAGGACGCAGCAGGGGATCTCCCTCTTTGTCCGCCCCCCAGCTGCTCCTGTTTTTCCCACCCACCCACCCTCTAAGGTTTGCTTTCTCTGACCTTGCTATGGACCTTGGTTGGTCACTGTTGAGGGGCCTGGTAGGAATTTTTTCACTTGGCAAATTGGCACCAGCCACTTGGTTTTCGCCTACCTCTTACCAAATCGTCACAACTTTCTGGTTAGGCATTGGAATAGTTCTGTAGATGGAAAATGGGGAGGTAACGCCATCACCTGCCCCACATTTTGAAGGGTAGTCCGGTAAAGGATTTGGGGGGGCGTGGCCCTGTCCGAAGCCTAGGGCCTAAGGCATGCCCCCTATCGGTGACCCTGGGGGAGCTCCTAGTTGATGTGCATCAGCAGGACTCCCCCTACTGGTGATTAACCCTTCCTGGACTTCAAGCAAACGGGCTGGAGTCAGATATAGTCGGTTAGGTCCAATGCCTAAGCCAATACCGCTCATCACCTGTAACCAATAAAGTTGTGGCCTTTTCTAGCCCATTAACCTTATAACTGTGTCATGTGTCATTATTTCTTCCGGGGGGGGGGGGGGTCGGGAACTCGCCATGCAATAAGCTGTATGCTGCTTTTTTGTTTTTGCTGATGTTCAAAGTTCAATATGGGGGTTCTCTACCCCAACCCTTCTGCTGCAAATAAATTATGGCTTTCCCTGTAATGAGGACCTGGTGCAGCCACTCTGTCTGCTGTGGCTGGTCCTGCTGCTTGTCATGCTGGCACCTTGGCTCCCTTCACTGGCTTCCTTGCATTTGAGCTGTGATTTGTCTTGCAGGGGTGGCACAACCTGTGGGCAGCATCTCTGACTTGAGGGTCACTGAGACTTTGGGGAACAGAGTCAGACTGGCCTGGACGGGTGTCCCTGGGGCCACAGCTTATAAAGTTGTGCTACGCAATACCCAGGGTGAGTATCTAGGGGAAGCTGAATTGTGGGGTGGGATTGCTTCACGGTGGTCCTGGTGCTATTGAAGATCCAGTTTGCATCCTCAGCTAATTGGAGCAGGGATGCAGGGGAAAGCAGAAGAATTTGGTCCATTAGGGAAAATGGGGCAGTATCACATCAGCCTCAGCCAGAGCTCAGCCAGCACCCACCTGCCTGCCTTCTGTCATCTTCCTCCTTCTTAGTGTGAGTGTTGCCACTGTCAGAGTCAGAAGAGCGGAGAAGGGCAGTGAAACCCAAATTAGATAGCTCTGCCTGTCATGGCCCTGGCCCCACTTATTGTCAGCCTCTCTGCTTTCCACCCTACCAGTCCCTACCAGTCATTGCTGAGGAGGAGCAAATGGCAGCCATAGGAGAGGAGGCAGAGTTGTGCAGTGCAGTGCAACAGCATTTGTTGACAGATGCCCAGAAATTGTTCCTCAGCCAACTCCCGATACTGTCTTAAATGTCTCTCAGTTTTACTTCACAAGCAAGAGGGCTAGGAACTTTTCTGCCTTAGAAAACCAATGTGAGTTCCTCATTTGCAAGTGAAAATCGTGAATGTGTAGCACATGGTTGCTTTGGTCTCTGCTGCAGATGGCACGGAGAAGACACGGCGTATCCCAGGCTCCCAGACCACCGAGGACCTGACTGATCTGAAAGAGGACGTTGTTTATGTGGTGCGCATATCAGCAGTTATTGGCAACCGTGAGGGTAGCGCTGTTCCTCTCAACATCCGAATCCGTAAGTGTCAACCGACTCATCCCAGATAGTCCTAGGCCCTTTTCAGAAATTAGCCTCCATGCGCATGGAAGTGGGAGCGGGGCCACATATCCTAGCACCATTGCCACCAGCTCCACCCTGAGACCTTGGTGCAATGGGAGGGAGAGCCTGTGCCAATTAGGTAGAACTCAGGTGGATCTTGAGAGTCTTTCACTGCTTCCACAGCCAGAGGCAGTAATGCTTCTAAATATCAGTTGCTGGAAACCGCAGGAGGAGAGAGTGCCTTTGTTCTTGGGTCCTTCTTGAGAGTTTCCTGGTTGGCCACTGTAAGAAAAGGATGCTGGAGTAGATGAGTCATTGGCCTGATCCAGCAGGTCTTCTTGTGAGAAGATTTAACAGGTCACTCCCCATCTGCAGTATGGTGATAATAATTCCTCCCTGAGACAGGAAGCACTTCAAAAACTCGCAAGGCAAGAGGGGAGAACATTTTCCAGCCAGAGGACCACATACCTTTATGGGTAGCTTTCTGAGGGCCACATATCAGTGGTGGATGGGGCCAGAGGGAAATGTGGGTGGAGCAATAGATGTGACTCTTTGGTGCCATGGGCTGCATCACAGCCATGCAAATGTCAGGGGTTTCTTCATACATGCACTCACTCCCATATCCCATTCAGACAAACCAAGGGCATCATCACATGTCAAGGACACATTCCAACCAGGCAATAGCACTTCAGGAAGGTGTGGAGTAGGGCTGGTGAGGGACATGGCCTGAGGAGGGGAGGGATGACCTGAGGAGGGGCATAGTCTGGGGGCAATAGAGACACCCTCTGGGCTTGAAGTTCTCCACCCCTGCTCCAAAGTGGCATGTAAGTGTTTGTGTGTGACCAGTTTTTCCTAGCCAACCCTCTCAATTCTGTCTTTGGACTTGCAGAACGCCCATCTGTGGGCAGCATCACCAACCTACAAGTGGCTGCCCTTGGACCCAGCCAATTGCGGGTGACGTGGAATCCAGTTGCCGGGGTTACCGGATATAAGGTGACGTGGCGGCAGAGAGATGGTGAGTTGTTCTGTGTGTGACAAAAATAATATATTCTGGCTTCAGAATTAGGCATAATTGGAACTTGGGGGTCTGCTGTATTTAAGCACTAAAGTGTAGTGTCAAAACTAGAGAGATGAAATATATCGGGGGTGGGATAGGGCAGGAAGGAGAACTAGTTTAGGACTGCTGCCCAGTTACAAAAGTGACAGCCCACTGGAACTCTGTAGACTCAATTAGCCTGATTAACTCGGGGAAAGTCTCCACATAGGTTAATTCTAAAATGCAATGCCATTTCGGACAGGGTAGTTTAATGAAGCTGTTTTGAACCATTTTTAATAATCGTGTTTTTATGTTGTAACCTGCCCTGGGACCTTAGGGTGAAAAGTGGAAAATAAATAAATAAATAAACAATCAACCAACAGGAGTCTAGTTTAATCAGCAGTCTAGAAATCTCCGAGTTTGTCTTTTATAACCAAGCAGGGAAACAGTTTTGTATTTCAAAGGTGAAATACAATAGCCAGGAATTCTTAGCTTGGGTTTAGCTTATACAGTATATAAAAAAACCCCACTCCAGTTGGAATTTGTATTCCTTTGGGCATCAAAATCTCTCTCAATTGGTCTCTCCTTTTTTAAAACACACACACTCAGTGTTGCTGTTATGAAATATTTGTCTCAGAAGGATGTAGACTGGTTTTGTGGTATGCCTGGAAGCTGTTCTGTTGAAGGATACCTTGTTTGTACTAAGATATGCTGTTTCTGTTGGAAATTTCTGTCCGGACTCTTACTTGGCAATTGTGGCAGAAAAAGATTCCCAGAGCTGCTGTCTGGTAGCTCTCAGCTGAGGGATTTCTTGCCGTAATAGTCCACCCTGTTTTCAGCCCTGCTTTATAGAATACGCTTCCTCCAGCTTGATGTTGTCTTCTCCCCCAGGTCAAGAGTTCTCTCAAGTCCTTCCAGCTAATAGAAACTCCTACACTATTGAGGGCCTGAGGCCTGGGTCTTTCTATCTCATTGGGGTCTCGGCCTTGATTGGCAACAGAGAAGGGAGTCCGGTTACCGCCACAGCTACAACAGGTGAGGTCAACTCTGGCTGTAGAACAGGGATGCCCACAGCAAGTACATCTCAGTGGCACTGCTCTCAATCATCCTTTCCCGTTCTTTTGTTTTGCAGCCCCTGATCAAGTGGGAATGGTCACCAGCTTACAGGTCCTGGAGTCTCGGAGCACGGATGTGCGAGTCACATGGGTTGGTGTGCCTGGAGTTACAGCCTACAGAATTGTGTGGGGCCGCAGTGATGGTACAGTAGCTGCTCAGTTTATCAGTTGTCTGCCTGCATTGATGCTATTTCTCATGCTGATGTTTCTCCCAGAAAGTGAGATAGCAGAACCTTGGCAAGTCCCAGAATCCAAAGCCCCATTTGTTTTTCCCAAGTATGAAACTGGTTAAGACAGGGTTTAGAAACCTCTAGCCTTCCAGATGTTGCCAGACTGCAACTCCCATCTTTCTGACCATTGGCCATACTGACTGGGAGCTGATGGGAGTTGGAGTCTAACAACCTTTGGAGGGCTACAGGTTGCCCATCCCGGTTGTAGGGCAAGGATAACCTTTTGTCTGTGAATAGTATCAAGAGTTGCACTTGCATTAAAGTGTTAAGATCAGAAGGTGGAAAATATGAAAATAACGAGAAGAGACAGGAATGAAGATTTGGAGATATGCTTCAGAGGTCCAGACTATGGGGAGCCTCGAAAAATTAATAATTACAATTTGGACTACAATTTGGTCTTTTTTTATTTTAGTTTATTGTTTTTAATTGGATTATGATGCAGATATGTTGATTGGCTGTTTTTATTGAAAAAGCAATAAAAATATTTAATAAAAAAAAAAGATTTGCACTTTCGAACTGGGATAGCCTGAGATGATTTTGCTCTGCTCTGCTTCAAAGGTGGACCTGAAAACAGCAAGCTAGTCTCGGGAAGCACCAATTCCTTTGACATCCAGAACCTGGAAGGCGGAGTCAGCTACACTGTGAAGGTCACTGCACTGATTGGCAACCGCGAAGGAGACCCCGTGTCTCTCATTGTCACCACACGTAAGACTTCAATGGATTTGTGCGCCACATCTCTGTCTAGTCCTCATTTCAAGGAGCTCTGGGCACTACTCTGGCCACTCTGTGAGTTAGGCTGGGGGTCTGGAGACGGTGATTTGCCCAAGGTTACTGGTGAGCTTCATGGGCAAGTGAGTGAGGGGTGTGAGCATCAACTGACTCCTTTTAGGTGGGGTTTGGCACCCTGGATTAGGCAGTGGCTGCATTTGTAGCTGTCATCCCAGAAGCTCCCTGGAAGCAGAGGCTGTGAAACAGGGTGTGGAAAGGGGTTTTCCGGATCTTTGGAATGCCCATCTGTGGTGGGTGCCAGCTGCCGTTCCTAAACGAAAGGTGAAAGGCCTTGTATTCATCCCACATTAAATACCCAAATGGACTCCTGGAGCACCCTGCAGGATGAGTCCAGGTGCATTCTTCGGTTCCCCTCAGCAAGGTTCACTCCCTTCATCCAGGACAAATAGTTCCTATTACAGTGCCTTCTCCTAACCATGGCAGCAATCGACCTCCCTGGATCCTCTTCCTTTGCTAATCCTCCCAACCTTTCCTCTCAGCGACAGTCTCAGTTCAGCCAGTTGGGAATCTGCGTGTGACCGACACCTCTGAAAAGCACATCCGGGTCGAATGGAGCCCAGCACCAGGAAGCACAGGCTATCGGCTTGTCTGGCAGCCGGCAGATGGTGAGTATTGCCTACACCAGAGATGAGGAACCTCAGGTCTGAGGGTCTCTCTCTCTGGCCTCCTTGCCCTTGAGACTCTCCTCAGCCACCCCTGCTTTGCACCCTCTTAAATGTTTCCTTCCTCCCCAGCTAGAACTCTCTCTGGGTAGAAGGGGGGGTGTGAATTTGCATTTGTTGCTCCACCTACTTTCGTTTCTGGACCCACCCACCTTTGGCATGTGGCCCTTGTAAGGTTGCCTATTAGGGAATGTGGCCCTTGGCCCAGAAAAGGTTCCCCAGCCTTGTTGTGCTACCTACACCTCTCTTACTTCCGCCCAGCACTCAGGAAATTAACTCCCTCTCTCACCCGGGGCAGGCGGACCAGAGAGGAGCCAGCTGCTTCCGGCCAATGTCAACACCTATGACATCAGAGACCTGCAGCCAGGAGGGCGTTATGAAATCCGCATCACCAGCCTTGTGGGCAACCAGGAAAGCAGAGCTGTGGCTGTTGTTGCCAACACTGGTAAATCCACCTTCCACCCTCCACTAAGTTGGCCAGCCTCTGCAGGCACAGAGATCAGCTAGAAGACACATTCTGTCTGTTTATGAATTTGGGAGATAGTCAAAACGTACCTCACTCTCGCAGGTGCCCTCAGGTTGCCTCTTGTACCCTGTGGGGCTCTGCCTCAGGCCTGGCTCTGCTTGGAGTAAGGTAGCCATCTCATGGCGGCATCTTCAAATTGCATTTCATCGGAGCTAAAAGACTTCGTTCGCTGTGCTCTCCCTTTTTTCCTAGGTTTCACATATGTGACCTGATAAACAGTGGTGGTTTTGAGTTGTTATTTATTTACTTATTTGATTCCATTTATGGACCCTTTCCTGTGAACTATGTCAAAGTGATTTCACAGTAAATTTCTTGGGTGTGTATACCCTGCCAGAGGATTAGATTGGAGGGCTAATAACTTCAGACCGTATTAAGGTGTTTGTATGTTGTCCCCAGAGATAATGTGTTGTATAGGTTCTTCTGTTTCTGCCCTGTTAAATGTTTTAAACCCATCTTGCTGTTTTTTCCTCAACTTCTAAAGGAGGAGTTTTTTGTTTTGTTTTTACATCTGCAGTGGTGTTTATATATTATATTTTTGTATTGCCTTTCCATGGAAAATGAATCACTGTAACAAACCAGTGGTGGCTAGTTGTGTATATGGCACTGTTCTCACATCTGCTGTGCTGTGAAAACATCTTTGTGATGAAAACACTCTCGCTTGTACATGGTAGTTATAACTACTGCAAAGGACTTCTGCAAAGCTCGGGGATGTAAGTGAGTCAATGGCACTGGGGAGAATGTTTCACTACTGTAATTGATCATGATTATGGAGACTCAGTTGCTTCTCTTGGTGGAGGCAAAGATTGTCTGAAGGCCCCAAACAACTGCCTCACCTTTTTACCTCTGCTTGTCCAGCAGCAATGGGTCGTGTGACCAACTTCCGGGTGGCAGAGATTCAAAGGGATGCTGCGATTTTGACCTGGACTCCTGTTCCTGGGGCCACTGGCTATCTCCTCACTTGGAAATCTCCACGAGGTAATGGCAGAGGTTGAGGACCAAACTGCTGGGCCACTGAGGGGTGGGTGGGTACGAAAGAGGAAATACTGGCAGTGTGTCCTAGTGCCATCACCTCCTCCAGCTCTTGCACAGCTGAAGACTGGGTGAGGAAAGGGAGCTTGCAGCTAGCTAGCAAGAACAGATCTTGCTAGCAAGAACAGATCTTGGCCTTCCTCCAGCGACCTCAGGGCAGCGTGCATAATCCCCCCCGTTTTATCCCCCCAACAACCTTGTGAGGTAGACTGAGGCTGAAAAACAGTGATTGGATCAAGGCCACCCAGGGAACTTCGTGGCTGAGTTGAGATTTGAACTGGAATCCATAATCCAATACTTTTTAAGTACTGCCCCACACTGGAAGATTATTCCTTCCTTGGCAGATGTAGCTGGTTCCCCCACCCTCCCCACCCCTCACTTTTCTCCTTTGTCCAGAGGTCATGCACAGGCCAAATCTCCCCTTGGCATACCTTCTGCCACTGGTTCCAAGACCTACTGCAGGCTTGAGATCTGTTACATGGGGGGGGGGGCACGGCATCCATACTGGGTCATCCCCTTGTGGAATTGCCCTTGTTAACCTCCTTCATGCTCTTGCTTTCTTCCAGACGAAGTGGAAGCACAGAGAACGTTGCCTGGGTCTGCCACATCGCACCAAGTGTCTGGCCTCCGCCTGGGCAGGAGCTACACCTTCACCATCCGCCCGCTGTTTGGGAGCGTCACAGGTCCTGAGACTTCTGTGACTGACCGCACAGGTGAGGTATCCTTGCACCTGGGAGGGAAATGCAGGACCTCTCCTATGTTGGAGGGCTTTCAAAGAGGATTGGACAAATTCAGGGAGGTTGCTGTCATCAACAGCTATTAGCCATGATGGCTCTGCCTCTGCTTCAATGGTCAGAAGCAGTTTCTGGAAACCAAAGGGGGGAGAGCGCTCTTCTGTTTGAATTCTGCTTGTGGGTTTCCCACAGGCATCTCCTGGTATGTCCCACGGAGGACCTTACGGTCTTCAAACAAAAACATTTTGGAGGTCCCAGGCCACAGGGAGGTTAGGCTGGCCTCAACCAGAGCCAGGGCTTTTTCAGCTGTCGCCCCAATCTGGTGGAACGCGCTGTCACAAGAGACTAGGGCCCTGCAGGACCTGACATCTTTCCGCAGGGCCTGCAAGACGGAGCTGTTCCACAAGGCCTTTGGCCAAGGCACAGTCTGACCCCCTCCTTTGGCAATCCTCACAGAACTCTTGCCCAATGGTTGCCATTAATTTGATTTTGAATTGATTTTAAAACGAATTGATTTTAGAATGTTGTGTTACTTTTATTGTTGTTAGCCGCTCTGAGCCTGGCTTCGGCTGGGGAGGGCAGGATATAAATAAAATTTAATTTATTTATTTATCATCATCATCATCATCATCATCATCATCATCATCACCTGGTTGGCCACTGTGAGAACAGGGATGCTGGACTCGATGGGCCAGTGGCCTGATCCAGCAGAGATCTTCTCATGTTCTCATGTTGTGCTCAAGGTCCTCACTCCCTGTTATGTGTTATGTTCCCAAGGAAAACAGGTGGAGCTAGGTTGAATCATTTTTACTTGGGTTGTGCACAAGGGCAGCTTCTCGCATGGGTGGGTGGAGAAAAGTCTCTTTGTTTTTATGACCCTACTCATTTTGAAACGTTCCCCTCTACAGTCTGCCGAGACGCCCGCAGAGACGTAGTTTTTCTCGTGCATGCCACTCGAGACAACGCCTACAACGCAGAGGCCGTGCAGAGCATTCTCTCCAACACTGTATCTGCACTGGGCCCCTTGGGTCCTGGTGCCACCCAGGTAATGACTGGCATAAAGGGGCTGCAGCTCTTCCTTTTGGCTCAGTTTTCATGTGCTGTGGGTGTTGGGCCACTTGGTAAAACGCCCATCCCAAGCCTCTGCCACATGGCAAGCCATTCTGGTGCCTAGGCTCCCACTGCGGTCCTGGTGATTTTCACCTCTCTCAGTGCGAAACCTCATTTGCTATGGTTTGTGTCTGTAAGGCGAAAGTGGATTGAGCAGCACGGGAAGCCAGTGGCCAACCACACAGTATTTCAGGTGGCTGCCTTGCTGGCCTTCGTGCACCCTAAAGTTGGTCATCAAGTAGATTTCCCTTAGACATTTCCTGTCTTGGCTGCGGAGTGTCTTGGCTGCAGTGCCCTCTTCCATACAACTCTCTTGCTCTACCTCAAGGGTGGGGAACCCCATTCAGCCAGAGCACTGCAACCCCTTATTGGTGGTAGTGGGCGGGACCAGAAACAAAAAAGGGTGGAGCCAGAAATGTAAATTTTTAGCTTTGTGCAGTATGCCTGTTTCTACACAAACTCTCTCACACACATATACAGTACATGCCTTTGGCCATATCCAAGTCCAAGCACACATTCAATCCTGGCAAAATACTCAAGGAGGATGTGAAGTAGGCTGAGGAGGAGGTGTGGCCTGGGGAGAGTCCCAAGGGCCAGGTGGAGAGGCCTGGAGGGCCACATCCAACCCTGGGCTTGAGATTCCCTACCTCTGCTCTGACTTTGTTTTTTCCTTTTCTCCCCCAGGTGGGCATTGTGCTCTATAGCTACCGAGGCCTCCCTTTACTCCGGCTCAACCGCTCTAGTGACTTGCCAACAGTCCTGCAGTTTATCCGCTCGCTGCGCTATGATGAACCCAGTGGCAATGCCATTGGTAAGTGCAGGGCTGGGGGACTGAGCTGTGTGGTGCAAGTTTCATTGGTTCAGAGACCAGGGAAGGCATCGCTGTAAAGACAAAACACACACACACACAGAGGGCTTTATTCCTGTTGAAATTCAGAGCTGCGTGTCAGGAGCTGCTCTGTCCTCTGGGCCTGAACATCATCACCTGCTCTTCTCTGGGATTTGATCTGGAGCAATGTGGGGCTGCTTCCAGTGTGGGACTGGTCTTTTATCAAGGAAAAGATAGCGAGAACTGCCACTGGTGTTGACTGTAACTTTAAGAACTGTAACTTGTCCGGAGTTTTGGGCTGGGCTGCCATCAGTATGCTGATGACACCTAACTCTATCTGTTGATGGATGGCCATCCTGACTCGGCCCCAGACACACTGATCAGATGCTTGGAAGCTGTGGCTGGATGGTTACGTGGGAGCCGGTTGAAGTTAAATCCTTCGAAGACAGAGGTCCTCTGGCTGGGACGGGACGATATGGGATTGAGGGGGCAACTCCCATCTCTTGCGGGGGTGCAATTAGTGCCAGCACCGTCCGTTAAGAGTTTGGGTGTAATCTTCGATACCTCCCTCTCCATGGAGGCGCAGATTGCAGCTATAACAAAGGCGGCATTTTTTCATCTCTGCCAAGCTAAGCAGTTGGCTCCTTACCTCTCTCGCCCTGACCTAGCCACTGTGATCCACGCGACGGTCACCTCCAGACTGGATTATTGTAACTCGCTCTACGTGGGGCTGCCCCTGAGACTGACCCAGAAACTCCAGCGGGTGCAGAATGCTGCAGCGAGACTCCTTACGGGGTCTTCACTGCGGGATCACATTCATCCGGTGCTATACCAGCTGCACTGGCTCCCGGTGGAGTACAGGATCAGGTTTAAGGTGCTGGCTTTAACCTTCAAAGCCCTATACGGCCTAGGACCCTCGTATCTACGGGACCGCCTCTCCTGGTATGCCCCACAGAGGAACTTACGGTCTTCAAATAAAAACATCTTGAAGGTCCCAGGCCTCAGAGAGGTTAGGCTGGCCTCAACTAGAGCCAGGGCTTTTTCGGCTGCGGCTCCAACCTGGTGGAATGCTCTGTCACAAGAGACTAGGGCCCTGCTGGACTTGACATCTTTCCGCAGGGCCTGCAAGACAGAGCTGTTCCACCAGGCCTTTGGTCAGGGCGCAGCCTGACTCCCTCCTTTGGCAATCTTTACAATACTTTAGTTTATGGTTGCCATCAATTTTGATTTTAATTAATTCTTTGATGTTTTTATAATGTTGCATTATTTTAGTGTTGTTAGCCGCCCTGAGCCCGGCTTCGGCTGGGGAGGGCGGGATATAAATAAAATTTATTATTATTATTATTATTATTAACTTAAAGCACATGTGTTTGAGCTTGTTTCTTCCTCCTCCCTCACATACCTTTTTTCCTTGTCCTAAGGACAAGGGCAATCTTAAAACTGTTTTTTGCAAGCTACTTTGTGAGTCTTTTCAGCTAAAGGGCAGGGTATAAATGTTCTAAATAATAATGATGATAATAAATCTGTCCATGGGGTTGGCCAGTTACTGCTGTAAAGCCTGAACAAAGTAGTGGGCCAGATCCCAAATAAGAGGTGGCCACTTCCACTCCTGTAAATCTTTCTTGACAATGAACTCTCCCGCACATGCTTGCTTTCTGTGGGTAAGTGTATCTTGGGTCCTTTGCTTTCTTCACTGCAGGAGCTGCCATCAATTTTGCCAAGAGCGACATGCTGAGCCTCGCTGCCGGGCGCAGACCTGGTGTGCCTGGGACCCTGGTGATCCTGGCGGATGGTCCATCCAGCGATGATGCCATTGGGCCAGCCAGGGATCTCAAGGCTGCAGGTAAGGCACACAGGTGGAGGGGGGCGGGAATATAAGAGCACAGGAGCACAGGAAACTTTCCTTGCATCTTTTGCCTGTCCTGAATCTTCCAGCATTCAGCTTCATTAGGTGACCTGGGTTCTATGAGAGAGGGAGAATAAACTTATCTCTGTTCACTTCCCCCACATCTTGCCTAATTTTATATACCTCTGTTGTATGTGTTCCCACCACTGTCACCAATTTTCTGAACAAGATGGCTCCAGATATTGTAACCTTTCCTCATAAGGAAGTTGCTCCAGACCCTTGATTGTTTCGCTTGCCCTTTTCTTTGCAGTTAGAAAAAAAAAACTTTTCCAGAAAAAAGCCTATCCCTGCAGGCCTGACTGAAGGTTCTCTTGGAAAGAATTAGTCAAGCTGCCAGTCTCTTCTTCTGAACTGTTAATGTGCCTTGCCCAGGGAATGGCCAACCCACAGACCCCCCTCGATGGGCTTACTTTCTCTTTCTGTACCTTGCAGGAATCCAAGTGCTGGCTGTTGGCATGAACGGGGCTGACCGCGAGCAGCTGCGCCGCCTGGTGACCAATGAGGACCGGCGCAATGTTTTCTTTGTGAGGAGGGATTTGAGCACTCTGCCAGAGGCGGAAGAGGGGCTTGTCAATGCCCTCTGCAGGGCAGCCGACACTGAAGGGGTAAGACGTTCCTCACAAAATGCAGGGGAGGGATTACCTGCAGTTTGCTAAGCTACTGAATGGAGGGAGGTGAATGGAAGAGTGCTTGCTCTGCCTGTTCAGGTAGCACCATTGCAACACAAGACATCTTGAAGCGTAGAAGGACAGCCGTGCCTCCTGTTTGTACGTGGTCTGGATTCCTCATACACGAGGGCCTTGTCTTAAGTCATGGGTAGACAAACTAAGGCCCGTATCTGGCCCAATCGCCTTCTAAATCTGGATGGTCCAGGAATCAACGTGTTTTTACATGAGTAGAGTGTGTCCTTTTATTTAAAATGCATCTCTGGGTTATTTGTGGGGCCTGCCTGGTGTTTTTACATGAGTAGAATGTGTGCTTTTATTTAAAATGCATCTCTGGGTTATTTGTGGGGCATAGGAATTCGTTCATTTCCCTCCCCCCAAAAAAATATAGTCCGGCCCCCCACAAGGTCTGAGGGACAGTGGACCAGCAGCTGACCCCTGTCTTAAGTGGAAATGCCTTGTGGCGTGCATATAACCACATATTAATGTTTAATTGTTTTTTTATTACCCCCAATTTTTTAGCTGTTCTTACTTTATCTGTAAGCCACCTTTAATCCCTGTCAGGGGGAAAATGGGAGTATAAATAACATCTTCATCGCCACCATCATTATCAATTATAAAAATAACCACTTGGTAAAGACCATCCCCTGGAGCACTCTGCCAAGTGGTGGAGGAAATTCACCTCTGATTTTACATGGTAAAATGTTTGCATCTTGGCAGGACATCACAGGCCACTGGTTGTACCAATTGGTTACAAGTGCACTGTGGTAAATTTCATCCAACGTCCAGCACAAAATGTTTTCATTCACTGGCAGCAGCATTATAACTATTCTAACACTGGTCTTTTTATCCTTTGTGTTTCCCCACTTCCTCCCTCCCTCAGCCTAGACCAGAGCCCTGTACGGTGCAGTGTCCTAAGGTAAGTCACAGGAAGCTCCTGTTCAGCAGGACTAAACCAGGACAAGGAGCCGATGCTCTTTCCTGTAGCAGGCCAGATAAGAGCAGGAAATGGATACCAGGGGTGTGGCTTTTTTGAGGCAAGGGCTGTACCTCCACAGTAGAACACAGGCTCTGCATGCAGAAGGTCTCCGGGTCTTCAGGTAGAGCTGGGAAAGGGACCCTGATCTCAAACCCTGGAGAGCTGCAACCAATTAGTGTAGTCAGCATGGAGCTAGGTTGACCCACTGGCCTGACTCCCTATGTTCCTAACTTGGCATTGGCAGATAGAGGCCTGGTCAGAAATTGAATTGGTGGTGAAGCTGTAGACAAGTATTTCCAACCTGTATTTCAGATACCAGAAAAGGGCTTCTGAGCCTGGGAGGAGATTCACACCCACACACCCACATTGATAGAATATCTGAGGGGGGACTGCGGGACTAGTTCTGCACATGCGAGAAATGAGTGCTGTGTCTACAACAACCCATGTGCTTGGGCAGGGTGGGGAAGGGCTCTAGGGCATGCTCTGCTGTGTGAGAAGAGCTTCTCTGGGCCAGGCCAGGCTAGGCCTAATCAGAGCTTTTCCTTGCATGGAATGAACTCTAGGTGTGCATATCAGTATTTCTCCCACCAGTCACATATGTGGGTGGAATGGCGGGGGACACAGGGCAGAGCGTCCTTCCATGGCTTGAGGGGGTGGGAGTATCAGCTGAAGTAAATGAGAGATGTGGTGAGAACCACCAGAAGACTTTCACATCTTGGAAGGGACTCTACCAGGTGTGCCGACTCTAGGGGGCTGAAGGCACCTCAGCCCCCTTAATATTTGTTTCAAGGGGACCAGGCCTCCTCAATTTTTAGGTGGTCCTGCACACCACAGGCCCAGGGGTCAGCTCCTCCAGAGCTCTCAGTCTCCTGTGACGTGTGCACAGTGTCACATGTGTGTGGTGTGGCCTGCGACCCCCTGGCCCCAAAAAATATT
This sequence comes from Podarcis bocagei, assembly GCF_964188305.1. Classification (NCBI taxonomy): domain Eukaryota; kingdom Metazoa; phylum Chordata; class Lepidosauria; order Squamata; family Lacertidae; genus Podarcis; species Podarcis bocagei. Next base: position 47,673,795 of record NC_138126.1, on the reverse strand, counting down.
GGGGGTCATTCCTGTGCCTCTGGGTTCTACAATTTATAGGCCAAGGCTGAGAGGAACCTGTGGCCTTCCAGATATTATTGTACTCCAGCTCCATCAGCCATATCCATCAGTGGCCCATGGTCAGCTTTTGACACTTGAGGGGCATGTTTTTAGGGCCCACCTTATTTATATGTTTGCAAGTTGTTTTAAAGTGTTTTTCTATTGTGTTCCAATGCTGTAACCTGGCCTTGGACCTTAGTGTGAAGGGCAGGTAAGAAATACAGAAAGAAAGAGTAGTCCAGCAGTATTTGCAGTGCCATGCATTAGCCAGCTCTGCGCTAGGCTGGCACAGAATGTGGAAGTGTTTTCAGTTCCCCTTAGAGACAGGATGGAGGGAGTCGGCAATGGTGGAGTCAGACTAATGATGCCATGCGGTTTCCTAGGTGACGTAAGGCGGGTGGAGAATAGGAGGGACTTTGGCAGGCATGGAAATGGCTCTGCACTGTTTCCCTGTAGCTGTAGCCCAATCCCAAAGCTATTATTATTTATTGAATTTATATACCACCCTATACCTGAAGGTTTCTGCACCATTTGACCACTTCACAAGAGTTTTTTCCTTATAAGTTGCCCAGAGAGAAGCAGGGAAATGTTTTGAGTTATTTCTTCTTGCGTGCAAACTGTGGCTTCTCTTTTATTTTCCTGCAGGGTGAGAAGGGCGAGCCTGGTGAGATTGTGAGTATCTGAGATTTCCCAAGGAAGGTGATCTCACACTGAAGTCCTTTTAGGGCCTAAAGAGTGTTGGTCCCTGGGGGTGGAAACAACAGTTAATCTCTCTGATCGTTTTTGCAGGGACGGAAAGGACGCATGGGACTTCCTGGGCCTTCTGGAGATCCGGTAATGTCTGCTCTTTTGTGTGGGTCCCTGGGCTGTATGGCATGGAGTAGAGCTCATCTTGTTTGTTAGGGTGCTGTTGGTTTGACTAGAGCCCTTTCCTTTTCAGACTATTGGGGGCGAGGCAGGTGGGGGGGGGACCCCCTGGCAGCATCCCAGCCTGTATTTCAGGCAGGTTATAGCTTCCACCACCAAAAGCATCTGAAAAAAAAACCACAACAGCAACCAGGCAGTTCATAAATAAAACAAATCCTATTATTTGTCTTTGGTTTTTTTCAGGGGCGCAATGGGATCCCAGGTGCTCCAGGCCCAGTAGGACCTCGGGGTCCTCCAGGTGATGTCACTGAGCGGCGGGGTGAGAAAGGAGACAGGGTGGGTACTCACAGCATCTCATGTGGTCTTGAATATTTTACTCAAGAGGGAGCAGAACACTAAGAATGATGGAGCTTTTATGGGCAGGAAGCCTTCCTTGTTCCTCCTCATCAATCTGTTCAAGATCAGAGAATCCCTCTGGGTTCATCTTAAATTGGAGAATTTAGCTTTATGGTGCCTCTACTGGTGAACTCCCTTTCCTGCAAGATGAATAGGCTATGGGAGCTTGTTGCAATAACTTGCCTGCTTGTGTTACCTAGAGCTATCTGCTCTGCAGTCCTTTTGCTTTTGTTATTTGGATCTCACTGAGGGCCTGGCGAGTAACAGGCCCTTCCTTTCAAGTAAAGAACAAATTAGATGATCTGTGATCCCTTTCATTTCTTTTTTTTTTTGCAAGCATAATTTTTATTGGTTTACAAAAATCAAAACACAAACCATACTGTATCAATACACATGATAGTTCACTAAAAGTAAAGTATGAGACTTCCTTCAGACATTCCACGAATCGTCCAAAATAACAATAAACAATAAATCCGCATTTCCTTGTTTGTAATGCCATAAGTCATTCTCATTCGACTATTTTCTATTGGCATTACCCTTTACCTCTTACAGAGCACCCTTAAAACCCACTAGTGTTGTCTGTTCATCGATTAAACTTTCCAGATATTTCGTAAAACTTTCCCAATTTTTAACAAACCTCTGATCTTTTGTATATCTAATTTTACCTGTCATCCTATCCATCTCCACATAGTCTAATAGTTTGGATCTCCATTCCTCCATTGTCGGTAAACTCTCTTGTTTCCAATTTTTAGCTATCAGGACCCTTGCAGCCGTTGTTGCATATTGGAACAGTTTGTAATCTTTCTTCTTTATCTCCGTTCCTACCAAACCTAGCAGGAACGCCTCAGGTCTTTTGACAAAGGTATATCTTAACATTTTCTTCATTTCATTATATACACTCTCCCAGAACCCTGTAACCTTTCGGCATTCCCACCACATATGGTAGAAGGTCCCCTCCCTTTCCTTGCACTTCCAACATTTGTTGCAAGATCCGTACATTCTAGCTAATTTAACCGGGGTCAAGTACCAGCGATAAAACATTTTCATTAGGTTCTCTTTGAGTGACACACAGGCCGTAAATTTAAGATGTTGTTTCCAGAGTTTTTCCCACTCTTCAAGGTAAATATTACGACCGAAATCTTTAGCCCAGTGTGTCATTACCGCCTTGACCTCCTCATCAGCTAAGTTCCAGTCCAGTAAGTACTTATACATTTTTGATAATATTTTTATATTATTCCCCAAGATCTCAGTTTGGAATCTGGAGTTTTTGTCGGCGTAGCCTTTATCTTTGACATCTTTCCTAAACATGTCATTTATCTGGTGGTAATGCAGCCAATCAAATACTTGGGATTTAATCTGTTCATACGGCCTCATTTTCCACTTTCCTTCCTCCTTCATTAGCAGTTGTTCGTAGGTTGCCCAGTTGGCTCCCATATTGATCTTTTTGATAGCCATAACCTCTAGTGGAGATAACCATTGGGGTGTTCTGGGTTCCAGCATATCCTTATACCTTTCCCATACCTCTATCAGAGGGCCCCTGAATATATGATTCCCAAATCCTTTGTGGCCCCTCTTCCGCCCATGCCACAGATAGGCGTGCCACCCGTATCGGTTGTCGTGACCCTCTAGGTCTAGCACTTCGGTATCTTCTAATTTAATCCAAGTCTTAACCCAGCATAAGCAAGATGCCTCATAGTATATTTTCAAATCAGGTAGGGCGAAGCCTCCCCTATCTTTCGTATCCGTCAATAATTTGAACTTTACTCTCGGCTTCTTCCCCTGCCAGATAAATCTGGAAATCTCTCTGTGCCAGGCTTTAAAAGTCTTTGTACCTTTGATAATCGGAATATTTTGGAAAAGAAATAAGATTCTTGGAAGTACCGACATTTTAATTGTGGCTATTCTGCCCCAGAATGACAGTCTGAGCCGGCCCCACGTTTCTATATCCTTCTTAACTCCCTTCCATACCGATTCATAGTTGTTTTTAAATAGATCTATGTTTTTTGGCGTTACCCATATCCCTAAGTATTTCACCTTCTTTATTACATCTATTCCTATTTCTCTTTGTAATTCCTCAATTTCATCTACCTGCATGTTTTTTACTATTATTTTTGTTTTCTTTTTGTTTAATTTAAAGCCTGCTACTTCCCCGAACTGGTCGAATTCTCTAAGTACCTCTTTTATTGAATCCAGTGGATCTTCCATTGTTACTGCCAGATCGTCTGCAAAGGCTTTAGTTTTATATTCGTGCTTGCCGACCCTAATACCTTTGATTTCTTTGTTGTCTCTGATGGAATTTAATAGAACCTCTAGTATCATTATAAATAACAGTGGGGACAATGGGCATCCCTGTCTTGTTCCTTTAGTTACTGTTATTTCTTCCGTCTCCACATTATTTATTATCAATCTTGCTCTTTGTTCCGTATATATTGCTTTTATCCCATTATAAAATTCGGTACCTACTTCCATATAATCCAGTTGCTTCAGCAGGAATTCCCAGTTTACGTTATCGAACGCTTTCTCAGCGTCCACAAATAGCAGTAAACCTTGTTTGTCGCACCTTTCTGTTAGATATTCTATAATGTTTATGATATTTCTTAAGTTGTCTTTCATTTGCCTTCCCGGCAAAAAGCCGGCTTGGTCTCTATGGATACTTTTTACCAAAATGACTTTAAGTCTTCTTGCCAGGACTCCCGCAAAAATCTTATAATCTATATTTAGTAAGGAAATCGGCCTGTAATTTTTAATTTGCTCTAAGTCTGAATCTTGCTTTGGGATTAATGTGATCAGTGCCTCCTTCCACGTCTCCGGTATTTCTCTTTCCTTTAAGATGTTGTTCATTACTTCTTGTAGTGGATTCAGCAGAACCGATTCCATCTCTTTGTAGTATCTACTGGTAAACCCATCTGGGCCTGGCGCTTTCCCATTTTTTAAGTCTGTTATTATTGCTTTTATTTCCTCCGCCTCAATCGGGGCGCTTAGTTTCACTTTATCTACTGCGGGGATCTTATTAATGTTCTTAGATGTTAAGTATCTCTCTATTTTCCTCGTCTTGTTCTTTTCTGTATTTCTGAAAAGTCCTCCATAAAAATCCAAAAAGGCTCTCCTTATTTCTTTAGGTTTGTTTAGCTCTTCTCCTTCCACCACTATCTTGTTTATCGTATTCTGTTCCTTTCTTTTTTTCAATTGCCAAGCTAATAACTTCCCCGTTTTGTTGGCATATTCGAAATTCCTCTGTCTCAATCTTTTGATTTTCCATTCTATCTCTCTGTTTATCAGCATTGTATATTGGGATTGTAGGACTTTTATGTTCTCTTTTATTTTCTTATTTTTTGGGTTTTTAATTAGTTTCTGCTCGTTCTCTGCTAATTGTTGTATAATTTCTTTTTTCCCTTTTTCCCTTTTTTTATTCTTGATTGCACTCTGTTGAATAAAGAAACCCCGCATCACCGCCTTGCCTGCATCCCATACCACCCTTAACTTTGTATTATTGCCTAGGTTATCTTCGAAGTATTCTTTTAGTCTGTTTTGAGCCTTTTCTACTACCTCTTGGTCATCCAACAGATAATCCTTCAGTTTCCATCTGTTTAGTCTGCTTTCCTGCCCTTTCAGTTCCATTTTTATTGGGTTATGATCCGAAATTGTTCTAGCCTGGATCTCTACCCGTACAGATCTTGGGACTAGCTCTTTCGAAATCCATATCTGGTCTAATCTTGATGATGAATCATTAGGTTCTGAATGGAAGGTATATTGCTTTTCTAGGGGGTGTTTAAACCTCCAAATGTCTGCTAAATTGCAGTTTTGGGCCAAAGAGAAAAAAGTCCTGGGGAGCTTCCCTTCTTTACCTTTTGAATCCCTCAATCTGTCCAATTCTAGCGACACCACGCCGTTCATATCTCCTAATAGTATAATTTTCTGGTCGGCGTAGTCAAATAGTCTTTCTTCCAGCCTCCCGTAAAATTCTGACTTGTTCTCATTGGGCGCATATATTCCAACTATTATTATCTTTTCTCCCTGCCAGTTTATTTGTACTGCTGATATCCTTCCTTCTTCATCTTTAAATAGATGTTTCGCTTCAATTTGTTTGTTTATGTAGATGACCACCCCCCTCTTTTTACTCTGGTCTGAGGATATAAATTCATTCCCCAGTCTTTGATTAATTAGAGTTCTTTTATGTTTCCTCGCTATGTGTGTCTCTTGGAGACAGATTACGTCCAACCTTTCCTTCCTCAGAATATGCTCAATTCGGTTCCTTTTTCCTTTATCATTCATCCCATTAACATTCCAACTAAACACCTTTAACGCCATTGTGATTTAATTAAAGGAAAGGAAAAAAAAACAGCTGTTGATTCGTTTTAGACTTCCTCTTCAGTCCCTCCTCCCTCTCCCCCCTCCCCCCCGAGCTCCCCGCCCCTCCCTCCGAGTCCTCCCCCAATCCTACCCCCCTCCCTCTGCCCTCCTCTTTTTGCGGTTTTAATTCTTTGTATTTCCTTAGGAATTTATCTGTTTCTCCTGGATTTGTCAATTTTTGTCTCTTGCTCCTATACGTAAAGGAGACGCCTTCCGGAAACTCCCATTTAAACTCGATATTATTTCTTTTAAGTATCTGAACCAATTCTTTGTAGGAGTCCCTACGCTTTAGAAGCCTTACTGGAATATCTTTGAAGATTATTATGTTGTTTCCTCCAATATTGAGCCTTTTCTCCCTATTCTTATGGAGAATCCTATTTTTTATTTCCCTATCTTTGAATATAATTAGGCAGTCTCCTACAAATTTTTTATTCTTTAGAAGCTTGGCTTTCAACCTGAAAGCCGATTGTACTGCCTTTTCTACTTCTTCTATTGGTATCTCCAACCAGAGGGCTAGTTCTGTTGCTAGTTTCTCCTTTATATTTTCTCCCTGGGCTTCAGGTATGCCTCTCATCCTAAGATTTGCCTCCCTCTGTCTTAGTTCATTCATGGCAATCCAGTCTTTCAAATCTTCCTGACTTTTGCTCAAATCCAATATTTCAGCTTTAATTCTATCTTCCTCGCGTCTTACTTCCTTCAGTTCTACTTTTGTCTTTTTCAAACCTTCCTCCACTGTCTGTGTCCTTCTAAATACCTCTTTCATTTGACTTTTCAATTCATTGACTGTTTCGTCTAACTTCTTATCCACTTCCCCAATTCTATGTTCTACTTGTTCTAATTTGCGCTCAACGCTTTTCTCACTCTCTTTTATCTCCGCAAACATTCTTAGTATCTCTGCTCTAAAGTCCCCTTCTTGCTTTGATCCCTTCCTGTCCGCTGGCGTTCCCCCTTCGGGTCTTTTCCCAGTGTTTGACATCCTTAGTTTTCGAGGGTAGCCTATACTTAATACACAATGTGGTTACAACACTCCTGAGCAGTTGCCTGTTTGCCTACTTGGCCCCAGCCCTCAATTTTTAGCAGTCTTTAAGTTACACAAAAGTCAGCTTGTTTGACAGTCATTTAACAGTTTTTAAGTTGCATAAAGGTCGGCTTATTCCTTTTCGCCGTGCTGCATCCTTGGGGATATCAGTAAAAGTTCTAAAGTCTTAGAGTTCAAAAGATTAGAGGTTCTTATGTTCGCAATAAGGGGTATGCTTTCTATCGACGCAGTGAGTTCTTAGGAATTTTTATCGGAAGAATTAGTTTTGCCAATAACGAATAGAAGATTTCACCATCCAGAAATTCCTGGTCCTTTCTACCTAAAAGGATCCATAGGGAGGATAGATAAGAAAAGAGGGAGGGGGGGGGGAGACCGGGGGGATGGGCGCAAGACTGCAGGGGAGGAGGAAAAAAGAGAGGGGAAAATAGGGTCGGGAATGGAAAATTCCAAGCGCAGTAAGCACTCTGTCCGCTAGGTGGCTCTCTCTATCACTGCTAGGTTCTGATCCCTTTCATTTCTAGTCTTCTACGACTGAAATCCTAGGCACGCTTCCTGCTGGAATAAGTGGGATTTATTTCTGAGTAATACAATTAAGATTGAAACCCTAACAAGCAAATGCCCATGGTAAAGAACGACTTATGCCCGTGTGTGTGTTCTCATGCACGTGCTTCTTATTCTTAAGCGTAAAAGGCATTTTCACAATGGCATGTTCTTAATCGCTCTGTTTTCTTCCAGGGATTCCCGGGAGCTGATGGATTGCCAGGGAATCCTGGCCGCCCTGGTGACCCTGGTTCTTCTGGCCAACCAGTAAACAGCTTTTTTCTTTTTAACATCTTGCCACCTGTCATTGCACCCTGGGGCATTCCCATTTCCCATGATGCCTTGCTGTACTGAGACATTTATTTGTCTTCATCCACCAGTTTGAACTTAGGAATGATGGGTCCCCCTTGAGCAAAGAGAGCTATCTTCTCCTTGCACTAAGTTTGTAGTATTGCCATGACTTAGGTTAGCCTGACCTGACTAGTTGCAAATGTCCTCACCTGGTTATCTAAACTATGAGAAGCTTCAGGGATTCCAGTAATTAGCCTGAGTTTGGCTTCCTTTGGAATGAGGTCACTTTGGGACTTACTGGCATTTTGTAATATTTGCTTTTATTCAGTGCTTTTTTCTGGGGGGGACGCAGGGGTATGTATACCCCTAAACATTTTGTGCATCTAAGTTTGACCTCATTTGAGGGGCAGTATTTCAATATGAGTAGGAAAATGAGAGTATCCCTAAACATTCTTTTTAGGAAAAAAGTACTGCTTTTATTTACAGAAATGCAGGTTGAACATAGGTGGGAGTTCACAGCTTAGTGCTCCCAACAGATACCCACTAATCACCCAGAGCTCCAACTTAGCTACCTGGAAATTCAATCTGCCCCAGCCTGTGCTGTCCATTTATACCATAAGCGAGGAACCTATGACTTTCCAGATGTTGCTGGACTGCAGTTCCTATTATTCCTAACTGGATGGTGGAGTCCAACAACATCTGGGAGGGCTAAAATCTTCCCCATCCCTGATCTTAGAATAATAAAATTGTAGAGCTAGAAGGGACCCCAGGGGTCATCGAGTCCAGCCCTCTCCAATGCTTGGAACCTCATCTAAATCATACGTGGCAGATCCAACAACAACCTCTAAGGAAGGAGAGTTCACCACCTCCCGAGGGAGTCTGTTCCCCCGTTGAACAGCTCTTAAATCCATTCACACCCACACATAGCTTGATGACATCACCCCCAGCCAAGGAAGGGGGCAGAAGATGGGGGAAGCAAGAAATGTCCTTCTTCCAAAACAGATATTGGCCACCCTTAAGGTCCTTTAATTTCCTCATAAAAAAAGATGAAACTGAGCCATTTTGCTGAATACCAGTTGCCGCAAACTACAGGAGGGGAGAGTGCTCTTGCAGTCAAATCCTGTTTCTGGGTTTCCCACAGAATGGCTACTGGTTGGCCACTCTGAAAAACAGGACCAAAACCAGGATCCCAGTCCTAGGGATCTTATGCTAGGACTACTTACCAGTGCAAATCTCCAGCCAGCTTGTGCCTTAGGCAACTTTCACTAACAGAAAACCGAACTCTAAAAGAATGCTGAGTCGGCAGGTACCCAAAGGGCCCATTCAGCCCAAATCCAAATCCCATTGCAGCACTATGTGGCTGTACATGTGTCATCTTCCCATCCCACCTGCTCAATTTATGATTCCTACCCTGGGGCGAGGGAACCCTTTTTATTACTGTCCATTACTGCATTTATTTTCTCCTCCACAGGGCGGCCCTGGCCTTCCTGGACTCAGAGGACTCCAAGTAAGTAAAGGGGTTGATTCCCATGGATCTCCTCTCACTGACTGGAAAGACTCTTACTTATCCTTACCGTTTTCTTCCAGGGAGAGCGTGGAGTGATTGGCCCAATAGGGCCAAAGGGAAGCAAAGGTGAGCCGGTAAGTGCATAGACTACCCCCTAGAAGGCTCAGGTCTTAATTCCTAAATTCCTACAGGGTAGTGTTTCAAGACGCACTGCCAAGCCAAAGGTGCTGTGATGGTGAGAACCAGAGTTAGACAGGAGAAACTGCTCTAGCCTACTCCTTCCCAACCCTGTGTTTCTGTAATCAACCATGGTCCTGCAGCTAGTGAGGTGTAGTGTTTAGAGTGTTAGACTAGGGCCTGGGAGACCAGGGTTCAAATCCCCCACTCGGCTATGAAGCTCACGGGGTGACCGCGGGCCAGTCCTTGCCTCTCAGCCTAAGCTGCCTCGCAGGGTTGATGTGAGGGTTAAATAAGGAAGGGGAGAACCATGTGTGCCATCTTGCACTCATTGCAGAAAACAAAAAGGTGGGATATAAAATTAAATTAATAAATAATTAGAATAGAATGGAGAAGGATACCTGGTTGGGAGAAATGGGGGGGGGGGTTAGGAATAACACTAAGCCCTCACTTTCTTATCTCTTCTGAAATTTGGCATTTGGGTGGTATAACTATCACATACACACACGCACACACACACCCTCCCCACCTCTCTGGAGCAGGGGCATATTGGACCGGCATCTGTTGTAACCCACATTCAGGTGGACACAGGTAGTCAAGGTTCAACAGCACCGGAACCGGGACCTCATGTCCTGCGACTGATTCTTTGACTGCAACATGTTCTGATATAATTTATCAGGGCTTTCCTTCCCAGATTCTGCTTCCTTATAGGGACACCAGAAAGCACCAGGCAGCTGAGGCCCAGATTGCTTGTAGGCTTTAAAGTGCCTCCTCTTCTCAGTCGATGACTCTAGAAATCTGTGCACCCTTCATGTTTCACCCTGTGCAATCTAAATTCAGCCTCCAGCTTTGCTAGTAATAAATATACTTTACTTCTGCTCTTTGCCTTACAAAGGACCCATATGTTTGGTAAGTCCTAGGGACAGATCCGATTTTTTTATATTATCAAAGGGGATGGGGGCTTTGTTCCTTCACCACAGCATACCTTGCAGCAGGCATGGCCAGCTCCATGTTTGAGGGGCTCCCCAGCAGTGTTGTGCAGCATGTCCCCCCCCCCCCGGTCATCAGTGGAATCCCACCATTGGGCTTGCTAGTGACAAGCAGCAGCGAGGAGGGAAGCAGTCACCTGCACGACTATAATCTGCGACAGATGGATCCAAGCTGCCTGCTCTTTAAAATCTCCTAGCCTAGCATCTCAAGGGACATTTTGAATGTCGGGTGGCTCACACTACGTAACCTGAACCAGAAGGTGCAGGCAAGAGCGTGGCTCAAATTCCACACCATGCATTAGCAGATATGGACTCTGCCTCCGATCCAGCAGCCACCCTTTGATTCTGGGCCCGAGGCACAGTCTAGCCCATTGGCTGCAGCCAGCGCAGCTTATATATAGTCCAATGCATTTGGAGGACATCTGGTTGCAAAACATTTCCAATCCTTGTTAAAACTATTTAAAACTTGCAGGCATGCCTTTCCCCTGAACTTTCTGCTTTTGTTTTGTTTTTGCTTAACAGTCCAGCATGTGGAAAAGTTTAGGTGACCCTGAAAACTGGCTCATGACGTTTTTTAGTTGGTGCTGGTGGGCGTTACGCTGCTTTTGCTGTCACACATCGCATTTTAGCATAACTGGCTGTATTTCCTCCCAAGAGAAACTGAGGCAGCCTCCCGCTTCATCCCTGAGCTGTACTCTGTTGATGTGACCTTTGGCCTTTTGTCTTGGGCAGGGGGAGCCTGGAGAGGTTGTAAACGGAGCAGGAGGAGGTGGGCTTCCTGGCCGGAAGGGGGAGCCTGGCGAACCGGTACGTAGCATCTTACAGGCAAGAAATGAGAAAGTGGTTGAATGGGGGGACCACGAAGGGGAGGGAGGGATAGTTGTGCTGCATGAGAAGCTGAGCCCCTCTGTACATCAAGCCCCCATCTCTTGAAGCATCCTGCAGCTGTTCAGCACTGCTGCTCTTTCTGTGAAATGTGCGGTGCAATCCTCCATGTTCGGTGAGCTTTCCCTCCATGCAGGTGTGCAGAAGATTGCAGCCAATTGCCTCCACAGTGGGCTAAGTAGGTACCAACTGGTGGGAATGGTCCTGTGTTTGTTAACTTCGTTCTTTCTTCCTAAAGGGAAGCCCTGGACTTCCTGGAATTCCTGGGTCCAGGGGACAATTTGGTGATCCTGGACCTCCGGGGCCTGTGGGACCTCCTGGGCCCGTGGGACCTGCCGGCGAGTTTGTCAAGGTATGCTCTCCCTTCTCTCTGATGGCTGTGTTGTTTCAGCAACTGCACCTTATGCAGTCCATGCACGTACACGTTGCCCCTTTTGCTAGGTATGTAGTCAGGTGTTGCAGCCCCATGTGAATCTGTGTGCACAGGAAGGGGGGAGAGAGGGAGACATGCGCACACATGTGCTCAAACCCACAAATTCGCAGCAAACAAGCTTCACTCTATGCAACATCTCTTGCTATTTGTCTCTCATCTTCCTCTTTCTAGTGATATACGTATCCCCTGGCACATATATCAGCCTCACACAAATCCCCTCCCTGTTCTGTCACTATTCACTATTCACAATCCTCATATCGCTCTTCAAGTATGCAGGGCTGGCCAACAACAGCACAAGCAACCCAAGTGGCAAAAAAAAATTTTGGGAAGCACCAGTAGAACAGCAAACATCAGGAGAGATGCATTCGATCATCCTCCTGTGACATAGCTAAAGTCCTTGGCCACATCTCCCCAATGGTGTGATGTTTTTGGATCATCCTTGACCCTGAAAGTGTGCTCTCACTGAATGCCCCAGGGTTTCTCATGCATATACCTATCCCTGCGGTTTCTTCTTACCAGACATGGGCCCCCCGAGTTTCCCAGCTCTCCTCTTGGTTGAGTCTATCCTGTAATGTGCATATTGTTGCGTCTATACCCTGTAAATGGCTGTTGCGTGATGCGCTCTGCATTTGGATAAAAACATGGGGCGCTTGGAGATACTGAGCATAAAACTTTGGCTTACATGTGGGCAATTTTTCTTACAGGGAGAGAAGGGCGACCGAGGTGAGCGAGTAAGTGATCCTTCTTTTCCCCTGGCTGCTTTGCCCTTGCTGTTGTGGCACATTTGATCCTGGGAGTTTTGTTTGTGATTGCAGAACAATTGAGTAGGAGAGCTGGAAGAGAGCTTAAGGTCTTCTTTTCCCTGCCCTTGTGCAGAGACATCCTATATTGGCATACTGGTACCCATAGCATTTTTTTCTTTTTTCTTTTATTTTGCACAATTATTTAGCCTTAATTAAAGGAGCTGTATCATCAAGTATATTTGTAGACCATGGATGGCCCTGTCTCCTCCAGCCCTCCATTTATTCTATACGTGCTCAGCTCTTCTTGTTTATCACATTTTGTCTGATTATCTCATGGTTTGTATATTCCCCTCCCTCTGCTTCAAGGTAAGCTCAGTTTCACTCTCACCCCCCTCACATTGACTCAGATATTTTTTGGGTCTTCTGACTAGCCCACCCCAACATTCTCATATGCATACCTATAAACATATTTTAGTGTCTTTGTTGCCTTCTGACTAATGGCTCTGTGTATTAGTGGTCTGCCAAAGTCTTATTTCAGTTATGTATGCTGATAGTTTTGTTCTCTTCTTGACCTGGGAATTAGTGCAATTTCTACACTTGGCCAATCTCATAGTGTTTTGTTCTCCATCATTGTTTCTTACCTGTTTACGTTCACTTCCTTTCAGTTGTGCTAGGAGCTATAGAAGAAACACAGATTTGCGCATGCATCTACTTCGAAACAGTCTGTTTGTTCTGTTAGGAAAGGTTTAGTAAAGCTCAGACACAGATTTCAGACTGCAAAGCTTTAACTGCACAAAATGAATTCAGAAATGAAATTAAATGGGGAAATTCTCTTACATCTAAGCTTAAGAGAAAATTGCACATCTTACTAAACTGGGGTTACTGCCATTCTCAGATGGGCTTCCTGCTTAAATTATATACTGTACATCTGGACACTACCTCAGTAACTGTTGCTTGCATCTATTTACAATTTGAACTGCTCTTCTTTTAACATCACAACCGTATGTGTAATGGGTATGAGTTACTCGTGCGTAAACTGGTGCTTTTCTCGGTTAATTTGCCTTGTTAAACCTTTCTGAATGCGCAGCCCCTTCTCATCGTGGCTGCCTCAGTCACTGGCAGAATCCGTCAGTGGGCATTTCTTGAACCTCTTCCAACATAAAAGTTGTTTGACACCCAGTCTCCTCCTCCTCTCACTGCGTGGGAGTCTTCTGCGCAGGGAAGGCGTGGGTATCGGAGGACCTGGGCTCTCCTCACTGATGTCCAGTGAAGAGTCCTGGAGCCCTCTCTCCAATTCCCCCGTCTGCCCCCCTTTATCCCGGGTGTTGCGCTGATTGGCTTCCCCCTCTACTGAGCTGTTTCTCCCCCTGCTGCTGGGTCCTTCGCCAGCATCATCTGGGAGCCTCCCCTTCGCCTCTCGCTCCGATGTCAGTTCCCTGACAGTATGAAATAAGCTTTACCTATGTTTTATACAGAACAATCTTCCTGTTCCAGGATTATGGATGGGTCAATCTTCAAGTTAGCTGTATTGTGCTGAGAAGACCATGCTTGTAACTGGTTGTACAATGTGTCCTCTGTTCCCTATGTAATATTATGCTGTGCCAAAATTGCAATTGCAGTGTTGTAACTGTCCAGGGCCTCACTTTGGTTGTCTTTCTAGGGCCCTCCTGGATCAGGAGATGGGGGTGTGGTCAGAGGAGAACCAGGCCTCCCAGTGAGTATCTCCTTTGCCATTCTTTTGGATAGGGGACCACAGAGAGGATTAGAGCATATGGGCAAATGCAGTGTTTAAAGATGTGGATGTGAGCATTGCTTGAGGAATACTAGAATGGGGCTGTGAGAAGTTTGTAGAGGTGAGGCTAACATTGTCCAGGAGCGTTGGACAGTTATTGCTGGGGGAAGTTTAAAATTGTCAATGATTACTGGATTCAAATGCATAGCGACATATTGGGGGGGAAATGTTGAGTTTTGATTGCTGGGAAAATGTGATATATCTGCAGCTCTTCTTCAAGGGAAGGCATCTGAATCCCCTGCACAACAACTGTATATGACTAGTATATGAATTGCAAAGGACATAAGATCTTTTGTGTTGCCTTTTGTGCTCTAGGGTATGCCAGGAGATCCTGGGCCAAGAGGACCTCCTGGGCTCGCAGGACAGAAAGGAGACAAGGTAAGACGACCATCTATCTGCCCATGGACTTTGAGGGCAAGCAGCTAGTAGGTGAACATAATTTAGTGTTCCTCTACCATTTTACAGTCCCCTGCCAAAGCAGAAACCTGCTTTTTCTCTGCTTCTGCACAGACGCATTCGAGACAGTTAACGCAAGAGTTGTACAGATGCGAATTAGTTTGCGATGCAGATACACTTCTTGTTTTTAATCCCTCAGTTCCCTGTAGCCTACTTGAATTTCATGGGTGTTTATTTAAAATATTTCTAGCCCTACCCTTCATCACATGCGGCCCAAAGGCAGGGATAGGACTTTTGTTTCTTACGGGTAATAACTTATTTGCTCTGTGTCCAAAGGGGGATGGAGAAGAAGGTTTTCCTGGACCACCTGGACGGCCTGGAGACCCAGGAGATCGAGTGAGTTTTTGAGAGAAAAGAAATTCCTGCTATCTCCTGATGGGATTTAGAGCCTATGAAAGCTAGTGTTGCAAGTATAAGGATCAGACAGACGCCTCAATGGAGAATAAGAAGGTGAAGTTTATTGCCAGGCAATAAGGACCCAGTTGGAATCTCTTCCAAAGAACTGGGACCCCGATTGACAGAAATACAGGGGTCTTTATACCTGAGCAAATCACAGCAAATCATAGATCATAAGACAATCATGAAGGACTCATAACTTGGTCAGCAAAATATCAGCCAATCAGCAAGCAGTTGTCACGCTCCTAGCTACTGGTATAGCACTGGTCAAGCACAGGGTTCCAGTTCCGCTTTCCAATGCTCCCAGTGACGCTCAGTCTAACCTTTCCCCTAGTTATGACAGGACAGGGAGTTTGGACATTTTGTGGTTTTGCTCTTCCTGTTCTGTGGATTAATTTAGCCTGTTTCGGATGGGGAATTTGTACCAGAATCTCTGATTCATGTCTTTTGTCCGGGGTACACAGATGTTTTTAGGGGAAAGGTCGGTTCCTAACTTTGCTGTTTCAAGCAGTTTGCATTTAGCTAAGCACAGCTTCCCTTTTTGATTCAATTGGATTATAAGTACTGTAATCCTTGATTCGTGTAGCATATATATTGAATATATTGATTATTGATAACTGGTTATATGGATAGTATAGGGGTAGCCCTTCCTTCCTTGCCTCACTAGATTATTAGTTTCGTTCTCAAGAGGAAGAGCCTCAGTAAAAGATCAAACAGTTCCAACAGTGTCCACATTGTCTGGGGAAGTTTCCTTGAGAGATAACATAAGTCACGCGGCAGATTCCTCACTTACCAAGTAAAATGCTCTTGCTTTGTCTTTAGGGCCCTAGAGGACCTCCAGGTGAACAGGGAAGCAAGGTAGGTACTTTCAAAGCATTGAAGTGTCCTAGAATTAGGGCCACAACATGTCTCTCATTGACTCTTTCCATTTGCTGTCACCCCTTCACAGAATACTCTGCAGTAGGCCCAGCCTAGTCCTTTGGTATGCAGGGTTGCTTTTCCTTCACAGGAAACTCTTAATTCAACCCCCCTCAACAATGATAGAGGTTAAAAACCCCTTGGTTGCTTTGCAATGGGCCCCTTCACCAACACTTGCACCCTCATCCATTGTTGAATCACTTGCATCCTTAAATGCTGCTAATACACCCACTATTTTTATGACAGGGAGACCGAGGGCAGCCTGGTGAGATCGGACCACCAGCAGAGAAGGTGAGCTCTGATTGGGAAAGGTGACTATATTGTACAGGTGGAGGCAGAATCTTGTTGAGCCAATATTTCTTTGCAGAGATGGAAGATAACCAGCAACTCGGTTTGGGCAGCTGCTGCGTATTACATAATGAGACATCAAGTGACGTGCATTCATGTCTAATGAATTGGCCGCATATCAGTCAAAAGCTGATTCTCAAATGTGTGTCCATCGCTTGGTGTTGCATCGCATTATACATAGCCCTTGACGCTTTAACATGTCAACTGCCTCCTTTG
The DNA here is from genome assembly GCF_964188305.1 of Podarcis bocagei. Classification (NCBI taxonomy): domain Eukaryota; kingdom Metazoa; phylum Chordata; class Lepidosauria; order Squamata; family Lacertidae; genus Podarcis; species Podarcis bocagei. The sequence goes on along the minus strand of NC_138126.1, from coordinate 47,657,413 downwards.
AAACAGCGATATGAAAGCCCTGTCTGTGGTGTATGATTTGGGATGCTGTTTTCACACATGCATCTCCCGCTTTGGTGCTGTAGTCATCGAGAGGTGAACACAGCTGTGTGAATCAGCTGAGTCAACATTACCACTTTGTTCCAAACAGGCTTTGCGTATGCTGGTGGCATGCAGGTAACATTGTCAGGTGTTGTGTGAGATGCCTGTGTATAGGAGGAGCTGCCAGTGTTTGCCTTAGGATTCTGTCCTCAGATCCCCTCATTACCTGGAAAAGCTTGGATCTGGGTTGAGGATTCCCCAGGAGGAGTAATGCAGGCATAGTGATGGTTGTGCACCTCTGTCTGGAAGCAACCTGCATTCTGTATCCTTGTTCTAATGGAAGCAGATCAACACAAAAAAGAGTAGACATTGGCTCCTCTCAAGAAGACAGTTTTTTCAGAATACTCTATGGCTCCTTAATCTGCCAGACATATACTAATTTTCTCATTTCCTTCTCCCTTGTAGGGAGACCGTGGATTACCTGGCCCTGAAGGAGAGAAGGTACATGCATTCAAGAGTAGCCCTGCTGTACCTGGGGGCTCACTAGATTCTAAGCTCAATGGACTTCCCTTTCTGGGAGAGTTGGTGTGGTATAGATAATTCATAATAAGTAGTGCATCAGAATTAATTAGTGGATAAACTGTCTGGCCTAGACCAGGGAAGCCTGGCTCAAATCCCTGTTCCTTAAGTTCTTAGTCAGTGTTCCTCAACTTAACGTGCTTCTCAAGCACATTCTGGTGATAAACTGGGGAGAAGCCTATGTACACCACCCTGACCATGAGGGAAAAGGGACTTGTGGAAAGGAGCTGCTGTTGAAGAGCTGTTCTGTTCTTAGACCTCAGTGGTGAATCTGAGTGTTGTCCAGACTCCATTGCAGGGACATTGCTAGGTACTTCAAATCACTTGGGGCATGTGGCCATTCCACAAATCTGCATAAAATTTGTGTATGCTAATTTACATGCGCACGCACAGATGTAGGCCTCTGATCAAAGCCTAAAGGTAAAGGTAAAGGGACCCCTGACCATTAGGTCCAGTCGTGGTCAACTGGGGTTGCGGCACTCATCTCGCTTTATTGGCCGAGGGTGTACAGTTTCCGGGTCATGTGGCCAGCATGACTAAGCCGTTTCTGGTGAACCAGAGCAGTGCACGGAAACGCCGTTTACCTTCCCGCTGGAGCGGTACCTATTTATCTACTAGCACTTTTGACATGCTTTCGAACTGCTAAGTTGGCAGGATCAAAGCCTAGCTGTCCTCTAAACAAAGGGAATTTTTTTAAAAAATTAAGAGCTTTAAAAAAGTAGGGAAGAGGCAAGAAATCTGGAGCCCAGCACAAAAGATCCAGGACTTTGAGCCACCTGCTAACAACTTCCCTGCACAGGTGCAAATACTCTCCTTGGCCCTACTAACTTCCCTGTTTTCCCTTGTTCCAGGGAGAGCAAGGACCCGCAGGTCGTCCAGGTCCATCTGGCAGAGATGTAAGTATGGGTCCCTCCTTAGGCTCAGTAGCTGACCCTGCTGGAGAATGTAGATGGGAACCAGGATTTAGACAGGAACCAACTGGTGATTCTACCCCTCTGTATATGCCCATCTGGCTACTCCAGAATGTAGTTAGTACTACTGCAAGTGTAACTGGTATTGCTAGGGTGAGATCCATGGGTATTTGTGATGAATATGTTTCCCTTTGATTTTTTGGAACAGGGCTTGCAAGGGCCGCCTGGCCTTCGAGGAGAAAGGGTAAGGACTCTTTAAAATAATGAACTACTAAAACAATACAACGAGTGAAATAATTAACATATGTTGAACAGTAATCAAACGTTTCCAAAAATCTGGGTAAAAAGCCTTTGCATGTCTTCTGAATATCCCTAAAGTTTGGGCTAGGCACCCACCCCCTGAGGTTGGGAATTCCAGAGCCTGGTCACTGTCCCACAGACCTCTGGGGGCAGCCAGATTACCCACAAGGCCTGCCCTGCAGATTTTAATTCCTGGGCTGGTCTCCTTTCGGAGGCTGGATAGAAATGTAACCACATGGCTTGCCAGATTCATTGTGACCCCCTTGCTTTTGTAGTTCTAGGCAAGCGGGGAAACTGAGGCTCATCAAGCCCCTGGAAGACAGCTGGACATGAGCAACAAATTGTGCAGGCCTGGCCCACAGCATTCAGAATTCAGAATGCCTGGTTGGTTCTCCTAGTCAAAAAAAGCTTGACAAGTTCACTGAGGAGAACTGAGCTGTTTCCAGTGCTACTAATTGCATATATTGGTTAAATTCTGCTCTTTGAGCCACCTCATAATATCTTTCATGGTTCATAAATAATTGGCTCCTGGGGTGCTGGCCCCCACTAGTGTGAGACAAGCGGGGTATTGAAGTTGCATCGCTTGGTCTGGTGCCAATGAAGTCCCCAGTCTGAGTGAAATCCTTCTAAGAGGGTTTTGCTATTTTTGCTATACTTTCTGAACCTTCTTCCTGTGTCACTTCCTTCCACAGGGAGACCCAGGGGAACCTGGACTACCTGGGAAACCAGTAAGTGCCCCTTTGGTGAACCCACATAGTTGCACATGAATGACTACCGCATATTTTTGTGTGGGAGGAGGATAACACATCTTAGCTCTCTTCCCTAAGCCCCCCCCCAACCCCCATCCTGCTGGTGGTTTTATTCCTGGTCTGGAAAGGGTGGCCAATGTATAATCTCTCATCCCCTCTCCTCGAGGTATTTCCACCTTCACATTAGCTACTCAGACATACTGCAAGCAAATTGGGTAACTAGAAATTATGTTGTGTGCCATGTGTGAGAACGTGCATATAGCACCCCACAGAGGCACCTTGGTTGTTGCATGGATGGAAAACAAATGGGAGGCTTTTTATGCCACCTGCACCCCTTCACCATCTTGCACAGCTAATGTGCAGATGGAAAGTTTCATCACCTCCTCACCCTGAAGTGGGCAGATCCTGGCCTCTCTTCCTTCTTTGCGCACAGCTTGCAACCAGTGGGTAGGAAGTCCCTTTCCATGGGTTGATAATGTTAAAATTATACTCAGCAGGTTCTTCCCTTGTGTGTCTCTTCTAGGCTTCCAGTCAGTCAGGAATCAAAGGAGACAAGGTAACAGCATGGAAACCTATCTGCTTCTCAGTAGGGACTTGCAGAGTAGGCAGTGTAGCTTAGAAACAACCCTGTTTACTATATATTATCTTGGAGAAAACCACTGTGAATTAATTATTTCAAGCCCACTGTTGTGGTACTCTCTTCTTCTTTTTTTGGTGGTTTCATCCCTCAGTTTTGGTAGCGTCTTACGAAACAGCAAGAGATCGCCACTATTAACTATACCAGAGCAGGAACACGTGATGTCAACCTGCGTACATAGGCTGACGTGGTTGTGTTCCTAGGGAAGGAGGGAGAGGGTGCCTGGAGGATATATATACTGCATGAAATTTCTTATTTCTTTGGACTTGCTGTGGACACACCACGCAAGTGCCTTCTGCTATCCAGAGAGCAGAATAAACTCTTTCTTTGAACCAACCTCGGTGTCATTTGACTTCCTTCTTCCTGTCCCGGAGCAACGCAGACCCAATTGGTGAACTCCAATAAGGCTACATTAACTACTGAAGCTGTGTTGCTATCTTCTTTCTTTAGGGGGAGAGGGGCCTTGTAGGACCAGAGGGGCCACCTGGACCCAGAGGAGATGCCGGGAGCAAAGGAGAGCGTGTGAGTGGTCAAGATGTCTCAGCGCATGCCGGGTGTGACGATGCAGCGTGCAGAACTTGATTCTTTTGACTCCAGAGTCCGGATTTCAAGCCAAACTGAGATGCTCATTACTACAAACTTTGGCAGGGATTATATACATTTCTGGACAGAAGCCTAACAACTTTACTCTGAGAAGTAAAGGCGGGCTAGAAATCTGTTAAATAACAATCGTAGTAGTAGATTTGTGTGGCCACCTATGAGGGAAGCAGATGCTATAAGGCCAAGCCAGAGAATGTTGCAAAATTTACTCATTGTTTTGGTGGCAGGAAGCTGGGCAGAGCAGGATGGTGGTTCATCCTTGGTGGAGGTTACAGGGCTCCTTCCTCCTGCTGCCTGTCCAGCCAAAGCCGAGAACAAAATATGGATTTCTCCCTCCATTCCACAAAACATTTTGCCAGGCTCTACTTCAAACCCCTACCATTTGAGATGATTGATGATGACTGTGCCCATCCAGTTGAGCAAGATCTGACTAATGGTTGAAACTCTCTTTTTATGACCACTTGATAAAAAGATAGTTCACTGCTACAGGTCATGAAACCCCAACTTTCCATATAGCAGGACCAACTTGCCGAAATCTTATTAATATGTGTTGTGAAACTTTAGAGTAAATATGATGTGAAATCGGTGTGCATGTGTTACATGGGGGATACATACATCACATCCCCTCAGCTGGTTTTTATCCTGACATGGCTTTGTTTTTCCTTTTAGGGGCCGCCTGGGCTTGGTGTCACAGGCTCACCTGGGCCAAAAGGAGAGCAAGGGGACAGGGTGAGTCCTATCCTAATTTCCTGGATCTGTGTTCAGGCAACCAGCTGTGCACCAGGGCTCTGTTAGTCCCCCTCTTTACTTTGAAGAAGAGGGATCCCTTCAGCCTCTGCTCTTTGATTTGACCCAATGGGCTGATGTCTGTGCAGTGCCTTGATTCCCACCTCCAGTAGGTTCAAAGCTTGCCAGCATTTGCACAAGCAGCAGATGTGAGTCATGTCTGCTCAGCCTGCTATATATTCATGGGGAAGGGTTAGGACTGTGCATCCGAAGAAGAGTTATTTTCCCCCTTTCCTCCATGGTGTTAACCCTTACTTATCTGAAAGAGAACGTGGCCTCGCCCTCTGTAGGAGCCTCTGCTTTCCTGAGTGACATAGAACCGTATTAATTATCTGCTTCTTCCCTTCCAAAACAGGGGATTGTTGGTTTGACTGGCAAGACAGGTGCAAAGGTAATTATTGTGCTTTGGCTGAAGGGAGCAAAAGGGTGCAAAATGTAATGTGGGGATAAGGAACCAGTGAACCTCCAGATGTTGCTGGATGACAACTCAGATAATTCTTCATCACTGCTCATGCTGGCTGGGGCTGGGAGCTAGAGTCCCAGCCAGTGAGCTTCATAGCAGAGCAGGAATCTCAACCTCCTCAGCTCAAGTCCAACACTCTATCCTGGCTCTCAGAGAGTGGTTCTATGCAGGCTGAGTAGGCGTTGGGGGTAGAAGCACCTTTTAGCCTTTTCAGAGAGTGTTCCAGTGCCTAGTGGTCAGTTTGGGGCTCCTTTAGAATCCTGCATTATTTGTATTGATTTCATGTTCATTTCCTTGCCCAATGGTTCTCTTGCTTAGGGTGACCCAGGAGACCCAGGTGAGAGAGGAGAACCAGGAAGACCTGGACTTACCGGACAGATGGGACAGAGAGGAAAAGAGGTAAGTAAGAGAAAAGAGACTTCACCTTTTTCAGACCTGGGCTCTACCTTTAGCCTAAACTTGCATTTTGAGTACCAACCTTTTTTTTGCCATGCATTTGTATGGTGACCATGCTGCTGGCCTGTTGCTTTACATTGCAACAGGCCAAGGCATGAACATACTTAACAAGTAGATTCATTTGAGGGTACTTAGGCTTAAATACAGAGCCTGTTGAAGGTGTGGTTGTATTTTGGTGGTGATGAGAAGAATCGAAACAACTTCTCTGCTGTGGATTCTTTGCTTCTAGGGTGAAAGAGGTGACAAAGGAGATGAAGGAACCCCAGTAAGTAAGAGCTTCTCAATTTGCCACCTGCCCACTCTGATGTTCCTGCTTTTTCTTTTACTTATCAAAGGCAAAATGCAAAAATAAGAGATTTATACTCCACCAACTGTCCATTTCTTTAAATATAGCCTACACGTAATGTATGCAATACCAAAATCATGTTCAAGTACTTAGCCCTCTCTCATTTCTTTCTTTTTCTTTCTCTCCCAAGGGTGAGCCAGGTCTACCAGGCAAAGCTGGAGAGAGGGGTCTGCGGGTGAGTACAGTGGAAGCACTGCCCAAGCGGGTGACGTGTGGCATGAAGTTGGGAATTACTTCTAAGAAAAGGCATGGAGACATAGATGCAGGATGCTGTAAACACTGAAGCAGGGGAGTGAGAGTGAGATGACTTGCCAGCACTGACTTGCCATCCCTTTGGTGTCACAGCATAAAACTCTGTCTTTGAGCCTGGGTTTTGGCATTGCAGAAGAGCTGCTGTGCGATCTTTTGCTTCTTGTATGGGCCTAGCCTGGAAGGTTGACATATTAGCACAATCCAGAGGTTTTCAACCTTTTTGAGTCCACAGCTCCCTTGACCAACAATATTCTTTCTGCGGCATCCCTATGGGGCTCAGAAGCCCAGTTGTGTCACCCCTTGCCTGCAGAGCTGGCAGCCTCTCACCCTTTTTCAAGCACCCTCCCTTGTGGAGTCTTCCCTCAGCCTCCTCTCTTCTCCCCTCTCCTTGGGAGTCCTCTGGGCAGCTGCAGCTGATGCCCCTGGTCTCTGAGCTGCTTCCCTGCCCCAAAGAGATGTGCCTCCTCACACTGCCCCACAGGGGCCTGAGAAGCATCCCCTGGCCAGCCCCAGAGCCATCATTCACCTGGGGAGCTTGTAGCCAGGGCTGCTACAACAAACAGCTGTGCAAGCCTTTGGGAGGTAGAGATGCAAGAGGGCATCAGAGGAGGGAGGGAAGGAAAGATGGACAGAGTCCAGTGTTGCCTGCATTACCTGCCTGACCATCATTCAAGGTACCCCAAGGTTCCACACCACACTGGTTGAAAAGCACTAGCATAAGCAGTGCTGATTGGTGGTGTGTTTTTTGGGGGGGGGGGTGGCCCGCAGCCTGAAGGTTTGGACTCTATTGATCCTCCTTGTTCCTTAGATGAAGTTGGAGAATTTCCTTTTCATCACAGCATTGAATTCCTTGGCCCTCTGATTGCCCCCTTCCACTGACTAGTGTCCCCCGTCCAGCCTCACTCCAACTAGCCAGTTCCACAAGACCTTTCCCAGAGTGGTATTGGCTACCTGATAATGTTCTGATTATTTTTATTTCTTTTTCACATTGCAGGGTCTGCCAGGAAGCCGAGGGCTCCCTGGCGAGAAGGGGGACCAAGGCGACCCAGGTGAAGACGGGAGAAATGTAAGAGCCCATTGTGCACCCCTTGACTCGGTTGCAGCACCCACCTACCCCAGGCTTGCTTTTACTATGTCGCTTCTTCCCTTTGCAGGGCAGTCCTGGAGCACCAGGGTCAAAGGGTGACCGAGGAGATCCTGTGAGTAGCTGTGCTTTTCCCACTAAGGGATACTCTAGCCAATCTATGTCGTCTGCTTGAGATCTTGCCCTGAGGCCTAGACCTTGCTGTGGGGCTCCATATGAGAACGGACAGGTGCATGGTTACTGGCACCAAACAGGGCTGCAAAACAAACATATTATCTTAATACAGAGCCACCCAGAATGGCTGGGGCAACCCAGTCAGATGGATGGGGTACAAATAAAATTAGTATTAGTATTAGTATTAGTATTAGTATTAGTATCAGTATTAGTATTAGTATTAGTATTAGTATTAGTATTATTACAACAGCAAGCTGCCTCCATGTTTCTTCCTGACCATGGGAACTTCCAGACACACAGATCCTTGTATAAAATAGATGCAGTGAGTATTCAAATCCTCCCAGCAGTGCCCTTACAGGGGCTGGCTTTTGCTCTCCGCACTCCTCGTTCAAATCTATTTCCCTTCCTTGTGTCCACACTGACAAGCCAAGTCTCCTGTGCCCCCAAGCTCTTGGCCTACACAAGTTCTGGCTCCTTTCTGTTTCCCTGAGCGCTCAGTGTGGCATCCTCCAATGCCATCTGTTTGCGGTCACATCCCAAAGGTTTTTGGCACTGAAGATGAAACCTGTTGTCGCACTTCTTCACATTACACTAATAAGGGCAAATCCTGGCAAGGGGTGCTTCGTATTCTTCATATGCTGATGCTGGAGTTGGCAGCCGGCCTCCCAGGGAAATGACGCTGAAGGCTAATGATGCTGGGGCTCAATATTTGATCAGTGCCTGGATGGCAAATCACCTGGGAAAGCTTCCTAAAATCCTACCATGGAAGAAAGGCAGGATATAAATATCATTAATCACCCAAGCAGAGGAGGCTGAACTAGCTGGCCATCTCTGAACACCAAGCCCTTCTTGACTACATGCCCAGCATTACCTCTCTGAAAGAAACCTGGAGCCCTCAATGCCCGCTGGAGATACAGGAATGTGTGCTTTTTATAGTGTGCATCAGGGACTCCCCATCCTCCTTACTAACAAATGTGATGTTTATCTTTGCTCTTGCCTGGGACATAGTGCTAAATCTTTGTTTTCCTTTCTTCTTCCCACTTACCCCCTTCCCCTTGCAGGGTCAGCCTGGACCCCCAGGCCAGACAGTAAGTTCCACGTTTCCCTCCCCAGTGGCAGTATTATGCTTTGGCTCTGACTTTGCAAGTGTCTAACAAATCCCTCCTCTTTTCTGCTCTGCAGGTTGGTACGGGACCTGGAGGAGGAGGGCAAAAAGGCGAGAAGGTGAGTAATCTGGCTCCAAGATCCCATCCGCCCTACCTGCTGGCGGGAAGATGGCGGGCTCTGGACTGCGGGCATTCTTGGTGGGAGCGGAAATCCCAACAGTTATGTCCCGCAAAGAGATGCTGATTAGGGGCTAGACTAGACAGAACATTGAATGTCTTTGCATTTAACATGGTGTCAGAGACATGGCCGGCAGAGAGGAATCCGCAGAGGGGGAGGAAGAGGCAGAGGAAAACAGAAGCTTAATTCTTTCTCACAACGAAAGGGAGATAAGCCCTCCTCGCTCTGGAATGCTGCCTGTATGTTTTCGCAGCAGCACAGAGATGAAGGAGCAGGAGGCAGGTGGTAGGAGGGGGTTGGATTCAACTCCAGAGGAGGAGTAATTGGCTGCACCTGAGTCTCCAAGAAGTAGGAGGCGGAGCAAACGATTAGAACAAAGGAAGACCAGCAGGAAGGCGTATATCTGGCCTTGGGAGGTCAAGTCAACTGACTCCGACAGTGAGGAATGAGTTGTGAAAAGCTCGGATTGCTGAAAACCTGTTATTGCTAAATAAACCTCAACTAGTGAAACTGCCAGTGTTCCATGTCTTGTGTGAGAGAAGTGCTAAACCTGACACATGGACGGTGTTTTTCATAAAATAAATGCAAATAGAATCAATGGGGGGAGCTGATAAATAATCAAGATCAAGGAGGTATGTTGGGGGGGATTAACTTTCCCCCTGTACTACAATCTTCTGCTCTTTACACAGGGAGGAAATCCCATATGGGCATTTGAGCATCATGTCCAGTCTGACCCTCAGAGAAATCAGTCACCCTTAGGCATTCTTCAGAAATAGTCCTGTGGATATTGGTTAACGAGAAGCGAGGTCATGCCATTGTTGTTTCCTCACACACTGCACCACTGTTTCCTTTACAGGGGGAGCCAGGGGACCCTGGAGAAGATGGAATGAAAGGTGTCAAAGGAGATGCTGGTTTACCTGGCCTGCCAGGAGAACGAGTAGGTGCCAGTTCATTAGAGTTATATCTGAGGATGCCCAAAACCTCATCAAGCTGAGACTGAGGCAATGTAGAGCAGCCATTGGAGAAGAAACAAGCTTTGGACATAAAGGGGATGAAGGGCAGGTCTTTAGGGTTGGAATGGCTTCATCTCCTGTTGTTTATGGCAGGGATTGCTGAACTTTTTGGGGTCTGTGTCTCATCTATATTGGGAGAAACCACACACCACAATCTGTTCTGTTGGCTACAGCAGAATGCTTCTTTCAATTTCAACAGGAGAAGACCACTGTGGGGGCCAGGGAAGGCCTGTGGGGGCACATGGGGGCCTGTGGGTGCCATGTTGGCCACTTGTGTTTATGGTTTTCTCTGTACATTGCTTTAAGTAGGAAGGGTTGGTGCATCAAAGCAAAAGGTCATCATGCCTTAGCGAGGGTAATGTGTAGCAGTGAGGGATAATCTCAGGGGTAAGTGACTTTGTAGTGGATAGCAAGTGGCTCCAAGGGTGTATTTCTCCTTGCCAATTGGGCCCTGGCTAGCCTTACTTCTAATGACCTTCCAGCGGCAGTCAGTGGCATTTTTATTTAGACAAGTCTCTGGCCCACAAGCTGACTTGTAAATACGTTTGAACTGGTTTTAAACTGGAGTGCTGTTGTTGATGTTTTAACCTGCCTTGTTTCTGAGTATATTATATTGCTGTTTTATTTTTCACATTTTATTATATTTGTATGACTGAGAACCCTTGGGTGGAAAGACAAGGTCTGATGGCCTAAATGACCTAAAAATTTCTAAACGTCAGCCAGACACTCCCGTCTCACACCCTCCTTTTTTTGCCCCTCTCTTGCAGGGAATTGAAGGCTCCAGAGGTCTCCCTGGAGTTCGTGTAAGTCTTTATCTCTCTGCCTTGGTGTGTCCTGCTCCCCGTATGATTTCTGGAGAGCTTAATTCCCAGCTCTGCGTGGTTCTTGGCAAACTGAGCATGTGCTCACCTCTTTCATTTTGCAGGGTGACCCTGGAGACCGAGGTCCTGTGGGAGAGAAGGTAAGAGAGCTCTGACGTTTAGGATGCTAGAGGTGAGGGTGAGAACCATGGAAACCCACTGTATTTATCATTCCCCCAAGTAAATGCTGCACCCACTTCTATCCACAATAGCAACAGCTTGTTTACTTTTTAAAAAAGAAAGCTGAGGTTTTCTCTGATGCCAATTTTTGTTTCGGATAGCAACTTTTGGATATAAATGGGGAAATTATAAAATAGCTGCAACTTTATACACTAATGCAGTGCACTTCTTCCGTGGTTCTTGCTACCACTGTCTCTGATATTGCTCAGTACCTCAGGAGCTTTATGGAGCCACTGAAATTATGTCTGATGATAAACAATAGTGGCAGAGATCCCACAGCCCTAATTCTGCAGATAAGCCTCTGCCTACTGCCTCTTAAAGATCAGAGGCTTTTTCACGCTTTCTTCCTTTTAAAGACTGTACAGAAGCTTATCTGCAGTCTTAGTGATGGGAGATACAACTGTCAAAGAGTGGGCAGAGGCTTATCTCGAATCTTAGCGCTAGGCAGCACACTGCTAAGATTGAAGATAAGCTAATGTCTTGTCTTAGTGCTGTGGTGCTTAGTGCTAAGGATCCCTTGTCTCCAATCTTAGCACTTAGTGCTTAGACCAGAGATAACAGAGCTTCTTGTGTTAGGTCAGGTGACTGACAGATGGGCATGGCTTGCACAATTAAGCCCATGGCTAGAGGTTTTCCAAAGATCCCAGAGCATACAAAACTTTTCCCACAGCCCCCATTCTTCCTGCTTGCCACCTTCCAGAGCACTGTGGTCCAGAACACTGGGCACTCACTCTCATTTAATTCTCCTCCAGGGTGACCGAGGCCCTCCAGGGCAAGATGGCCGGAATGGGTTAGATGGGAAGCCTGGTCAAACAGGACCTGCAGGCCCAAGGGTAAGTGTAATGCTTGGTAAAAGATACAATTTGCAGGTATAGCTAAGCCACAGCGGTACTGTGTCATTGTCAGCACAGTCAGCTGTCCTGTGAGCTGCTCTAAAGACCATACACAGAGTGATTAGGACAGCCAGCCATTTTGTAGCATTTCCCATCTGCCTTAGCAATATGTCTATAATATGGAAGCTGGGTTGATGGAGGTTGATCTTTTGGCCCCAAACTAGAAGAAATCCTCAGAGTGTTTATTGGACCAGATTAATTGGTGCAGGAGAAAACTTTTGACTTTCACAGCAGTCTTCATTAGGCGGAATGTGATTCTGACTAGTGATGAGAGCTTTGTAATGTGAAAGCTTGTACACTCCTTAACAAGCCTAATTTAGTTTTAATTGGATCTCATTGTGTCACCTTAAAAAGGGAAGTAAACACATTTGTCCAAGTAGTAAATGTGTTCTTATAGACTCCTAAATGAACCTCTTGTTTTGCTCTAGAACCAGACCTGACTTTAAACGTAAGAAGAGAGATGTTTCTGCAAAAAAACAGACTTTTTGCCTCTCCAGCACTGTGTGTAGAGAAATTGGGGGGGGGTACCAATAAATATTAGCTGTTGCAAATAAAATAACAATGATGTGATTATACCTGCCTCTGGGGCTTGTTTAAAGTATCTTACCATCTTAGACTTGAAATAAATAAATAAAATGGTGTTGCATCTCCTGCACACTAGATTCTAAGTTTGCTGTATGCCTGGCTCTCGATCACATCCATGTCTTATTTCCCCCCCTAGGGTGATCCTGGGAAGCAGGGCGATCCTGGCAGAGATGTAAGTATGGGTACCTCACATCAGGCTATGTCAGTTTTGAGCTCAAATGCTGATACTTTCTCTTTCAATCCTGTTTCAAAAGTGGGGTGCTACTTAGAAGCTGAAATCTTACAGCAAGTCCATCATTTAATAATAATAATAATAATAATAATAATAATAATAATAATAATAATAATAATAATAATTTATTTATATCCCGCCCTCCCCAGCCGAAGCTGGGCTCAGGGCGGCTAACAACAGTCAAAATAGTCCAACATTCTAAAACATTCATTCTAAAATTAATTAAATCAAATTAAAATCAAATTAATGGCAACCATCAAGCAAAATTTTGTGCAGATTGCCAGAGGAGGGGGTCAGGCTGCGCCCTGACCAAAGGCCTGGTGGAACAGCTCTGTCTTGCATGCCCTGCGGAAGGATGTCAGGTCCTGCAGGGCCCTCGTCTCTTGTGACAGAGCGTTCCACCAGGTTGGAGCCGCGGCCGAGAAAGCCCTGGCTCTAGTTGAGGCCAACCTAACCTCTCTGTTTCTGTTTACTGTTTCTCCATCTCCTTAGTCTGCTTGAGCACAGCTCCTGGCCTTTCTTCTTGTCAGTGATTAGCACTTAAACACCTTACTGCGGTCTTCAGGGACTACAGAAAACCCTGGATGTGATGGAGTTGGTCTATTTTAATTTTCCTCTTGCTGATCATAGTGCAGTCTGTATAGAGTCCCGTTGTCTTAACCATTCTAAAGGGTCATTGGCATTCTCTTTCCACACTGAGAGACTTCTTAATCTCAGCTACCAAGTATCTTATGAAGAGCTGGGTCTCTCTTCTGCTTTGCAGACCAACAGGGGTCTACTTCTCACCTCTTTGCCTCCCCCCACTCTTTTTGCAGGGTCTCGCAGGTCTGCGTGGTGAGCAGGGTCCTCCTGGAGCAAGTGGCCCCCCAGGACCTCCAGGATTGCCTGTGAGTAATGTGCTTAAGCATGAAGGATGGTATTCTGCACCCACTGATAGTATTGTGCAGCTGATCCCTGATAATACACACCCAACATCATACTTCCCTGTAGTGACTCTTGTTATGAAGTTGCTCTTCTTCTGTGTCCCAACCTGTATGTCAATTTTACATGATTCGATAAGAGGAATAGTGAGTTTGCAGGACGATCAAAGAGAAACAGCTTTGCTGTTTGTAAGGACAGTCAATGGGTGGTACATTTAAGACTGGACCTGCACCTGGGCACTCCCAAGAGGCAGGTGGTGGAAGGGTGTAGTTCTTCTGAAAGGAGGAAAGGTGTGCTTTCGGACGACCCTGGCATTGCTTTGGGTTGAATGCAACCTTCTGCTGCATAATTGTACTAGATTGCCTCTGTTATGTATCTGCACAGGCTGTAGTGCAGATTGCATTGGTCGCTAGCACATCAACCCTACCAGCCAACATTTGGCCAACCCACAGTTTTACATCATGTAATCACAGCCTTGAAACACATTCTCTGAGCAGTATGGCCCGTACAGAAACTGGTGCGTTTTAACATCTCCTGGAAAGGTCTCCCTTTCCTCTTCCTCCTTTTGAAATTGTTATGTTTAAATATTTTTTCACTGAAGGATGAACACCAAGGTAGAATGAATGAAGGGTGATCTTGTGTTCGGTTGATGCAGATTCAAATCCTAGTTTATTTACAGTGATGCTGGGCAGTTCAGTATCTCGGTTCCCTCTCTTGGCTCACAACTTGCATTTCTTTTCCAGGGCAAGCCTGGCGATGATGGCAAACCTGGGCTGAATGGGAAGAATGTGAGTGATGGGCCTGACCCCCATCCCCTGCTGGAGAAGTGGGGCTTCAGGCCTGACAGGCAAGGGATTGTATTGGTGGGGTGGAAGTGTGGGCGACTGAAAAAGCACTTTTTATCAGATATTGCAGCAAATGGGAAGATCAGCGCGGTTGGTCTCTAAGCAGACCTTGGAGCAGTAACATAGATGTGACATTTTATTTTCCAGGGTGAAGATGGGACTCCAGGAGAAGATGGGAGGAAGGTAAATGCCCTATATGTTTTCCTAGTATGTTAGCCAAACCGCCTCCTGATAGCCAGCCTACTTGCAGCCTATCAGAAAGCAGGGAGGGCATTATGATGAAACAAACCCCTCATCAAAGGTACCATTATTTCCAGCATGACCACCTTCCTGCTGTAGCTCATAGCAGCCACTTTGCATTAAAAGTGTCAATGCGCGGGGCAGTGATGAGTGTAAGGCAGCAGCCGCCGCCGGTGCGGTGGGGCAGAGCTGCCCTTCCAACACTGGTGTTGCTGCAGCTTACCTGGACTGGGCTGAAGCAAGGCAGGTTGGCAGCGAGGTTGGGACAGTACAGGTACATGGGCAGAGGCAATCTGGCACTCCCACCACAACCCTGACCTTGCCACCACCCCAGCCCTGCCCAGGGTGTGCTGGAGGGATACTGGTCTGGAGAGTGCAACACCTCTCCACCACTTGGACTGCTACTAGGTGTAGGGATCCAAGGAAGCTTGGATCTCTCTATTTAAGGAATAGAAGGGTAGGAAGGCATGGCTCAATCCTGTCTGTACTGCACAATGGTAATTTTAATGATAAAATCTTGTTTTCCTTTTTCCTGTTTAGGGGGACAAAGGTGAAGCTGGAGCATCCGGCCGAGATGTAAGTATCATTGCCTTTGAAAGGTATTATTATTATTATTATTATTATTATTATTATTATTATTATTATTCCCAAACAACTTTATATTTTAAAGTAAAGAATCTCACATCAGGTTACAGCACATTAAAACGCCACATAAAACATTACTGAAGAATGTCAAATATGAAGTATATATTCTAAGCAACGTAATTAAAACATTAAACATTTCTAAAGAAAACATTACTTAAAGGATGTCAGATATAAAGTGCATGTTTAAAACAACACAATTAACAAGAGAATAAAATAGTATCTTAAGCATAAAACAGGTTTGCCTGTATCCCAACCTCGGCTAGTGTGATGGCTTGAGAATACTCTCCGCAAGAAAAGCTTCTGCTCACTCAGAGATACATAGATACAATCTTTATTTTACATATGTACAAGCAGCACACATACTATGCGTCCGAATCTTGAGAGTCAGGTTCCTGAAGTGACTTACGTCCACCCCTTTTCCAACAGAAGAGGCGAGGCATTCTCAATTGATGTCTCTGCCCCCTGCGCTTTAATCCTCTCCTTTCCTGAGCAGATGGAACCGGCACTGCATCGCTGTCAGTGCCAGAGCTTCCTGTGCGGAGTTGAGGCTCTGCTCCAGCATCTGAGAGCCTTCCCTGCTCCTGACTTCCCCTCCTTTCTTGTACTGGCACTTCCTGCCCCCTTCCTCTGCTTGTCTCTCCTCCTCCTCCCCTGCGTTCTCCGGCAGTACCATGACAGCTAGCACTATACATTAGGTGCCTGTGACTCTTGGGCAACTAAATCACAGGCAGTGCTGCCAACTACAAAATGCAATTGTATTAGCCCAGCAATAAATGCACAATATGCTTTGCATGCTGGGTAGATCTCCTATAAAGAGCTCAGGGATGCAGTGCTCTCAAGGACCACCTCTCTCCATATGTACCCACCCGGACCCTGTGATCATCATCTGAGGCCCTTCTTTGTGTGCCTCCCCCATGCGAGTTCTGGAGGGTGACAACATGAGAACAGGTCTTTCCTGTGGTGGCTCCCCACATGTGGAATGCTCTCCACAGGGAGGCTCACCTGGCACCTTCATTATTCACTTTGAGGGCATCGGGTGAAAACGTGTCTCTTCAACCAGGCCTTTGACTGATTAACATTCTGTGGCTTTTTATATGTATTTGTGGAAGAGGAAATATTGGTTTGTTTCTGTTTTATTATGTATTTTGTGTTCTTGCATTGTATTTTTCAGTTGTGAACTGCCCTGGGATCTTTGGATGAAGGGTGGTACACAAATTTAAATAATAATAACAATGATAACAATATTATTGGGGGAAGATGTCTGAATCCCATGGGCCAGATTCAGTTAAATAGTTGCGCTACTGGGAGGCAGCACCCTGAGTCCCAATAGCGCAATGGCTCTTTCCTTCCTGTGTGCATCTTCTCCCACCAAATCACTTTTAGGAGACTGAGAGAAGTCAACTTGGGGGCATCACAGGGAGATTGTTCCATCTAGCAAGCAGAAATGCTTGTGGTGGCTGAACAATCATAGCAGCGCAATGTTGAATTCCTCCCCATGCAATACTTAAGCCTCTGTTTGTTCATGTGTTTATTCTTTACACACTGACAGTATAGAAAAAGCCCTGTGACTGCAGCTGGGCATTGGGTGGGATTGTCAGCCTCAGCTTCTCTATTGCTCAAAACTCACTGCTTTTCGTGTCACTGTGACCTGACCGATAAGTTGATATTTTTTATTTAAGATGCTATCTGAGTTTGAGGCACAACCTGACCCTGAGGATATAGCTACACCCTCCAGATTTTTTTTGGGGGGGGGACCTAAAAAGGAATCATTAAAATTTACAGGGTTTCTGGGACCTTTAGACAGGTATTTGGAGGCACTGGCATTCAGAGGTTTTACCTCCACTGCCAGAAGCAGTTTGCCTCAGAACCCCAGTTGCTGGGAATGACATATGGGGAGAGTTCGGTTGCACTCGGCCTCTGCTTGCAGGCTTCCCCTAGGCATCTGGTTGCCACTCTGAACTAAATGGGTCTTGGGCATAGCTGTCAACTTTTCCCTTTTCTTGCTAGGAATCCTGTTCGGAATAAGGGAATTTCCCTTAAAAAAAAGGAAACGTTGACAGCTATGGTCTTGGGCTTGCTCCAGGAGGGTTCTTATGTTCTGAAGGAATACAGGCTGCCAAGCAGTGCAGATTAAAGAGAGTACTAGAAAATTACTGAGGGGAACTGAAGTTAATTAGTAGAGCTTCATTTAAAAAAATTAAATTAAATTGTGTGTATATAAAATACACACACACTGGACTTTTCTCCTTTTTTTTAATAATGCACTCAACAATATGAAGTACCAATACCTCTCTTTTTGCTGCCCCTGGCAGCCATTTTGTGCTGACACCCATGTCACTTCTATCAGTATATGAGTACTGATGCAACTCATTCACACACACACACACCCCAAGAAAAGCACAATATGTGTATGTGTGTGTGTAGTAAATTACTATTGGATGCCTCATGAGAAGAAATTAATCAATGAGATTGTTGATGATGATAATAGTAAATAAATAAAGGATTCCCGGTGAATCCCCAGCACCAATGAGCTTAAAAGGGCCTCAGGCAGCAGGACTGAGAAACCTGCGAAGCCACTGCCAGTCAGGAAAAGCCAGATGGACTCTGTATAAGGCACCCCCTTCTGTATTACGTGTCACTGCATATGTTCTTTGCTGGCAGGGTCGTGAAGGTGTGAAAGGAGAGCGAGGGACCATTGGGCCTCCAGGCCCCCCAGGGCCACCGGGTATTCCTGGCATGCCAGGGCAAGTTGGTCCTCCAGGCCAGGTGAGTAGCCTCCTCACGCATAATAACCACCACATTATTTTTGCCAGCTTCACCGGCAGAAAAGGGTGGACTCTCTGGGGATGCTGAACCGAGAGCAGAATTGGTGCTGTTTAGTGTGAAAGGCAAGCCACAGTTGGTCTCTCTGCCTTCTGCCCTACCAGTCCCAATGGGCACCACTGCTTCAAAGTCCTGGGGAACCTTGCCCACTTCTCCTCACTCCCTAGCTGGTCAGACATTGGGAGGTCTGGGGGAGACGCTTCAACTTCCCCCACCCTGGCACGCTTGATTCAGTCAAGGCCACTGTCCACTGGATAGTGATTTTTGTCCCTCGGGAGCACAGGGGTTGAAGTTCTTCATACAGTCAAGAATTCTGTCCCTGCACTCCTAATAGCTCACTAGAAGTGCTGGGGAAGAAGCTCCCTCCCCAGGATAACAGCCAAGGTCACTGCACACAGCAGTCTTGGCTCTGTTGGCTGGAGAGTAAAATGTGTGTGAGAGAGAGAATGGGGAAAGTTGTCTGTATTTGCATTCGTGAGCATGCACACTCATGAGTGTGCAGCCCCCAACCCTGGTATCCATTATACTGGGAGTCCCGGCAGAGCCCATGTGGTTAAGGTTTCATTTGTGTTGAGTGTCCTTGCTTAGTTGCTGTTTTGCTCACCACTGTCTTGCCATTTACAGAGCATGCCAGGCCTCCCAGGGATTTCAGGACAAAAGGTAAGCAAAGCCTTCTGCTTCCGCTTGCACGCAGTTTGACGGAGTAAGAAAATATAGCTAGCACATTGCAAACCTGCCTCCGTGTCAGCTGAACTCTCTCTGGGATTTGAAAACTCAGCCTTGGAAGTATGGGGCATCCTCCTATGGCCACTCTCATCAGATGAGCTTATGGCCAGAAAATAAACAAGGTAGCTGCAAAGGAGGCATGCTGTGGACTGGAGTTCTCTGCATATCTGAATCCCTACTGGCAGTAGCAGGATATATTGCCCTGTGTGCCACAATCCATGTTGCATGACTCCAGGCCCCTAGACCCAGAGTACCCTATATGTAGAGCCAGCGATATACCGTATTCTGCACCCTTAGTCAGAAATGAATTTCTCTCTTCAGTACTAACTCCTTGTATGCATTGTGTTCCAGGGAGACAGAGGGGAGCCCGGATCCAAAGGAGATCAGGTGAGTATCTCTTAAAGCCACAAAGCACCTGAAAAAAATTAGAATGACATTGTGGCCCCAAGTGTTGGAGCCCCTTACAGAGGGGTCGTTGACTCAGTCTTGTGGAATCCCTGTTTTATTATTAGCTGCAGTTTGCAGTGAGTTCCACCTGCCGCAGCAATCACTTTTCCTTTTGTCATGTAAAACTGTGATAAAATATATGCATCCCACTTTGAGAAAGTGTAGATTTTCAAAGGACTCGAAGCACATTGGAACCAGGACTTAATGGAATCTTACTGGCAGATCACTTGGGTTCTAGACCATCCCCAGTCTGCACTGGGCTACATGAGGCCCTTTGGCATATCATGCAGCGATGCATATTAATGGGGGTATTGTCATGCGCAACACACCAGAGGCTTCTGCCCACATGAAATGCAGTCTAATGACCATTGATGGGGGCTGTTACATGGTGTACAATGCACACTTATTGAGTACTATAGCTACAATGAGCCTTATTTTGTTTTCCTTCTCTCTCTCCCCCATCACTTACAGGGAAGACCAGGGGAAGCTGGGCTTAGAGGTGAACCTGGAACAACACCGGTGAGTTAACAGACATGCTCTTTCACCTTGAGGGTCTGGTGGGGGGACATGACACATGTACAGATTTGCTCTCTGTTTAAATTAACTATAGACCCTGGGAGAGGGTGTGGCGGTGTTTGCCTTCTCCCAAATATGCCTTGTGGCTTGAATCATGGAAGGAAGTATTTGCTCTGTAGGTACCTTTCTGCAGTACCTCTGCTTTCCACTTGTAGCACACTGTGGTCTGGGTTCCCACTGGTGGATCGGAGGGGGGACTGATGTTCCTGACAATGTATAAGAGATGGTTTTTGTTTTCTCAATTATATGGCATTACTGTGCCTCCTCATTCCCATAACCTCATTCCCATAACTGGAGTATTCTGGTGTGTTTCTCTGGAGCACTACTTGGAAAAGAAACTCACATATGTAAAAATTTATTAGCAATGGAAGCTAGGGAACTTGTCCAGCAACAAACTGGTGAAATATAGAACTGTCTCAGTGGGAATCCTGCCCTAAGACAACCATCTGCTGGTATAGCTTCCTTTGTGTGTCTCCAGTTGGGAGTTCCCTTCTGCAGAGAGCAGCTTATATATAGGCACGGCATCAGAGGGATCTATCAGGTATGGACTCACCTAGCTCTGTGATGTTGCTCTGACTTCTTGATGGTTCAGTTGTGCTGTATTGTGATGTCACAATAGAGCTGATCACCATAGGGAGCAGCAAGACAAGGAATACAGGAGGGCGGCCAGAACCCTCAAAGCAAAGAGTAGAGAGTTTGATATTTGTTTGTAATTTATCTCCCCCTGCCTACATTTTTTGCTAATGGGTTTCCTCCTCCTTTTGTCTAGAATGTTGAACGTGTCTTAGAAGCGAGTGGAATTAAGGTATGAGTTGGCAGCCTCATCTGCCATTTTGCCTCCCAGGTTATGCTTTCCAGTGTACATCCATTGTGGGACCTGGTTCTTTCTGGTGAATAACTAGGCAGATGAAGGGAAACGTTTCTAGGCTCTGTCCAAAGCGCTAGAATTAAGCTTTAAAACCCTTAAAGAATTAGCACCATGGTACCTTAAGGACCATCTTACTTAGGGTTCACTTAGGATGCAGTGATGGTCACCAACTTGGATGGTTTTAAAAGAGGATTAGACTAATTCATGGAGGAGAGGGCTACTCCCATAATGGATATGGTCTGTGTCTACAGTTGGAGGCAGCAATGCTTCTGAATACCAGGTGCTGGAAACCACAGGAGGAGAAAGTGCTGCTGTGCTTGAATCCTGCTTGCTGCTGGTTTCCCAAAGGCATCTGGTCAGCCACTGTGAAAACAGGTTGCTGGACCAGATGGGCCATTGGTCTGATCTAACAGGCTTTTTTAAGGTCCCTATACATCATGAACATCATAAACAAATGAAGGTTCTCGGATGCATCTTACAGTATACCTTAAGGTACTTGGTACAGCATCAGCACAGGCTGCAGGGATGGTGGAGGGAGCTGCTGTGGCCCACTGTCCTTTGATCTCCATCACCAAGGAATTCCTCTAGGAGGGCCTGCACCTGGTGTTGGCCTAAGGAGGAAGTAAACTAGAAGTAATGCTGGTGTACTTTGCTGCCCAGAATGTTATTTTTTGGGTGCTTTTAGCATCCATGCTGATGTTGCCTCTGGTGGTTCAGCTTCATGCCCTCCATGATGACCATAGGGCTCTCTCAAGTTATCATTGGTCCGGCACACAGGGCAGGGCATATATTAAGTTTGCCTTTTGCTCCAGATGGAGGAAGGGATGGTCTGGAAATAGGGTGTGTGTGGAGATCATGCTGTTGAGGTTTGTGCTTAAAGGTTTGTGCACAGGGTGGTGGACCAATTCTGCCTCTTTTCATTTCCTTAGCAGACAAACTCAACTCTCCCTCCTTCCTTTACAGATTTCGTTACTGCGGGAGATCACTGGTGCCTTTGAAGGGAGTTCTGATCAATTCTTGCCTGCCCCTGTCCGCTTGAAAGGCACGAAGGGTGACAGAGGGGATCCAGGAGAGAGAGGGCCAGCAGGCAGAGAGGTGAGGTTTACAATTCCCTAGCTATCGTGCTCTGATGTTCATGCAAAGGTCTGATGGAGCAAAAAAAATTTCACTTGGTGCCAAAAGTTGTTCACTATTGGTGCTAGTCTAACTTCAGGGGAGGGAAGTATTCCACAGTATCAGGAATGCCCTTTCAGAACTGAAGGATATAGTGGAGCTAGAAGTACCCAAAATTCAACTTTAATGTCCAGAATCTGATTATTTGACTTGGGAGGTTAACAGCAGCTGTAGCTGCTGTGACCTGGTTCAAAGCTCCTTGTGGAGGGATCCATCCTGTTGGAGTTACCAGTCTCCATGATGAAAAGCATTTGCAGAGGCGCTTTGCTCATAGAAATCTCTGAGCTTCCTTTTGTAGGGAAAGCTGATCTGAGGCCCGCTAGATGATGCTCTGTGTTTTTTTGCAGGGGCTCATAGGCTTCCCTGGAGAAAGAGGCCAAAAGGGAGACAAAGGAGACCAAGGCCCCCAAGGCCCAACAGGGCGTGCCATTGGAGAGCGGGGGCCAGAAGGACCATCTGGCCAGCCAGGGGAGCCTGGGAAACCTGGAATACCAGGGGTGCCAGGCCGGGCAGGAGAACTTGGAGAGGCTGGGAGGCCTGGAGAAAAGGTGAGCATATCAAAAGGTGGGAACAGAAAGGGACACCATTAACTGGGAAGGCACCAAATGTGACCAGGAGCTCAAAAGCCCCCAAGTAACCTTGGCCTACCCCTCCAGTGACCACATTTTCCGAATTCATCACTTCCTCATAGTCATTGCATGAGTTGGATAGAGGCAGAGCAAGAGAGGTTCTCCTAAATGGGATTATCTGAGGGAAACATGTCTGAACATCAGATTATTTGTTTATTTAAAACAATGAAAAGTTACACAGTTATACCAAAATAAAGCCATGTGTCAACAATATACATAATAGACTCATGGCACAGCAGCAATAAAACTATCTATGCTTTCACATTTCCTGGATAGCTCATTAGTACTTCTTTTCCTGAAACAGTTTTGTGGCTCTTTCTAAAACTCATCATTTTCTTTCTCCAGGGTGATCGGGGTGAGAAGGGTGGACAGGGAGAGCCGGTGAGTGGGTTTTTTTTAATTATACTTTGAATCCAAAGCTATCCATCTTAGGACAGGTGCTAGATAAATCATCTTTAAAATTATCCATGCTGGGGTATTCATAGAAAGAGGAATTTGGCAATTATTTTTTCACACTAAAAATATATGACTTGTAGTGTAAACTGAAGTCTGGAAAATTAACTTCTTTTGATATTGGCAGCTGCATTCTCTTAAGTGAGATGTGAGGTTGTGTTATATGATCATTAGCTGTGTGTGTACCTGGATGTTTTGTGACTAATTGGTTTTGCCTCCCCCTCCCCATGTTACAATTATGTCAAGATAAACAATGGGTTGGTTCTAGACTTAAGTTGGTCACACTTTACTCCCGTTGAGATTAGTTGTATTTATGTACAGCATGACTAATGCTCCACTGATTACAGTGGGACTAAAGTACTGTACAACTAATTGGGATCCAAGCTATTAATCTGGTTCACACATAATGCTAAGGCAAACCATGACTTAGCATAAATGCATGTATATATGGGTTCCCAGAAATCAGATCACAGCCACTTTGCTTCTCCTCTGGTTCTCGTACTGCTGCACTTCTGTTGCACTGAGTTTAGCTTCACATATCATCTGAACCCAGACTCACTCCAGACAAACCACAAACTGTAACTGACTTTTATTCTTAAGAGACAACATGAATCTACCTTGGAGGAGAAAGGGTAAGGTCATGTCCAACTATCATGGATGCAAGCTCCACTGATCTTGGATGCTCCTGGTTCCCTAAATTTGCAGGGGGGTGGGGATAGGAAGGGTATGTTTAGATTGCTTTAATTGCACAAGAAAATACAGGTCTTAATTGGTTCATTTGGGAGAAACAGCAAAGGTGGGAGTGCCTTGTTGGCCAGAAAATGAAAAGGAGGCAGTGGAACAAATCTCTAGAAGACAGGAGTGCATGTTCGATATGCACATCCTGTTTAACTGAAGCTGAAACTATATACCAGAATTCAGAGGCGTACAGAAAGTTTAAGGGAAATATGCTTGGGGTTTGAAGAGGCTTCAGAAGCAAATAGACAGCAACAATCAAACAAAGCTGTGGACCCAGTCTGAAAGCTTAAGGAGAGATTTGTGAAAGGGGTCTGTCGTGTGGTCTTGAGAAGGGAATAAACATTGCTGCTTTGGCTAAAGTGGAGAAACTCCTTTCTTTGAGTTTAAGGAGAAAAAGTATTCAGGAAAACTGTCAACCAGACAGGGCACTTGTAGACTGGTTTCAGTATGAATACAACTATATACTTCTCTTCCTGTTGGGGTCTGGTTGTTATAATTCTGTGTATAGGAAAGAGCATAGGATGAGCTATACTGGATCATACCAAAGGCCCATCTAGTCCAGTATTCTGTTCCTGCAGTTGCCAACCGGATGCCCATGGGAAGGCCACAAGCAGGGCATGAGCACAATAGCTCTCTCCTGCTGTTTGCCTCCTAGCAGATGATATTCTGAAGCACTCGACCTCTGAATAATATATAGCCTTCATGACTAGTAGCCACTGAAAATTTTAATTTATTAGACTTCAGAGTGATTGCCAATCTGTCTCTCTGCATCTATGAGAGCTTCAGGACAAAGATTATATACTTGTTTTGAGGATATAAATCCTTCTGAGACAAGATATTTGCCTCAGGGTAATTGGTGTCAGTCCAGTCTGGAGCAGGCACTGAGGGCTGCCTTACTTGAAAACAAAGTAGAGAAAGTAGACAGTTCTTGAATAATGAAATACATGTGGGATAAGGAAAACCCACAGTTCTGCAGATAAGCATTGGAGGGAGGGAAGCGGATGTGTACCACTTTTTGTGCTTGCTGTTTTTCTGCTCCAAATCACCCTCATGTGACTTTTCTCCACCGGAGAATTCTAAACTCATGTTTATTTTTTTGCTTGTTTAAAATATTCATGAGTTACTTTTCTAATAAGAAGTCTTAAAAGTGATGTACAATCATAAACCAAGCCCAAAGCACATGTAAATAACACGAAAATATTTAAACTGGAAGATTAAAAGCCAACACCTCAACACAAGTTTGGAACTCTGCTCAGGTCAGGGAGAAATCACTTGGGGGAGGGAAGTAAAACAGAGAGACAAGCAGACAAGGACACGGTTAAGAACCCTCCCCCATACTGCTTTTTGGTTCTGAATTCCATTCTCAGGAAGTTTATTTTCTGTATTTTTCTTTTTCTTTTTTAAAAGTGGCATCTGGGCCCTGTTACAGATGTTTTGCCTGTAATGTATAGTTCTGAATGATATACCTGTGGTGGGCCTATCTCTCTGTATGCCTCAATCACCCCATGCATTTAGGAGTTACTGGACAATGTCTGCTGTTGTGACACATTGTGGGTGGGGGTGAGTAAGACTTGGATCACTTCTTTGGAAAATCATCCATGTATTTGATCATTACCGTGTTTCTCTTGTCCTCAGGGCAGAGATGGCTTACAAGGGCCACCAGGACCACCAGGACCCAGGGTGAGTGATTCCTTCAACCATATATATCATCTAGGGGACACACACGCGTGTGTGTCTGTGTCCTAGATGCTGAACTCAATTTAAGCTTGTTCACACATTGTACTAAACACAGCTAAAAGCTGTTTCTACACAGGTGAATATATTTGTGTAAAAGAATATATACTTTTTTATTTCTGTAAAAGAATGCACACAGTTTGATTTGTACAGCTCAGCTCTTGTGAGCACAAATGGTACACTTATTGAATGTAACATGAGGAAGACCTATAATAAGTCAATGTAAAATGATGTTGATCACCGGTGATGAGTTATATCCTGAATTCTTTTAACTCTGTAAGAAAATCGCTGGGTTTTGAAAACCCAAGAAAAGGGGCAACATAGACATGTTCTTCTGCCTCTAGTCCTTGTGGATTGTATCCTGTGGCCATGAATGCCTTTCCCTAGACAGCCTTGTGTGCTTCCTTGGACTGGCAATTCAGTGTTTTGGAGCTCAAACAGATCCCATCCCTTTTCTCCTTCCTCTGTTGCTATTTTGCCCTGCCTACTTACTGGCTAGATTTCTAATGGGAATAAAAATTAAAGCTTTCCCCAAACATGTGCTGCCCTAAATTGATACCAGGCCTCAGAAGATAGTGTTAAGCATTTCCCATCTTCCAGCTGAGTCCAGGGTATTCAAATTTCGCTGTCCACTTTAGTTAACCAGAAAAAGCTCAATGAGTAAGTTATGAATGCCCATCAATGTGAGGTCAATCTCACACACACCCCTTACACACACACACACACACACACACACACACACAGTTCTGCTCCAGGGCTTAAGTTTGATTCTGTGTGAACTTTTTTGAATTTGGGTCATAGCCTAGAAAAATCAACAGATTTAATCAAGCATGAGGGATAGCTTGGATAGCTCAGTTGGTTACAGCATGGTGATGATAATGCCAAGGTTGCAGGTTCGATCCCTGTTAGGGACAGCTGCATATTCCTGCATTGCAGAGGCTTGGACTAGATGATTCTCAGTGTCCCTTCCAACTCTACAGTTTTATACCCAGGGAAAGATAGATCCTAAACTGCACGTGGAACAGACACAGGTACCCTGATTAAGTCAAGCAATTCCTACAGCTCTATTAGCGGTTAGTTCTTGAGAGGTTACCCAAGTATTGGAATACCCACATAAATGTTCTTCGCATGTAGTGGAAAACAGTATGTGACATTCTGTCGGAATACAGACAAAACATGAGTGTGCAAGGTCTTGTCTCTGTGCAGGAGGAGAAACCCCATGTGCAATTCTTCTTCTTTTTCCAGGTGGATGGAGTGGAAGGGGGCCTCCCGGGGCTTCCAGGAGAGCGTGGGGCTGCAGGACCCAAGGGAAGCAAGGTTAGTGCCCTTTCCATGCCAGTCTTTTCTCAGCCAATGGAGACTTCCCTACCTATGCACATAGCAGCTTTAGGGAAGTTCCCCCCTCCTCCCCGGAATAGGGCTATGCTCCACTCTTCTAGTGGTTTTAATAATTTCAGTTCTGAGTCCTGTATTTTTCTGACCATGAATGATAACAGAACTGGCATTTAGCTCCCCAAATCAGGGAGCCTTTCAACCCACAACAGAATCTGAGACTGCAGTATTGTAAACTTTCCCCACTTTGAAGACCCTTTAGTGGGGCATCGGGGGTTTTTAACCAGTTGATTAAATATAAACAGAATTGCTGAGTCCCAAACCCACAATTTATCTGCCATTTTGAGATAATGAAGAATGTGATGAGCTAACATAAAAAAGCTATATTAGAAATCTTCAGTATGTTCTTTCTGCTTCCCTTTTAATACTCGTCTGTTAAAATTTGCTAAAAGATTCACTTAAATATTAGTTAGCTTGCATCACAATCCAGCATAGGTCTGCTCAAAAGCAAGTCCTTTTGAGTTCACTGAGACTTGCTTCCAAATAAGTATGCATAGGATTGCTGCCTTAAATATTTGCCTAGTAAATTACAGCCCTAGTAATTTGAAAAATAAAAACAACAACAAAGGTGTGAACCATGTGATAGACACAAGCTTGGGAGGAGCAAGGTAGCAATGCAGGCATCATTGTTGAGCTTCACATGATGGCATTTGTTACTACTTGGGCATTATGGGTGATGAAAAATAACTAGACCAGGAATGAAGCATCCATGACCCTCCATATGATGGATTCCCAAATCCCTTCTGCCATAGCCAGTGATTGGGTTGATGAGGGCTGTACCCCAGCAGTACCCCACAGGGCCACAGAGTCCCCATCCATGGACTAGAACTCACTTCTTTGAGGCTTGCAGCAAACAATTCCCTTTTTCCTTCCGCTTGTACAGGGAGAGCCAGGAGAAGATGGCGAGAAAGGCTCTAGAGGCGATAAGGTCTGAGTATAGTAAGTCTCCCGCCCCTGCATCTCTCCGGCTTCCCCTGTGCCTGCTCTGTGCCTTCGCTTGCCAAGAGGGGGACCTTTTCTTTCCTGCCGAGTGCTTGGCTTTTATCTTGCTTTGAAAATTCTTCTTTTTCTCTATCCCTTTCATGGGTTTCATGAAGAACTCAGCGGTGCTGAGCGAAAAGGGGGGTTACTTGCCCTCCACCCAAGCAGAGGTGCAACAACAGCTATGACTAAGAGTGGGATATCCCTGCTCACCAAAGCAGGAATTTCCTGGCCTCGCCATGCTTTCCTTCAGAACTCAGCTTTGGGAGCTTGGCTTGCTTATTCCCATGGTTATTCCCCACCCCGCCACCCCCTTCCAATACCAAAGGATCCTACTCCACTCCCAGAATTGGGGTAGAAACCATGGATAATGA
This sequence comes from Podarcis bocagei, assembly GCF_964188305.1. Lineage (NCBI taxonomy): Eukaryota > Metazoa > Chordata > Lepidosauria > Squamata > Lacertidae > Podarcis > Podarcis bocagei. The sequence continues at coordinate 47,629,425 of NC_138126.1, read as the reverse complement.
CTGCTGGCACTCCATTCCTCAAGGGTTAGGGTCTTGACTCTCTCTGGGTTCATGGTCTTAAACTTCCTTTATGCCAGGATAGCATAAAGTTCTAGTTCAAGGGCCTGGAAGAAAGGTGGGACATGAATGTACTAAATAATATCAAAATAAATGATTCCAGTAGGACTTCACATGCTTACTTTTTTCAGGTTTGCTCTTGATGTGTGCATTCCCCACACGTCTCACTGTTTCTCGGGGGTGGTGGTGAGCCAGGGCTGTCCCAAAACATTGGCAGCCTCCATCCATGCCCTCGGTTGAACTGAGCCCAAGTCCCATCCTGGTCTCCTGGGGAAGCAATGCAGACAAATGCATCATAGTGGGCAGTCAAGGAGAGCTGGATATGGATTGGCCCTTGGGATGGAACGCTGAAACAAAGGGCCCGCCTACTTGCCTTTGTGACATCAAACAACATTTTGAATTGCAGGGTGAAACTGGGCAGAAAGGGGAGAGAGGTGAAGCCGGCGAGAGAGGCAGGGATGGCGCTCCAGTAAGTATTGGTGATGGACCACTGTTGGAAATGGTGGCAGGGGGAACATAGTTCTGAAATCGCAGTTGCCACTGCTGCTTCTTCTAATAATAAACAACACCCTGCTTTGGGAAGCAGTGGGGTCTGGGGACATATTCCACGCCCACCTGCATTTGATGCTGTATTGCGCTGTGGCTGCAGAGATGGTATTTGATGCCTTGTTGGCCTTCTGTTTTCTCTCAATGACCTTGAATTTTATTTTGCTCTAGGGCCTTCCAGGAGAAAGAGGCCTTCCTGGCCCAGAAGGGAAAGCAGTAAGTAAAACTGGGAAGAGGAAGCTTCAGTATTGGGGTGGGAAATGTGTGCGATTTGGGGAGTAGGACAGAAGGCAGGAAAGAGAGAGCAAAGAGAAAGATTCAGAGCTCAAATTTTTGGAGGAAAGGTGGAGGGTGGGCTTATTGAAATCCACAAGTCATATTCCCCAGCTCCAGCCTAGGCTTTCTCTCCATAGCCTTCTAAAAACAGTTGCTAAACCAGCATTCGAGGAACAAAAGTCTTGCTTCAAGGCCTTCCATCTGCCACACATAAATCTGTATAGTAAACTCAAAAGTTTACAGTTGAGTCAGTGAAATTCATCACAACAGATTATATGGGTACACATAACTAACTAACAAAGTGGCAGTTAAATTTCAGGCTGGCAGTTGGAAAGTATAGTGGAGTCGGATAAAAGGATTATTTTTCTTTACTGATACTGTGAATGATGACAGCGAACTTGAGTCAAGAACAAAGAAAGTGGATTCTAAAGCAGTATACCTACTTTTGGGACACCCTGGCAGAGAGACAACATTTTTTTATATATTATATTATATTATATTATATTATATTATATTATATTATATTATATTATATTATATTATATTATATTATATTAATATTCAACTTGTTATTTCTTTTCATAAGCAATACAATTACATACAGAAGCACACACTGTTAGTTTCTGAATGCTTTGTGTTTGAGGTTTGTTTCATATTCCACATATTTTGCAGAACTTGTCCATCTGAATATGTTATTCCAGAGGTTGTCGGTGTAGCTGGTGGTTTTATCTGACCAGATTGTTGGTTACTACAAGCTATGAAGCTGCAGTAGCAGCCTTGTTCCACAAAGTCATCCATTATAGAAGTACTTCATGCTACCTCTTCTCCACTTTCTTAGCATCTGTGCTAGCATCATAGTCCAGACATAATTGTACCAGATCTCCAAAGAGATTTTTCCAACATTTATAAGTTGCTCTTACATATTGATAATAGTAGTGTCTGCTAGGCTGGGCACTTGTGATGCTCCTCACTCTGACCCATGGAGTCTGGGTAGAATCCCTGAGGCACTGGGAGCCCTGAGCGGTGATGGGCAGGGGGTGACCCTTCTGCTTATGGGGCAGACAGTGCTTTACCAGCAGCAGAAAGCCAGGGTGATTCAAGGAGAAGAGATATCGTGGGGATAGAGGATTCTCTTCATAATACATTTTCCTTTCACACCTGGTTGGAATCCATCTCTGCGTTGCTGTGTGCCTCCTTCCTTCCCCACAGTAATAACGTGCTTTGCCTTCTGGGTTGAGTGTTCTACGCTGATGTAACGAACCATTTCTAGGACACTCCCCACCCCACCCTGTTGTCTTCAGAACACAGTGGGTTTTTGCAGGAATCCACCTTCCATCGATGTTGTCCCTTGCAGGCCACCATCCTACTGAAGAGGACTCAACTGAAGGAGCTTCCTATTCTCCAAAACCTGCAGTGAGGGTTGTTCAACAGTTCAGCCTGGTTCTTCTACTGAGTGGAGCAGCCCTGCTCCATAAGAATGTTCAGAAACATTCAAGCATCCAGACAAATGACTGGAAGCCTCCGCACACTGTCTGTGATGTCATGTCCTCACTTTCTTAAGGCCTAAGGAGCCCCAGTGGAATGGTCTGTGTGGTGTTCACATAGGCCATAGCCTTAAATCTGCCTCAGTAGAGCTCCTTTGTGCAGGGGAGCTCCCTTTTGGGACAGAACTCAGCACTTCAGACAGCCAAGAGGAAGCAGGATAGCAGCCTCAAATCTCCCGCCCCCCCCCCAAAAAAAATTACAGTCGTACCTTGGAACCCAAACACCTTGCAATTTGAACGTTTTGGCTCCTGAACGCCACAAACCTGGAAGTGAGTGTTCCAGTTTGCGAACGTTCTTTGGAACCCAAAAGTCTGACACAGCTTTTGATTGGCTGCAGGAGCCTTGGTCCCCAAATGCTTTTGAAGTCGAACGGACTTCCGGAACGGATTCCGTTTGACTTCCAAGGTACCGCTGTATGTTTCCGGGCCATTCAGAGGACAGCCTGTCCCCTTTGTTGAAGTGCTTTATGTTGCTGGTTCATGTGTGTCTATTTTCTGTGTCATTCCCTCCCATCCAGGGCCTGCAGGGTGTTAGAGGGCCCTCCGGCCCAGCTGTAAGTAACCTTTCTTGGTAGGCCTCAGCTGACCTGAGTCATTGGCTGTGGTTGGCTTCCTCCGCTTGTTCGCTCTCTCTCTCTTCTCTCTCTCTCTGTCTGTCTGTCTCTAGTGCGGTAGGAGCAGCTCTGCCTTGGCATTGTGTTGTGAGATAAGGCAAGGGCCAAGCAAGGCTTGCTTGAGGGATTGCTCTGGGTCTTGCTAACTCTCTGGATATTTGAATTGGATCTTTGCAGGGCTTGCCAGGCTTCCCCGGAGTTCTGGGCAGACCGGTAGGTGCTCCCTTTGCTTCTCCCACCTGCTTGCTGTATTTCACTTGCCCCTCTCCTTCCATTTAGCTATATGCCTCTTGCTAACAGTTGTCTGGGGAGTGTTTTCGTCTTCACATTGCACTATAAGCTTTGTAGGGGAGAAGGTCGGGGCAGGGGGAAGTCGTTGGCAGAGCGGTCAAAGCAGAGGCCTGGGTCCAGAAGAAATGAAGCCACTTTAACCTCTCTCTGTACCTGTTTAATGGGGGTTCAAGATAATGAAGCTTGCAGTCAATATTTGTAAACCATTGTTGATTGTATTAGAGTAAATGCACGAGGGAGAGTCCACAGCTCTAATAGCAATTAAACCATGAGGTCACTGGGTGATTGTAGCCCAGGAGTGGCTAACCATGTTTTTTTGGCCTGAGGACCATATTCACCCTTAGCCAACCCTCTAGCATCTGCATATCAGTGGTGGGTGTGGCCACTCAAAGGACTCACAGCTCTTCTCAGGTGACCCATGCATATCAGCTGAGGAAGGAGGGTTATCACTCACTCCCTGCTCATCAAATGATTCATCTGGTGACAAGTGAAGGAGTCATTTGCTTCTGCATCCAGGTGCTGAGCTGTGTTGACTTTATTTGTCATCCCTTCCCCCCCTTTTTTTGCTGCCACTACTAAAATAAGTGGGACCTTACAGGTGGCATCAAAAGTGCTTGGAGGGTCAGGTCAGACCCCTAGGCAGGGGCTAAAGATCTCTGCAGTAGACCAAACGACCATCCCTCTGCCTCAGGCTTTCCTCCCTCACCCCAATAATTTAGAGGTTGTTTTTCCTGTCCCTGTGAACCATTTGAGACATGTGATGTGTACAAATAAATTTATTTTGTGAACTGGAGGTGTGCAAGTATACAAGTATGCTTCACAGGAATTTACGCAGTCATTGCAGCACCCAAAAAAGTACAGGTGTGGTTTGTGGAGAATCACTGGGAAAGGTGCTGTGTCCTGCCAGTTCACACAATCCTTTCCCTAAGTGTCTGTGAGCATGCAGAGGCCTGATAATGATTGCATTCTGGAAATTTAGTGGTGAAAATGTCTGTGAACTGTCCCAAAGTGGAGCGCTCTCCAGGAAGAGAGGCAGAGACGTTTCAGTACTCTGGTTTCAGTGCTCCATTTCCAGTACTGAATATGTTTCTTCATTCATTTCAGGGTAACCAGGGAGATACTGGACCACCAGGCCCTCCTGTAAGTAAAACTGGCTTTTTTCCATGAGATGTTATTGCATCCTAAAATCCTCTTAGCCAACCATGGTCCCCAGTGTTTGGGGTAAGGATATGTAGTGTGTGCAGTCTAGATTGTTCCATTATCTAGTAGGCTAAGTTCTGACAGGAGACAGCACCTCCGGCTTGATCAGAGACAGAATATGATGTATTGCACAAGAGATTTCTGGCAATAGTTGCTTCCTTCATTCTGTATCAACCTTGTTGTGCTTTGGTTACTGAAAATAATTGCCTTTTTTCTTTTCAGGGTCCTATTGGCCCTCCGGGCGCTCAAGGTCCACCTGGAATAAAGGTATGTATCTGATTTGATCACCAAGAAGCCAAAGAATGATAGGGCTCTTAGAACTACTTTCTACCCAAACCAGTGACAGCTGGAGGCTTACACTCCCAGCCTTCACCATTATCTGTGGGGAACACCACAAACACATCTCTGAATTCCCATGGAGAACTCTGTTTTCTAAAAAGAAAATGGCATTGGAACTCTATTATGCCAGGTGGTTAGTCCACACTCTTCTTTGCAGAAAATGAAGCAATTAAAACTTACATATCTGACAGACACAGGTTCATAATAGTGAGTTGTTGCGTTTTATTCTTCCTGTTTATAGGGCGATGCAGGAGAGCCTGGCTCCAGCATCCGAGTAAGTACCTCTAGCCTTCCCTTCCCTCCCTAGCCCAGCTTTCCTGCTGGTTCCTAGTCTCCTAGCCTAATAGCTGTCATTTCAGGGCCTTCGCCCATTGCCAAAGTGGTTCTCTTGAGTTTTTACCTTTCCTTTCTGACTGTTGATATCTCATTGTTTCTTGAAAAGCCCGGTTAGTTGGGAATTCAGTACCATCGGTCTGGCTGAGTGTAAGTTTGATCAGAGGTTTCTCATCTCTTCATTGCAGGGTTTACCGGGTCTCCAGGGGAATGTTGGACTCCCAGGATCAGTAGGACCACCGGGACCTGCTGTACGTGACCAATATATTTCCCTAGCTTCAGAGCTATTGGAGGATTAGGTTGGGAAGTTCTTGTATCCTCCTTCATGTTTATTGATGCTTTCTTGTTTGTGTTTATTTTCAGGGTCAACAGGGCCCTCCAGGGTTGCCAGGACAAGTGGTAAGCTTGCTTTGCACCTTATGCCAACAGACTCCTCCACACGCCATGCCACTTTACGCAACCGATGGTCGTTCTTCAATGATTCAGGCTTTGGTGCCTTCTTGAGTTGAACCCCCATTGGTACATTTCGGGCCTAACGCCCTTGTGTTTGTCTTTTTGACAAAGAGCAGCTTCACTAACCAGTTCTCCTCTTCCTGTGTGGTGGGATTCATTCTCGTTGCCCACTTATCCGAACACACCCAATATGCAACTGGTTCCCTGGCCACCGTGCCCTCCGAGCAAATCTGTTTGTCCAAAACAATATGGAATGATTTTGTTGCAAAATATATTGCCTCTGTTGTCCCCCGTGTACAGACAAGTGCAGGCACTAATTCCAGCTGTTTTCTCTCCATGTCTTAGGGTGAACCTGGGAAGCTAGGTGTGCCAGGAAGGGATGGAGTGCCAGGGAAAGACGGGGAACCTGGACTGCCTGGGAAAATGGTATGGCCTGCAGTGTGAGGTTGCAAGCTTCCTATCTAAACTGTGATTCTTTTCAAGACTGGGCAAGACACCAAGACTCAACTTACATGATCTCTTCTTGCCTGTGCAACCAAGGTTTGGTTACAGAAAATGAACTTGATGCATCAACTTTGCATTCTTAATACCTCTGGGGCATCATATGCAGACCAGAAAAAATCTTCTAAGCCGCCTAACTCTATCGTTTTGTATGAAGCATGAGGATTAAGCTTGCAGGTTAGAGAGCAGTAAAGTATTTCCTGTAATGGTTCAGATCACATTTTTTGATAGGGTCAAGTTAGCCATTTTTGAAGCTGAATTCAAGACATAGGGCAGTGGTTTGAAAATGAATTACAGTAGTCATACTTTATGATCAAAGAGGCCAGCTTTTATGTGAAGTCCTCCTCTTCAAAGAAGCAACTGCTCCCAAGCATTTGAGAGTCGCTAGCTGCAATCCTGATTGCACAGCCCAGGGGAGTAAGAAACATTTAACACAATGGGACTTGCTTCCAAGTAAATATGCACAGAATTGCATTGTCATTGTGGGGCAAGGGAGCCTACCTAAAGTCTTACATGTTATTAACTGCTTTTCAGGGTGTTCCAGGACCAGCAGGACCTGCTGGACCCAAAGGAGAACCCGGGGATGCTGGGCTCCCAGGACAAGTGAGTAACAATCTCCTTTTTTTCCTGGAGCATATGCTTTATCTTTCTCTCATTTGTTCTACTAAATATTTTTGTTCTAGTAAATGCTGGCTGAATTTTCCAAATATACATTGTTTCTAATGGTTATTTGTTTAAAATATTTTTTCCACTGCACTTGGAAGCACTCAAGGTAACTTGCAAACAAACAAAAAAAAAGACAATTATAATTTTTTTACAATGAACATTGTCTCTGTTTTGTTTTATTTTATTTAATGAAATTCAATATACCGTTCAATTCTTGTAAAACCTCAAAGCGGCTTACAAAACAGCAAGAACGTTAAATTAAATTTACCAATAAAGGTAATTGTCTCACTTTGCTTTTAAGCATCCATCTCTCTTTCTCCCTGACTGTCTATAGAGTGTTGTGGGGCCTCCTGGAGCAAAAGGCGAGAAGGTAAGCTAAAAACAAGAAAACAATACAGAGAACAAGGTGAGGGGCACCAATTTGGGGGTCACCTCTGATGTCAAAATGTATTGGGCCCGCCTGGTACAGTGTACTGAACAACAGTATGATGCATTCTGGTGGCACAAGTTGACAGAAATACAGCAGACCTGAGTCCTTTGGCAGCTCAGTGAGGATTGTAGAAGCAGTTTCAGGATTATGACTCGAAATCTGCTTGCCATACAAATATTACCCCTTGAAAAGTGGTGGTGTCTACAGTGGGTGCAGATCAGTGCTAATTTATTTATTTTACATTTTCTTACACTTATAGCTAACTGTACTTCTGTCATGCAATCCAAGGTCATGTTTGTCTGGTTCGCAAGTAGTGGCCCATCTATCCACTGACCCAGACCTACTGAGCTTCCACATAGTGGTGACCTCATAGAGCTTTCAAACTGTGTCATGGATGCCATAACTTGTCAGGACTATGCTGCCTGTTCACTAGCGCTGTGAGCTATGGCTCTTCCTTTTCAAAGAGAGTGGCTTTGCTCCTGACATGTTTTCCAGCAAGACTGAAAAAGGAGCATACACTCTTTGTGTTCCATAGACTTCATGTAATCTAAAGAGAGAAATAAATGCAGTCAGATAAAACAAATGTGCCTGGCACTTATTTTCTGGAAGTGTAGGGAGAAGAGAATACCAACTTTTGAGGGTGGGGTGGGAAGGTTGACTGGATTTGAAAGGAAGCTTCAGCAGTACTGATAATCCACATTATCTGTTTTAGGGTTCACCAGGTGACTTTGATGGGGAAATTTTTGGAAAACCGGTGCGTTGGCCTTTCTTATTACCCTTTTCCCCATTTCTGGTTCTCAGACTCTTGTTTCCCAAGCCAGGTATCAATGCTGATCTTTCTACTTTACAGGGTCCCAAAGGTGATCGAGGCATTCCAGGCCCTCGAGGAGAAAAGGTGAGAAACAGATTTCCAGGAAGGAGCCTTGGTGCGCTGTGTCTGTGTCTGTCTGAGTCTGTGTCTGTCTGTCTCTCTCTCTCTCTCTCTCTCTCTCTCTCTCTGTGGAAGCTGAGGACTTCATGGAAGCCCTTGAGGCCTTGGCTCATTTTCAGTGTAGATACCTCTAGATAACCTTCCTTTCTCCATGCTAGGGTGAACCTGGGAATCAAGGAGATCCTGGAGATCCTGGAGAAGATGTACGTACTATGTAAAATGAAATGCTTGATCAAGCTACCACTGGCAAGGAGGTACCCCTGTCCAATGAATGTGACTTGGGTGGTGGAAGAGTAACCATGCATCATCTGATTTCCAAAATGGGGTGCCTGTTTCCCTAGGGAGGCAACCTCCTAGGGTGAACGATTGAACGAGTGTGTGTGTGTGTGTGTGTGTGTGTGTGTGTGTGTGTGACTGGAGGGACAATAGGCTATGTAGAAACATAGCTGCCTGATACTCATGAAGCAACACAATCCTAGATGAAAATATCTTAACAAAAAACATCCTAACAAAATCTGTAATTTAAATCCATTACTTGCTAACATCTTCCTGCCTATCCTCAGAGGATATGATGGCCATCTCTTTTATAGTGCCTTTTTTGTATTTGAAATGTGTTGCCACATTCTTTTCTCTCCTGCCACCTTAGCATCACTCTTAGCAATGCATCTAACACCTTTTGCTATTTTTCTGTTTTTGGATTTTAATAGGGAGCCAAAGGATCATCTGGGATCAAGGGAGAAAAGGTATATAGTGGTTCTCATGTGTTTTATTGAAGCTTCTGTTGGTTAAAGGCCAAATGTTTATTAAATCTTTTAGGTGTGCTTTTATTGTCCATGTGCAATATTCGTAGATGTTCCTAACTCTACATTGTCCCAAGTATCTGTTAGTGGCCAGGAACTCAGTAGCAGTCAAAATGGTGCTCATAAATGGGGACTGAGGGCATCCATGTTATATTTCATCTGAACTATCCTGTTCTTGTCCAGTTTGCAGCCCACAGTGGAAGCTTACCCAGTCCAGTCCAGTCCAGTCCCCACTGAGCCTGCTGAGTTAGGGAAGTTGTTGTCTCAACCAGAGCCCAGAGTCATCTTGGGGCTTAAGAACAGTGGGACAACCTTCTCTTCTAGTGGTTCCATACCCTTGGAAGAGCTGTGAGCAGCCTTTAAAAGGCCTGTAGCTATTCTGCAGTCGCATGGCTCTGTGTGGTTGGGAAACAGGTGAAGCTGCAGGTGACTCAACCTCAGACACTGGAGATGATAGGAGAACCACATCCTCATCCCAGGACAGTGTAGAAGTAAGTGCTGAGGGATCCCATTTAAGGGGGACAGCCAATACACCATCTAAATCCTCCTGAGATTGACACTGGGACCCCAAGGTAGGGACCATGACATCACCTTGCTTCCCAGTCAGTGAGCCACCTGCAAATGAACTAAATTATGCCATCTTTTCTATGTGAGCTAACCACCCACCATTAGTGCTCTCAGTGCAGTCTATTGGGACATAAGCAACCAGAACTTAATATTTATTCATTATCTAGGCACACAATTGCTTTTTCTTTCATTTGCATCATTCAGGGTTCACTTGGGATTGGCCAACAGGGACCTCCTGGGCAAACTGGACCTCCAGGATTAAAGGTAATCCCTTTCCTGTTAATTCTGTGACCCCCATGGTATGCAGCTTTTCGGAAATGTTCATGCCCCCCCCCCATTTTGCTCCTTTACACAGCTTTAGCCTCAGGATGCATAAGCCTCTTCAAACTATTTCAGCACTGCCTTTGGTGGACAGCTCCTTCTGAAGAAACTGCTATTCTTCTTAGGGTTTGCAAATCAGAACCAGGAAAAAGTAACATCAGAGTACTATATCTTAGAATACAGAACCAAATACAGAGGAATGTTAATGTTCCATAGCTGAGATTGTAAATTTGGAAATTGCTTCATTCAGTACTATACTCTAAGCCTGGGTTTCTGTTCCTTTTGAGTTTTAGCCAGATAAAAAATATATTTCAGAGGCACATAATCTATTCAGTTCTATTGTCTAGGTGTATTAGTAAGGTTAGAATAATAATTATAAAACTATGAGTGCAAGCCTCATACTTCTTTTATGAATTTGTAGTGAAAATGGTTGTCAGATGTTTGGGGTGGGGGAAGAAGGGGGTGTGGCCATGAGGATTACCTATTTCTGGATCTGACATAATGTCATGCGGTTTCTTTTCAGGGAGACCCCGGCTTGCCTGGACCCCCAGGACCTCCAGGTTCACCAGGCGCAGCTGGGATTCCCGGCCAGCCAGGTCTGAGAGGAGAAAACGGACCAGCTGGCCTTCCAGGACCTCCAGGAGAGAGGGTAAGGGAGGTCACCGCCACCACCCTTCAAACTCCAGGGCTCTTCCTTCCTTTGTGGTCAAGATAAATTAATGGTAGTCTCTAGGAGCCACAAGGAGCTTCAGGTGTGTAGCTGTTCCATGAACGAACATTATTCTTTCATCGGACGCTTTGATAGGTGCCCCAGGATTGGCATGTGATTCTGAAGTTGTCCATAGCAATGAACATTGTCCTAGTTTATTTGGGCTTCCTTGTAGCCTTTGAGCAACCCAGCCTGGTTCTAAACGAAGAGGGACATCGTGTGGTTCTAGATTTGGGTTCACTGAAAAGGATGGATCGTTTCTAGCTCAGCTTAATAAAAGCTTTTGCAGTGACATCTGTTTTCCTTACCAGGGTCAGACTGGCTTTCCTGGAAGGGAGGGCACCACAGGACCTCCAGGTCCACCTGGACCACAAGGACCAGCGGTATGTGCAGCATTTTGAATGTGGGTGTATGGTGAGGATTGCATAGATAGATAGACAGACAGACAGACAGACAGACAGACAGACAGACAGATAGATAGATAGATAGATGCATTCTAGCTGGATCCTATCCCATGTGCCACAGTGTTACTTGTGTGTATTCCTGTGTGGATGCTGCAATATTAACCTGGTCCCCCCCCCTTTCCCCATCACTTTTTTATTATAGGGTACACAAGGCATTCCAGGAGTGAAAGGTGACAAGGTAAGCCCTGGTTTTGCCCACTAGCCTCCAGAAGCTCTGAAAAAAAGATGGCGATCCACACATGGCCCCACCTGCTTAATTTGTACAGTGTGCTGTTGCTCAGGGCTGCTGGTCCTTATGAATCTTATAGAATTTGGTAGAATCTGGCAACTGGTTAAAAAATCTAAAAAATATATATCAGTTTTTAGTGTAAGAAAGGCAGGTTTTAGCCCCTATAGTCTCAGATCAGATAGTCTCAGTTTAAGATCTTGCAGGAAGTTTGTTTCTGCCCAATATCACACTATATAAACCAAAAAAAAAGAAGAACCAATGAACTGCTGCACTTATGAGACTTCGTTTTTTGCATTATTCAGAGAATTGGTTGTTTTTTTTTAAAAAAAATACCTTTAATACCTTATTACTTAAGTTATATCAAGCCTATTTTTTCCTTGGAAATATTCTGACAAAGTTTGAGGATCTTTAAATAGATGCAAAGCTTTGCTGAGTTTCTGGCTCCTTAAATTTTTTGAGAAAAGGTTGCACATCAACAGGATGGATTTTCATTTTCCTCATTTTTTAATTTTAATTTTTTTTAGGGGGCCATAGGTATTGGGCAGCCAGGCACTAGAGGCGAGCGCGGAGATCCAGGACCCCGGGTATGTATCTTGATTCTGCTTCTCAGACTTAGACTAAGACTTGTGGGGTGGAATCAGCTCACCTCAATATATAGGTGTGGCAGTCTTAGCTGTATCAGACAAGCAGCAAACAGAGACAGAGCAGTTGGCTATGTGGGATTTTGCACTGTTTGAAGGAAAAGTCTGTAGCATCTTTTTAGTTTCTGGTTTCCATGAGGAGGAGGAACAGGTATTCATGGCCATCAGATAACAAAAATGACTGGCACCATTTTGTCTTTCTGTAGAATAAACCTTTAGAAACCCAAGCACAACCCATACTTCGATATTTTCTGAAGATCTCCTTAACTCAGGGGTTGCCAGTTTGGCAACCTCCATGTGTTGCTTGACTATAAGTCCCATCATCCCTGAACACTGGCCATGTTGACTGGGTCTGATGGGAGTTGGTTTCCAACAACCTCTGGAGGATGTCATGCTGGCTGCCCCTGCCTTCGCTTAACTTTGATGCAGCATCTTCAGGATTCATCTGCTTGCTGAATGTTGTGATAGGTTCTCGCGTTAGGTTCAGTCTACAGCTACACCGCAACCTCTTCCCCACCCTGTGTTCTTTCCTTTCATCTGCTTCAATGCCCTTCTCTTCTTTTTTTTCCAGGGTGAAGATGGTCGCCCAGGGATGGAAGGAGATCGCGGGCCTGCAGTAAATATCTTGACTCCCCTTCATTCTTTCTCTGCTTCCTCAAACCTGAGCATAAGCATTGGTTGTCATTCTGAAATGACCTCCCTTCTGTTTTGTCTTTAGGGGCCTCCAGGAAACAGAGGCGAGAGAGGTGACAAAGTAAGTAAAGCCTTTTTTTGTGGGCTGGCGTGGGGAATTGTAAGAGGGAAATGAATGAGGTAAAGGCCGCCTTTGTGTCATCCCTTCCTTCCTGCTGATCACTGAAATAGCAATATTTTTAGGAATAAAACTCTGGATCAAGACCACTGAAGGAAGGCTAAATCAGATTATTTGTCTCCTAGTGTTACCCACTGGTGTAATCACTCTTGGGCTTACGAGCAAAGGGAAACTTATATTGCAGAGATTGAGAGTCAACCTCTAAGTGACTTGAGACAATGAAAACAGCTGGCTTTTTCAGCTCATTCTGTAATTTTTTATTTTACAAAATGACTAAAACAATAAGCTAAACAACACACCCACAACAAAAGTCATACTATAAAATTCACAAAGCGCTACAGCACTCATAATCCACAAAACAATATTAACAACATGAACAAACTAGCAACCAAAAACAAACGAAGCACTCTTCACCCCCAGGACTCATAATCTTCCAGTCAGTTCATCAAAAGACACCTGCACATAATGTCTGTGGTGGCAACATGGTTCAGAAGGTTCCTAGGGCTGGAAGGTGGGGCCAGGCAGGTGGAAAAGCCATTGCCTGATGGCCAGCACAAAGTCTTGCTGCCTTCAATATTATAAATATTTGAAATTATATTGACAATTCCCCAAATATGTTTGCAGTTGGCCTAGTCTGAGTAGAAAATAACCTGAGTGAGACTGGAATCTTGAGAATGATGAATTAAACAGACTTATTTTCACCTTTACTTTCTTCTCTCCTAGGGAGATGTTGGGCTCATGGGGCTGAAGGGAGACAAGGTGAGAGCTCCATCCATGGCAGGATTGTGATGATTGAACACAACCTTGTGGGATTCCAAGCCCAAACCCTTCAAAGCAAGCAAGGAAGAAAACACATCCCTGCTGGCAGAGCTGCTTCTACAAACACCATGTTTCCGCCTGATGCACATTAGTCTGGCCTTAGGAAAGACGATATCAGGGCATTCACTGACGAGCTTCCATCCACATACCTGCAGTAGCTCTGCTTATAGAGAGTCAGGTGGTGTCTGTATGGGGAAGGCTGTAGCTGAGAGGTAGAGCACATTCTTTGCGTGCAAAAGGTAACAGGTGCAAGCCCCAGCATCACCAGGTAGGGCTGAGAAAGAAACTCCTGCCTAAAAGAGACCCACTGCCTGTCATTATAGAACCATACTGAACTGGATACAGCAATGTTCTGACACACAATAAGGCAGCTTCCGATATTGGTATAGTTAGCGGTATGTGGTGTTACCCCTAAACATTTTTTCCTGACCTTGCAATTGCTCTAATCATTCTGTAGGTGTGAGGTAAGCTGGTGCTGTCTCCTTGGATTTTGCCATGCTGTTACGAAAAGCTTCCGTTGATGCTGTCTGGACTGAAAATTTGAATTTGCCCAGGAGAAAGTGATTCTTGCTCACATGGCCCACAGGAATGGGGGGTGCAGGCATATGATCTGATTGGCAATTGCTTTCTCTCAATTGCAGGGTGACACTGCTGTTGTGGAGGGCCCACCAGGTGCTCGGGGGAACAAAGGGGAGCCAGTAAGTGTATTGGCTTTATATTAAAAAAAACCCTCTACCATGTGGGGGCGGGGGGGGGGGACATGTGGCACTGAAGTCTGCATCCCTAGTCCTTTCAACTAGTTTTCTTTCCTTGTACCTGTTGATGTTTCACCCAATATCATATCATATACCATTTGTTCTCATCCGACTGCACTGCTGGTTATTTACTGATAATCCCTCTTTCCCATCCTTTTCTAGGGAGACCGTGGCCTAAAAGGGATGGAAGGTGACAAAGGTGACAAAGGAGACCAAGGCATCTCTGGAGAGAAGGTACCAGAGCAAATCCCTGGGTACCTGCATACGTGACTTACATTGGGTTGGGGTTGTATATACCTGTGTCTGAAGGCAATGAGCAGATATGGGGCCATATTTTATACAGATCATAAAGTTGCCAATTCAGAACAAGTGGTAGGGGGTTTTTTGGGGGGGGGTGCTGCAAAACACTACTAGGACATTGGCAAGGCAGGCTAAAAGAAGTAGGTTCAAATTCTGAATTCTCACTGGTGTACAATAAGGTTACCAAAATATATAATAATGGTACAATCACTTAAAATTAACCATAACTTCAGAAAGCTTAAAGTGCTCGCTGAAATAAATATGTCTTCACCAAGTTCCAACAGGGAGGAAGCTTGTCTGATCTTGGTTGGGAAGAAGTTGAACGCATGACTCCTAAACACTGGCTTTGGCCTATAGTAATTTTGGAAAGTGATTTTTGTCCCTTCAGCACCAGGATGGGACAACCAACTTCTTTTCTCTGTTGCCCATATTTTTCATTAACATTCACTTTTATAACCTATAGGGAGCGAGAGGTGAGCAGGGAGAGAAGGGGTCAGCAGGATTCCCAGGAGCACGTGGTCCTGGTGGGCAGAAGGTAAGAGGTTATCTCATAGTTCACTGATTACTGTTGTCCTATACGACTTCAGGAATAACACCGTTTGACTGGTGGGGATGTCGGGCATGAAGAACGCTTTTTCACTTAGGGTGGGTTTAGGAGACACCTGCTTTCTTAAAGACTACTGCAGAAATGACACTGCAGGTTTCATGTCTAAAAATATCGGATGGCCGCACTCAAAGGTTGCAATCTAAAGTATTAGTAATATGGCTGGTTGACAGCAGCTAGGATATCGATGTGATCTCGTCTTCTTTTCAAGTATCATTGCAGGTGCTTTGAAACTTCTGCTAGCAAGAAGGCTCTCATTCTGGAGTGGCTTGTGCATGTTAGAAAGTTCAAAGATGTCAGCAGAATGATGCCCTTTTGTAGTCTTCCTTGTTTTTAGAGACTCTCATTGAGGCCAGCAAAAGTTTTAATTTAGATTTTGAAGCTGAAATGGCCACCTCCCAGCCTTTGATCTTTGTTGTATGCATATCTGTGTGCAGGTGTCTTCTTTAGCATACCTGCCCACTTGACTTCTCACCTTTGTATGAAGCATTTCCATATTGTGTATTTGCACAGGGAGAAGTTGGTGCATCGGGAGAACCAGGAGAGCCGGTGAGGACTTGTCCTTTGCTGCTCTTTCTGCTCTGTCTTACGCAGATCACAGCCTGAGATTCACAGTGACTTGCCTTCCTCTTTATCCCTCCAGGGCCAACCCGGGAAGGATGGCATCCCAGGCACCAGGGGGGAGAAAGGAGACATGGGTCCTTTTGGGATGCGAGGTCCAAAGGTGTGGCATGGTGTGATTTGCTTTCTTTTGTGTTTCTCCCTGTGATCCCAAGAGATAGTTTCCAGGCAAGGAAGTACTATGTGAGCCCTGTCACAAAACAGAGTGGAGCTGAACCTCTCCGGCAAAGCTATTTTAATATACTTGGGAACTATCAAAGGGGAGGTTCAGATTTTGTGGTGGTTGTGGGGTGTGTTGTTGCTTCTTATAGCCCGAGACTGCTTGCATTATCAAGAAAGGTTTCTTCATCTTGTAATCCATGATTGCATGTAAAAGGTGCCTCTGTAGCTCATCAGCAAAGGGTGTGAAGATCCTTGGATTATACTGGCAGAATACATCCCCTGCTGGGCTGGCACAGTGGGTAAAAACCTTGGATTGGATGTGGGAGATCCATGTTCAAATCATTCCTCAATCATGCAGCTTATTGGGAAATTCTGTATTATTCAGCCTGGTCCATTTCACCAGATGGTTATCATGCTATTGTCACCAATGGGCTTGCTGTTGCTTTGTCTGGGCAGGGGTCAGGAGATGTACTCTAAAATCCTAATAATTTTTTGTAAAGAATGGCAATGAACTGTGTAAACTGAACAGTACTATAAAAATAGCTTAAGACTCATTTGTGGTGTTCTATTTCTCTTCTACCTGTTGTAGGGGGACCGAGGGATGAAAGGAGCCTGTGGCCAGGATGGAGATAAGGGGGAGAAAGTAAGTGCCAAAGTTTCTCTTGGTTCCTCCCCCCCCCTTTTGCATTATGACACACTGGGTGGCACTTAAATAAATAAAAATGCCAGTGTAAGGATTAGCGCTAGTGCAAGGGGATTCCACCCCCCTCTCTAAAGTACTAGAAGTTTTCAAAACATTGCTTTGGGCAGATACAGAATCTGTATGTGTAACTGCACAGAAACTCCAATCAGCTGAGCAATGGGGGGGGGGAGGTTGCAGCACAGGGATAGCAACCACTGCTGCATCAGGATCACTAGGTATTCAAGTCTTTATTTATTTTTTTAAAAAAGATATTTATTAAAATTTTCAAGATATTACAAAATGAAAAAAGAAAAAAGAAAAATACAAAATAAAAAAACAGTTAAAAACAACTCAATCTTTCCATTACTTATTTTTCATTAGCTTGTTTCCCGGACCTCCTCGCACCTCCCTTTTTTGTATTCCAGTTCAGTTTGTTAGTTCAGCAAATCCTTCCCCTCTTTATTTATCCTAATCTTTAATTTTAAAATATTGTGGCATTAAATTTTTACCTATTAGTAATCCATTTTTCATATTCCCTTATAGTATTACAGCTAAAAACCACTTAATTTCTATCCAACATCATTCTAACATTCATTATTTTTACAATATTTCTGTAAATAGTCTTTAAACTTTTTCCAATCTTCTTCCACCGACTCTTCTCCCTGGTCTCGGATTCTGCCAGTCATTTCCGCCAATTCCATATAGTCCATCACCTTCATCTGCCATTCTTCCAGAGTGGGTAAATCTTGTGTCTTCCAATACTTTGCAATAAGTATTCTTGCTGCTGTTGTGGCGTACATAAAAAAAGTTCTATCCTTCTTTAACACCAATTGGCCGACTATGCCCAGGAGAAAGGCCTCTGGTTTCTTCAGGAAGGTATATTTAAATACCTTTTTCATTTCATTATAAATCATCTCCCAGAAAGAATTAATCCTTGGGCACATCCACCAAAGGTGAAAAATGTACCTTCAGTTTCTTTACATTTCCAACATTTATTGTCGGGCAAGTGATAAATTTTTGCAAGCTTGACTGAGGTCATGTACCACCTGTATATCATTTTCATAATATTCTCTCTTAAGGCATACCTGTGGTCCATAACTGTTCCCAGTCAGCCATCATAATGTTATGTCCAACATCTTGTGCCCATTTAATCATAGCAGATTTCACAGTTTCATCCTGAGTATTCCATTTCAACAGCAAGTTATACATCCTTGACAAAATCTTAGTTTTGGGATCCAACAGTTCTGTTTCCAATTTTGATTTTTCCACCTGGAATCCATTTTTTTTGTCCAAATTGTATGCCTCCATTATTTGATAATAATGAAGCCAGTCTCGCACTTTGTTTTTTAATTTTTCAAAACTCTGCAATTTCAATTTGTCTCCCTCTTGTTCCAAAATTTCCCAATATTTCGGCCATTTGGCCTCCATATTGAGCTTTTTCTGAGCCTTCGCTTCCATCGGTGACAACCACCTTGGGGTTTTATTTTCAAATAAATCCTTATATCTTATCCAGACATTAAACAATGCTTTCCTGACAATGTGATTTTTGAATGCTTTATGTGCTTTGACCTTGTCATACCATAAATATGCATGCCATCCAAATACATTGTTAAAACCTTCTAAGTCCAAGATGTCTGTGTTTTCAAGAAGCAGCCATTCTTTCAACCAGCAAAAGGCAGCTGATTCATAATAAAGTTTAAGGTCTGGCAGGGCAAATCTGCCTCTTTCCTTTGCATCCGTTAATATTTTAAATTTTATTCTAGGCTTCTTGCCCCGCCAGACAAATCTAGAGATATCTCTCTGCCACTTCTTGAAACAGTCCATTTTGTCCAAAATTTGCAATGTTTGAAACAAAAATAACATTCTAGGCAATACATTCATTTTTAGGTATTCAAGTCTTTAGCCTCCCCTTTCTCCAGCAATCCTGATGCAGCTGAGATCATTCTGCGTACATGTGTAACTTGTGGCTGTGTGTGAGAAATGTGTGACAGCGCAGCAGCAGGAGAGGGGGTGTGGGTGTGGGTGTGATTGTGCTTATGCCCCTGCCCACCACTGTGCCTGCCCACCACTTCTTGTTGCCCTTGAGGGCCAAAAGGTTGCTCACCTCTGTCCAAGAGAGCAACTGCTCTTCCTATGAAGAGTGTGTGAGCTCACTGCCATGCTAGCATCCAGCATTTCCCTCTCTTGTGTCCTTTCTCACTATTGGACCCTCCATCTCTTCTAGGGAGAGCCAGGCCTGCCAGGCCGAATGGGACTTGCCGGAAGGAAGGGTGACCCTGTAAGTGTTCCCAGCGCATGCCAATGAAGCAGTGTGTGGCAAGATATGTGTTTAGAGAGGTCAGCCTACCTTCTGCTTTCTTTTCCTAGGGTGAGGTGGGCCTGCCTGGAACCCCAGGAATCCCCGGGAAAGAAGGCCTCATTGGACCCAAGGTATGGACTAGAGAACATTTATGTGGACTCAGTTAATTGGGCTGGAGGATGGCCAGTAATATGAAGCTGCATCCCAGCAAGATGGAAGTACCAAGTATGGGAACCAGGCAGAGGGCCTTCTCAGTAGTGGCACCCTCCCTGTGGAACGCCCTCCCACCAGATGTCAAAGAGAACAACAACTACCAGA
Organism: Podarcis bocagei; assembly: GCF_964188305.1. NCBI lineage: Eukaryota > Metazoa > Chordata > Lepidosauria > Squamata > Lacertidae > Podarcis > Podarcis bocagei. Next base: position 47,610,142 of record NC_138126.1, on the reverse strand, counting down.
CTTTTAGAAGATATCTGAAGGCAGCTCTGTTTAGGGAAGCTTTTAATGTTTGATGCATTACTGTATTTTAATATTTTGTTGATTATTATATTATTATTATTATTATTATTATTATTATTATTATTAAGGTGATTCTTGGGTCTGGTTTTTCTTTTGTGTGTGTGGGGGGTGGTCTTTATGAAATGCTTACTCTTACAGACACATCTAAAAAGTCCACTTAAGTTATATACTTGATCAATATGTTGTTTTTTGTTATTAGGGCGACAGAGGATTTGATGGCCAACAGGGGTCCAAAGGAGACCAAGGAGAAAAGGGGGACAGGGTATGTTGTTATTTCCCTGGAAAGTGGTGAGGTTTCTGGTTTCATCAGAATCAAAGGCAGTCTCAGACTGCTGAAAAATTTGAGAGCATCTGTGCTCTGGCACACAATGCGATGCCCTCAGACATGCACTTCATCTTCTGTGCATCTGCTGGACAACTTTGAGGATGACGCTTGTGAAACCTCATTAATTGCTAAGCAAAGCTGTTTCCGTCAAAAATTGCAAGGCCCTTTGAGTAAAAAGTGTGGCGTGTGAAACGGGAATCACATTGTCTACATATAACTATGGTAGACGTATTTCATTCAAGCGCATGACGAAGGCAAAAAGAATTGCTCCATAATTAAGAAGGAATGGTATTGGCATCAATGAAAATGAACAGTGGGCCAGTATACTACAACATGTAGTAGGCATCTGATAAATGCTTCCCATCTGATAGCAAGAACACTGTTGTTAAGGGCTGTAAGCAGCTGTGATAACACTGGAATCCTCCTATCGGTGAAGTGTGTTTTGTTTTTGAAGGCAGGGAGAAAATCTTCTTACCATTTGAACTATTTTAGTCCATGTCGGCATTGCATAATATTGGCCTTATGCAGAAGCAAGGGGCAATCAGTTTTGTTTGCAGGTTAGGGATACCATGTTCCTATTCTTATCCTCTGTTCCTTATTTCATAGGGTGCTCCAGGCATTATTGGCTCTCCAGGACCCAGGGGCAGTGATGGACCCCCAGGGCCCCCTGGTCCCCCTGGCAGCATTGGCCCAAAAGGCCCAGAAGGGATTCAAGGGCAGAAGGTAAGGGCCCATAATTTCCACACCACTTTCCTGAAAGCCAAATGTCTGTGCTTTAAAAAAAAAAGAAGGTCGATTTGTTGTGCTAGGGCTTTGATCTGCTTCATTTGTGCAAATCTAAATCTCTGGTTTTGCGCTTGAATCCCTCCCACAAAATAGTGATGATCTGGAGGCCCCGTGTCCCCCCAAACCTGCTGTCTCTTCTTCTTTTTAAAGGGCCACATAACTTCTGACGGCTGGAGAGGCAATGCAAGAAGTGCTAAAAAATAAAGCGAAATAAAGCAATTGTCTTGGTGTGTTTGATTTCCCCATTTTAGGGTGAGAGAGGGCCACCAGGAGAGTCCGTTGTAGGAGCCCGTGGAGTCCCGGGTCTGTCAGGAGAAAGAGGGGAGCAGGTTTGTAAATATGTCTGTATGTCCCTTTGGAGAAGGCTAGCTGGCAGGTTGCTTCATTTACTTTGAAATAAAGTAAGGGTGAAGGAATTCCATCAGTTCTGGTTTGGTATTATTTAGATTTACCCAAGGTGCACAGGCCACTCTGCAGAGAATTTGAGCTATTGAGCTAGGTTGTCCAGGGGCCTGTAGGATTGTGGAACTGGTAAGTCCTTTCTACACAAAATACATATACACTCACTCCAAATTTCACTGGAGATTTCATCTGGCTGGGCTTTAAAATCTGCCACCAAAATCTCTCTCTGTGTGTGTGCTTTTAATCCAAAACCCTAGAACAGAAACCTCATCACACCTCAAGTCTTCTGGAAATGTGAGAAAACTCAATTTGACAGGAAGCTCATTTCAGCCTCTCACAGTGCTGCACCTTTATATATATATGCTACACGTCTTCACGAAACCTAGGTTTTAATTTGGAGTGGCAGCTTGTAAGTGCTTTAATAGATAAAAGAACACATAAAGAACTATTTCAGGATCAGTAGTTACTTTGGTCACACTAGTATCTCCAAGCCAATAAAATGGAACCGATAGGCTCCAGACAACAGTAGCAACAATGCCCAACTGATGGAGCCCCAGTGTAAAAGTTTCCCAGGGATCACGAGGAAGGCTGGGGAAGGAGTCACACACTGAGCAGGCCAAGACTGGACAGGGTCAGGCAAAGGAGCAAGTTCTGTAGAGGAGTTGAGAACCATAGGTGGAAGGAGTTTGTGGTGGGTACATTAGCTGTAGCTGCAAAGAGGATACAGGAAAGAAAAAAATATTAGGCACAGCGGGGAGGAAAGGGAAGGGAGCGAGGGAATCTCTGGCTATCAGCCAGATGCATTTTCTTCCTCTCCAGGCTGTATTCTCAGCAGTACAGATTTTGAACTAGCTGGCAGACTGGATCCTCACTTCCCACACCTTTATATGGCATATTGGCGGGGAGGGGCACCCCTGTTGGTCACCTGACATCATGATGGTGTCCGGTGACATGTTTTCCTTTGCCTGCACCATTTGAAATCAGACTTTGCAGGTAAAAGGCACAGCACTTGCGGGGTTGGCAATCATCTGATTGGCAGCGCTTGCAGAGCCACTTGCTTTTGAAAGCAGTCCTGCTGTTAGCAGGTGTACAGCAGGTGGCAGGAAATGGCTAATTAGGACCATAGGTTCTGAATGATGTGCAGCTCACCTGGGCTAGGTAAGGGCCAAAGGCTTACATTATTTTCTCACAATGGCCAACCCAGCAGGACATGAGCACTGTAGCAGTCTCCTCCTGCTCTTCATTCCCAGCAATTCATATTCAGAAGCTTCCCGCTTCTGACACTGAGCGCCTTCTCTAGCTTATATTGCAGATCTTCCAGAAACTGAGTAAGTTTCTTAGCATTATAATGTATTGTCTTCTCTCATTAACTTGCTGAATTCCTTTGTTTTTTGTTGACAGGGAAGTCCAGGGCTTGATGGCCTCCGAGGAGAGAAGGGAGATCCTGGAATGACGGTGAGGAGAGAGGCCTAAGTTCTCTGGCATGACATTCTGAATAAAAACTAGGATAGGACGGCCATTTCAATATTACTAGCCCTATAGTAGCCAAGGGTGGTCAATGCAGTCAAGTTTCTTCCTTTAGCAGGAAGTCAAGTTCAGTCAAACTCTTGGTCCTGATTTCCTTTAAACTAAGGTTACCAGACGTCCCCGTTTCCCAGGGACAGTCCCCGGATTTACAAATCAGTCCCCTGACAAAATCCTATCATTCCTACTGAAGTTGAAAAGTGTCCCCAGATTCATTGAAAAAAATCTGGTAACCTTACTTTAAACTTGCTCCCTCCTGCTTCATCGATTTTGACTCTGCTCTTGCACTGGAATGTCTTTAGGCGACAAAAGTTTGCGCTCTTACCATTTCCTGTGTGTATATATCACATTTCTACATCAGCCATTGGAGACTCATGCAGGGGAAATAGAACTCATCATGCTATGCACTGTCTCCTCTGCAGGAAGAAGAGATCCGTCTGTTTGTCAGGCAGGAGATGAGTCAGCACTGTGGTAAGGATCCACCCGCCACTAGCCTTTGACCACCTGCACCTCTATCCTGCTGTTTTCTCCCTTGACTCTTCCGCCTTATTCTGTCTTTCTGAGTGCCCTTCTCCTCCTAGTTTCACAGGTACCCTAACTGGGCCTGAAACATACTTGTTCCATGGTGATAGGTACCCATGTATTTCTCAGGCTGTACCTTCAGGAGTGTTCTGTCTGAGCCAAACTACCCTTGTCGTGCAAAAGATCTGGGACTGGATTATCGGCTGGTGCCTTCTTTTTTTAATTGAGCTGCAGTTGGGGGTAGGTGGGAGGTGCAGCAGGCATGAGGGTTGTGAGGTGTTCAACTCTTCCCTCAAGTGCTGTTGTCTCAATCAAAATCCACCTCCAGGGGTTTTTTTGCGGGGGAATAAGTTGCACAGGGGAAAAGGCAGGTTAAATTCTGCTTCCTGACACTTGCTGCTGCGCCAAAGAAATTGACAGCCCCTCACCCCATGGCTATGTTTCGGTTGGTTTCCAATCTTCTACATAGCATGTAGTTTGGCCTTCAGTGCCTGAGACCCAAAACTGGGTGCCTGGATGAATTAATCGCCTATTTCTCATTTCAGCTTGTGGAGGCCAGTTCTCCCCTCCTGATCGACGTGAGTATATTTGTTTCTGACGGATCAGCTTCCTCTTTGCCGTTATCAAAATCCCAGCCAGCAGGAGCGGCTGCCATGGTGGGACGGTGCCACGGACCTGCCCTCTCCACAACTGCGTTGCTGCCTTGTACCAGAATGGGGTGGGGCAGAACAGCAGCAGATTTGGGTGTGTTGGTGCACCAGCGGCAGCATCTGATTGGCTCTGCGCTGACCTCGCTGCTGCCTAGCCCCGCCCCAGCACCTTCCAGGGAAGCAGCAGCAGTGCTGCTGTCAGGAGGGCAGCTCCTCAGCACCACCCCAGCATATCAAAGTATTAGTGACCTGTAATGTGAGTGTTTCATAGCACTATCATATTCATTTTGGGGGGGAACAATACAGGGCAGAACTTTCCAATGGCCTCCATTTTAGCAAGCTGTTCAATGGCAGCATCCGGAAATGGGTGATAGTGTTATAGTGCTGAGTTTGATGCTTGAATGGAATGGGAACTTAGTGAAATGAGCAGCAAAGCTTTGAGAAAACCTAGCACGAATTATCTTCCTCTTTGTTCTCAAGGGAGAATGGTGTGTGCTGGGAGAGGAAGCAGAGGAATACAAGCGGAGGAGGAATTTTGGAGGGGCGGTGGGAGACCATGAGGATCTCAACAGCACAGGGAGTCTCAGTAGCATTCATATAAAAAGCATCCCCAGAAGTGCCAGCATCAGGGGTGGGAGGCTCTGAAGCAGGGCAACACCCCTCAGTCACCTGTGCTCAGGAGCTTGTGGTCAGAATTGGATTCCCAGAGGTGCTGGGAGGACTCGAGGGATTTCTCAGGGCTCCCACTTGCCTTTAAGTTTGTGCATGGAATTCACCTCCTCCTAATATGTCACAGATAAATGCTGCATACCTGGGAGCAGCCAGTGCTGTTCTTATTCGTCTCCCTGGCGTATACTTTCCACTGTTTTGCTAGTAGAAGCTTTCCATGTGTTGTTGTGTAGTGCTGAAACGTTGGTCCACCCAAATGTGCCAGGGCTCAAGGGCACAGTCCTGCTTCCAGCATGCAAAACCGGGACACAATTCAGCCGTGCAGACTCTGGTCTGCTTTGCAGAAGGGTCCTCTGCCACTACAGGAGGAAATGCCTGGCTGAATTGGAAAGGCCATTGGATTGGGCTGCTGGTTACATTTTGCCCATCATGCAAACCTTATGTCAGGATTTTCCCTGTCTGATGTGTTTAATGGCCGACTTTTGTGGAAGAGGGCAACACCGGGTTGAACTCTTGAACTCTGGCTGTGGGGTGGGCGGGGGCCTGTGTTTCATGTCTGGAGTGGGAGGTAGTACAGCTTGTCAGTCACTCTTACGTGCTTGTTTATGTTTGTGTTGTGACCTTGCCCCTCCCAGGTCTCCTCCCCAACTATCCATCCACCCAACCGTTCCCATCTGTCAATGCTCAAATAGTCCCTGTGCTTAAGTTGTCCCACGCTGAGGAAGAGGAAGGTGAGTCTTGTCTCTTGCTGTTTCATGTGCACAGCATCACCTCTGCCAGCATGCGCAGGGGTTCTGCCACCAGCCTCCCCTTTCCTTGTCTTTTCGCTTCCCTTATAATGCCAGCCGCAGGAAAATGCAAGCTGTTTCAAAGGCAGGATTCAGTGATAGGCTTGGATCTTTTGAGGGCAGGCCCATTTCTGCATAACGAACGTAATAAAGTGAAAATAGCAAAGCATCCTATGGGGATGTTGAAGACTTAACACATTCATTGCAGTATATAGCTTTGCAGACCAGAGCCCTCATTGTCAAATGTATGGTCTCCTTAGTTTATCCATTTGTCAACTGAGGATTAAGCTTTCTTTATCTGGCAAAGTGCAGTCTAGCCAGTAAAAAGCTTGTGCCGTAATAAACTTGTTAAAGACTAGCAGTCCTTTTTGTTGGTTTTGCTACAACAGATAAACATAGATGGAATTGATAATATTGCATTTAGGGTGGTAATAAGGACAGAAGTACTGGCAGATCCTTCTCAAGGTGACAGACCGTGAAAGGACCGATGGCTACAGAATATGCCAGATACGGAAGTAGCCCAAAGGTACCCTTTGTTGGAAAGCTGCCATTTGATCACCCAAAATACATAAAGTTGCTATGCCCTTATACTGTGGGGCTTTTCTTTGGGCAATTAACTGATATGGCATAGATCAACAAGCAGCTATGTAACAATTCTTCCATTTCATGCATAAAGCTAAGCCAAACTATGGCTTGCTGTGAACAAGCAAATGCGCAGGTTACCATGCTACCAGGGCTAAGTCATGGGTTGGCTTAGCATTACATCCAAACCCGAGCTTTTGGTTTGTCTCCCCCAGACCAACCAAGGGTGGTAAGCCAAAACAGACTTTGGATACAATTCCTGGTTTGTCTGGAGCAAGAGCTCTGCTTCCCCAGTTGGAGGCAGCAATGCTTCTGAATACCAGTTTCTGGAAACCACAGGAGGAGAGAGGGCTCTTGTGTTCAGATCCTGCTTGCTGGTTTCCCACAATCATCTGGTTGGCCACTGTAAAAACAGGATGCCAGACTCAATGGACCATTGGCCTGATCCAGCAGGCTCTTCTTACTTTAAGTGTGCTCAGGATGAGACCTACCCATTTGTTCTTCCTTCCTTGCCATCCGTTCCTCATCATTCTTGGATTCCTTCTGAAGCAGCCGTTCCTGTTTTGTAGGGAGCCAGACACGACACGTAGTGAACGTAGATGACCCTGAGTATGAGTACATCTACACAGAGGAGGACTATGAAGAGGGAGCAGATGGGACAGAGAGCCCTATGCTGAGGGATGGTGAGCTCCATTGGTCTGCAGAACACGTTTGATGGAATTGGGACATGCTCTCCTGCAGTTGCCCCTTGCGTGGGGGTAGCAGCAGGCTGGCGCACTTGCCTCCTACTGAAGCCCAATGAAAGTGATTGGGAATCTGTGTGAAACGAATTACTGGCTTTGGGTATCCCCTGCCCCATAGCATATATTATATTGGATAGAAAACCACAGCAGTTACTGGTGCTGCATATTCCTCCATGACCACTAGTTGGCAGCCTTGGCAAGTAATATTGTAATTAAAAAGCAGCTGGGTGGAGAAGTCACTTTCCTTGGCCACAGGACGAATGGGCTTTGAAAGATGGAGAGCTTTGGTAGATGTGCCTCCCACCTGTGGTAAGCAACAAAGTAGAGATCACAAGTAAGCAAGGAAGATTCCATGCCCTGATTGAGAATAGAAAGAAGCTTCAGTATCCAGCAAACACATTATTAATTTTGATAAGTAACATCCCCCACAGCTGAACTAGCCCCTGTAAAGTTGGTGGACCTTAAAGTTGCCTCTTGGGCTGGCATATCACTGACCAGAGCTTTCTAACAGGAGTGTAGTGGACTAATAAAAAAGACTCCTTAGGAAGCCAGTAGTTAGGCCTATTCTGTTACTCCCATACTTCTTTTCCTTGCGAGTCTCAAGGATTTTTAAATTTTTGCACTGTGTGAACTATATCCATAGTACACAAGGTCCAGTTTTTCTGCTTTTGATCTTTAATCTGCAGGGGCATGGGAATAGCAAGACTCGGATGATATAACAGCTACAGTTCACTTTCCTTTTTTGTTTTATTGTGTGTGTAGATAAGATGGTGCTAAACTGTGATCTCCTTTTGTTCTGGGTTTTGTTTTTGGCCAGAAATAAATTCTGGGTCTCCTGAAACACCTTTCATGCCCTCGCCACCCCATTCCTTCTTCCCATCCTGGGGTGGTAGGGAGGATGGGGAGAAGCCCAATACAAACACTAGAAGCTTCTCCTGTGGCCATGACTTCTTAAACCAGTACTCTGCTCCCTGTTTGTAGAAGTACTGAGCCCCAGGGCAGCTTCCAAGCATGAACGGCAAAAGAGAGCTCCCTCTGAGGAAGGTAAGCAGCAGACCTGCCTTGTGACCTTTCTCTCAAAGGAGCTGTCGTCTCCTTTCCTTCCATCCTCTTGGAATGAATAACGAGCCATTTGCTCCACCCGCTTCTAGTGTTATAAATTGTAAAAAGCAGCTTATCTAGGCCAAGATAAGGAACATGGAGACTGTGGGGTGCATGCGGCCTGCCAGTCCCAAACACCACCACCTGCACCATAACCATCAGGGCCAACCAAGATGGTGGGAATATCGGCAGGCTGAATATGGCTCTGCTCCGCTTGGATCCTGAGGTGGCCTAGTATTCTTTGTAGAGGTGGCATTTTCTGGCAGGGCCAGTCCTCAGACTCCTTTTAGAAGAACTCAAATCTAGTTGTGATGGCACTTGGAAGGCAAGTTGCTCGAACTTCTGTAGATAAAAATAATGACATGTGTCCGCAGCTGCATGTGTCCAATACAAGCCTTATGTCTATACTGTGGATGAGTAAACTTAGCTCCTTGTGAGGTGACAGAAGTTAGAAGGAAATCTGTAGGCTGAAGTACGTGAATGATAACATCCTAGCGTAACCTGCTGATGTGTTAACTACCAACCCTGTGTGGCTCTTTTCCACCCTACTCTGGCACTGTCTTAGGCACAATAGAAGGTCTGCAGTGTTTTCTGTTGAGGTTCTTCTCAGTGTAACACCTGAGAGTGGATGCTTAAGCCCTAGGAAATCTAATGTATAGGTTTGTTTCTTCTCCCTGCCTTCCAGCTGAGCCATGCTCCTTGCCCCTGGACGAGGGAGACTGCAGCAAATACACGCTAAGGTGGTACTATAACCAAAGAGTGTCTGAGTGCCGGCCCTTCATCTACAGCGGTTGCAGGGGGAATAGCAACCGCTTCCATTCCAAAGAGGACTGTGAGCTTCAGTGCAAGTCATAGGCTGCTGCAGGTAACATTGGTTCAAAGAGGGGCCTGGGAGCTCCTTCTCCATCTTTTAGCAATTCCTAGATCATCTTTCCTCAACACTGTGCCTCTAGACGCTATTGTACTACAGCTCCCATCAGCCTCATCCAGCATGGCTAGCAGTCAAGGGTGATGGGAGTTGTAGCCTGACAGCATCTGGGGGACACCAGCGACTCAGCTATACAGCTGCAAATAAAACATTTTAAGTGTGTTTTAAGTGCAATATACAATGTGACACTAGATGGCGATGGCGAGCCTTATGGAAAATTCAAGGTCTTTTTTAAAACGCTTTTTCAGAACGGTTTTTATATGTGTGTAGATTCCACCCAGGTTTGGGAAGTCTGTCCTAAACCAACATGCTGAAAGCAGGATCAGTTTTAAATACTTTTTTCAAAAATTGATTGGGTTCTCTCCCTCTCCCCCCCCCCCCCATTTTGGTAGGTGGCAACACATTGGATCAGAACAGACGTGTATAAACTCTGAAGTGGGTTTTGGATTCTGGGAGAACTGACCAAAAGAAGAGTTCCGGCTCCTGAGGCTCCCAAACTATTCTTATCCTGCAAAAGGTCTTAGAGTTACACACACAGAGTACATTTGGTCTGAGACTCATCTTGCAGCCATTTCTACTGCCTGCAGTACAGTTGCGTGTGTTTGTGTGTGTGTATTTTCTATGTGTATGTGTGCGTGTGTGGGCTGCTTCAGCTGGAGCAGAGAAATGGTGCTATTCTTTTTTTAAAAGTATTTTGGTTGCTCTTGGTTTATTTTTTAAATTAAGGTGAAATTTTTATCAAATGAAAAACATATGCATAACTTCTTTTATATATAATATAAAAAGAAAAAGAAAAGACATATTTTAATTAGAGCTCTCTTAACTTATTTGATGCTGGCCGACTGATGACACATGGAATGTATTATATATAGCCACACCAAACTGATTCTCTCAATTCAGGTTTGCATCCTTTATGAGCTTTTCCTCTTGGTCCCCTGTATGCTCTTTCTGTTGCAATAAGAAGTGCTATGAGTATCTGAATTCAGAAGTCCCATGATGCATTGCCAAAGCTACAGTTCTAGCGATGCTCCAAATGGTTTGTTTCTGCAATTCTTCTGTGAAACTTGACCCCCACCCATCCCACCTGCCCCAGCTTGTCAAATGAGGCTTGATGAGTACACCTATGATTTGCCACATCTGCAAATCTGGTCGGAGAGTTTGTCACTTGGGATGGACTAATAGGGTAAAATGATTCTTATGGAGTGTTTCTTAAGGACATGACCAGGAGGAAGAATCTTCTAATTAGCTTTTCCTCTTTCTCAGAATCTTCCAATGCCTGCAGTGTACATACACCTCTTCGTTTTTCAGCTTTAGGCTTAAAATCTGCTTTGGGCAAAGTAACTGCACAAGAAATCGTATGCAAAGCAGATGAAGTCCAATCTTACCATGACCCCTATAGATGTCAACTCCATGAAAAACAGGGAGTTGAAAAACTGGAACCTGAGTTTCCAGGCAAATTAGTGGTTCCATTTAGCTATTGTGATTAATCACCATTAATAAACAATAGTGGTTCCATTTAGCTTGTGATTAATCGCCATTAATAGATCCATTCACTGTCAATTTGTCCAGCCCTTCTCACATCCAGTGGCAGTGAATTCCATATGTTAACTACATTGTGGCAAAAGAGGCTTCCTTTTTCCGTTCTGAACCTACAGATTGTTCTGAACCTCATAGTATTTCATCATATTTTAAATAACACTACTTATTTTATAAACCTTCATCATCCTTTAAATGGCTTGATTTCTAAACAAGAGTCAAATGCTAAACCTTTTCTTATAGGTGAAGCTGTTCAGTGCCTTGATCACTTTGATTGTTCTTTCCCATCCCTTTTCTAATGCTAGTCTATTCTTTTTGAGATTGGGCAACCAGAATAGTAAGCAGTCTTCCAAATGTGGCTGTGCCACATATTTAAATAAAAGCATGATGAAACTGACAGGAATTATTAGGAAAGAAATTGCAACTATACTTAGCAATGTTTTTTCAGTGCTGCTGCACATTAAGCTAACGTTTTCAGTTATCTCTTTCCGAGGTACTTACTCAACCAATTCAGATCCCACCAAAAAGTATAATTGATTTTTATTTTTATTTTTGGCCAGAAACTTTCTAAAATACTGTTGTGGTTGTAAACATTTTTTTTTGTCAGAACCTATGGGGAAAACCCTCCTGTGTAAATATCACTCTTAAAAAAATGAATTCATTTGAAGAAGTTTCACCTTAATCCTGAACAGCAAGCAATAGTCTCCAATAAACAATAGCATTTTGGAAGACTCCAAACAAAAATCAGAGCACATGTATTTTGTATGAGGGGATTCTGTATGAAACACTTGTTTTTATGTTTTACCTGCTGAACAATATTATGGAAATAATCAGTGAAATGCTGAGAATGGTGCTATGCTGTTATTATGTTGCTACCACTACAGGGCATTTTAAAAAGCTTGGCAATCATGTGCATTTCAACCTTGTTTTTTTGTTTCCTTTTCCCAACAACTAAGCTTGCTATCTCCTCTGCTCAGTCCTGCTTTTCCTCTTTTCCCTCGCTCTTTGGCATCCTGTGTGATCTTACGATCAGTGCAGATTCAGACAAAGCGGCTGTTTTTTAAAACACCTTTAAAGAAATAGGGAAACAGCTAAATACAAACATATGGCATGTGAAGAATGTAAGAAGAGACCCGCTGAGTCAGGCCCATTGCCCATCTAGTCCAGCATTCCTGTTCTCACAGTGGCCAACCAGATGCTTATATGAAGCCTGCAAGCAGGACCTGAGCCACAACACTGCCTTCGCCCCTTGCGATTCCCAGCAACCGATATTCAGAGGTGCACTGCCTCTGATAGGGTTTCCCACTGATGTCCTTGTGGATGCTATCTGGTGCTATTACAGTAATTATTTAGTCATTGTGTATATAGGAAAGCAGCAATTTATAAACCACTGGATCTGGTGTGGAGTAAACAAGTTGTGGGTAGTTGCCTTTGAAGGGTGGCTATTAAAACACCTCCATCTTAAATGTGTTTGTAGAAGTACCTTTACTTTTTAGTGGGATTTAGTTCCACCTTTTGGGCACCACCCAGAGGCCATTGCGCATGCCTAAGTCCCCTGGCTCAAGAACACAGTACCTGACCACATATGCACACCATTCGAAATCAATTGGCTTAAGCACACTTAACTGGTGGGTTGTTGTCTCAATTCCTGTTGGATTTCACCAGAACCTGTGAAAGTTTTAAGGTGGTAGCCAAACCCACTGGTTTCTTAGAGCGGTACTTCATAGTTAAGGCTACCTTTTTCCTGTTAAGCTCTCTTGAGTTTGCAGAACATCAGGTGTTATGCCACCAAATTGTAATGCTCCAGAGAGACTCTTTAATCCAGAGGGACTCTGACAATAATCCCAGCCCTCTCCCAGTCCATGAAGAGATGTTGCTTGCCTTTTGTATTTCTGGTGTGCAAATGCAATCAAATGTAAAGATGGCCTCCGAAAATCAGAGAAGCACAGCAAGTTAAGTGCAACAGGTGACTCAGGTAATAATTTAATACTGGCATCTGCGGGACAGTTTCTGATGGCATCACCTAGAAGTGTTCATTTTGAACCCTCCTGTCCATAGGACACAGTTGACTATATTACAGTAGTTTATCTGCCTGGGGTTGGTAGTTTGATGTTGCTGACTTTGGACAGGATGGCTTTGAATGGGCTACCATAAGTTTACCGTAGCCAACCTGATGTCCCACCTCAGATGCTGTGAACTACAACTCCATCAACCTTGAATGTTGGCCATGCTAACCGGGACTGATGGGAATTGTAATCTGCAACTTATGGAGGGCACTGTGTTGTCTACCTGTGCCTTAACCAGCTCTGTGTTCCTTTGAACAAAGGGAAAGTCACTGTCAATGTAAAATTACATGAGAAAGAACCAGCTATCTGCTATCTAGTGTTCATTGTCTCCATCATGGAAAAAGCATGAACATAGGAACCTGACCATTTTAACAAAGGATGGCAGGGCTTCAACCCTGCAAAGAAATCATGTGCTTTACTACTGCACTATAGCTCTTCATCTATACTATCAGTACCTTGCAAATTCCAGAAGAGTAGCCAAGTTTAGTCTTTTATAGAAACAACAAAGAGTCCCATGGCACCTTAAAAGACTAACAAGGGTATTCCAACATGACCTTTCATAGACCCGGTATATGAATCTCAGTGCTTAGTCATTCAAGCTGTCAAAAAACAGCCATTCCATCTTGACTGTACCTAGCTAGACCACTGGATGAACTGTATGGAGGAACTCAACATATTCCTTGCATTTTGTCCTCTGCCCAGTGTGTCTGCAAAGAAAGAAAGAAAGAAAGAAAGAAAGAAAGAAAGAAAGAAAGAGAGGTATTTTGGTCAAAGAGCACACCCCCTTGGTGTACATATTATCTTTGCTGCCATCAATCACTATTTTATTCCCAAGATGCTGGCTGCAGAATAGAGATGCAAAAATAACTGTTGTTTATTCTTTTTGTAAGATGCCTCTAAATATGTATGGTGCAAAATCCAAATGCAGTAAATGAATAAAAGTTTGTTTTACCTCATTCAGTCAAGTGTGTTTGTCAGCTGTTTTGTTAGAACCCACAACAGGACAAATCACCTACCTCTAATCCCACAAGAAATCAGCCTCTACCTGAAGCTGGTTCTGAAGGTCTAATCTCCTCAGAAACACTGTGAAAGGGAACCACTTCTCTGTGTTCCCATCCCAAGGGTCCTCATTCACTTTTCCCTCTGCTTCTTGATGGAAGATTTGGGTGGTGTACCGACTGAAATAAAAATAACAGTCTTGGCAATACATTCATTTTTATTACAGAAATCCTTCCCCATAGCAGTAAGTTCATCCTTCCCCAAATCTCTAAATTTTTCTTTATGTCTTTCCAAGTAGTTATATAATTGTCTTTAAAAATATTTATGTTCTTATCTGTCAGCCATACACCTAAGTATTTAGCTTTTTTTCTATAGATAATTCCATGGTTCGTTGTAAGTCTTTTTTATATTGCTCTGTCACGTTTTTCACCAAGACCTTCATTTTATTTTTATTTAATTTGAAACCTGCCACCTGACCAAACTCCTGGATCCTTATCCAAGACCTTTGGTATGCTGCTCCTCGGGTCTTCCACAGTAATCACAAGATCAGCCACACCACCTTTCCTATGCCCCTTAAAATAGCCTGCTACCTTCTGTTGTGTTGTAGGACCCTGTCCCATCCTCAGTGCTGAAGGTTCAACTTACAGTCTGGTTGGTTTCTGCATGTGGAGTGCAGTTGGGAGGGCGGGTACACCACCATGTCCTTTGCCTCAGGTAGCAAAACGTTTTGGGCGGTCCTGATGCAGTTATTATGTGTTGTCTTAAGCTGTAACATAAGAAGAGCCTGTTGGATCCGGCCAATGGCCCATCTAGTCCAGCATCCTGTTCTCACAGTGGTCAGCCAAATACCTGCAGGAAACCTGCAAGCAGGACCTATGCACAAAAGCCCTCTCCCCTCCTGTGGCTTTCCGGCAACTGGTATTCAGAAGCATTGCTGTCTCCAGGTGTGCAGTTTGAGCCCCTGACTCAGGCCTCAACACTCCATTACATCACTATGGCTCACTCACTGCACTGGCCATTGTGGCTTCAGAGGCACTGTAACAGCCAATCCCTTTTGTCTAAACTTTATTCTTGGCTGTCCACGTGTCAGCAAGACTTTTTCAATTATGAAAGGCCAACCTGATTCCCTGCTTTCCTCCCCTAATGGCTGTGGAAAGCAGAAAACAACAAACCATAACTGTCGTTTGCGCTGCTACTCTTGAAGGTCAATGCAGCCATGAATTTGGGAGCAGAGCAATGGATTTGGCTCAAATGGGCACCAGCACATGCTCTCGTCTACCAGTTGCAGTGAACAGAAGGAGAGAACTGCTAGATCAATCAATCCAAAAGCCCATCTAGACCACCATATCATTCTCGCACTGGCCAACCAAACGCCTATGGGATACCCATGAGGAAGACCAGAGCATGAAGTGGTGAGGGCATCAGCTGAACCTTGCTCTGTGAGGCTTGGCATGGAAAATAATGTTTTGAGGCAGCCCTTACGTAGGGCTTCTTAACCTGAGGACAGAACTCCTTTAGTCTCATCATTTCTTTCATCTCATCAGCGCTACAGCAATGCAGTGAGGCACTGTCCCCTGCAAAGTAGTTTTTCCTGCCTTCCTCCCCTGCCGCAATATTATAAATAAACCACATTAAATGAGAAGCATATGTGTGTAGAGGTAGACATCTTACTCACACCATAGTTAGCTTTCTATAACAATAGCTAAAAAGAGCATCAGAAAAAGCTGTAAGGTCATGCCTCCCACCCACCCTTGATGTAACTGAACACTATGGACCTTGGGCTTTCAAAAAAACATGCACCTGCATCCAAAGGTGAAGTGTCCTAGTTTTCACTGTATCATCTGGGCAGCTAGAGTTCAGTTAAATAAGGTATAAGTGGTGTTGTTGCTTATTTTTTTAAAAAAAACAAACATTTTGATTGAAATGTGTATTACCTTGGGCTTTGAGACTGCATGTACACCCACATGCATGCACACCCACACAGAGGTTGCCTGTTGTGCTTGGTTTTGTACTTTACAACAGAATTTATGCTTGCAGTAGAGTAGCTAAAGAAAGTAGGGATCGGGGGATCTACTGTATAGCCCTCCAGATATTCTTGGATTATGACTCCTCTGCCATTCTAGATCTCTGACCTTGTTGGTTGGGGACTGATGGGGAATTGGGAGTCCAACAGATCTCCTTACCCCTGATGTAAAAGAAGCTGAAATTACTCACTGCATATTAAACAGGCTTCCAGAGTTTCTTGGATATAAAGACTGACTTTGGAATCAGCCCCAATTCCCAGGTTTCTGGTTAAGATGCCATCCTGGTTTGGATTGTATATACAACTCATATAAGACTGAAAAATATTGTGACAATTCAAGATGCATTTTCCTTCTAGCCTAACTATTGTTTGAAAACAATAGAAGTAGAAAATGATAAGGGGTGATACATTGTGTAGCTTAGATGGAATAAGTCTCTATGTTTGACATGTCTGGATCACTACTTGGGGTATTATTCTCCGGAAAGAATGCTTTTTAAAATGTATCCATTAGAAATTTTATGAACTGCTATC
This sequence comes from Podarcis bocagei, assembly GCF_964188305.1. Classification (NCBI taxonomy): domain Eukaryota; kingdom Metazoa; phylum Chordata; class Lepidosauria; order Squamata; family Lacertidae; genus Podarcis; species Podarcis bocagei. Next base: position 47,593,907 of record NC_138126.1, on the reverse strand, counting down.
TAAAAAAAAAATTTTTTTTTTAATCCTAGCAGTGTACAAGTCCTATCTAAATATAAAAGTTGACTAAAATACATAAACCAATGTGAAACAGAAATAAAACCATAATAAAAACAGATAAAATCAGTAAGACATTGAAAGCAAATATAACCTAACAGCGAAGTTTTCAGCAGTGCAGTGATGGCACCTGCTGCAAAGCTAGCAGGGAGCAAATCTGAAGCGTCACCTTTTGTTGCTGGACCCTGACTCCAGCTTCTTTAGTGAACATTTTGAGATAACAGCGGCTGGCAGCTTGGTGCAAAGTACACAGGCCACTTGTGTAGCGTAGGTACAGCACAAGCCGCCACAAGACGTCCCTGCGTACTCTAGCTGAAGCTCACCACGTCAACATGTTCTTTGAGGACCACTGGATCGACAGTAGGTACATCTCTCTTTTTGAATATTTGCAGAATGTAAGAGATTGGTATGCGGTATTTTGAATGAGCTTCTTGCTTGCTTTCTCCTTGAAAAGGACAAAGTAGCATTCCACAGCAGACAACAGGAAGTGTTGATAAGCGTATAATAACTATCATTATTAAACTAATGGAATCTACAACTAGGTCTCAACAGCACAATTGAAGAGACCGGTGGTGAAATTTATTTGGGGAGTGGTCTTTACACAATAGTTAAGATTCTGGTCCTCATGCTGGTTAGGTTAGCATTTTCACAGCAAACCTCTAAGCATATGTTGTTAGGAGTAAGCTGCACTGAGTAAGTATATTTAGTAAGAACATTTAGGATTGCAATTTTCATTTGGTCCCATTGCCAGCCTATTCTTTTGTCTGGTGAGCAGGGAGAAGCTTAAATTCCTCTGACCAGAGGGTTTCTTTTTTAAATTCAGTTCAAGGAACAGAATATTCCACTATGGTTATGCAAAAGCATGGGACTACTCAGTAGCTCATTTAAGACTAGTATCTTGCTTGGCAAGCTTGTCTCTACTGCCGATTCAGTTCCAGGTTGAAACAAGCTCTGCTGGTTTACAGTGCAGTGGTACCTCGGGTTACATACGCTTCAGGTTACAGACTCCACTAACCCAGAAATATTACCTCGGGTTAAGAACTTTGCTTCAGGACGAGAACAGAAATTGTGCTCCAGTGGTGCGGCGGCAGCAGGAGGCTCCATTAGCTAAAGTGGTGCTTCAGGTTAAGAACAGACCTCCAGAACGAATTAAGTACTTAACCCGAGGTACCACTGTATATGTCCTTGATATGCTTCACATTTCCACCACCTAATACACCTTCAACTCCTAACATTTTGTTACACGGTTAAGTGATCCCTGCTTTCTCCAAGTGATGGAAGGCCAACATTACAAAATTACATGATTGTTATCTTGGATGAGAGAACCCTGGGTACTTAGGCACTGAGAGAATGCTTATGGGGTCTTCATTAAGGTTTGTTTTATTTACGAAGTATGTTGGAAGAAATAGGCCCATACAGGCATGACTAAGCGAAGCATGATATATCCCTTTCTTTGCCCCTATTAACAGTTTAATAAGACAAATTCTTATGGGGGGTATTTTTGTTTGTTACTATGTTATGTATTTTTGTGTTTCTATACTGTAAACTGCCCTATGATCGTAAGATGAAGGGCAGCATAGAAATTTGAAAAACAATGTAACAAATACAGTTTGTTACTGTACCCTCACTGCGAGAACTTTGTTACAGTTCCCTCACTGCGAGAAGCCAAGTTACAGGGAACCAGGCAGAGGGCCTTCTCGGTAGTGGCGCCTTCCCTGTGGAACACCCTCCCACCAGATGTCAAAGAGAACAACAACTACCAGGCTTTTAGAAGACATCTGAAGGCAGCCCTGTTTCGGGAAGCTTTTAATGTTTGATGTATTATAGTATTTTAATATTCTTTTGGAAGCCGCCCAGAGTGGCTGGGGAAGCCCAGCCAGATGGGTGGGGTATAAATAATAAATTATTATTATTATTATTATTATTATTATTATTATTATTATTATTATTAATAAATTTGAGAGGTGCAGCTTTCTCCCAGAATGGGAAAATGGGGAAACACTTCCTTGACTGACTTCTGTTGTTAGGCAGCTAATCAAGGCACTAAAACCTTGTCAGTAAAAAAAAACCAAGAGAAAACACAAATAAGAATAAGCAGCAGAGGAGTTTTACTCTTATTCATGAAAACCAACTCAAACGATACCATAGGATAACAACCGTATTGGAACAATTAGAATTAAGCACTGGTGGCTCTCCAAACAGCATCAATGCAAATGCTCTGAAAGGAACAGCCCTTCTTTTCAAGTTTTATTTTTGTGGAGTTGACAGTTCCTGGCAAGATGCAGTTCTTCCAAAGAGGAGGGGCTTTCCCACAGTCAGAGTATGGCCATCCTGAAAGTCAATTAGCTTGTCCAGATGAATATATACCCAACTGCGGTTGCCCACTAATTAGGAGAGTCCAGGAAGCGGAAGCAGTCGCTTACGATCTTCCACACTGTGCTGTTGTTTGTGGTCTGTGCTGTTAGCAAGAAGCTCTGGTTGAAGTACTGCTGCTCGTTCCCATCAAACTTGACGAACCCGTATGTCACGATCAGGATCGTGTTGTGGTTCTCTGTCGCTTGCTCGTGAACAGGCTGGCAATCAAACGTGGTAATTTGAAAGTCGCTTGAAGGCAGCTTTTCGAAGAACTCCGCAAGGGCTGCTTGCCCAGAGACTGCATTCCCATTCCAAACGAGGGTCGCTTTGTCCTGGTAGAGTTTGGTCAGCGCCCGTCTCCTTTTATCCATGGTTTCATAGTAAATATTTGCGAATTCTTCCGCAGCTCGGCAAGCTTGATCCACATAGGTTTTAAAGTTCATCGAGGTGGCCATGTGGGCGGCGTCTCTCGGCGGCTGAGGCGGGAAAATAAGAGGCGGAACCTCCCTTCTCTTGCCCGCAAGGGTCCGGAATAAACCCGATTCCCTCAGTCCTGCTCGAGATTTGCTCCCGCGCTGCCCACGCGTAGCTCTCCCCTCCGCCGCGGCGCTTCCGCTTCCCTCCTTCTCAAATATCCGCGTTCCTTGAAAGCGATTGGTCAGGATCACGTTCTCTCTGTTCCCAATCCGGCGCAGCCATTGGCTTGAGAATCAAGGACGCTTCGCGGTCATCTCCCCGCCCCGCGCCCCTCCATCTCCGCCCTACTGCTGGCAGCCACGTCGAGCCCTCGGCTGCCCACCAGGCGACGAGAGCGCATGCGCGCTGCTGTGGTGCTGAGCTGTCCCGGTGACATGCTGGCAGGAAGTGGCGCCTTTGCAGGAAGTCGGAGCTTCAGGGATGCCCAGGGAGGCGCAGTCCACCTTAGTAGCCTGATAGCCCTTCTCGGGGTCCGCGCTCCTTGCCTCTCCCCTTGGCCGTGCTGGGTCGCCTGCCGGCCTCGGCTCTCAAGCTTCTCCGCGACCCCTGCAGCAACACAGGGACAGGATGCTGAAGAAATTCGATAAGAAGGACGAGGAGTCCGGTGAGTTGATGGGAAAGTGTGTTACTACCCTCTTAGATCTGTCGGTGTCCATACTGAGTTCAAAAGGATGGGATGCGAAAGTTGCAATATTTATCTCATTAAAGAACAGCCAACAGCACCCTAATGAATTGATGAGAAGTCTTCGCTGTATCTCGTTGCCTATAGCAATTCATTTGTCGTCCCAGTTGGGCAGCAATGAAACTACTAGCACGTTTGTAAAGCTAAGCAGGGTCCAGTATGGTTTCGAATTGGATGGGGAGCCTTCTCTTGAGATTTCTGCATTGCAGACAGCTGGGCTAGATGATCCTAGAGGTCCCTTACAATTCTACGATTTACATGTGAAATTCTTATTATATAGGAATTATTTTAGGCATATATGTTTTGATTGTTGCATTGCTTCAAGGTGCTTCATGGGAAGCGATTCATCAGACAAATAAAGGTGATCCTAAGGGAAGTGCATCTATATCTCTTGCACATCTTATTTTAATAAGGCTTGAAACTGTTATTATGGTCTTTCTGCGCAAGGTTTCTTTTGTTCTACCATAATATACTTTTATTGTACCGTGGTTCAGCAGTTGTATACTTTCCCACCCCATAGCTGTTCCATTTCTGTTGGAACATTTATCTACTGTTTTTGCTTCATCTCTCCTAATCTCTTGGGCCTCGCTTGGCAACTTATAAAGCCCTAGGCAAGCACTCTTGGACTGTTTTAGTTGTACAGTTCCAAATGTGACATTAGGCAGTCTATAAATAAATAGTACTTACATTTGACTGGTGAGTTTTTTGCAGTTTTGGAGAAAAAGCAAAATGACACCTTCTCCTTTCCTCTCTCTCTGTGTGTATAAGGCAAGTGCCTATCAGTGGTTTCTCCCTCCATCTTTATTTCAGATATGGTACAGCTTTGTTGATAGATGTCTGCAAGCCACCCTTCTTTGGAAACAATAGGGATGCTCATTTTAGGGCAGTACCTTGTGTGGATGAGGGAACAGATAATGAATTTGGTTGACAAGATATGTTGGATAACTAAGTCACCTACAACTGAGTTTCTTTTGTGTATAAGCTGTGAGTACGAAAGAAACTGCCTTATACCAAGCCTGACCATTGGTCAGTCTAGCTCAGTATTGCTGACTCTGGTGGGCAGCAACTCTTCAGAGTTTCCAGACAGAAGACGTTTTCAGCTCTGATGGGAGATGCTGGGAATTTGAACCTGTTTTATTCTACATGCAATGCATATGCTTTACCGCTCAGCTATGAACTGTAGATGAGACAGGGCTGCATAAATTTTATTTGTTTTGTTTTGTTTTTGGTTGTACACTATTGTTTTTTCTTTCTTTTTTAGCAAAGGGCTGGGAAGTGACATATGAATTCATAGAATATCAGAAATAGGGTTAATGGGTGTACCTATCTTGAGGTTAATAGCAACTGGGGGGAGGAGAGAATTGAACCTGAGACCTTGTTCACGCAAAGCATGTGCTCTGTCGCTGAGTTATGAGATCTTCTCCCATCACAAGTTTTTCTGTATGTAAGACTCTTTTACAGAGCTGGTAAATTTCCAAGCTGTGGTTGCTCAAGTAGCTAAATATATCTAAACTTTTTGAAATATTTCCTTCGCTTTCACAGGGTTGGTTACAATGGTGTTAATTTTCAGCCTCAATATACGGGATGACTTGTAGAGGTCTTAGCCTATCACATATGAGGAATTCCCAGATCTATATTAAAAGTTCTTTTTTGAGGATTCCAAGGTGATAAATATTCACCCCAGCAAAGTTGATGGTGGCTGAAATTCAGGGTTTCCAGCTTACATAGTGACAAATCCTTGGTCGTGATCACATGTGATGTTCCTTTGTTGCAGGTGGGGGTTCCAATCCATTCCAACACTTAGAGAAAAGTGCTGTGCTGCAAGAAGTAAGTTCTTTAACAGTGCCGGTCTTTTTCTCAAGGAAACACATTTTGGCATATCTCCGAGATCTCATTCATTTACATCTTTTTCCCCAGGCTCGAGTATTCAATGAGACACCTATAAACCCTCGGAAATGTGCTCACATCCTCACCAAGATTTTGTATCTCATAAACCAGGTAATGGGGAGACTTTTATTTTTTTCATTTACAGTGGTTTCTTGTTAAACCAGAACTTGTCTGCCTGTTAATGCTCATGAGCAGACTTTGTGTTGTGCTGCTTGGAAGAACGGCTGTTTCAATAGCAGTGGGTTGTGAATTGTCTTGGTAGTGTTTCCTTTCCCACCTCCAGGCTGATGAAGCAGGTACTGTCATCAAGCCGCAACCAAGTAGCCTGTGCCAGTTCTCAAAGTGACTCTCACTTTGGTTCTTTCCACCTGGGAAGGTAGCCTCCTTCCAGCAATTCCTGTAGCCAAGCTGGTGCCAAAGTTATTGCTATGCTTTCCTTTGGACCACATCAGTTTGACTTCACGCCCAGAGGCACACTCCATTGTCTCTTGAGACAATGGAGACAGACAGATGCCAGCAAGAAGCTCTTGTGGCAGGGGTCATTTTCCACAAATATGATGTTAACAAAGTTGCTTCTTTCTGACCTCCCAGCTGAGGCAAACTGTTGACATGAACTTCCATCTCTTGCTTAAAGCGATTGCTAATGTAAATGTAATTTCTGCAGCAATGCTCACTGCAGTTTATTCCATCACTGATTCTAGTTGCTAATAAATGTTGATGGGTTTCTTCCCTGCGTTCCAGGGGGAGCACCTTGGTGTGATGGAAGCCACAGAATCCTTCTTTGCAATGACCAAGCTGTTCCAGTCCAATGATGTAAGCATGCCAAGTCTGCCTCTATATGTTCACATAGGGGAGGGGAAGAGTATGGGAGGCCTATCCTTTAGTGCAGGGCTATCCAAACTCCAAGAGACTGCAATCTACTCCCACTATAAAACAACTGGCAGTGATCTACCCATTGGATTGTCCAAAGTTGTTGAGCTTTTTTTTTTAGGAAGCCAGAGTTGTTGAGTTGAGGGTCCTAGGATTGACCACGGATATCCCACGATCGACCAGTAGATTGAAATCAACCTGTTGGACAGGCCTGCTTTAGTGTGCAGTCCTGGGCAAGAATTCCTTTTGCCAAAGAGCCACTTTGGCAAAATGGTGGGGTGGCAGGTCCACTCTCAAAATGGCCTGAAGCCATTGTTACATTTGTTTCTCATAGAATCATAGATTTGCAGAGTTGGACCCAAGGGTCATCTACTGCAGCCTCCTGCAATGCAGGAATCTCAACTGAAGCATCCATGACAGGTGGCCATCCAACCTCTGCTCATATGCAGCCTCCTTTCCTCTCATGACAAAACAGTTTATTTTTTGACATATGCTATTGGTCAAGTGCAGTCATGGGAACATAGGAAGTTGTCTTATACCAAATTCGACCATTAGTCCATCTAGCTCAGTATAGCCTACACTGATTGGCAGTGGTTGTCCAGGATTTCAGACAACAAATCTATTCCAGCCCGACCTGGGGATGCTGAGGATTGAACCTGGACTTTCTGCATGCAAAGCAGATGCTCTGTCACTGAGCTATGACTCGTACCAAAATATGTTCTGGGTGAGCCAATAGCAAAATGTTTGGCGACTCCTGTTCCCCCCCAGAAATGATAGCAATATCAATTGATTGATTGATTGATTGATTCATTCATTCATTCATTCATTGGTATCCCACTCTTCCTCCCAAAGGATCCCAGGGCAGTGACATTATACTCTGTCCATTTTTTATGCATCATAACGCTTATCTCCCTTGTTTTTCTGCCAGCCAACTCTCCGCAGAATGTGCTACCTGACCATCAAAGAGATGTCCAGCCTCTCAGAGGATGTCATCATTGTGACTAGCAGGTGATTCCTTCTTGAGCTGTTCTCCATGCAACTGTTTCCCCTATTTTTATTTAAGTTGTGTGTGTGTGTGTATCTCCTTGAGACCCTTTTAGCCCAGTAGGGTTGGCAGCAGTGCCTATAGGAAGCAATGAAGTTGGTGGGTGTTTGAGAGGGAGAAATGATCTTCTTGAAAAAGGGTGTTGAAAGACAGATGCTGAAGTCCTCTCAGTGCAGTTGGACAACTCCAACCTGGAGCAATCCAAGCATGTTCACTGCAGCTGGGAAATCAAGACAAAACAACAAGATAATAGTGCCTTCTTTCTTTCCCCCTCTAAAAAAAACCCTATTGCTTTTTTATCCTGTGAGTACTTTCGTGAGAATCTTTCTAGCATAGGTGGAGATAAGGAATGTTTTGACTCAGTGGAAACTGTTAACAGCAATGTTTGTCAATGTTTGCAGGCAAATTTGAGCAGTAGTTTGCACCTTCCTTTTGAGTGTGTGAGAGCACGCACATTTTGAAAGACAACAAACCACATTGTTAAGGTGTAGCAACTCGTATTTTAGCTTTTGTGCTGTATCTTGTGATTTACGTATTAGCTGTTTTCCTGCCCCCAATGAGGGCGGCACATGTTGTGAAATCTTCAGTTTCATAAAGTAACAGGCTACCATAACTTCTCTATTAGGAGCACACTCAGGGATTTACAGGGGTACACATTATCATAATTATTGTGGCCCTTTGGGCCACTCCCACAAAGGCATTTCCATCTTGTTGGGAACGTGCTTCTGTTTCTTCCAGTCTGCAGCTCTTGTTGTGGAGGAGGTGAGGTTAACAAAATTAATCCTCCTGGCAAACTGGGAATATCCCCTCACTCACCCAAGTTTAGGATATTCCAGCATTCTTCAGCAGAGTTTCTTTTTCTTTGAGAAAAATAAGTGGCTCACGTAAATGTAAACAAGCTTTAATAATAAACTGAGAGAAAACTGTAGCAAAATAACATGATGAGCAAGACTAAAACAACATTGTGAGTCGAGTCTGAGGTAAGAAAACAAGAAGAGGCAGTTGGTCCCTCTTAACGGACATTATTAACTGAGCATAACGGATCACACTGAAGAGAGGGGCTGATTCCGGATCAGAACACACAATCCCTGCCCACCAGATACCAAACATTCAACTGATCAAATTAGGTCCCAGTGGTTTTCTTACAGCTCTCGCCACTGTTGTCTACTGTTTATGAAAGCAGTCCTAAAAACTTTTCCTTATTTTAATCCAGTTTAACCAAAGATATGACAGGGAAAGATGACAACTACAGAGGCCCTGCTGTACGAGCCCTCTGCCAGATTACCGATGTAAGTGCCGCAGTGTAATTCTTTGATGGCGGATCTTTTTCTCCCGGCTACCCCTGCTGTCTTTCCCCATCCTTCCAATAGCTGTCTCTCTTGAGTCCCCCTCTTCTCCCTTGCTTCCTGATTCGCTTCTTTGTTGTTCATTTTGCCCCTTCTCTGAAGTCCTCCTGCCAAATGGCTTCCTGTTTCTGCTCTCACAAGCACCTCTCGCTTTGCCATCCCCGCAGACGACCATGCTGCAGGCCATCGAGCGCTACATGAAGCAGGCAATTGTGGACAAGGTGCCCAGTGTCTCCAGCTCTGCCCTTGTGTCGTCTTTGGTACGTAGGTTTTTGACACACAGCCTGTGCCCAGAGCGAGAAGGCCTGTGTTCGGATAGGAGCGTTACATTGTTTGACCATCTGTAATAATAAGGGTATACGCTTCTTTTTGTGAAAAGCTAGGATTGGAGAATGTACTTCTTTCCAGGAACTCAGAGTGTCTCTGTTCTTGGTACCTTGGTGGGCCATTGCTGCATTTTGGGGAAGAAGCAGTGACGTTCTGAAATTTATACCTTTTGCCAAATTGCTTTTCAGAAGCATTGCCTTCCTGAGTTCTGAGACTGTTTCAAGCCATAGATGGAAAGTGGGTGGTGGTGATAGGCTAACATTAACATGTGCAGCTTATAGAGCCCAAAACCTGTGCCAGATCTTTCTGGGGTCTTCCCTTGTCTCTGCTGGAAGGACCCTTATTTGGATTGCAAAGGCCACTTCATTATGTGCCTCCTTGTTGTTATTTTTCTTGACAGCATCTTCTGAAAACAAGCTTTGATGTGGTAAAACGCTGGGTGAATGAGGCTCAGGAGGCAGCTTCGAGTGATAATATCATGGTCCAGGTAAGAATATTAAAGCCACTTTCAGTCATTTTTTAAAAATGACATTGAGTTTTAGGTGTGTGCTTTGGGTTGATTTGTGCCAGGGAAAGGGAACCCTTGGTCCGCTGGCTAAACTTGACCCACCAGGGGTTCATATGTGCCCTACAAGTCCTTGCCCCCCAAAGCACACCAACCTGCCTTATACATGATGTCCTATGTGATGTTAGGTGGGAGGGGCAGGTAGAGATATGGCTGCCAGTTCATAAGCAAGAACCTCAAAGTGCAGACTCTTCTGCCCATTGGCTGGTGGGTGGCACAAAGGTGAAGCTTTGGGCACTTTAAGGCACCATGTAGGGTTCTTTTTAAAATAGGCGACCCTTCCAGCTCTACAATTCTATGATTCTAAGCACAGTGTGGTGCTTTGAAGTCTCAGCTTTGGGACTTCAAAGTGCCCAATCCCTTGACATCACAGTGATGTCTGGTGATTGACAGGTGGGCTACCACACCCACCTGTCACATTTGGCCCTGATAGCTAGGTTCTGATGAGGTTCTAGCCTGTGAAGCCAAAAAACGTGGAAATAACCTTGACCCTGATACGACCCATTTTTTCCTCTTCTTAATGTCTTCCAGTATCATGCCCTTGGCTTGCTATATCACGTGCGCAAAAATGACCGCTTGGCTGTCAACAAAATGCTGAACAAGTTCATGCGCCATGGCTTAAAATCGCCTTTTGCCTATTGCATGATGATCCGAGTGGCCAGCAAACTGCTGGAAGAAGAAGCTGGAGGGTAAGTCCTACTGCTTGCTATTGTTTTTACATCCCGGAAAAAAACATTCTGCGTAGTGCTACATCAAACGTTCTTCAAATTTGATTTTGGGCTTTTTTAAGTGTTGGAAAGTTTCCCGAAAGCACCTGCAAGTTTTATCTTTCTTATGTTAGCATCATTAAAATGGGGAGGGGGGGTCTCCTGCTTCTAAGAAAGTAGGAAGTCCATTATAGGAACATAGGAAGTTGCTTTGTACTGAGTCAGACTATTGGTCCATCTGGCCCAGTAATGCCTGCACTGATTAGCACCAGCTCTCCAGGATTTCAGGCGGGAGTCTTTCCCAACCCTACCTGGAGATGCCTGGGATTGAACCTGTGACCTTCTGCTTGCAGGTTGGATGCTCTACCGTTGAGCTGTGTCCTTTCCCCAATCAGTTTTGGCTGCATTAGAACAGCACTGAGAGCAAGCAAAACTATTTGAGCTGGGAGGCATGGCCTTTGATGATACTGCCTTGCAACCAGATCTGATTCCTCCCACCCTCTAAAACTCATATGCCGCTCAATGGTGGCAAATCGCCCCCCTTCAAGTGGATAATACACCTCCAAGCAGTTGGGTCACTTCCGAAAGTTCAGTTTGCTTTCCCAGTGGACAGCCATGCAAGTTTTTAAGTCAAGCAGTTGGCCTATGTGTGGGAACCTGACTCCTCCTCTTCTTCTTCCTCCTCTTTTGGTGTCCTAGCCGTGACAGCCCCCTGTTTGATTTCATTGAGAGCTGCTTACGGAACAAACACGAGATGGTGGTCTATGAAGCTGCATCTGCCATTGTTAACCTGCCCAGCTGCTCGGCTAAAGAACTGGCACCGGCTGTGTCCGGTAAGTCTTTTCATTGTTGAAGGAAAGGGAGGCTTGCTGGACGCATGCCAGTTTGGCTTACTGGTCGTAAAACTAAAGTCTCGCTGTCAATAAAAAGCACTCCCTTGCTGGGTTCAGTGCAGGATTCTCCAGCATCTTGAGGGTTGCTGTGTGTTGCAAAGCAGGCCTGCGAGTGCTGTAGGATAACATCAGCAAAGTGACATGCAGGCAGGCTCATTGATTGAGATGGTGCATTTGGGAAGATTGGATATGTGATGTAAGAAAGCCTTACCTAATGTTAGGCACCAGGCCAAAATGTTCCTCTTTAACCAGGCCTTTGCTTGATTTGACTGACATTCTGTGCCCTTTTAAAATGTATTAGGGGGTGTTATTGGGTGGTTGTTGTTTGTATTTTGATTATGTACTTTGTGGTTTTATAGTCTGGTTTTTTCCCCTGTGAACTGGCCTGAGACCTTCGGGTATAGGGTGGTGGAATAATAGTAGTAGTAGTAGTAATAATAATGGTGATAATAATAATAAATTAATAATATAATATTTGCTAAGAAAAGTGTACTCTAAAAGGAATCAAAATCCACTGTGAATATTAAGAGAGGCGTAAGTGAGTTGATGAACAACGACTTGATGCAGGAACAAAAACCTGGCCATGTCTTGTCATCTCCCACAGACAGCATCAACCACGGGTAGCTAACATTGTGCCCCCCAGATTTTGTCGGACCTCAACTCCCATCATCCCAGGCAGGTTGGTCAGTGGTCAGGAATGATGGGAATTGTAGTCTAGGAACATCTTGAGGGCACCACATTGGCTATCCCAGCTTAGATTTGGTGACTGGTGGACAAAGCAGTGTGCATTTGCCTCCTCTGGGAATGAGAGAAATATGTGTCTTCTGCAAACTTCTTGTGTTCCAGTTTCACCCCTTACGCAGGCTGTGAACTGAATCATTGCAGTATGGCTGGTGTGACTATCTTGCCAATAATACTCTATCATTATTATTATTCATTTTACAGTGTTACAATTGTTCTGCAGTTCACCCAAGGCAGCACTTCGCTATGCAGCAGTTCGAACCCTCAACAAGGTAAGAAGGTTCAAAGAACTCTGTGGCCAGTTGGATTTGCCTGCTTGGGTAGGGCTAAATTAGTCCTTGGATAGGTGAAGTAATAAAAAAGAAGTGCCATTGATCCTATGAGACCAGCTGATAGGAACAGATTTCACTGGTTCTTTGAACCACCTCTCTGGTTATGTGTCCATTTCTTGGTTTTCTGAACTGTGGTTTAAGAAAATGGGAACACGTTTTGAGGCCCACATACTTCTTCCCCTGCACACTGTCTTAATTTTAAGTCACAGCTCCTTTTCGTATCCCAGACAAGAAAATCTGTGTCAGTGTTCCACTAGCCAGGATCAACAGTGAAGATTTGTGTTGCTAAACTGGCATTAAACCAAAGCATTAAACTCTGCATTTTGTATGCAAGGTGGAACTGTAGCTCAAAGATAACAAGACAAGAGCTGAAGTTGGAGCACAACAAAAACAGTTTAATAAATGACAGTTTATTTGTGTCAGAAACTTTATGATTCTTGCCCATTGTGCCGGAGTTGTGAACTCTCCCAGGGGCTCTTGTATTGAAGATACTCTATATTCATGCTTACAAGTTCAGCCAGCCTGCAGGGAGCAAATTCTTCTTTCTGTTCCTCGCCACTAGGTTGCTATGAAGCACCCGTCTGCTGTGACTGCCTGCAATCTTGATCTGGAGAATCTGGTCACAGACTCCAACCGCAGCATTGCTACCCTGGCCATCACCACCCTGCTGAAAACCGGCAGCGAAAGTAGCATTGACCGGCTCATGAAGCAGATCTCCTCCTTTATGTCTGAAATCTCCGACGAGTTCAAGGTATGGAAAGACTCGTGCTTGGGGCTTTTATTGAGCTTTTCTGTTTGTGGGATGTGGGCTGGTGTGAGACGCAACTCCGGTCATTCAGTGTGCTTGTTGCATTCCATGTTCTTTCCAGGTTGTTGTGGTACAGGCCATCAGCGCCCTCTGTCAGAAGTATCCACGCAAGCATGCCGTCCTCATGAACTTCCTCTTCACAATGCTGCGTGAAGAGGTAAGTGTCGCCATTTGCATCGCTCTCCTCATTATTGGCTCGGGGCAATCTTTCTCCTGCAACCTGTGCTACCCAAAATGGAAGCCTGCGTAACAGAAATATGACCTTCACCTTACAGCTTGGACTGCAGGAATCTGATACGATGTAGAAGTCTTTTAACCCAGTATGTTTCTGAGCACAATTCATAGTGTTTGTGCTGACTTTTAAAGCCCTAAACGGCCTCAGCCCAGTATACCTGAAGGAGCGTCTCCACCCTCATCATTCTGCCCAGACACTGAGGTCCAGCGCCAAGGGCCTTCTGGTGGTTCCCTCACTGCAAGAAGTGAGGTTAGAGGGAACCAGGCAGAGGGCCTTTTCAGTAGTGGCGCCCGCCTTGTGGAACGCCCTCCCATCAGATGTCAAGGAAATAAGCAACTATCTGACTTTTAGAAGACATCTGAAGGCAGCCCTGTTTAGGGAAGTTTTTAATGTTTGATCTTTTATCACTTTATGATTATGATGAGTATTAATATTCTGTTGGGAGCTGCCCAGAGTGGCTGGGAAAACCCTGCCAGATGGACAGGGTATAAATATATTATTATTAATTTATTAATTTATTATTTCCCCACTTGAGTAATGTCAGTCAGATGCTACCACTGCCCATAGGGCAGATGCCTACTGCAGGCATGTTACATACTTGTCAATACAGTATTAGCTAAAACCCACTCACCATTTCCTGCAGAAAAGCATTGCTTACTGATTATGCTGTACTTATTTGGTGAACATCCTTAGAATCCTCCACATGACTGGGAACCTTGATAAGGCAAAGCAGTCACAAGGAGACTTTTACATGCATTTAGTCAAGCCTGCTTAGAAGACCACATCGGACCTTCTCACTCAACATGGTTCAGGTGCACACAAGTGCGCATGAGGACAGTGGGGGATTTTCTAAGGTGCTGCTTGGTGTTAGATTTTTTTTTAACTGTCAGCCTGTCTCCATATTTTAGATTAGGGAAAGGGAGATGTTTTGGGTCCATGGGCCAGGTCCTTATCAGAATTGGCCTTGTGGACCAAATTTGACAGGTGGGTGCTAGTTTTGCCAGCCCTGGGTGCTAGTTGCTACCTGTCTTGCCACCCCCTTTAGAATGGGCACCAGCTCCCAGCCAGTTGTTGCCCATTTCAGCACACTCCCCCCCCCACCTAAAAATCTGCTCTTGGGAATCTTATTAGCAGCCTGAGTTGTATCACCTCTTTCCTTTGCCAATGCCACAGTGCTTGCAAAGAAATGAGTTACCCCTTTAACCATTTTTGCAGGCAGATTACCAACAGAAGTCAATTATTTTTCCAAATACTTTTTTTCTTCAAAAAAGCAATCTGATGCAATGTCTGTTTTTCTAAATATATTAACCAGCTGCCAATATTTTCAGTTGCATTGCTTTCTAGTAAGATCTGGATAAAACTACGACTGTTTAGGCTGATTTTTCTTTCCCTCTGAAAATGGAATGTTCTGTTCTAATAGCGTTTTGTGTGGGTGGAGAGTATTGTCCTGAGTATTCTGGTTTCAGATGTTCCTTCCATTCAGTTTATTCCTAATGGCTCCAGGGCAAACAATCTGAGATGGCTGCAGCTTCAAATATGAACCGAACTTTAGATGAGGCAGCACACTTTTAAATCCTATAGGGCAAACAATGGTCTCTTTCCCTGCAAACATAGCTTATTCTACTTATAATAAGCAGCTGTTGGTTGTATCAGGGAAGATGAAATGCCCTTGTTTTCCTAGTATGCCATTTTATGAAAGAACCCAATATTCTGTTTATTTGGGGGCTTCATGGACATGAAAATATTATTGCTTGATGGGCTGTCCCACCTCTGTCCATCCATTCTGTTTGATATGTGCCTTAATTTTGTTCTTGAAAACCTTCCTGCCAACACTGTGATTTATAGCCAGTCCCTGGGGACTCTTCAGCAGAAGATTTAGGCTTGGAACAGAAGAAATGCAGAGCTTCAAAACCCAGCGCTCTGCATGCTGGAGGCTGTACTCAGGGTGCCTCCAGGCTGTCGGTGTTTTGTGGAAGGGATTCAGGCGCTTGCCGGATCATTAGCTTTATGCAATTAAAGTGGATTAAAGTGTTCTGTCTCCCTAGCTCAACAAATCCACTATTTAAAAAGGACACTCTTCGATTTGGAAAGTGGCAGGGAAGTGTGCTGAAGTGCGAGTTGAACAAATGATTAATGGGAAGATGTCTAACTACCCAGCAAGCAAATTGGGATGAGTGCAGGATGAATGCCCATTGTCTCTACAACAACCCAACTGGCACGAATGCTCAGCACAGATTGGACTTGATCTAATCTCTGTATAAGCTTTGTGCAGACAAATTGGGAAGAATGCTGAACAAACAGGTTGTCTTGAACGGCCCTAAGGCTTTTGCACCTGTGCCTTCCAGTAAAGTCTGTCTCTGCACTTTTTTCAGGCTTTTATTCTCGGCCATATGCATGAGAAACCCTTTTAGGTATCCTGTCTTCTTTTTCCAACAGAAGGCAGCAAGCAAAAGAATTATAAAAATGCAATTTGGTTGGAGCAGGACAATGGAACAGACAGGGGAGGTGGCAGGATGTCCCTTTATAAAACGAAAGGATAAAATCCTAAAGATTCCAGACTCTTTGCTAAACCGTGCAGATGAGTAAGCGCCCTGACACCCTCTTGCCTTGAAATGCAGGTGAAAATTCATTATTACCCAGTAGCTTTTCTTTTCTTTTTAAGAAAGGTACTGTAAAAATAGAGCCACTATCCTCCACTGAGCTTTCACCCTGACTCATTCATGTTCCTGTCCAGGGTGGCTTTGAGTACAAGCGAGCCATTGTTGAATGTATCATCGGCATCATTGAGGAGAACTCGGAGAGCAAGGAAACCGGACTCTCCCACCTGTGCGAGTTCATTGAGGACTGCGAGTTCACCGTCCTGGCCACCCGCATTCTCCACCTGCTGGGCCAGGAAGGGCCTAAGACCAACAGCCCTTCAAAGTACATTCGTTTCATTTACAACAGAGTCGTCTTGGAACACGAGGAAGTCAGGGCAGGTACATGCACACATACAAGGGGCTTATTGAGTCAGGTTGTCGGTCGGTCTAGCTCAGGATTGTCTGGGCTGCCTGGCTGTGGCTCTCCAGGATTCAGGCAGGCAGGAGTCTTTCCTGTCCAGAGGTGTCAGGATTGGAACCTGGGACCTACTGCCTGCAAAGCATGACAGCCTCTCCTCCTCTTTATGCTGTTGGGGGTAGATGAACTTTCCTGACTTGAAATCAAATCAAGGTAAATGGTCACTTGAGACCAGGGTTTAAATTTTAAAATGGGAACATTGCTTGATTTCTTCTGAACATTTTTATCCTTATGAAGCAGGGATGGGGAACCTGTAAGTCTCCAGGTGCTGTTCGACTCCAACTCCCATCAGCCCCAGCTGGAAGGGACAATGGACAGGGATAGTGGAAATTGTAGTTCAGCAGCATCTGGAGGGCCACAGATTCTCCATTCCTGATGTAAAGAATGTATTGATAAAGAACGATGATACCTTACATGTTATAAGAGGATATCAGCTGCAAGGGATAGTTCAGATACTTCTGTTATATGAGGTTCTAATGATAACGTAAAAGCTATTTGTTCCTGGTTCAGTCCTGTGAATATATTCCTATTCCATGCTTGGCTAAACCTTTAAGGCAGTGGTTTTCAACCAGTGGGCCATGGCACCCTGGGGTTCGCACCATGCATGATGGTCAGGGGTGCTGCAGGCAACACCAACCTCTGTCCCTCTTTCCTTCCCTCCCTCCTCTGATGCCCTCTTGCATCTCTGCCTCCCAAAGACTTGCACAGCTGTTTGTTGCAGCAGCCCTGACTACAAGCTCCCCAGCTGAATGATGGCTCTGGGGCTGGCCAGGGGGTGCTTCTCAGGCCCCTGTGGGGCAGTAAGAGGACACACCTCTCTTTGGGGCAGGGGAAGCAGCTCAGAGACCAGGGGCAGCTCCAGCAGCTTCCTGGAGGACTCCCAAGGAGAGGAGAGGAGAGAGGAGGCTGAGGGAATACTTCGCAAGGGAGGGTGTTTGAAAAGGGGTGAGGGACTGCCAGCTCCGCAGGCAAGGGGTGACATAACGGCTCCTGAGCCCCACAAGGATGCTGCAGAAAGAAGGTAGTTGGTCAAGGGAGCCGTGGACCCAAAAAGGTTGAAAACTTCCGCTTTAAGCGGCTTCCCACACTGTCTTCTCCAGCTGATCATCCCTGTTTCCTTTCTTGCTTACAGGTGCTGTGAGTGCTCTGGCTAAATTTGGGGCTCAGAATGAAGAAATGCTCCCCAGTGTCCTCGTGTTGCTGAAGAGGTGAGTTGTGATTAGAGCAGCATGACCACATAGATCTAACACAAAATACAAAAAACTCTCCCTGGGAAAAATGGGCAGTTTTTTTGCTGTTGAGACAGCTCTGGAAAAAGCCAGACATGCTGTGTAGCCTAAGCTGATTTCATAATTACTCCTGCTGCTCTGTGGTCAAAGAGGGCTGGCATGGACTACAGTACCCTGCAGGAATCTGATTGGACGTGGAAGTCCCGCTGATTTTCCCCAAGCAAACAATGCACAGACCTGCTTTAAATTTCTGGTTTCCTTCTGACTTAGAAAAACTGGCTGGCTGGTCAGTGCTACTGGAAAGCCAGTCCGATAGGCGGGGTATAAATAGTAAATTATATTATTAATATTATTGTTGTTGTTATTGTTATACCATTGCAGCAAGGACTGTTGCTGTTGGAACTGTGTCCCTGGCCAAAGAGGCAGAGCAGACAGAATCGAGACATCAGGGTTTCATGTGGCTGGATTTGAGGATAGAATCAGTGCAGAAGGCTTAAGAAAACGAACAAAACATTTTTAACGGAAGCAGTAACATCTCACTTTGCAAATCCCCAAAATAATAAAAACCGGAGGAAGGGAAACGCAAAATTGGAAAATGCCAGATAAAAATATAAGACTTCCTCAGATGGAATGGAGGAGAACTGTTAGAGGCCTAAACATAATAACCCAAAAGTGCTGACACAGCCTTGGGTTTGCTTCCAGAAGGAGGACTGAAGGAGGGCAGGGGTTGCGTGCATTGATGCAGTTCTCTGATCTTAGTCTCTGCAACAGATTAGGAGCTTAGCAGGGTCAGCACAGATGCCTTGGTCAAAAGAAGGGATTGTTCCCAGGCTCAAATGCACTGAGGTGGCCACCCATTGCGGATTCACTCTTGTATTCAGTACCACAAAACAGTCTTAATGGGCTCTGAGTAAGCAGCTGTTTCCTGACAGTTGTCAGCACTGGGGCAGGCTATATATGCTGCTGATCCCTTCACCACAGAGCATGCCGTCCTCTTTCTTGACCATCTGGATTGGATTAACTTGGATAGATTCATGTGAATTTAAGTGATTCCCACTGAGCAGAGCTCTCTGATCTTGATTTCAGGTGTGTGATGGATGATGACAATGAAGTGAGAGACAGGGCCACGTTCTACCTGAGTGTCTTGGAGCAGAAACAAAAAGCCCTCAATGCTGGCTACATCCTGAACGGTAACCAAGCTGCCAATTTGGGGGCATGTGAAATGTAAAAGTCACATTTACGGCTAGAATTTGCCATAATGTGGAACAGGGGTTTGGGGGAGGTTTTTTTTAAAAATAATAATAATCTTGAAGACAGTGATAAAGATTTGACAGTTAGAATTATAGGTGCTGTAGTTTGGTTTGAAACTTCTGTTGTATTTTTCTTTTCTTTTTTAAAAAGCTGACTTTCAAATTGCTCAGGTTAGATTGGGAAGCTGTTTTGTAGCCCAAACTCTCAGGGCAAATTTTATAGTGATATCAAAATTGTTCACAATCACATAAGACAAACCAAAAGGAAGGTCATGCATACATCTGCTGAATAAATCCGTAGCTCTAACTCAGGGAACTTAAAATTCTCAGCTTGTTCACCCTACCACCCCAGAACAATGCCACCCCTAGCTTACTTTTTAAAAACAAATAAATAAATTATATTTTATTGATAAGTTTCAGTGAGAAAATAAAGTAGAAGGAAGGGGGGGGGAATGAAAAAGGAAGAGAGACCCGTAGCTTACTTAACTCTTATTTTTGCTAAAATTCACCACATTGGCTCTTGCCAAAGCTATATACAGACTGACAAGGGCAGCTCAAAATGTTTACCTGCCTGAAGTGAAGCAGAAGTCTGCCTCTTCTCCTCCCAATTCCCCATTCCACATGGAGAAGCCAACTGGCCTGGCCTCTGAACCTTCCTTTGACACTGGTGATGGGATAGCATCCTGTGCTGCGTGTGAGACAGCTGGCTAGTTTTGGGGAGCCAAAAGAGGCTGTGCAGCATACGTGCAGGTCTATCCTCCAATGGAAGGGAATGACCAGGAGGCTTAGGAGGGACCGGACCCTGCTGCCCATCTACCCCAGTATCTGCTGCCCAAGGCACTTTGCCTAACAGTAGAGCCGGCCGTGCAGATTGATTTCCCTTCTATCCCAACCTAGTAACTGTCACCTTCCAACCAGCTCATCATTTCCACCTTTAACATAGTGCAGTTCCTCTCAGCCAAGGGGGTTGGTTAGAAAGAAGGAACAGGAAGGAAGGCAATAGATGACTCCTTATTTCCACACCCGCCAAGCTAGAACACCAAAGTGCATTGTGCAGCATTGATGAATTGATGGTGGCGTAGGGGAAGGCTTGATGGATAGCTCTGAAGGCTCCTTTTTGGTTGCCAGCATTTACTGATACTTTTCAGGTCTGTCTAATCTATTTGTGGGTCAGCGGAGATGGCTTCGTGTAGTATGAAGGGCAAATGGGGATTTTAGCCTGATTTCCAGATCTGCTTCTCTTCCTGTGTGGATTGTATAATAAGGGATAGCAGAGCCTCTGTGCCCCCTGAGCCCTGAATGGGAACAGATGCAAGCCAGTTGTTTTGTACACAGCTCTCAGGAGGAGAGTCGTCTCCATAGGTACCTTTTTGAGGTTATGAGTGTCCCCAGCTCCCTGAAATGCAGATATTCATCAGGAATGGATTTGCAGTGAAGCATTTGGTTCCTCTGCATCTGGATAGGAATATCTCCTCAGTGGATAGTTTCTCGTAGCTCAATCAGCAACCCATTTAAGCTGTAGGGGATTAAATTGGCCCCAAGCCAAGCCCTTTAAGCAGGTTTTGGGATGAGGCCATATGGAAGAGCAGATGTGGAGACTTAATTGAGCTCTGATTTATAAGGCGACAAAGAGGTCCCTGGTTTCCTGTTAAGTTCAATTTTGGTCACCCTTTCTCTTCTCCAGGATTGACTGTATCCATCCCTGGCCTGGAGAGGGCGCTGCACCAATATACACTGGATCCTTCTGAAAAACCCTTTGACCTGAAGTCTGTTCCCTTGGCAACTGCCCCCATCACTGAACAAAGAACAGGTAATTGTAGAAATAACAAGGGGCAAACTTTCTCATCAGTGTCTAGCACAGCACGTTTCTTGGGGACTTTCCAGTTCTCTCTGCCCTTTCAAGGTGGCCCAGCTTGAATTTCAGGGGCCCTTTTCACAGCAGCACCTGCGATATTATGAATTGCTTCAGTTTCATCTTGCTAAGACATCAGGGACCGTTTTCTTTTCCCTTTATGCTGCTACCTGATCAGAATATTGGTGCCATCCTCTTCCATTACAGTAATCAACCTGCTGTTTGTTCCAATTCTGGCTCTCCTCCCACCTCCTGTCCTGGTTTTCTAAATGAGCACCAAAAATAAGGTGCTGTTTCTCTGTAAGAGGTTCAATTCCCCTTTTGAATTACCACAACAGAGCTTCAGGTTAGCAAACGTGAATTACTGTACATGTGCTGTGTTTTTCTTGCTCCATTTGCAGAAAATGCTCCGGTGTCTGCCACCAAGCAGCCAGAGAAAGTGGCAGCAACCAGACAAGAAATATTCCAAGGTATGATATCACCTTGTATTTGAGTATAGAATGTGACAGTTGAGCAATTTGTAGGATTATTTCCCCAGTCTTACGATATTTGAGATTTTTCTGATAGATGTAGTGTGTTAACTAGAAATGTTTTTGGGGAGAGTAGAGTCAAGATCAACTACTTTTTAATGTATATAGCAGGTGGGGGAACTAGATCTGGCCATTGGGCTAGTTCCTTATCTCCCCCACTTGTGGGCCAACTTTGACTAAATAAAAACGGACAAATTGCCAGTTCCAGATGGCATCCACCTCAAGAACTCAAGTGTGAAATTGTTGATCTTCTAAACAGAAATGTGAAACTTGTCCCTTAGATAAACCTGCATACATTAGCTACTTTCCAGTTCTCAGGTAACACCATTTTTAAAAGAGGGATCCAGCGAGGATCCTGAAAGTTATAGGTCAGTTAGCTTAATGTTTGTTTGGGGGAAACTGGTGGAAAGTATTGTTAAGGATAAAATAGCCAAGCATATAAGAACAAGTCTTGCTGAAGTAGAACGAGCTTGGCTTCTGTGAGGGAAAATCCTTTCTCACAAACCTATGAAGAGTTCTTTGACAGTGTCAACAAGCATAGAAGGAGGTGATCTGTGGTGTTCTTTGACTTTCAAAAAGCTTTCCACAAGGTACCTCACCAAAGACTGCTGAGTAAGCAATTCCTGGATCAGGAATTGGTTAGGTGCTGGAAGCAGAGAACAGGAATAAATGGAAGTCGCCCAAGGATCAGTACTGGGACCTGGGATCTTTAACTTGTTCATAATTGAATAGGACGCTGGACTAGATGGGCCATTCTCCTGATTCAACAGGCTCTTCTTCTGTTGTTCTGTACTTAAATGTTTTTATCCATGTTTTACAGATGAGGGAACTGAGGCTGGGAGTTGTTTATTCCCCTAAAGCTATAGTCTAAGTAGAGCAGAAATCTTGAATAGGTTCCACTTGCCAATTCTCTCTCTCTCTGTGTGTGTATTTTAGAACAATTAGCTGCTATCCCAGAGTTCCGAGAACTTGGCCCGCTGTTCAAATCCTCTTCCGAGCCAGTGGCTCTTACAGAATTGGAGACGGAGTATGTGATCCACTGTACCAAGCACACGTTCACAAACCACATGGTGTTCCAGGTGGGTACTGCGTTGAAAATACACGAGTAGTGACAGTAGTCTCTTCCATTTATAGATGGGTTAATGTCTGGACATCTCAGAGTTGTTTACAGTATAATAGATGCGCAGTGGGTGCAATAAAAATAATGTCACATGGTTTACCTTCAAATAAGCGCCAAATATGGTTTCCATATCCATGAAAACAGTATCAGTATAAAGTCAAATAGCATTTGAGGCAGCATAAGGTAGAATCCTAATAAACATACAACACCCTTTTCATACCGCCACTTGCCCAGTCTCACGCTCACAACATCCGTTCCCCAATCACTACAATCTTTCACTACCTCTGTCAACCAACCAATTGCACTCAGCACCCACATACAAAGGATTGCTGCCAATCATATACACATAAGTGACTCTCCTTCTCTGGAGGCTAGGACCCTAGCCAATGGATTCAAATTACAAGAATGGAGTTTCTGACTAAACGTCTGGAGGAACTTTCAGACAGTAAGAGCTGTTCCAGCAGTGGAACGGGGTCCCTCAGGAGGTGGTGGACCCTCCTTCCTTGGAGGTTTTTAAGCAGAGGTTGGGTGGCCATCTGTCATGGATGCTTTAGCTGAGATTCCGGCATTGCAAGGGGTTGGCCTAGAGTAGACGATCCTCAGGGTCCCTTCCAACTCTATGGTTCTGTGGTTCTGCATATGCTTGCACACCTCTCTGTCCTCCATTCAGGCAGTCAAGAGGCATACTTAGAAGTCAAGGACATATTCTCGCGAGATAAAACACTCAGAGGTTCGAAGCAGGGCTGTGGCTGGTGAAGAGATTGTGGCCTGGGTAAAGTCTCAAGAGGCTTATTAGTTAGAGAGCTGCCTTTGGTCCCTGGTTCTGAGGTTCCCCATCCCTGCCTTAAGACTTAACCACATTGGGTCTGGGTTTAAACAAAATGAGTAACTGTGGTTCATTAGAAACAGAAGCAGAACCTCCCAATCTTCTTGTGGCTGAACTGGAGGAGGAGAATGGGGAGCATGCAAATAACATGGAGGCCTGGTGCCTAGAATGATTCATTTGGGGTTGTCCCTGCCAGAGGCCTCAGACCAGAGCATTTCCCTCAGCTAAGCATGGTCAGATGATTGATGCATGCAGCACAGCTCCACGAGGGTAGGTTGGATTAGCTTATGGCAAGGCACAGGTTCCTTTTCATATCTGAAAGATGGGGAGATGTCCTAGTGGGTGTCTACCTGACCCCGTTACAATGCTAAGAACCACTTTTGATGCTGATCCTAAAATATATGCAGATTTGTTTTACTACTGAAACTGTATATGCCTTGGGAGATGTGCACTTCAGTGGTGATGCTGGAGGGTGGAAAGCCATTCTTAAGGATGTTTCAGCCCAAGAAATATTGTAGCAGAGGAAGCCAATGCAGGCGACTCTCAACTTACACTGGGGTTATGTTCCGGGGATAGGGTGTAAAGCCAAAATTGTGTCTTGTCAAAACTCATGGGGCTCCATGACATGGCAGGTGGGATTGCCAAAGTCTTTCCCCCCCGGAAATATGCCTCTTTTCCACCCATTTTTTTTTATTTGATTGATTGATTGATTGATTGATTGATTGATTGCCAAGCACTTAAAGCTGAATACAGTAGTTAAATGTGTGTAAGTTGTGAGTTACTGTATATGGAAATTGGATCTTCATGGAAGCAGGCTCTGTGCCTATGGCTGGCTCAAGAACTGCACTGGCCTACAGCTTAGTTGGGTGTGGAGGGACAACCCAGGACCAGTGCAAGCACTATGTCTGCAGATGCACTGAAGCAGGTGCCTTCTGCAGTTATCGCCTTAAATATGGGTCTTACTATGTGTGTCTTTGAAAACTATTGTTGGAAACCAGTTAACCTGAAAGACCGCCTACTCCTCTGTAAACCAGCAAGATCGTTTATATCCTCTGCATATCTCACCCTACAGAATGTTATAGGATGGTGCCCCCAAAATGGGCATTTTCCGCTATTGCCCCTATATTATGGAACACACTTCCCTCTGAAGCAGCAACCACCAGTCACTTCAGATATCTTATAAAGGCACATATTTTGGCCCAGGTTTTCCCTAATCTCTAAGATCATACTCTGTCTTAATGTAAATCCCCTGAATTTTTGTTTTTATATTACCCTTTTACTGAGCCCAGGATCTCCATACATAGTGCCCAGGTTTGCGCCGTGGAGAGGTCACCGGTGCTGCTAACACAGCAAAAATAACATGGGGAGGAGGCAGCAGTTATAAGTTTCTGGTCTCTGCAGCCACAGCAGGTTGCTGTGATTCTCTGACAGCCTGGCTTTGCTCCCTGCGGGACACTCCGTTGTCTCTTGAGACAGACAAATAACAACAATTGGTTTTATGTTGTATTTTTTGTTTCGTTTTTGTGTTGTATATTGGTCAGAATTATTTTTAAAGAAAGATTAAGTGACGTAGAAATGCTTTTAAATAAACAGACCCCAAACTTTACATTACAGCACAGTAAAGTACATTCAGTATTTTGTGCCATGACGTTCCTTGATTTTCCCTGATAGTTTGACTGCACAAACACCCTGAATGATCAGATCCTGGAAAATGTCACAGTGCAGATGGAGCCAACTGAGGCATATGAGGTCATTGGTTACATACCGGCCAAAAGTTTGCTGTACAACCAACCTGGCACTTGCTATACATTGATTGCATTGCCCGAAGAGGACCCAACAGCAGGTAACAAGGTTTTCTCTGTTTTCTTCCCTTCTCAGTCAGACCAAGCTGCCTTGTAGTTCTGAGCTTGCAGCCCCTGTCCATTTTAACAGACATTAAATGACTTTTGAGAATTCACGTACTTTTTATTTGAAGACTTGTCTTAAATGCAGTGCTCGGTCCTGTCAGTGCAAGGATCTGTTTTGCACAGTGGGACTGACTTTGCCCGCACATGCCCTGCACCCGACTAAAAAGCTCCAAATGGGAGCTGGGGGGATCCTGGAACAGATTTAGAGGCATGCTTGGAGAGAAAGGGGAATGTACCATTGTGCCAGTGTAAATCCTTTTGCAGATGGGACAGTTTATTAGCACTGCCTTGGACACAAGCCTATAATAACAGTGTGTGAATTGTAGGCCTAAAGACTTCTAGACACCCTTTCTGTGGAAAAACCTTGTTTACCTTGAGTGAGGTTGGTAGGTTAATTTGACTTTTCTGTCTAGGGGAGAACTGTCTTGTTGGGAAATTAGAACATTACAAGCACTCTTCTCAGTCCTCAGTGACTTTTTAATAAATAGGCAGACTGGAACCTAGGAGCTGAGACAGGAATATAAACTAACTTGTACATTTCACATTTCTTTGTGCTTGATTTTTTTCTTTTTCTTTTTCCCCTTTCTGCAGTGGCCTGCACGTTCAGCTGCATGATGAAATTCACTGTCAAGGACTGTGACCCGAACACCGGCGAAGCAGAGGAAGAGGGCTATGAGGACGAATATGTGGTAAGAGGAGATTTAGCTACTTTCCTGTCCCTTTTTCAATGTCTCCTGGTCAGGTGGTGAAATGTGAGCCAAGGCAAGGCCATCCAGGGTGACACAGCTTTGCCTCCTGACCTCCTTTGGGGAGCTGTGGCTTGATCTAACAAATGCATTAGAAACCCTGTCTCATCAGGGCCAGAGGATGGATTGACCAGCTTCTGAGCTAACAGGCTGTTCAGTCTCAGCATGTCCAGATGGCTAAGTGTCAAACCTGGGGTGCCCTGTCACCAGCTGCTCACACACAGACCTGGCTTATAACCAGCTGAATGTTGGCAGCCATTTACTTGAAGGCTGTGACGTCTCCCTGGGGCATGACTACTCTGAGCTCCCTGTTCTATCCCCACATTTCATGGATAAAATGCTCCAGCAAAGCTGTTTTGCTTGTAATCGTTTGGGTAAGGAAGTTTTTTTAAAGCAAAATACACCCTTCCCGGCACACTTAAATACCAAAGGCTCTATCCCCCCCCCCAAGTATGAATACGTAATAATATGCTCTAGAGAGTGTAGCTGATGCGCTGTGTGGAGGATACTGATGAGCCAGCTTTTATGCTCAGTGGGTTTCATTTTATGTATCAGGGCCATTGATTTCCTGTCAGCTTAGGGCACCATGGAAGTGTTCTCAGTGTCAAACCTACAGGAACATTTTGCAGGGAGGGCTCCTTTTCCCCCCCTTGCCTGGGAGTTGTTGTTTTTTACTCCAACCATGCAACTGATATTTCAAGCCTGGGCTGTTTTACCTGCTCCTGTGCAGAGATTTTGCTTGCCCTAAGACTTGTCTTCTCCCTGCAGCTTCAGTCCCATTACACAGGGTGGCATTTCTTTTTTCTGCTCTGAAGAGCAGACTGCACAATGCAACTTGAACCTGACTCTGATCTATTGATTTTGCTTCTCCGTTTCTTCCTCCCCACCCCCGCCCAAGTGTCTGGCAATTCTGCTGAGAGTCACATCCGCTGTGTGCGCTGCTCCAAAAGCTACCCACTAAAAAGATGATCATTTAAGAATGGAAAAAAGTTCAGTCTGCATTTGTGCCATATTAGAAACATAAATGACATGCTGCATCATGCTGCTAAAGGCTCAAAACATATTCTTTCTCTCTCTCTTTTGGCTGGTGTGCAAAGTTATTTTTTGGAAGGGCAGCACAAGCCCCTCCTTCATATGCAGACCATAATGTGAGTCAGGCTCCCTACAGGGAGGCCTTGTGTTATGAGGAGACCAAGCTTCCTTCCTCACCCTCAGGAAATATCATGCAGATCAGTCTGTTTTGCATATTCTTCTTCTTCTTTGGCGATCACTTGTAGCTGAGTAAGATTGTCTTCCATAAGTTTTAACAATGAGTCTGTAAGTGACTGTGGAGGCCAATTCATGTCCTTCCACAGTGGGGACATTGGTTCCCGGGCGGGAGTTGATCGCGGTGTGGATTTGCCAAGCGC
Source organism: Podarcis bocagei (assembly GCF_964188305.1). NCBI lineage: Eukaryota > Metazoa > Chordata > Lepidosauria > Squamata > Lacertidae > Podarcis > Podarcis bocagei. The sequence goes on along the minus strand of NC_138126.1, from coordinate 47,566,657 downwards.
ACCTTCCTCTTAGCACGTTTCTCCCTTGCGTTCCGAGTTCGAGTGTCTTCAAAGTCCATTCCTTCCAGTAGCACCTTAAAGACCAACTAAGTTAGGTCTTTAAGGTGCTACTGGAAGGAATTTTTTTATTTTGACTATGGCAGACCAACACGGCTACCTATCTACTATTCAAAGTCCATGACACCTTTGGTAAAGGCTGTAGAGCACCCAACTCACAAATAGCGGGCATGATTCATGGGATGAACTCTATCAGCAGAAGTGCTCCCGCTTGCACAGCAGGGCTTTTCCAACCACCTCTTCCACTGTGTGCCCCCCCCCATTGGCTTTTGGAGGGGATGGTCGGGAAAACCATCAGAAGAGCATGCAGGGAGAGGGGCAATCCTTCCACCTGGCAAGCTGATGTTTGTAATGGTGTGACTTGGAAGGGCGCACCACTCTTCCGTTCAGCGTGTGATTTGGGTGCTGGCCCAGTGATTCTGTGGAATGTTGAAGACTAGATGGCTGGTAAAGGAGAGGGAGTACAGAAGAGGAGGCAGAGTCACAGGCATATAGAGCACTATGCAAAATGCAGAACACCTTGGCCAGCATCCCTCTAAATCCAGGGGTGAGGAACCTTTTTGACTCCAGGGCCCAAATTCTCATTAGGATCAGCCTCGTGGGCCAAATTCTGTGGGTGGGTATGGTTGCTGATCTGTCAGTCACATGACACATGATTGGCAGGTGGCCAACCTGGGGAAAAATGCAAGCCCTTTAAAACATTCTCCTGTCTTAAAGCTGCTAAGTGCCCTTTGAAGCAGCCTCCAAACCCTTCTTTAAATTGGAAGGCGAGAGGTGCCTTAATGTGACGGGGGTTACAGCTGCTCAATGAGCTAATGGCAAAGCTTGATACAGAGTGGTATCGATTCACATATCCTTTTTTTTATATTAGCTGGAAGACATTGAGGTGACCATAGCAGATCACATCCAAAGGGTTCTGAAGCCAAATTTTGGAGCAGCCTGGGAAGAAGTTGGCGATGAGTTTGAAAAAGAAGAGACTTTCACGTTATCCACAGTGAAAACACTGGAAGGTAATATTTGTGGGGCTCTTGATATGCTTTCTCCCCCCCCCCCCGAATTTTTAAGTATTTTTTCTTGGATTCTGATATGGTCCCAATATATTTCTTTCCACAGAGGCAGTAGGCAATATTGTCAAATTTCTAGGGATGCAGCCCTGCGAGCGGTCAGATAAAGTGCCTGAAAACAAGAACTCTCATGCCTTGTACCTGGCAGGTGAGGAGTTGTGCTAATATATTGGTTTCAATTTTTGTGGTGATCCTAATGGGTATGGCTGAGTAAAGGTAAAGGTACCCCTGCCCGTACGGGCCAGTCGTGTCCGACTCTAGGGTTGTGTGCCCATCTCACTTAAGAGGCCGGGGGCCAGCGCTGTCTGGAGACACTTCCGGGTCACGTGGCCAGCGTGACGAAGCTGCTCTGGCGAGCCAGCACCAGCGCCGCACACGGAAATGCCGTTTACCTTCCCGCTATAAAGCGGTACCTATTTATCTACTTGCACTTAGGGGTGCTTTTGAACTGCTAGGTGGGCAGGAGCTGGGACCGAACGACGGGAGCTCACCCCATCACGGGGATTCGAACCGCCGACCATACGATCGGCAAGTCCTAGGCACTGAGGTTTTACCCACAGCGCCAAAGTATAACACTGGATAACTGTTAGCCGAAACATTATTAATGTAAGAGCCATTCTAATTTTCAGGTCTTTTTCTTTTTTTCTTTTTAAGTGCCGTATGTTTCTTTGGAATTTTAGTTTAATGCTCTCGAGGTAGCAGAGATGCAGAATTCTTCTAAGCATTTGACATGCTGATGGATAGCCTAATGCTATTGTCGTATTCATATCTACTACAGGTGTATTTCGGGGTGGCCACGATCTCTTGGTCCGTTCTCGTCTTGTCCTGACAGACACTGTGACAATGCAAGTCACAGCACGGAGTGGAGAAGAACTTCCTGTGGATGTTGTCATGGCCTCTGTTGGTTAAACACAATATAGGACTTGATATTTCAAACTCTGAAGCCAAAGGGGGTGTTGGAAATGTATCCCCACTACTCTGGACGCTGAGAGAATCATTAGAACATTAGCTCTTTTTCTAATTAGGTGTGTGGGGGGGAAACATTGTGTGAGTTTAAAGCTAGTCTTCAAAGTATGATCAGAGGTTTTCTGAGATACCGAACCAGTAATTTTTTTCCGGATCTCTAAACCATTTCAAAAGAGCATCCTTTTCATATCAAACTCTGCAGGATCCCAGTGCCTAAAGATGCTCACACCAGCTCCTGTTGTAGTAACAGTGTGTCAGATCCTTTCTGTGATCAGTGAGAGCCCCTCCCATTATGGCCATTTCTATTTGTGTTTGACATGTTTGAAGCCCTTCAAAACAGATCATAAAGCTAAAAGCATGAATTTACTCTCATTGCTGCTACCAGTTTAGTTTCTTTATGGTGGCATTAAAACAGACCTTACCTGTATCCAATAAAATACAGTAACGCAAAAAGGCTGCCTTGGTATTCTCAAGAATTTGATAGGAAAAAAATGCCTCAGAGTAGTATCTCTTGCCCACATTAGAATGCAGTTGCAACCACAGAGTACAAATTCAGTGGACCTATTACTTGTTCATATGAAAACTGACTGACTTCCCTTTCCATTAAGGATAGTTGACCCCAGTTTCTCTTTCATTAAAACAATTAAGTTATGCACAAATGTAAAAAGATGTTTCTGGTGGCAGTAATTGGCAGCAGAGAAGCAGCAGGGGTGATCCAGAGTGGAGAAACAGTGACTAGAGAAATGTTTAGCTTCTGACCCCACTATATTGCTCCTATTCACCCTCTACCAAAGCAGTTTTTCCATGCTAACAACAGCAAAATAAAGCAATTGGCCTACCATGTTACACAGTTTGCTCCTAAAATAGGATGTCTTTTTTTTGTATTTTGCAGTATCTGGAAAAAAGAAATGGTCTAATAAATTGCTGATCATCAGATTGCTTCATTGATTGTAATGCAATTGTTTAAATAATTAGCCAGCATTTTATTTTATTGAAGGTACTTGGAGTTTTATTTATACGTGCTAATATTGTGCTTTGTTCTACTCTGCATAATTTTGTACATAAAAGTTGTGCCATGTAAGCCAAGATTTAAACAGTATAGCGTTCTTTTTGAAAAGTATGTGGTTGGTCATTATGGTTGTGAAGGGGGTTGTGTACAACCACATTTCATAATTATATGGCTTTGGCCAGGAGAAGAATAGTTTTACTTGTAAGGGCAAGTTCACCCATAAGTTATATGCTCAGGCTTTACATTCAGCAAAGCTCCTGCCAGATCTGGTTCCTTCAGAGTCTACCTGCAGAGTCCATACATTTTCAAACACATCACTCATATTCACATTATCATTTATAGGGGTTGTGCCCCAAATACCTTGCATGTAGCTCAAAAAATGTGTGCAATGGCCCTAAGAATTGTCAAAGATGGCACCAGATATGTTCAGCATTAAAACACTTCTCTTCCATCTGCTTCAAACTCCCATTAGCAAGATGCCCTTATATTAAGTCAGATCATTGGTTCATCTACTCCAGGATTGTCTACTCTTGAACAGCAGTGGCCCTCCTGGGTTAGAGATGGGTCTTTCCCATCCCTACCTGGAAATGCTAAGAATTGCACCTGGGAGTGTCCATTTGCAAAAGAGTTTGCTGTTCCACTGAGCTACAGTTCTCCCAGCAAATCTCTTGCTGTGTTGTGATCATTCTCCCACCCCAGCAAATGCACATCTTCTGGTTTTGCCTTACACATTGTCTTTTCACAGCTCAGAGGTTTGGGGTACTGATATTCAGGGCTTGTGACGCCTGTTTTTATAGCTGTTGCTAAAGTCTGTCTTTACATGGCAGTAGGCTACCCTGCGCCAGGAACATATCGCCTGGGTTCGTCAGCATGATTATATTTCTATACTCTGTTGATGAAGTCAGCCTGCTGTCCTTGTGCATTCAAAGCGTGTGGGGAAAGCACACAAACGGGGGGAAAGATAACCAAACAGAAAACAGCCAGGTGCAATGACTCTGCCAACATCACTTAATGGCCTGTAGAAAAAGAGAACAGGTTACCCTGGCAGAGGATGGATAATGTCAGGGTGGAATTCAGGGACGGGGAGGGCAGCCAGCTTACCTCCATGTTTTAAAGAGTGGCCTCACCCTTGGAGTCTCAGTATTAAACCTTTTAATTGTCTTTGTTTAATAGAAATATATAGAACATATATAGAGATAACATAAGGGAAGATGACAGGGTCCCTAAGGATGTGCTCTATGGGGAGCTGGCTTCAGGCACCAGGCCTGTTGGCAGGCCAATTCCATGTTACCAAAATGTCTGCAAATGTGAGTTTAAAGGCAGGGAACATTAAGCCCGCTGTGTGGGAATCCTTTGTAGGTGACTGCAGGACCTGGAGACAAGCAGTCATGTCAGATATCCATAGTAGTGACCAGAGGAGGAATGACTGCTAGGAAGAATGTAGAAGGAAGAAAGGCCATGATGCATCTGCAGTAGCACAACCGGATGCCTTCATCCGCCCCAGCTGCAACAAAACAGGTCTCACCTGTATCAGTTTCTAAAGCCACAGCAGGCGCTATAGTTCTCCAACACATTGACTTCACCCCTGAAGGTGCACTCCTCCATTGTCTCCCGAGACAGACAGATGCCAACAAGCTTGCAAGGAATCATGGCCAATGTAGTAATTGCTGAGAGTGAATTCCTGTTTAATTATTATTTGTTGCTATTTTGAGAGTTAATTTTATTGTGTACTATCCTATTCTAATGCATTATTGAATATTACTTAATTTGATATAAGTTGTTTAAGTCTATTTTTATTATGATTTATTTGTATTGGATCAGATTGCTAAAAGATGTGTGATCTTTACTTTTTTCAGCTGTAAACCACCTTGTGTTAGTAATATAGAAAGGCGGTACGTATACAAATTAAAAGTGAAATGACATGAAAACAGGATTTCCCAAGTGTGTGGCTCCATACTGCAATCCCAACTGCGATTTAAGTTAAGCCGCATTGAATATTGCGGGAGGGATATTGCGGGAACATGGCCTAAGATTGTGCTGGATAGTTTTACTGCAGAAATCCTGGGGCATACACGAGAAGCACGCTTGGTAACATGCATTTTTGGGACACGAATATTGCCTGTGGTTTCAGCTGCTTTGGCAATGTCATGATGAGGTTGTATAACCACCCTGGGTTCCTGCAGGAGAAAGGGTAATATAGGGTAAGGTAGAAATGCAATAATAATAGTAGCAATTATTATTATTATTATTAGTAGTAGTAGTAGTAGTAGTAGTAGTAGTAGTAGTAGTAGTATTATCAGCATCTCTATCCTACCCTTTCCCCTGCAGGAGCCCAGGGAGGTTAATAATTGCCGCTATTATTATTATTATTAATGTTTTTTATGTGGTGGAAGCCGCCCAGAGTGGCTGGGGAAACCCAGCCAGATAGGTGGGGTATAATTAATAATAATAATATAACAACAATTTTATTTAAAAGTGGGAGTGGGCCTTTCTTGGCATTCCCTTGGAAAAGGCCGAGTTGTAGAAACCCTAAGTGTGCCTGGTGTTGCACCTATGCAAGGAGGCAAGATCCCGAGGGGCCCCGAATCCTTCCCCCGCCCTCGCGCGCCCCTTCCTCGCTCTGCGTAGCGCAACGGCCCATTTCCGAGGCGGCGTTTTGAAAGCCCCGCTGGGGCGCGGCGACGGGGTGGAACCACCGGGCCGGGCTGCTGACGTCACCACCAGGCCCGGAGCCGGAGCTGCGACGCCGCCGAGGAAGGCGCGAAAACCCCGCGAGCCGCCCCGGGAGGGAGAGCTCTCCCTCCGCCTCTTTCCCTTTCCCACCCCGTCACGCGAGAGCGGAGCGCGCGCACAAACACCCTCGCTGAGGCGAAGAGCCCTGCGGGGGGGGGGCGGGTTCCGACGTGCGAGTCCACACACCGGGCGCCGTTCCGGGGCGAAGGTTGCCCTCCTTGCCAGCAGCTCTACAGTCCGCGCTTCTTTCCCTCGGCAAAGGTGGTCGCCGCCTTTTTCAGCCCTTAAAGACATCCCACAGGTAAGGAAGTTGCCGTCTCTCTCCCTTCCCCACCCTCCGTTGTTTCAGAGCTTCTCCTTTTTTCTTTCTTAAACCAAGAGCGGAGATTCGTGAGGAGGGATAGTTTCCCCCTCTGTAATAATGCGTCTTTGTCAAGCTGCCCGTTCTGATGATGACTTTTTACTGGCTCAAATTTCAGTCTTTAAAAAAAAAATGCAGGAAAGCTGTTATTTGCCACAAGGAAGTTAAACGTGGGCTAGAGGTGTCGCAGAAGAGCTGAATTAAGGGGTTTTTTTTGGGGGGGGGGTCTTTGCTGCAGCAGAGATAGGGCAGGTACCCACATCTGAACTTTTTCAGGAAGGGAGCCTATAATGATAGTGAGCTGTGAAGCTCTAGGTCTTACTGACAAATTAAAATTTAACATCATGTGCTCCAATAAGCTCTTAACTCGAATGTGAAATTGTTGGTCTTCTAACAAAAGTATGTGGCTTGTTTCTACTTTGGGCGTTAGTACAGTGGTGCCTCGCAAGACGAAATTGATTCGTTCCGCGAGTTTTTTTGTCTAGCGAATTTTTCGTCTTGCGAAGCACGGTGTCGGAAAAGTTTTTGAAAAGCTTCAAAAATCACCAAAAACCTCAAAAAAGGCTACCACACCGCGTTCTATGAGTTGCTCCTCGAAGTCAAGTCACAAGTGTATTAACAGTGTTAAGAAAAAGGAAACAAACTTGCAAAAAACGCATAGGGAAATTCGTCTTGCGAAGCAGCTCAAAAACCGCAAAACCCTTTCGTCTAGCAAGTTTTTCGTCTTGCGAGGCATTCGCCTTGCGGGGCACCACTGTACCTGAGAACTAGAAAGTGGCTAATGTAGCAACATTTTTTAAAAAAACAAAGAGGGATGTAAGGGGGAATCTAGGAAACCGTAGGCAGGTTAGCTTCTGTGTGAATGAGTGTAAAGGAAATTTTTAAATAGAATTATCAAACATATAGAAGAAGAAATCTTGCTGAAGAAAAATCTGCATAGTTTTTGCAAATGTTAAGTCCTGTGTCTCACTAACATGTTAGAATTGTTTTAGAGTGTCAGCAAACATGTGGATAGGGGTGAACCAGTAGATATTGTGTACTTTCAAAAAGCTTTTGCCAGAGTCCCTCACAAAGGCTTCTGAGTAAGCTTAGCAACCATGGTACCAGAAGACAAGTATCCTTATTGATTACTAACTTCTTAAAGAACAACCAGCAGAGAGGTGGAACAAATTGGCAGCTCTTAGAACAGAGGGATGTATGAAGTTGGGTTGTTGGCATCTGTCTATCTTGAGAAACAATGGTCTGTGCCTCTGGTGGTGAGATCAAACCATTGGAGAATCACAGCACCTGCTGCAGCTGCAGAGACAGGTAGCTTGTAACTAGCTGCCTCCCAAGGGTTGTTTTTGCTACATTAGCAGCACCAAAGTGGCCTCTCTGGGGCACAAGCCTGGACACTGTAAATGGAGGTCCTGGGCTGACCACACTACAAGATCTCCCTCTCAACCCATCCTGGAATGATCTCTCCAGGAAGGCTTGGGATTCTGTGAAAGGTGCACATCAAGGGCACATGGAATACTAGGATTTACTTCTCTGTGTTTGCATTTGTAGAACTGAGACATTGGAGACTGCAGGGGTGTCAGCCAGATTCATAGGCCTTTGGTCTGAGTACATCTGCTTTTTGCAGGCCACTGAAGAATGTGTGGGCGAACAGCTGTTGTACTGGGAGCAGATCGTATCCGCCGTGCCTGTGAATACCGTGATAATCAAGGAAAGAGAAGGTGTCCAGAATGGAAAAATGCTGACAAATATAGTCCATCCTACAATAAGAGCCCACAGTCTAATAGCCCTGTGCTTCTCTCCCGACAACACTTTGAAAAGGTGAACCCCCCAAATATTAGATTTGTGCTTAGCATAACTTTCTGTTCAGCTACTTTTACATGTATAAGTGCTTTATGTTAGCTTTGCAAGATCAAAATTTCACAAATAAGGGGAACTGTGACTGCCTGCTCAGTGGAGCATTTGTGTTCCAAAATTAGTGACATCTGTTATATTCTGTTAGTCTAATCATCTAGAATAGAGAGCTTCTGAAGAAGCAGTCTTTCAGAGTAAGACATTTATCACTCTTTGCTTTATACGTGAGGCCAAATTTTGACCAATCCATCTTTATTTAAGACAGAGATGTGGAACTTGTGTTGCTGGACTCCAACTCCCATCAGACCCAAGTAGCATGGCCAGTGGTCAGGAATCCTGGGAATTTTCATTCAACAATGTATAGAGAGCCACAGATTTTCCCATCCCTGATTTAGGGCATTGTGGTCAGTGTTGCCTTCATCAATGACTCCAGCAATGAGGCATGGTTGCAATAATCTTTAATGTTCACTGTGTTTCCAGTATTGCTGAGGGAATGCTTCCTTGTTTCCAAGACTACCAAACCATCTTTCAGCAAAATACAGTTTTGGTATATCAGTGGGGAAATGGTGTGAAGGTGTTGGATTCATATGAGATGTTAACTGCAGCAGCCCTCTATAGAAACTTCCCACTACAGTGGTGCCTCGCAAGACAAAGTTAATTCGTTCCACGAGTTTTTTCGTCTAGCGAATTTTTCGTCTTGCGAAGCACGGTGTCGGGAAAGTTTTGGAAAAGCTTCAAAAATCACCAAAGTCTTCAAAAACCTCAAAAAAGGCTACCACACCGCGTTCTATGAGTTGCTCCTCGAAGTCAAGTCGCAACTGTATTAACGGTGTTAAGAAAAAGGAAACAAACTTGCAAGACGTTTTCGTCTTGCGAAGCAAGCCCATAGGGAAATTCGTCTTGCGAAGCAGCTCAAAAAACGCAAAACCCTTTCGTCTAGCGAGTTTTTCGTCTTGCGAGGCATTCGTCTTGCGGGGCACCACTGTATCCAACAGTGTTTTGAGCTGGATGTTCTCAGTAGCACTAGATCCAGCTGACCCCCGTCATGCCATTTCATCATCATAAGCTCTTGACTTGTGTTGATAGCAGCCCTAGTAAAGGAGCCAAGACTGAAGTCTTTGTATCCAGGCATTGTGATGGCATCACACAGGTCTATTGCAATACATAAATCATTTTCTTTTCCTTCTGCATCGCCCTATTTTTTTCAAATAAAAGTTAGATTTAAATGTTTAATAAATATGCTTACATTCATCTTTCTATGTAATACAATCACCAAATAACAATTTTGTATACTGAGAAATTACTAATAATTACAAAGCTTACATTTCATTTAACTCAATCTGCATAGGCCTGTATATGGAGGATTGAGTTGCTAGTCTATCTGAGAGTGAGAGGAGAAATGTACGGTATGTTGGGAAGTGAGAGATAGAAACCCTTCCATCAGCCAGAGATGATTATTTATCTGTAATGGAGCATTACAGTCTAAGCAGGCTTCTCCGCACTACCATGTTTCCACAGGGTGCTGTAATTGTGTGTGTGTTTTGTTTGTTTGTTTTTGTCTTAAAAAAACAAATTCCTGCTCCAGCACACAGACAAATACAATATTGGATTGGTGGTTAATTGTGTTTTCTTTTTTGCAATAAAGCTGAGTTCTCAAATCTTGGAAGATAAGCACTTGTTCTGACATGATTTCACTCATAGTACAAGAGTAAAGAAGGAAAAAAGTGATTTTTAAAATAATCTGTGTCTCAAAATAGTATACATGCACAAACCTGAAGCCCCCGCCCTTTTAACCAAAAATTTGCAATACTCTTTCATTTTCCTGCCTAGACAGGAAGCTGCCTAAGTGCTTGTGGTTGATTAGTTCTTTCTCAAATGCACATACCAAAGGTATCTTGCCCTTGTTGGCCAGAGGAGCACAACATAATTGCCTTGTCTAGGCGGAAGAAGAGGGTGTATATGCAGCAGTGTCAGGTGTATTTCAAAACAGCAGGGAGGTCAGCAAGTTGGAGGAGTGAATGGGTGTCTGGAGTCCTCAGTACACTGCTCTTCTACCACGGATGTCAATAAACATTTGCTACACTGTATTCCTTAATAACAAACTAGTTTCAGTGGTATTTACCATTAAGGAAAAGGTATCATACATATTGATTCAATATTGAATTAGAGCTTGTGCTGTATTTTCTGATGTTTACATGTATATGCATGCTGTAAAATCTCAGACCAGTAAGACTATTTTGGTATTTGTTTTCATTGAAACCATTTTAAAATTTGCCCTCGGGATAACACCGAAAGTGAATTTGAATAGAAACTGGCAAACAGAGAAATGAAACCCGTTGGTCTGTTTCAATTGTTTCAGCTGAGAAAAATGAAAGAAATGACTCATAAAAACCGGAAGGTACATTGTGAAGAGGGTAAAATGGCAGATTTCAAATTCTGACAGCACAATCCTACACACGTTTACTAAAAATTAAATCCCATGATGTGTTCTACTTGCCTGTTTTCAAATGGTATTATTTAACGTGGCTTGCGTGGCTATAACTCATGTCTAATTTACTTCAGCAGGACCCTTGCATTTCGTTGGTTCCTTCTGTAACTATTGTAGTCATAGAGTAGGGTCTCATCACAACACAGAATTAGAGCAATGAATCCCAGAGCTGTTATAAAGTGATAATTAACTTGCTGCCTTCTTTTTAAATATAAAACTTGGTATTTTTGTCAGTAACTGACTTGATTAGAATCACTTTGCTTATATAATGAGAGACAATGTAGAAATCTAGTACACCCTTTCACCTCAATCTACCTAGGAGGTATAAGTGCATAGAAGTTTGCATCTCTTACTGGATAAAGAGCTGCTTGTGCAAACAGGTGCTCCACACATGTTTTCCAAATCTGAACATCTGGGGCTGTGCCCTCAGCCCCTTTTAGAAAGGTAAAAACCCCTCCAGTTTGGAAAGTTGAATTTAGCAACCATTTTCTGCATTCCAACATGATTTTTCAGCAGGAATTTTGCTGTTTTCTGTGTTCACACTGTACACACTGATTACTCTGAAATCTTCTGTGTTTTTGGATGCTTCTCAATATTTCTTCCTGTTTCCACTTTATTAAAGGATGCCAACTCTTCTGAACGTGTCCTTGTAGCTATGCGTTGGGGGCTGGTTCCAGCCTGGTTTAAGGAAGCTGACCCATCTAAAATGCAGTATAACACTGCAAATTGTCGGAGTGATACCATGATGGAGAAACTGTCCTACAAGGTTAGTTTTTGTGTAGCCTTCCATTTGAAAATAAACTTTTTTTTTTCCTTTTCCGAAAGTCTGTCTCCTCCTGGCCATGCTATTTATGGTATGTCTTTTGAGCTATACACAAAAAGTGAAGCTTTTTCTTAGAGGTATTCATAACAGTTGCCTTGCCGCACCAAATGTAAACAATTCTGAACTGCATGCTGTGAACACAGCATCATGATTTTCCTGAAAGGGAAGAGCCCAGCAGGTGATAGCATTTCACATGCTGTGCTTGACAGAGCAGCTTCAAGATAACTGGCTGTTTGGTATCTGTGCAGGTTCGATTAGAGAAGAACATAAGTAATGTTGCTGGTATGGGAGGCTTTGGGAAATACAATAGCAGAAGTGGAAGTCTATGAAAACTCACTGGAAAAACGGTTTGTTCTGAATACTGTCACCTCTTTCCATTTGCATCCCACCAACTTCATGCACACAAATGGAGGGTCTCTATTGGGGGGGAAGCAAAGGGTCATGAAGAAGTAACATGCATTTGACTGAGGAAATGAGACATCACATTGGAAAGTTAACCCTCCTTGTTTCTCTGTAACTCATTTATTCATTCATTCTGTCAGATTTCTTACCCACCTTTCACCAAAATGTCCCAAGGCAGGTAACAATATAATCATACCATTATAAAAACAGGTAAACAGTTCCAAACAAAAACAGCTCAGTATAGATTAAACAAAATGGTGGGTCCTCAAAAACCAAATACCCTCACTATCAAAGTCTAGAGTAAAGAGGTATGTATTCAGCATATAGCAGAAGCTACATGATAAAAATGCTAGACATGCCTCTGCAGGGAGAGAGTTCCACAACAGAGAGGGGCCCACTTCTGACCACCTTTTCCTGCACTTTTGAAGGATGGTGGAACTATCAAGAGAGCCCCTTCTGCCAGCCTTTACACCTGGGAGTCTTTTCCTCCAGCAGCACAAGTCATCATCTAACTGGAAGAGCCCCCTCAGGGGCATGTTGCCATCACACAGCAGTTTAGTCAATGTTTAGGAGGGGAAACCCCATTGTTCCTCTCATTTTCCAGCCTATAGACACATTCCATACTTTTTTTCCATACTATATTTTCCAGCCTAAATCTCTCATTTTCCAGCCTATAGACACATTCCATACTCCAACACTTCCTTTTTATTTCCAAGCACAGTAAATGCCCTAAAATAGCTAAACCCCTTGACTCAGCATTATGTAGAAGTTGGAATAGGTCATGGATAAGCTTCTCTCAGAGCATGCTAGACAGTGCCTTTTAGCACGTAGATGGGTGTCTTTCTCTGGTCATTAAGTAGCATTCTCAAACACTTGTTCATTGTTTCGTTGTCCCCGAGAGGGGGCAATGACAATAAAGATATTATTATTATTATTATTATTATTATTATTATTATTATTATTAATGTTGGATTCGGGATGCAGGCTTGAACCTTTTTTCAGTTCTCTGAAATTGATCATGGTATTGACCCATCCCAGGAAGAAATCATTTGCTAGAAAGGCGTTACAAGGCTGTCTTATGTGAAATGATTTCACCAGTGAAAGTGCCTTAGCACTCAGGAAGTGTGAGTCGCATTGGTGCTAGGAATAGAAAAACTTTCATATGAACGGTTGGTGCATCAGACTCCTGAGAAATTGGAGAATTTGCACCATGCAAATACAAATTTAATTAACAACAACAGAATGCGAGGTGGTATGGTGCTTGTTGGCAGCAAGACTGTTTCTCCCCAGTTTCTCCACCTGCTTCACAGCTCCTTTTGAGAGCCTTTGAATGCAGATCAGCTAGCTTTGTTGCCAAATTCTTCCATTCCAAAACACAAGGAGTGTGGTGGAGTCTCCTTCTTTGGAGGTCTTTAAGCAGAGGCTTGACAACCATATGTCAGGAGTGCTCTGATGGTGTTTCCTGCTTGGCAGGGGGTTGGACTCGATGGCCCTTGTGGTCTCTTCCAACTCTATGATTCTATGATTCTACAACACTGAACTGCTTCTTACTATGTTGCTGTCACAGTCTGGGCTCTTAAGAGCAGAACTGAGCAAAGTGCACTGGACCCTTTCTTTTCCTCCAGTGGAATATCCTTGCTGCAATTGCACATGCTCCCAACTTTTTGTGAGAATTTTGTGTGATGCTCCGATAGTGTGATTCCTGTCAGCTCTTCCATCCTAATTTCTCTGACTACTTCTCGGAACAGGAGCATGGCAAACCTTGGGGATTCCTCCCTGTTGCTCTCCTACCTTTTTCTATGTTACAGGTGTGTGTTCCTCTTTTAATAGGTGGCTTTGTTTTCATAAAAATTCAACTTTAGAAATGTATTACATTCTATCCTAAAAATAAGATTTGTCCTCAAATCTTCATGTAGAGGCACAAATAAGACTCATAAGACCTTGTGGGAAAGTGGCCTAAACTCTCATCTACACTTCTGGCAGGGATGAGCAGAGGCTTGTGTAAGGAAGGCCACTTTAGGATACATCTCTGAGATCAGTAAAAGCATCAGTTAGGCTGATAACGTGAGTTAATTAGAAAGGTGTAACAGCTAGAACCAGAGTAGAGAAAAATACAAATAAGCACTCTAAAGGGATAGTAAGGATTCTTAAGCATGACTTGTAAGTGGAAAGCTTGTCAGCATCGCCCTAGAGACAGTGCACCAACTGGACTCTTGCACCTCAACCCCGACTGGGCTGGGCGAGCTGTGTAGCACCGCCAGAGACCTCCTTTCTCACAGGAACAGGTCACAGTGCTGTGGACTCACAGCTTAGAGCTGAGAGCACCGGATTCACTGTCTCAATAATACAGTCGTTGCGCAGCAGAGTTTTGCAGAGTCTTGCAGAGTATAAACCACTCGGAGAGCAGCTCTGTAAAATATCTTCCTTTTATTCTATAACTACAACTATGATACAAAACTATATACAGAGCTGAATATTCTAAGCATAAATCAATGCTACACTGAGAGTCTGCAGCTGCTCTTAGCAGCAATCTTATCTCTAGGATCTCTAACACTCTCACTCTCTCCGATACACTGACTGACTGACTCTCTTTCACACACACAGATATGTTGCTGGGCAGAATAAGTAGATAGGCAGGACACGCCTCCTCCTCTCTGTGGAGAGTCAGCAGAGACCATCAGGAGATGATCAGGAGATTCTTGGGTATGGGAGGGGTGAAATCTCCTCAAAGCTCACAAACACTCATTAAGGAGCAGAATGATAGGGGATAGGGGAATTGTTCCTCACACCCCATATATTGCAATAGTATCCCCAAAAAGCACCTGAGCTGCACCAGGAACTAGCACAATTGTAGGACTGTTGCCAGTCACCACCATTTTAGAATCCCTGTTGTGTTAGGAATGTCATTGGGTCAATAAGTGTAGATGTAGTAATTAAATTTCTGTTTCCTTCCAAGGATTGTAGTGAAAACAAATGAGTCTGTCAAATGAGTCTGTCAATTTTGTCAACAGCTCCATGTGAATTCACATTTGCTCTGAAGATCATTTCTTAGAATCCTATGTGATACTGTTAAAGTCATCCCATCCCAAATGTTTGTTTTTAACTATTTGACTTTGCTATTTGCGTGAATTAATATTTCACTTGCTCCTCCTTCTCTCTCTCTCTCTCTGAAAAGGGGCCTCTGGTAAAAGGCAAACGCTGTGTTGTGCTGGCTGATGGCTACTACGAATGGCAACAACGAAATGGGCAGAAGCAACCCTATTTCATTTACTTCCCCCAGACTGAGGATAAAAAGGTACAACAATATGTTCATATTTAATGCTGAAGTGCTCATTGGCTCTTTCATTTTCATTTACTTTCCCTCAAACTCTTAACTTGTTTCAGAAGGTTTTGGCTTTATTATTTTGGTCAGACTGCCTTTCCCCATGAAGGAAGGCTACCCGAGGGTAGCTGTTGCTGAAGGTCATATGATTCTGTTCTCCGTTGGCCATGCTGAAAGTTCAGCATAACAGTGTGTCAGAAATGTTCACCTTTTATACATGTAATTTTTATTATTTCATTTCTGAATCTCTTCCCATGAGGCATCCTGAAGCTATTTACAATATTTAAAGTGTTTTTGCATTGCCATTCAATTCAAAATTCCCAGGACAGTTTAAAATAACTGAATTCTTTTAGTTACTAAAAGAGTACAATAGAAAAAGCAATTGCAGCAAAGTGCAGAATACATCACAGGTTAAACCCATAGGGAGAAATGGGTATTTGCCTTGCACCTCAAAAGAAACAAAAAAGGCAAACCTCCCTAACGTGAGAATACCCCTCTCCCATAGCCACCCAGAGGCAGATTTAGGCGTGTGACCAATTCATTTGCACTGGGCATGGAGTCTCAGGGTTGCCGCAACTTTGATGTAGAATGGAAGGGGGGAGGCACTGAATTTTGGCATTGCACAGGGTGCTGCTGAAATCTGAAACCCCAAGATCTGCCCCTATAGCCACACAACTCACTACAGATCATGAAGGGAACCAGAAGAAGACCTCTGAGAAGATACTGGCAGGTTGAGGTGGGAAATGTGTACTTAAGTAGCCAGGTCCCAAGCTATGCAAGGGTTTAAAGGTAAGCACCATCAGTTTGAATTGTGTGCAGAAATAGACCAGAATCCAGTGGATCTCTTGAAGAACTAATGAGTAGTGATTACAATTCCTGGTTCCCAGTTAGTAGCCAGGCTGCTTTGTTGTGAACGAAAAGCAGTCCTGAGAGTCTTCAAACACAGCTGCATGTACAACATGATACTGTAGTAAAAGGTTACCAGGGCATGGATAAGTGCAGAAAGTTTGTTTTATTCCAAAGGGGTGCAGCTAGTGTACCAGCTTCAGTGGATGAACAGGCTCCATGCTGTTGCGACCACTTTATCCTCTAGTACAGGGGTAGCAAATGAGGTGTCCTGCAGATGTTTTTGGACTCCAACTCCTATCAACGCCAGCATTGCCAGTGGTCAGGGCTGATGGGAATTATAATTTAGTAAAATATGGAGGGCACCACACTGGCTACTCTGCTCTGGTGACATAGCTAGAGCAATGGACATGTCTAACTAGATCAAAGCACGTTGGGAGCTGACTAGAACACAAGTGGCAGAAGTCTCTAGGGAAATGTCACTGAATGTACTCCCGTTATTGAGCTTACTCTGGTTGAGCGTAGGAAATACTTCTCTGCACCTTTGAATCCTTGGGGTCCTATCTAGAAGAGCTTTTCTGAGTGGCTTAGTGTCTATTCCAGCTTGGCCCACTGGGCGATGTTAGTGACATGTTTGTTAAGCACTTGTTAAGGATGATGTTTCTCATATCTGCCTCAGCCTAGATTCTACTGATTCAGCAGTTCGGTCTATTGATGTGTCCAGAGCACCATCTAGTCTTGGGTTAAGGAATCAATTTCACATATTGAAGTCTGAGGACTTGGAGAAAAGCAGCCTATCAGTGTTTTCTCAGCTTGTGGCCTTAGCTTATTACATCTAGTAGGAGAGGGATAATCTGGGTCTAGAAAGTAATAAAATTGCTTGTTATAAAGAGTCCTGGCTGCCTTGAAGGAGGTAGTTGTGATGCCATTCTTAAAGGAACCCTTCTTGGACTCCAATAATTGCAGTAACTATTAGCCATTTGCAAAGATGCTTATGAAGTGTTGCAATGCAACTCCCGACAATATGGGATGAAAAAGACCCTGTGGATCAATTTTGATTTGGTTTCATGAATGGTTTTGGCGCAGAAACAATTTTGGATAACATTCACTGGGAGAAGGACATGCCCACTGAGATTCTTCTGTATTTCTCAGCAGCTTTCAGTACTATAGACCATAGTATTATTCTTGATTGGTCTTCTGAGTCGGGGGCACAGTGTTTCTGTCAGGGTCAGCCCACTCATTAAGTGATGTGAAGCAGCCACCTCGGGCAGCAGAAACCCCCGAGCTGATGCATGACCTGCCTCTATCGCTGGTGGAAAAGCAGCCCCAGCATCAGCACTGATTTCCCACAAGATCTTGTGAGATTTCATCTTGCCATAAATTGGCACAGATGCTGGCACAGCTACTGGCACAGCTTCTTCAGTGGTAGAGGCACTGAAGATGTGTGGCGCAGGGACAGGTGGCATGGCACTTCCTGCTTTGCCTCAAGTAGCGAAACAGGGCTTGCTGCCCCCGGTTTCCGTGGTTCTGCTTGTAGCTGAAATGCCAGTTCTAGGACTTCTGAGCAGCAAAATGGCACCTATGCTGTGGGGTCCTGCTGGGCTATTGTAAACACACAACTTATGCTCAACACTAGTGTCTTTTTTACATCAAATGAGAGTGAAATCATGGACGTGTTGAATTGCTGCCTGGAGGCAGTGATAGTCCTTATGAGGCTGATGGTCCCAATGAGGGCTAACAAATTGAAACTTAATCCTGAGAAGATGGTAGTATTGTTGATGGGTGGTTCATCTATCCAGGGAGGTGTATTCAACCTTCTCCGGAAGGGGTTGTGCATTTGAAATATTTATGTTTTTTTAAAACACGATTCCTTAATTTTGCAGCTCAGCAAACCAGATATGGAAGGTGAGGATGAAGATTCAAAGGACAGGAAGTTACTCACCATGGCTGGTATTTTTGATTGTTGGGAGCCCCTTGATGGAGGAGAAACATTGTACAGCTATACCATCATCACAGTAAATGCTTCAAAAGATCTAAGTTCCATCCATCACAGGCAAGGGAGAATAGCTCAATAAGTGTTTGGTGAAAATCATATTGTACAGTGGAACTAGTTGAGAATAAAGCTGCTTAAGTCTCAATTCCCATCACTTCTGTGTACCAACTAGTGTGGCATATGATTTTTATATTATATATAAAAAATAATTACACCTCTCTCTATATATAATGTATAACTTTTAAAGGAAGGTCAGAGAAATACCCCCCCCCAAAAAAAAAACCTCCTTTGTCCTCTTAGAGAAGAGGATCTGAATAGAAGCTACTTGTTCTGAGTTTTGGCTCATAAAGAATTATGTTTATACTATATTTTGTGGTTGTCATTTGAATTATTCCAAAACGGTTACCTGGCTTCGTCATTCAGACCCCTTGAAAGATAGGGCCTCTTTTGAATGATGGTGCTGCAAATTCATGCAGATCTTAGTTGCTGAATTTTCCTTCCTTTATCTCCATCTAATATTAGGAATCTGATTCTTATTGATGCTTCAACTGTGGTGTGCCCCCCCCAAACCATAACATGCTGTATACTAATTTGGGTTATTCTGTACACTGAGATCTGTATTGTTTAACTTGTTTAGAATGCCAGCTGTCTTGGATGGGGATGAGGCAATCAGAAAATGGCTGGATTTTGCAGAAGTACCCACACAAGAAGCTGTTAAGCTTATCCAACCGACAGAAAACCTTGCTTTCCACCCAGTCTCAACCATAGTGAACAATTCCAGAAATAATACACCAGAATGCATTGTACCCATTGAACTGGATCTCAAGAAGGTAAGATTTGGGATTTTCAGGTTTGGAGAAAATAGGTAGGGTTATTATTCTCACGTCATATTTAACTTCAACTAGGGCTACATTCACACCATACACTTAAAGCACCATGATACCAATCCAATCCAAATCACTTTATTGTACTAGCCATTGGCCATGACAGAGCTGAATGAAAAATAAATACAAGCTAACAGGGTGTTGCACCACACTATGATACCACTTTCAACAGTCATGGCTACCCTTAAAGAATTATGGAAACAATAGTTTGATAAGGATGCTGAGAGTTCTTCCCCTCACAGAGCTGCAATTCCCAGAGTTGCCTAGGAAGAGGAATTGATTGTTAAACCACTCTGGGCATGGCTCAGGGAGGAGAAATAGGGATCAAATAACAGCTCTCAGCACTCTTAACAGACTACAGCTACCAAAATCCTTTAGGGGAAGCTGATTGTTTAAAGTAGTATCACAGTGCTTTAAAGGGGTGCTCCAAAAACCATGATGGTAATAGGTAGATTCTCTAAACTACTCTCATCATTCCTAATCAACCTTTAGTTCATAATAGTGGTATACTTTTCTAATGGTCCTTGTTCTCTGTCTCCTAGGATACCAAAGTTAGTGCAAGTAGCAAAATAATGATGAACTGGTTAAAAAACAAATCTCCCAAGAAAGAAGATGATTGCGACGGCTTACCAAGATGGTCCAGCCAGTTTATCCAAACCACACCACCTAAAAAGACCAGTTCAAGCTTAATACACCAGTGGCTCAAGAAGGAAGATGGAGAACCTTCTGCAAAGCACCCCAAAATTCAGTGACTTATTGTTACTTGCACTTTATTATTAAAACACATTTGGCAGTTTCTACTGATTTGAATTTGCGGAGTGAGATTGCAAATATTCTGACTATGTGGGCCTTGACATTTAACACTTTTTCTTGTCTGTAGTACAAACTGGGGTGTGCATTTTATGTACCGTGTTGCTATTCCGTGTTGCCAACCTTGGGAGAGCAATTGTACTTCATATACGTGAGACACTTCATATATTTCTCCTCCTAGGAGAGAAACAAAGATTCTGTAAGGCATGTTTCTTGTCCTGGTGTCCATCCAGTACACTTATTGGATTCTTTGGCGAGAACAGACCACCGTTACAACTAAGATCTCCTGTTGCAAAAATAGAAATAACTGTGTTCTTAAAGCATTATAAATATCTTATGTTCATCTTATGTGGAGTGGGGTGTCTCCTTCACATACTTTGAAGTATGAGCTGTATTAGTGGGAAACTGCTGTGGTGGTATGTCTGTAGCTACTGTTTTAATTATAACTGCCCAAATTTGTGATGAGAAAATGAATAGCAAAAATTCAGTACACTGGCATTGTAGAAGGAATGAGAGTTTGGGCCTATTTTTCTGACATCAGACTTACTCATAGTCGGAATTGTACATGTTTTCATGTTTTAAGCAAGGTTGCCTGTTTCAACAATAAGAGATACTTCTTTTGGTTTAGTTTCTGGCTAGCAGTGTTCTTGGCATATCAAAGGATTATTTTGTAACCTCTCTTTTTAGTACCATTGAGCTGCTCTGGTACTCTGCTGTGTTGAACAACACCTGCTAAAAATTGATCTTCTAAAAGGGACAAAGCACATGCTGTGATGTTTGTGGTCTTAAGTTTTGAATAAGCAGGTGCAAATCTTACTAAAGCTCACTATTTGAGCACAGTTTAGCAGAAGCCAGGCTCTCTGGAAAAACATTCATTGCTTTTATTTAAATAATGGTTGTAAAAAATAAAATGTGTTTCTATCTCGTTATTTTTTTGTGCATTGCCCAATTCCAGCTAATCATCAAAACACTCGTTTAGGCTACAATGTTTACTCAGAAGTAAATCCCACTTACTCCAAGGTAAGTGAGGTTAGGACTGCAGCCTCAGAGGCACCGAACAATATGCCTGTCTTGTCTTGAAGACTACAACAATGAACATTAGCACATGAATTTGTAAGAACTCTGGCTATTAATGCTGTAAGTGTATCATGCTAGCCCATGAGTGTTTGCAACATTTTATAAGTTCAGTACAGTGGCACCTCAGGTTACAAACTCCGCTAACGCGGACGTAGTACTTTGGGTTACGAACTTTGCCCCAGGATGAGAACAGAAATTGTGCGGCAGCGGGAGGCCCTATTAGCGAAAGCGCACCTCAGGTTTAGAACGGTTTTGGGTTAGGAATGGACCTCCGGAACAAATTAAGTTCGTAACCAGTCTTCGACAAAGTCAGACAATTGGTCCATGTAGCTCAGTATGGCCTCCACTGACTAGCTGCCTCTTCCAGGTTTCAGTCAGGGGTCTCTCCTAGCCCCACATGGAAATGCCAGTCATTGGACCTGGGACCCTCTAGATGCAGGGCAGATGTTCTACCTGGGCCTTTTGACACAATGTCTCTGAATGCAGTTTATATTGCCTTGTAAGTAATGAATATGAATGACTTGTGTGTTTAATAATGATACTGCCACAAGCCTTCTTATGAGGTATGGAATATGTGTCCATCACAAGCCTCTGCAATTCTTTCAGCTCTGGAAAGCCTCCAGAAGCATGAAGGGAAATTGTCTCTGTTCTAGAGCCTTTGTACAATGTATATCACAGTGCTTTTGAATGTAAGTGTTTTGGAGGATGCCTCAAATTTCTGTACAATTATGTCCAAAGTTGGTCTTCCTACCCATGGGTTGTCCGTTTCAGTAATTTAAGGAAATAATTAACCTAGCTTGCTTAGATTCTTGCTTAACGTCTAGCTGGGCCTAATTTCTGCTGAACCTAGAAACGATTTCACTCTCCCCTGGCCCTAGAAGCGTATCCCTGACTCAGCGGTTTCATCTGCCCCCTAAAGTCCAGTCTGGCAATTACAAGTGTTGGGGCATGCTGGAGACTAACAAGATTTATTGCAGCAAGCATTTGTGGACTAGAATCTACTTCAGCAGATGCATATTCAACCGTTTCATCTGGTAAAATGAGACACTGGTCCACAGAAGCTTATGCCATAACAAATCCTGTTAGTCTCTAAGTGCCACAACATTCTACTGTATTTTGCTGCAACAGACTAGCACAGCTATCCCTGTGTGAAGTCGCTGGTCTGGCTGACAATGTTTGATTTAGCATTATTTGCAGCAGGTATTTTTTTAAAAAAAACTAATTTAACTAGAATAGGAATGCTTGTGATTGGAGCATGGCCTGCTTGGCCCAACATACAGTACATCACAGAACAAGCTTGTTGGCCAGGCTTTTCTAAATACAGATGGCTTTCTCACCAGCCACAAAAAACAGTAACAAAACCAGGCCCAGCATAACAGGCACAATTTGCTGATCCATGAAGGTGGCACAACTCTTACTACAATGCTAACCCCCATATAATCTCAACCTAAATCCTTCCAGATGGGTATCCCCCCTGCCCCCACCCATCGATTTAAACTGGTGTAAACCCTCACATCTTCCCTGGCAGATTTCCTGAGTTAAGACTGCTCTGCCTTTCATTTCAAGGTGGCACAATATACTGGTTTTAAGAATGCAACGTGACCCTTAAGACATTGACTTCAAATTTCACTTCTATCCATGAACTCCCTACAACTAGGTGGCTTTAGGCATGCCACTGTCTCTTAACCTCCCCTGTAAGAACTTAGCAATACTGACTTTTACTAGATTGTTAAATCATACCAGGAAAACACATGCAAAGTGCTCTGTGCAATAAAGGCACTATATAAAATGCTAATTAGTTATTGCTGGATTAGGTTTCCCCACCTCAGATGTGCCAATCGAGAAACACTTGATTTGGCCTTTTGACTAAGGTTTGGTTGGGGTTTGGGATAGGCCAGCATCCTTTTTAGGTGTCTTTGCCATGAGGGTACTGCTAATTAGGCTTATAGAGAGAAAGCAATATCCAACTGAGAGGATCTATAAATAAATAAGAAATGTCCTCCAGAAGGGCACCCAGATACCGCACAAATAAATGGCAGGAGGCGTGTAATCCTATCATGCTCTTCCTCCTCAGGCCCTGCCTGAGTTAAGTTCCCCTTGTGAAAAACCAAACGGCCTTAAATGTTTGCCTTTATTGCGGGTGCTGAATTTGCCCTAGGGCGCGGCGGTCGTGATCCTAAGCTTGAGTTTCACCTGCGGGCTAGCCGTCAGCTGGGTTTGGGGGGCAGACCAAGTATTTCAAGTAATTCAACTCGGGGGAGAGGGGATTGGGGATATTCTGCTAACCTTGGCTGCCTTCTCACCCAGAGGGGCGACTGTTCCAGGTGGCATTATCGGGAGCAAGTGCAGCAGCCGCCCGCCCGCCCGCCTCCTCTTTCCCCCGGTGCATCCCTTTGTCACGCCGCGCCAGAGACCCCCCGCGTCTCCCAAAGCTGCTGCTGCTGCACATTAATATGCTTCACCAGCAGCTCTCTTTGCAGGCGGCCAAGCCTGTGCGTCTGTTGCCGCTCCAGCTCCCTCCGAGTCCGAACATGGACGACGCGAGCTCCTATGCAAATCAGGGATCGGAATACCCGCCAATAGCGGCGCGGCTTCGCGCTCGCCCCCGCCAATGGGAAGCCGCCGACAGGCTGGGCTTGGATTTATATCCTCCAGCATCTCGCGCTTGTTATTGTCACTGCAGCTGCGGCTCTCGGGCGGAGCGCTCCGCTTGGCGAGGCGGCGAACGGTGAGGGGAGGGAGGTGACCCCTGCGCGCGGCGGAGCCGGGAGCGCGGCCTGCAACCTGCTCCCTGCCACTCCGCTCCGGGGTTGGGTTGCAAGGCGGGGTGGCGCGCAGCGGGGAGGGGGCGGAGTTGCTCTGGAACACGCGTCAGGCTCGCAACCTGCGTTCCCACGTTACTTTGCTAACACTCTGTGGTGGCGGTGTTTTTCTCCAGGTCTTTCTCCTCCTCTGCCGGCTTCGCGCCGGGCCTCGGCTTGCAGCCCTTTCGGAGCGCCCCCCTGCTCGCCCCCTCCAGCCCAGCCGTCTGCCAGCGATGTCCGGCCGAGGGAAGTCCGGCGGCAAAGCGCGCGCCAAAGCCAAGTCCCGCTCGTCCCGCGCCGGCCTGCAGTTCCCGGTGGGCCGTGTGCACCGGCTGCTGCGGAAAGGGAACTACGCCGAGCGGGTGGGCGCCGGGGCGCCTGTCTACTTAGCGGCCGTGCTGGAGTACCTGTCGGCCGAGATTTTGGAGCTGGCCGGCAACGCGGCGCGGGACAACAAGAAGACCCGCATCATCCCGCGGCACCTGCAGCTGGCCATCCGCAACGACGAGGAGCTCAACAAGCTGCTGGGCGGGGTGACCATCGCCCAGGGCGGGGTCCTGCCCAACATCCAGGCCGTGCTGCTGCCCAAGAAGACCCAGAGCTCCAAGAAATGAGCCCGGCCCTGTTTCCGAAGGGGAACAACAAAGAATGGGCCGGTGATGTGTCCCCGCCACCCCACCCGCAGGATCCGACCCAGCGGGCACCGGACATTTTCTCCCTTTTCTCTCTGCTTCACTTGGAGCAGCCAGCGCCGGGCAGATCTCTTCCTCTCCGCCTCCTCTGCCTTGGCGCAGCCATCGCTGGGCCGCCTCTGCGCCTCCTCTCCTCGCTCTGGTCCTCCCTGTCCGCCTGGCGCTGCAGCCGCCGGGCTTCCCTCTCGCCCTCGCCACCCTCTTTCCTGCCAATGATCTGCACCTCGCCTGCCCTCTTCCAGTCCCAGGGATTGGAGTGGGAAGAGCAGGCTTAAATCATTTTTCTGTGTCGCGAGAAGGGCACGTGCTGCGGGCCTGGTGGCTGCCACCTAGTGCCCTGCAAATTGATTTCTGTATTATTATTTTTCCTCCCTCTATCTCTCTCTTCTCATTCTCCCTCCCATCCCCATGATTTATCCCCTAATCTACTACCCTGAAGCTGCTTATACCTGCAGCATCTGTGCAATTAGCTTTTCTTTTCCCTCCCTCCTCCCTCCCTTAAAGCCACTATTAATTTTTCGGGAAAGGGGATTTGGAAAGAAAGGACAGTTTTGGAACTAGAAGAATGATTTGTGCATCTTGTTTTTCTTGCATTGGGACTAACTGGAAGAACCGAAGTCATGAAGCAAGGTGGAAGCTGCAAGCCTGCCCTAGGAAGGCAAGGGACTTTTGCTTGGCTGTGTGCCACCATTTGTGACCATGGAGGCTTTCTGCATCCTGTCTGTGCACCTGTCAGGGAGGGAGGATGAAGGCAGAGCCTCTCCATTACTGTTCTGCACAAATATTCCGTCTACTCTCTTAAAACTGCTCTGTCACAGAGCTCAATACAGTGATGGATCTATCTACCTGTTGTTGCTGCACATCCCCATTCAATGTGATCACAAACTTAATAAAATGTTGGAGGGGGGAGGGGAGAAAAGGAAGCTGCCAGAAAAATCGTAATATGAAAAGAGCCACTACTCTTGTTGAGAGAAATATTCATCTCTTCTCAAGTGCTAAGCTTTTTTTCTCCCCCTTCCTTGTTTGCTTTATGATGAGGTATTGTGTCACTGTATTTGTACTCCCTTCCTAATTGTGTGCTCGTGTTAAATTTTGAGTTTATTGTTGTTGCAAACCTTTTTTTAAAGAAAGGGGGAATCTAGTTTATGAAGTTAACAGCCTTGGGCTGGAGGCAAACAGTAGTGTGAGTGTGTATGTGTGTGTGTGAGAGAGAGAGAGAGAGAGAGAGTGAGTGAGTGAGAGAGAGGAAGGTTATTGGACAGTGTCTTCAGTTTCCTAAGGTATACACATCTTGTGCTACTGTCACTTCTGGCCAAACATGCTTGGGGTAGGGTTTAGAATGACGTGAATCATTTGGGCCAGACACAAAAGTGAGATGAGTGCACAGGCCAAGAACAGTAATTGTCTTTCAGACCAACTCTTCGGAGAGGGAGGGCTCCTATTATCTGTCTCTAGCCTTGATTGGTGCTGCATTCAGATCTTCTGAATGCGCTTAGCAGCTTAGCTGGAACCTCATTTTAAGCAAGAGTTCTTGGATTTAGGTCGTATTTTTGTCCTGTTGACGTCAGCAGAGCTAAAATCAAAAGTATTTTAGTATAATGGCTTTTGTGGTTTTTCAGCCTAAGTGATGGTAGGTCTGGAGGTGCCTGAAGCTTCCTTGAGACAGAAGCAATTGTGTTGTGTTGTCTGTTCTGTCCTCCTCCCACCCCCATTCCCTTTTGGATTATTAATTCTGTTATAGACCTTTCCCCAACGATGGAGATTTGGCATTCTGTATCTTTGTTTTGCACTTTAAGACTATACACAGTTTTTTCCCTGTTCAGAATCTCACGCCTGGTGCATAAAATAGAGTGCAATTGTGGCATCTGTTTAATTGTAATCCTCAATGGATTAATTTTTGGGATTTGGGTTTTTCTAGGGGAAAAAACTGAATTTATACTAGAGTAAAATATCTAGTTAATGTGTTGGTTTACTAAATTGGTGTTTGGGTAACGTATGAGCATGGAAGGTGGCCTAGCCAGTCCTGTGGTGCATAGTAGCTATGGTACTCTAGAGATGGTATCGGAGCCAAATCTTGCTTGCTTGCCTAGGTGAAAAGTTTATAGAACCACGTGCATGCAGCAGTGTCTAGGCTATTGAGCAAGTAGAACTTGTAATATTTATGGGCAACTGTGTATGTGCTGTCAAGTAGCATGTGTTCAACCTATCAAGTGAGATGTAAATCTGTGGATGAAGTATTGTCTTGCTCTGGTTCGACTAATAATGCATAGGTTAGTGGAACTTGGATGCTTTAATACCTGGGTAATGAAGGTGGTTTTTCACTCCTTAGTGATACCTAAGAGGCAGAACCTTGATCTGTCTGATTTGTCTTGCCTATCTCCCACTGCAGACCCAGGGAAAAAAAGACCCATTGTTTCTAAGTTGCTATCTCATTCCTCTGGCACTGGACCAGTGTAAGGCTCTTGCTTTCTTCTAGAATGTACATGGATTGCATAATTGTGGGGAAGAGATTGTTTAAATGCAAATAACTACTGAAAAATAGGAAATGAGAGTTTGTGTTTTTCTGTCTTTTATTATTTCAAGATCAGTATTTTGTGTTCTGTCAAAAGACTGCTTTGTATTTATTAGAAAATGCAGAACTTGTGATACTGGAAAAGTGCAAAACCAATATTCTTATTAAACCGATTCAGTCTTGAATGCACGTCAAAGATGTCTCTTGTCGACACATCACTTAATTAGCTGTTTGGGGGTTACTGAATCCATGAAAGGTTTTTTGGTGGTTTGAGGTCTGTAATGTGCATTTATGCCCTACTGTCCTGAAAATGCCGGTACTGCTGGAAGAAAGGGAAGGTGGGCAGTGGAAGGTCAAAGGTTTGGTCTAGTAACTCTGACTTGACTGCAGTGTGAGCCATCTGTCTTTCAGCTCCCATGTTCCCTCTTTCTATCTAATAGCAAATTAAATGGTGTTGATTAATAAATGGGGAATTAATGTTTGTATCAAATCTTAAAGCCCATTTTGCCCAAAGTATCCTTCTGTGGTCCTGGCAGTGGAGCCCATTTTAAAAATATTTATCTGACTTGCACAACCAAATGCCTCATATCTTCCTCACTTCTCTCCGCTTGGCAAATGACACCCTGATCCCAAGATTCCCCTGCATGCAGAGAGCTCTGCACAACCCAAGGTTTCCCATTAACTTACATTAGAAATGCACTGGGTTAGAATCATAGAGTTGGAAGAGACCACAAGGGCCATCGAGTCCAACCCCCTGGGTTATTCCTGACATCAGCGCAACCCATGCACTATTAATCTGTGTTAGAACCCGTCAAGCATTTATTTGGTGGTGCCCATTCAAAGTTGACATGACTTGCTTCCGAAAAGTGCTAGCATCAGAACATGAAGTCCTGAGGAAGCCAGTTCAGTTGGATGCAGTATTCAAAGTAAAAGGGGACAGGATTAAGCTGTGCAGTGCATTTCTTGCTGGCAGAACTTGCATTGTGCTCTCATGTATTCTCTGTTCAGAATTAATGAAATCTGTTTAGCAATTAACAAATATAACCTTCCTAAGCCCTCATCACATGGCCCCTTGGTATATTTTACTTTTAACTGTGTTTTAAATGTAAAGCTGAAGGGAAGAGAACATGATTAAATAAACAGATGGTAAAAAGTAATATTAGAAAGGGATGTCAATTCTACAAAGGGGATTCACTGTGAAGAGCTTAGGGTCCCATATGTGAGCACCTAAAAGGCTGGTGCTTCCCTGTAGCCTCTCTCCCCCTCCCTTTAGTACCTTTCTGCCATCTGTTTATGTCAATGGGTAGAGCTGGCGTGTGGGGTTGTGAAAACATAAATGACACTAATGACACTTTACTTTTAGGTATTGCTCTTGTCCAGAAATGGCATTCCTTACAATAGCAGCTAGCTTGCTCTTCTATCTGTGGGTGTCTATAGTTCAGTTTGCAAGGAACACTAAACCAAACCATGAATGTATTGATGTCCAGTCTACCAGAGAGGAGAGATTGTGGCTGCTTTGTTCTTCCTCTGAGCTACTGAGCTAAGCTATGATTTAGTTTAGCATATTATCCAAACCCAGACTTGTAGTTTGCCTTGCTCCAGACAAACGAGGAACTGTAAACCAAAAGCAAATCTTGGAGTTTACTGGAGCAAGACAAGCCATGAGCCTGGCCTGCATTTGGATGACATGCTAAGCTAAACCATGACTTAGCTCACAGGGGCAGGAGCTAAGTGGCTATGATCTCCAGGAATCCCGATGGTATGGCTTAGCATGGTGTATGAACTGTGTCTGTATATTGCTTGAATTAATGGCACAAATGTGAGCTTTTCTGCCCTGTCATAAGTGTCACCGTTAACTCTTCCCTTTAATGCAGATGGAAATGAATGAATGGTGGAAACTAGATTCAGGAAGAGAATGCAGGTGGCAAAGTGTGTGGAAAAGCTTAGAAGTGACTTGAAAGCAGCAGCCTTTATATCCATTTTGGAAGATAACTTTGGATTGAGGGTGAAGAAAGGAAGTCTTGGTTATCGGTCAATTCAAATGTACAGTATTGCTTAGAAGCATAAGTCATTGCAATACATGAGGATCTTGGTGAACAGCATTAATGACTACTGTACAGAGTACCAAAAAAAAAATTTATTCTAAATTTATTAGATTCCCAATAGTGAACTGAACAGCCATCTTTAACAAACTGAGGATATGCATTTAAAAGGCCTTCCATCCATACTATAGAATACTGTTGAAATCTGATGTGAGCCGCAGCAGGTAGGTCAGGACTAGCACTGTGTTGCCACATGATGCCTCTCAACACATTATTTAATATAGCACTTGGATTGAAAAATGTGCTTCTATAATCCTTAAAACAGTTTAAGGTAGTGGACACAGAGCTTGTGTAAAAGGAACGAGAAATCTTCAACATAAAAATGTCTCCAAACTCCCAGCGGATTCTGCTACCTGCTACTCTTCTGTTTGAGCCTGTAGCCTGAGAGCCTTGCAAATTATAGAAGGGGGTGCTGTGGTTTTCTCCCTCTGCCTATTTTTCACGTGCCTGTTTCTGCCTTTTGGAAATATCCTTGCAGGGAATTAGGGTAATCATGGCTCCTTTTGGAAAAGGTGAAGTCATTTAATGTTTTCCTTCACTTGGAGAAACATACCATGCTGCTATAGTGGTGGTTGTAGCTATCTGCGCTTAGATATAACAGGGCTAGCCAGAGGAGGGCCCTCCAGGTGTTGAACTACAACTTCCATCAGCCCCAGCCAGTAGTTCCAAGGTAATGGATGGTGGGAGTTGTAGTTCAACAGCTGTACCACATGGTGTTCTTTTTCCCTTTGTGTACAGAGGGGCGTGGGTGGCGCTGTGGGTAAAACCTCAGCGCCTAGGACTTGCCGATCGTATGGTCGGCGGTTCAAATCCCCGCGGCTGGGTGAGCTCCCGTCGCTCGGTCCCAGCTCCTGCCCACCTAGCAGTTCGAAAGCACCCTTAAGTGCAAGTAGATAAATAGGTACCGCTTTATAGCAGGAAGGTAAACGGCGTTTCTGTGTGCTGCGCTGGTGCAGGCTCGCCAGAGCAGCTTCGTTACGCTGGCCACGTGACCCGGAACTGTCTCCGGACAGCGATGGCCCCCAGCCACTTAAGCGAGATGGGCGCGCAACCCCAGAGACTGGCCCGTACGGGCAGGGGTACCTTTACCTTTACCTTTTACAGAGCCCATAGCTCAACTACGTGTGGCTTAGTTGGATGCTGCTGGTTAAAGCTTGAAACTGTTGGATCAATCTGGAATGGACAAAGTTGAACTGTAAATGTGAAAATACCAGTTCATAAAAGTGAAAGTATCTCCATGCATGATTTGAATAAAGTCTATCAATATAGTTTGCAGGGGGATGCCTTGCTCCTGTATGTACATTGGGTTGTGAAGCTGGGAGAATATCTTACCATCCTGTCTTCTTAAGTAGTTTATCAAGATAGAGGTTTTTCCTGAAGTGCCAAAATCTGGCCCACTGCAGTTCTAGGCCACAACTCAGGCTATATTTATTATAAGGATCTTTCTATGCCACTACTTTTATCTGGACATTTAGAATAGTATTATCACCCTTTTTGTACGATTTGGATACGCCTTACAGCGGCACACTTGCTATGTATTATAACATTCTTCAGAACTATATGGTGGTGGTTATATTTGCATGATGGTGAGTTATGGAACCTATTGGTGCTGACCTAAATGGCCTCGGTCCAGTATACCTGAAGGAGCGTCTCCACCTCCATCGTTCTACCCGGACACTGAGGTCCAGCGCTGAGGGCCTTCTGGCGGTTCCCTCACTGTGAGAAGCCAAGTTACAGGGAACCAGGCAGAGGGCCTTCTCAGTAGTGGCGCCTTCCCTGTGGAACGCCCTCCCACCAGATGTCAAAGAGAACAACTACCAGACTTTTAGAAGACATCTGAAGGCAGCCCTGTTTAGGGAAGCTTTTAATGTTTGATGTATCATAGTATTTTAATATTCTTTTGGAAGCCGCCCAGAGTGGCTGGGGAAACCCAGCCAGATGGGCGGGGTATAAATAATAAATTATTATTATTATTAATTATTATTATTATTATTAGGGACCATTTCATAATGGCTGATACATTCTCTTACCCTCCCCCTTAATTGTAAACCTGAACTGTGTGCTGTGTGTTTTCTTTTATGTAGTGGATTCCTTATGGACATGTGCTAAGATTAAAAGTGTAGGAAAAACCGTCAGGCTGCTCCTACAGGCTTGGTCTTAGTTCCTGATTCTAATGTGCTCAGCTCTTGGAGCTCTTTTAAGTGTTCTCCAAGGGGCTGAATGTTAGGCCATAATTTAATATGTGGGGTGGTGATATCTGTAGTTACAAGGTTTGTATTAGCAGGGCCCTGCTTTACTGCAGAGTGTCTGCCACCTTAAGCAGGTGCCCTCCAATTCCCTTCTTAAGGTTATATACTTCCCTGACCTGAGTAGCCCCATGGCAAGATCCTGCAGAAGCAGGCCTGAGGCTAGCCCAGCTTCCCTCTCTCCCAGGCCATATTCTCCCTAGACGGCCTTTCCCCTATCCCAGACGGCACCGGGATACCAGCCTCCGCCGTTCGTTTCCCACTTTCACCTCTTCGTTTGCTGCGACTGCCCCTTCATATCGCCGTCACGGACAGGTAGCGAGCCGCGGAAGGTGCAACAGTGAAGTCCTTTTCTAAGCTCTGGGGTGGAGCTCTTGTTTTTCTGGCAGCGCAAAGCGGGCCACTGGCAGGAAGGGTGGGTGAATATGCAACTACCTCCCACCATCATATGGGATGGTTAAGAAGAGGTGTTTTCTAGCTTAGGAAGTGAGCTACATTGCAGGGCTGTTGTAAGCCACTCCCGCTCCTTACGCTGAGATAAATGAGAGGCCGGAGCAGACCTTTTGGTAGAAAGCAGCGGTAGCAGCTCCGGAGAGGCGATCAATTCACGACTCAGTTGAGCAATTTAGTGCCGCCTCCCCCCTTTCAACCTGCTATCTGCGAAAGGAGTGACGCTACCGGTGCAGCCGAATGGCTTGACGTAACCGCCCCTGCGAGCCAACCAGCGGGCGTTTCCCCACTCGTGCGCACTGGCGCCCGATGACGTAATCCCCATGTACGCAAAGGCCAGGCTCGCCCCCTAGAGGCTTCTTTTTAGCAAGGTGCATGTGCGGGGTTTTGGAGAGGAGGGGAACCGCCAAACCAAAGGATTGCCGCCGCCTCCCTGGAACTTCAGGTCCGGCTCGAATTTTTATGGGGACGGCGACCTCCAACTTGCAATACCTACTACGATATGGGTAAAAAAAAGTGACCAAGGGCAGAGTTTTTGCTAACAGGGCAATGTAATGCCTGCCGGCCTTTGCAGAAAATGGAGCTCTAATCAGAGAGGAAAGAGCTCGTTTGAAATGATTGACACGCCCACCTCCAGAAAACTCCACACCGGCAGAAAATTAAGCGGGTGGAATGCGCATCCTTCCCCACCCCCCACGCACAAGCTACAGCTCCCCCTGCATGGTACCCAGCCTCCTCCACCCTATAGCCGCACCCCATTATCTCGGGTTAATCCCACTAGGGCCACCTTTTTCCTCCAATTCTAACGCCCCCATTTCCCACCCTCCCTCCCAAGCCATTTTCATTTGCCCCTTGCACACTTAAAACACACGGAGGAAGCAGCGAGTGAAAAAAAAGCATTTTAAACGATTTATTAAACAAAAAAACACAAGTGCGGAGGGGAAAGGCTACCGAAGGCAAGACACCTCTGAAGGCAGTGTGATGATCTTCCAGGAGAGGAGGGAGATCCCCTCCGATCCCCACCTTCCCTAGAACTGAGCATCTACGCATCCCGCCCGGTAATGGCTGTGCAGGCCTCTCAAAGGCAAAAACGAAATAAAAAAGCACCCCGCCACAACCCCGCTTGGTCCCAACCGCTCCCCATTTCTCCCCTCCCTCCCTGCATCCCGAGAAGCGCCTTTTTAAAGGGAAAAGTCCAGACGCCCTTGCAAAGCCGTTGCCATGGCGCCGCAGCGGCATCCGAGGGGCGGCCACGACGGCCGGGGAAACTTTCGGAAGGCAGCCAAAACGCCCCCGTGAGCATGGAGAACCAGGGGCAAGCAGGGAAGCGGAGCCGCCTATCCTCCATATTTTTCGGGGGAGGGGGGGGCAGGAAAAAATAAACTATTCCAAATTAAAAAACAAAAGAACCCCGCACAATCCCTCAAGTCATCCCCCCTTTATTAAAAAAATAAAATAAAGGGCTGGGGCGAATAACGTATTCCTCTCCCCTCCAAGGAACAGGCGGCTATGAAGAAAAGGTGCGCCTCCAACCCACGCCCACCCCTCACCCCCCCAAAAAGAAAAAGCTACAGAAACGAAACCGGGTAACATGGCTGTGCTGAGAGCAATAAGTCACAATGTCTCGAGGCTCCACAAGTCCAGGGCCCCCCTGCCCTCTCCATCTGCGCCTCGTTCATTTCCTGCTCTTGAGCGCCTTGGGCTTGGCCGACTTCTTCACCTTCTTGGCGCTGGGCGAGGCGGCCGTCTTCTTGGCCGCCTTCTTGGCTTTCACCTTGTCCTTCTTGGCGGCGGCCCCGCCGGCGCCTTTCTTGTGCGACTTCTTCTCCAGCTTTTTGCTCTTGGCCACGGGCTTCTTCTCGACCTTGCGCGACGCGGGCACGGCCACCGCCTTCTTGTGTGACTTGGCGTGCGAGGCGCCCCCGCCTCCTGCTCCGGCGCCCCCTTCTCCGCCCTCCAGCTTCTTCCTGTTGAGCTTGAAGGAGCCGTTGGCGCCCGTGCCCTTCACCTGCAGCAAAGTGTCGTTCTGCACCAGCGCCTTGATGGAGTACTTGAGGTAGGTGCGCCCGTTCTGCTGGTCGAACCAGGCCACTTTCTTGGCTTCGTTGTAGATCTTGGCCAGCGAAGAGCCGTTGCGCTCGCCCAGCTTGCGGATCGCCTCCACCACCAGCTGGCTGTACTTGCCCGGCTGGTTCTTCTTCTTGCTATTTTTCTTCTTCTTGGAGGGCGACAACACCGAGCCGCCGCCGGCGCCTTTGGCTTTCTTGGCGGCGCCTTTCTTCTCCGGAGCCAGAGGCGCCTCTTCCGCCTCGGCCAGGGGCAGGTCGGCTTCTTCCAGCTCAACAGACATGCCGGATAAAGCGGTACGGCGTTAAACGCAAGAGAAAAAAGACCAGGCTCGTGTGCGTGCTCGGGAAGCAGCAGCAAACGCGGTAGCCGAGCACAGCTCGCCTCTGCTCCGCCCGAGAGAAAGCCGTCTGCCTGGGCGGGCTCCGCCACAGCTCTTTATATGCGCCAGGGGCGGACCACGTTGAGAACAACAACAGGCAGCGAGGAGGCCGGCTCCAAGTTGTGCTTTTTGTGGCCCCTTCGGCGAGCTCTCCCGCCCGCGTCCGGCGGCCTAGGGTCGGGCTGCCGGCGCCAGCGGCTGCTCCCGACGGTGCCTGACGGAGCTGCCCGGGCGCCGCAGCCTCCCGGGGCTGGGAAAGGTTCCCTGGAGGCGATTTTAAGGGCGCACCCTATGCTGGAGGAAGGCAGAGGATGGGGGCGCCCTGTATGGAGGGTTCTGGGGGCCCCCGAGGGATCCGCACGGCACGGCCAACGCGCGGACCCGGTAGAGAAGAGGGCGCCGCGTGCCGCTGGCCGGTCGTGGGGCGCCGGCGACCCTCGGGGGGGTGACTAGCCCAGGGTTAATTTGTTGCAACTAACACACTGGACGCCCTCACGTGGTCGGCTGCAGCAGCAACGGAGCTGTGGAGCTCATTCCAGGGGGGTCCCCGCCCGATCTGGAGGGGCCGTGACTCAAGGGGTTGCGGGGCTCAGATAGGGCAGGATTTGGCCACCCAGGGATCCTCGGTTGTAGGGCGGCAGCACCTTCCAGTTTGAGCTAGAGGGGGTTGCAAGCCCTCCCCCTACCACGCAGGCACTCCCGACGGAGGCGCGTTTGGTCTCTAGTATGAAGTGGTATGGAAGGGCAAAGGGGCGCTATTTGTGCTGCTTTTGGGGGGCGAGGAGGCGCGATGTATATTTACCATAGGAAATGTCCAAATTGGTGAAACAACCGATGAAGCGAAGGTCGGGGGGCGATTCTTGAACAACCAGGTGAAGGAGCCTGCAGAGAAGGCGTTGGGTGCCCATTCACTTTATTGCTTTTGAGTTTGTATATATTTATATTTGCGAGTTCATTATATCAGCCTCGGTAACTCCTGTTAGATGGGGTTGGAGTGGCCATGTCTCAACTTGGGCTTCGTGCGGGGAAATGAATATGGAGGATGTTTTCAGGATCTTGCCACTTGTCTTTAAAGACGCGGGTAACATTGCAAGGCACCCGGAGATAAGAGGGTATGTAAAGTCTAGCCGCGAGAAGTCTCCCCGAGCTACTCCGCACCCCACTTCGAGCTACCTAGGGAGGGGGCGGCGCCCTTTAGTTTCTGGTTAAAAGAAAGCGATAATCGGAGGCGTGCAAAACGGGGAGAAGATCAGCGCCGCGGGGTGGGGGCGGTTTGGTGCAGCGGCTCCTTTTCAGCCAAGGCGCACCTTGGTTTCCCCCCCTCTCCTTTTCCGGATTTGATTGGAAACAGATTGGGTGGCAACGGACACTTCCTTCGGGGAGCAGCTACTGGCGGCAGGAGGCATCTTGCTCCGCACGCGGGATGCCATGGATTTATCCCGCCTGCTAAGTCTCCTTCCCGCCCCCCAATTTGGGCAGAATTTAAATTCCCTTTTACCCACGTTAGTTTATAAGCTATCTGAGAGGGCGCCCAATCCGGACGCATTTAAATAAGGGGGGCGCATATGCCCCCCCATAGGAAGGGGGCTGACAGGGAAAGGGGGGCGGCACCACCTCTGCTTTAGAAGTGCAGACAGCCCTAGCCAGTGTTGCCAAGAGCACTGTGTAAAATGTGTGTGTGTGTGTAGGAGGGGGACGTTTCTTTTTAGATTGGGGGGGGGGGAGAGAGAGAGATCTTCATGCAGGGAAGAAAACGAAAGCAACCCAGCGCGGTTACTGAAGGCGAGGGAGCTTTTTAGCCATGGAATCCGCCTACTCCATCAAAGCCTCTTCTCTGCTGCCACCTTTTAAAGCTGGTTCACGATCGCTCTGGGAGGGAGGGAAGCAGGCGCGTTACACCCACTTTCAACTGCATCCTCCTGCGCAGGAAAAGTTACCCCCACCTTCCTTTGCCTTGAATTTGATTTGCTTCTTATGCCAAAAGGGAAAGGGGGGAGGGAGGCAATTCAAACCCTCGAGCTCCGCAGCTTGCTTTCTCGCTCCCCCTCCCACTTTCGATAAATCTGACACCCGTCCTCCTTCTCCTCCCATGTCTTATTATTTTATCCGCCATTTCGCTCGCCCTGCCTCCCTCTTGCACGGCTTTAAAAAACAGCAGTTCTGTGCAGGAGGTAAAAACCGCGCTCTGGGGAAGACGTAGACGTCTTGCAAAGCATGTTGGGACGAGGTGGACCTCGGTTTACCACAGCCTCTTCTGCTCTTAAGCAAAGGATCGCTTTTAAACCCATTGGTTATGCCTTAGAACAGCCAGAGGTTTCTATGTAGATGTAAAAAAAGCACGTTGGTGAACCGTGGGGATTTTATTTTTAAAACCTTCAAAGCTGAGACCATATCACCACACTGCTTCTCATCTAACTTTTGTTTGAGAAGCAGAGTTCAAATCCCCATGCATCCAGGTAACTACCAACTGGTCAGTTTGACATTGATACCAGGACATTGATACTAGAACAGATAATTAAACTGTCCATCTGTAAGCACTTAGAAAAGGAAAAACCCAACATGGGTTTCTCAAAAACATGTCATGCCAGACGAATCTTATTTCTTTTTTTTATGGAGTTACAAGCTTGATGGATCAGGGGAATACTGTGGACATGGTGTATCTTGATTTCAGAAAGGCTTTTGACAAAGTCCCCCATGATGTGGAGAAGCTGGTAAAGTGTGAGCTAGACATGGTAACTGTTAGATGGATTTGTAGCTCCTTGACTCACCGAACCCAGAGTGCTCACTAATGGTTCCTTGTCTCTTGGAAAAGTTACAAGTGGGATGCCACAGGGTTCTGTCCTGTGCCTGTTGCTGTTCAACACCTTTATAAATGACTTGGACAAATCAAGGATAAGATAATCCAATTTGCAGATGACATGAAACTGGGAGTGGTAGCTAATGCTGCAGAAGACAGAATCAGGATTCAGTATGATCTTAACAGATTGGAGAACTAGACCTAAACTAATAAAATGAAATTCAATAGAGACAAATGTAAGGAATAAACTTAGGCACGAATAACCAGTTGCAAACATAAGATGGGGAACACCTGGCTTGCCAGTAGTACATGTGAAAAGGATCTTAGTAGACCACAAGCTTAACATGAGTCAACAGTGTGATGTATCAGCAAAAAAAATAATGCTACTCTAGGCTGCATCAACAGTAATGTCCCAGTCAAGGGAAGCAGTAGTCCTGCTCTGTTCTGCCTTGGTTGGATTACACCTAGAGTACTGCATCCAGTTCTGGGCACCACAATTTAAGAAGGATGTTGACAAGTTGGAACGTATTCAGAGGAGGGCAACCAAGATAATCAAAGGTCTGGAAACCAAGCTTCGACAGCCTTACAAGACTGAATTCTGCACTTTCCCCCAGGCTCTGATGGAATCACAGTATACACACATCCCCAATAATAGGGAGTACAGCGTAAAATATGGAAATGCCAAAGAGCATCAGCTTATAGGTTGGCCAAATTTCCACATGGAACCCACTAGAGAAAAGGGAGTGTTAATAAACAAGCTAAAGAATTACCAGTCCAGTGTGGTGTGGTGGTTAGGAGCGGTAGTCTCGTAATCTGGGGAACCGGGTTCACGTCTCCGCTCCTCCACATGCAGCTGCTGGGTGACCTTGGGCTAGTCACACTTCTCTGAAGTCTCTCAGCCCCACGCACCTCACAGGGTGTTTGTTGTGGGGGAGGAAGGGAAAGGAGAATGTTAGCCGCTTTGAGACTCCTTCGGGTAGTGGTAACGTGGGATATCAAATCCAAACTCCTCTTCTTCTTCTGACCAAGGCAATAGAGTAGGCCTGTTACTTCCCTTGAATTGCTTCCATAACTTCCTAGCCCTTCTTATTACATGTGTTAAAGATGCACAGCACTCAGAAGTTTTAATAAATTTTATTCCAAACTGCTTTGGGGCTAGTGGCATTGGTGATTTGGAATACATGGTCAATCCAAGAGTTTACTGCTCTGTCAATGCATTATTAGCTCCTGCTTTTGCCTTTTTGAACCATAGCAGCTTTGCATGTGTGCGGAATTGACAGAGGACATGCCCAGTTGCCATGCATGTCAAGCCTTGTTAGAACCCAGAAAAAATAAAATTTCAGTTGACATGCAGGATATCATTATCTACCACACTCCTATGTCCTATACAGCAGTGTTCCCCAACCTTGGGCCTCCAGCTGTTTTTGGACTACAACTCCCATCATCCCTCGCTAGCAAGACCAGTGGTCAAGGATGATGGGACTTGTAGTCCAAAAACAGCTAGAGGCCCTAGGTTGGGGAACACTGCTATACAGGACATTGCATTCCCCCAAACAGGCAGACCCCCAAGAAAAAAGCTAACCTATTTTGTCTAGTCTTCCAACTCCAATTTCCAAAAGATTCTAGCTGATATCTAAGGATACTCAAGTGACAATGATGGGGAAGGCTATAGAAAATCCAAATTGTTCTATGCCTAGGAGAAAGGAATTCATTATAGACCAGTTACTAGAAATGAAATCATTAATATGAACTTTTCATTGAATCAGCTGGTCCAAAACAGCTTTTGATCTAATAAAAGGAATCAGTTGGGGGGAGCCCTTTTTGCTGATTACCTCTGTACCGCCACCAACTTCCACCCTGGTTGTTTTTTTGGGGGGCGGGGCTTTGAATCAACAAAACTCTCTTCTGTTAAAAGATGCCTCTGCTAGACCAGAAACCCTTCCCTGGGGTCCCACCCACTGATGCCAATTCAAGTCATCACAGAGCAAATATGAGGTTTTCTAATGAGGGTCCATCAATATGCTTTTGAAAGAATGTAGATCGAAGACAGTGATCAGACCATTCCAATTGCTACAGAACTATGGTGTAAGTGAGAGCGCGGGTCCAAAGCAAAATAGCCACTCCAAGTTCAGCAGCATTTTCTAACTATACCACAATGGCAACAGCCATCCCCTGTATCATAGCAGAAGTTTCCTGAAGGTATATTGGAGGGCAGCTGTCAATGGTTTTACATCCATGAGTGAAGACTTGTTGCCATGACAATTTTATAATTCACAAGCATTCTTGGTGTTCACAACACAGAAATTAATAGTGGGTTCTGCTATGACATTTTCAGTTCCTCCTGGGTTGTTTTGATTTGTCAGCTTCTACTTCACTGGAGCCCTGGGAGGGCTGGTGTTACAAGATGCGGTTTTGAACAGTCATGCTTTTCAAGTGGCAATTTAGTTTGATCAGTGAAGTACGCTTGAAGATACTGAAGCAGGTGGCTACACTGAAACCTCCAACGGCAGAAAAGGCTGTGCCATCGCAGCACAGCTATGAAGTAAATCAGCTGCAAACCTCTTTTGGAAGACAAAGAGAACATTTCTGAGAAGAAACCCTAGACTATGAAAGAGGCAAGGAAATTTAGAGGAGCCCAAACCATATTGCAACAACCATAGCACATATCAATTTTGTGGCATTCATGTACCATATAGCCATGCGTGGATGTTTTGACAAGGCAAAGAAACTAGCTGCACAGGCAGAACAAGTGTACAGCAATCTGCACTGGAAAAAAACAGTTCTCGATCCACCTTGTCAAAGGCATAAAGGTGGGACATTGAAACAATCCTACTGACAATAACCCAGAAGGCCTGTGCGTAGATGGTAACAGAAGAAGAGACATTATATGCTGGCCTAGATCATCCAATTATTCCTGGCATTGGAGGTGAGCACCATCACTGAATGCCCGGAGGATAAAGAACAGCAGCAGCTCCTTGAGAAATGTTCTAAGTCTCTCCCGCTATAGAAGAATTTTACTCTGAAATACTACCAATTAACTGTGCTTGCTTTCTAGAGCTCAAGGCTTTTTGAAAATCACATTGACCTCATACACAACCCACTACCATGAATGCACGGTTTCAGCACTGCCGATGTTCAGAGTAGAAGAAGTGCTCAGTATTTTTATCCGTGATAATTTTGGAGGGATACTCCACACATGAGATGCCTTGAATCTAACGCTTTCATGAGTCATCTATATGGCTAGTGGCCTATATAGTGGTAAGGTTTTGGAGCCAGCTATTGCATTAAAACAATCCGTCCTACATTGTACAGCAAGGACTTGACCCCATTTCTGTTAAACAACATATACAAACTACAGAATGGAGGAACTAAATATCTGTTCCTTCCGGTATGGAACAAGAAACTGAGGTACAACAATGAGAGCTCTATTGTTCTCCAGGCAATTAGTTAGCTGCACAAGACAATGGCCCAGTTTGCACTCAGTGCTAAGACAAACCATGGCTTAGCACAAATATGCAGGTGTGTGGGTTCCTGGGATGCAGAATGCAAACACTGTGCTGCTTCTCTGGTCCTGCTGTGCTGCATAGGAATAAGTCAGGGTTTAGCATTGTATGAACCTGTGGTTGTGGTTGGTTTCTGCTCAAGCCATGAACAGCAAGCCAAGAACAACAAACCTCGAAAATGGACTCAGATGCAATGCCAAACCTTGGCATAGTTCTGGGTAGCTGGCAGTAACAGGACGGGGCGTTTGGGAGATGGCTTTAAGCAGAAACTCCAGGAACGCATTTGTTCATTCATGCTAAGCCATGGTTTGGCTTAGCTTACATGCAAACAAGGTCAATGTCAAGCCACAGAAACTATCCAATATAGCTCATGATGAGAATTAGCATGGCAAGTCTGAGCATGTTAATGTTTGCTGTCACAACTTTTCCCTTACAAGAATTAAAAATATTAAAGCAGCACAGCTTTACTTCCACACTGTTGAAAGCAGTAACTGAGATGTCTGCTTCATTCTACCCTTTCCCTGGCTGGCTAAGGTTATGCTAAGGGGAAGTAATAGAACAGTT
Source organism: Podarcis bocagei (assembly GCF_964188305.1). Taxonomy (NCBI): domain Eukaryota; kingdom Metazoa; phylum Chordata; class Lepidosauria; order Squamata; family Lacertidae; genus Podarcis; species Podarcis bocagei. Next base: position 47,525,852 of record NC_138126.1, on the reverse strand, counting down.
AAAAGTGGGCAGTGGACAAGAAGGGATTAAAATTAGCTCAGGAGCTTCAGTTTCAGTAAGGTGATAAAAATAGAAACAGGAGCAAGAAGTTTTGTTCTTGTTAAGTTTATTGGCATGTTTCTTTACAGAAGAGCTCTGCCTACATACTAGAATGTAGACCTCTGGGAAAAACAGTAGAAGGGCTCCATTTAAGAAAGCTACAAATGCAAGAACAAGGAGAGGGCAGAACAAAGTTGCCAAGTTTCCATCCAGAAAATCCAGACTAGTGACAGTAAGAGAGAAAGGGGAAGGTGCTCTTAGTCACCAAGAATGACCATCACAACCCATATGGAGATTGTTCTACAAGACAGACATGTTAGATTCCTCTTTACATTTGCAGAATTAATCATGAAGGGTGGTGGTGGTGGTGGTAAAAGGCAAACAAAGTGATCATTCTGAAAGCTGTATTTAATTTTTCTTTTTAAGTCCAATAATCCAGTGTGCAAGGTTATGCAAATCATCCTTTGAAGATTTAGCTACAAAGAAGCCAGACAATATTTTTCCAGAAGATGAAGCTTTTTGGCTCTTAAAATCAATAAAAATGTTTACATAATTCTTGCTTCTACTGTACAGAATACTGCCTCTATCTGGACTTGTGTTGCTAGCACACGGCATTCCACAAGTGTCCTGTTCACTTCCTAAACAACCTGTGTTTCAGTACTTAAACATGTAATTCAAGAATTTTACACTAATTTATACATTTTAATTGGTTGCATATATTAACATGTACTATAAGATTTCTCCTAAAGAAGCCATTACATAATACGTGGATACTGTAAAAAGATCTGATTAGTTAAAAGTAACAAGCATTAACAGATACATACAAAACTCAACCTAGTTGGATCGAATGCTGAGCTTGCAATGAACTATGAGTAATCAGCCTTTCCAGTTGCAGCCTTCACAGGGGAAACACAAGACATTAAAAGGTAAATTGTTACAGATTCTGTACATAGTTTCTTTCCGCTGGGACACCTGGAAGTAGCTTAAGTTCCAAACATAGTTTCCTCTTTTTAAAACTAGGAGAAAGGTCTGCTACCATGAAATAATGAGATGGGATGTAGGGACATGGGAGGCGTGTAAAGGAATGGGCTTACAAGTTGTTCATGGTAAAATGGGTGATTTTGGCCACTGAAAATAGGATCTTGTTTCTCTTTTTACACAGAAGAGGGGCTGTGTGTGTATGTGTTTGAAGGCCTAAGTGTGATATCTGTTTGTGAAGGACTGTTCTCAACCCCTCCAGCCCCACCTCAGCAGCTGCAGCTCTCCGCAGAGGCTTTCGCCCGGTCATTCTTGTCTAGTTTGATAGGTTCAGGAAATTCGTTGTAAAGCTCCACTTCAGTTTCCTATAATGAAAGAAAGAAAATGTCACCAACTACAATTTGGTCCTTTTATTCAACTAAGTGGGTGCTAATAGCACCACTTCACCATCATGTCCAATACCTGCTTCCCCAACTCCTGTTCTCTGGAGGAAGCAAGCAAAGCAAAGTCTTCCTAACTTGGATGGAACCAAGTTAATACTACAGTTTATGACAGGAGAAGGTGCAATGTAAAAACCAGGTGCAGTCATTCTGGACTCACAGCTGTCCATGGAGGCGCAGGTCAATTCTGTGTCCAGGGCAGCTGTTTATCAGCTCCATCTGGTACGCAGGATGAGACCCTACCTGCCCACAGACTGTCTCGCCAGAGTGGTGCATGCTCTAGTTATATCTCGCTTGGACTACTGCAATGCGCTCTATGTGGGGCTACCTTTGAAAGTGACCCGGAAACTACAACTAATCCAGAATGCGGCAGCTAGTGACTGAGAGCGGCCACTGAGATCATATAACACTGGTCTTGAAAGACCTACACTGACTCCCAGTATGTTTCCAGCACAATTCAAAGTGTTGATGCTGACCTTTAAAGCCCTAAATGGCCTCGGTCCAGTATACCTGAAGGAGGGTCTCCACCTCCATCGTTCTGCCCGGACACTGAGGTCCAGTGCCGAGGGCCTTCTGGTGGTTCCCTCGCTGCGAGAAGCCAAGTTACAGGAAACCAGGCAGAGGGCCTTCTTGGTGGTGGCACCCGCCCTGTGGAACGCCCGCCCACCAGATGTCAAAGAGAAAAATAACTACCAAACTTTTAGAAGAGATCTGAAGGCAGCCCTGTTTAGGGAAGCTTTTAATGTTGAACAGGTTATTGTATTTTAGTGTTTTGTTGGAAGCTGCCCAGAGTGGCTGGGGAAACACAGCCAGATGGGCAGGGTATAAATAAATTATTATTATTATATTATTATTATTGTTGTTGTTGAAGTGCCATGAACTGAAACATACAATTCCAACTGTTGATGACGTAAGAGGCATCACTTGCCTATGGGGATGTATGTTCATCCCACTTTTGCCTTTGAAAACAAGTTTTTGCAATGTTTCAGAATCCTGTTCAACTAGAAAACATATTGGACAAATGCCAGTGCACAATGGCATCAGTGCCTCCATCACCTATCTCCAGCCATCGCCCAGTTTGATATTGCATATAGAATAAGGACCGGACTGCCAGAAGAGGGCACTAGAACTCATACCTGCTTAAGTGCATTTCGTGCAATTGTTTGGAAAGCCTGTTCCACGTTAATGGCCTCCTTGGCACTGGTTTCAAAATAAGGGATATTGTTTTTGCTGTAGCACCAGGCCTGTGCTCGTTTTGTAGTAACCTGTAATAGAAGCAAACTCCTTTAAGCTCTTTATAATTACCAAGAGTCAACCCGCATTCATCTTCCATGTCCGTACCAGCCATCTTTTTCACTGCCAAAAAGCACAGCAATTTGCTATGCTAAATGTAAAACTCCATGTTTCCCAGAATCCCCAGGAAACATTGTTCACCAACTATTCTCCCCATTTCCCCCCTCCCCACTCCCATTGTTTTCTCTTCACTATTTAAAAATAGCAGGCTTCTGCAGACAGGATTCAGTTTAGCATCCTTAGGAGATCCTGGTTAATGGCAGTAGATTCAGAATATTTGCTTTGATAATTATTCTAATTAAACACCACAGTATGCATCAACCAGCTTACTTGTCTGTTTTCAAGGTCAATCTTGTTTCCCAGCACAACAAAAGGAAAGTTCTCAGGATCCCGCGGACTGGCTTGAATGAGAAACTCATCTCGCCAGCTGTCGAGAGTTTTAAATGTGTTGGGAGCCGTTACATCAAACACCAGCACGCAGCAGTCTGCTCCTCTGTAGAAGGCTACTCCCAGAGACTGAAACCGTTCCTGCCCTGCTGTATCCCATATCTGCAAGACATTGGAGAAGAACTCTTAGGGACAAGCTCAGATCAGGCCTCAAAATCATACTGACTGAAGTTCCTCAATGCCATAACGCTGCTTGTCAGAATGTCATACAAATTTGGAAGGAACACATTCATGCCTTTGGAAAAAGTATCAGCATGCCCCTAATGGAGAGTAGGTTCTTAAAGACCAATAGTGCCAATAGTTTGGCAAGTGAATTTGAAGCAGCCTGCCAAATGTGGGAAGGAAGTGCCCTCACCCCTTAAACAAAGCAGGACCATCTAGAATTACAAGCCATTCCCCACCCCACCCAGTTCAGAAAATTGCAGGCCATGCAGGGGAAGCTCCATGCCATGCTGAGCTATATAAGATTAGGCTAGTTTTTAGTCTGCATGACAGAAAATAAGCCTCTCCTTCTCAGCTCTCCTGCATCCTATACTTGTGCCTCTGATTTTTTTCTACCTAGATGCAGGACTTCACATCTATCTGTTAAATTTCATCTAATTGGTTTTGCTCAGGGTTGTTTTTGCTTGTGGTCTTGCTGGGAGATGCCCAACGTTAGAGCAGGTTGCTAGAGGGAAAGGTTTTGTGATGCTACTCAATTTGCCCTCTGGCACCGCAGGGTAAGGGGCAAGCCACTCTCACTTCTGTCGCTACTAACAAGACACCGTAATATAATTTAAGCTTTCTGTAGATATTTGACAATGGCTAGTTTAGAATAGTTGTCCAACTATCAAATATGCCATCCCTAGTAAGATCTGGATTCTTTTCTGCTCGTGTCAATGCATCAAGGGTCTCTGTCTCTCAGGCACACTCACGTTTGCCACTGCCTCCTCCAGAGGCTCAAGAAGAGCAAGACATGTTCTCAATAGTGTGCTGAGCCTTGGGACCACCAGTCAATCATCCTATTGCTTTCCAAGCATTAATGCAGGGCCTGGTGTGACTGGCTCTTTCGAACTGGGTGTTCCTCCCTACCATGCTGTTAGCCCTATCAATGCTGTCTAGCAGAAAAGCAGATTATAAACACAAAATACAATCTGTGGATCTCTGCAAGTTGCAGAAATGCAACGGATACAATTCTTACCTGCATTGTGACTAGCCTGTCATCCACCATCACTTCCTTTGTGAGGAAGTCTGCTCCTATTGTAGCTTTGTACTGGTTACTGAATTTCTTGTTCACATACTGGTTCATGAGAGATGTCTTTCCCACCCTATGGGAGGAGGAAGAGAGAAAAGCCATAAGGATACAAAAAATACATGTTGTTGTGCACACACAATATACAGCCATATTCCATTTACAGAAGAATACAAGTTACCCTGCATCACTTTTGGATTTATTCAGGAGTGTTTTAATCCTTAGGACTACAACTAAAACGCTGGTGCATTGGTGGCAAACTTTCGACTCTCCAAATGTTGTGGGACTCCCAATTCCAATTAGCCCCAGCTGGCATTGCCAATGGTCAGGGATGATGAAAAGCTGCAGTCCCATCAACCGGGGAGGGGGGGGGGGAGACACAGGATGACAGGATGTCGACCCCACCTTAGATCTGAAGGTACGTGAGACCACCACTTTGCTGAAGCTAACAGGCCAGAGTCTGGTCTGGGTCTGCATGTAAGACTGTTTGGAAAGCACCTACATTGCATTGGGTTTCATGATGTAAGAATAGCAGGATATAAATGAAAAAGGTAAAGAAATCCAAACAACTAACTCCTCTCAGGGGTCATTTCAGTGGTGGCTCTGTATTTAGGTGCATCTGGGATCACTTCCACATAACCCATTTAACTGAGAATACATCTTAATTTGTTCACAGAGAGATCAGAAGATGTTGCACCAAGCAAATGTCACCCTCCTCACCAGTGCATTTGCCTGTCACTTTCCTTCTTGCAAAAAGTATGATCTTTTGTTGAAACAGTTAGTTGAGCAAGACCTCAAAATCAACTTTAACTGCATTATCTTGAATTTGCCACAATAGAATTTCACCTGAAAATAGCAACAGTCTGGAAGCACCCAAAGCCTGTCAGTTTGCTTTTAAGTGGGCTTTGAGTGTTTTTATTGCCATCTGTTTTTTACTGAAATGATCTTGATCTTGAAATGCCATTGCTCAGTTTTCAATTACAGTATAGCTCTTTTCTGGTCTGCCTTGAAATTTTTGTATCCTGCTGTTTAACATGCATTTTTAAATACATGTTTTTAAGTTAGTTTCAAGTGTTTTTGAAAAGCAACATAAAACCCTAAAAAATAAGACAATTCAGCCCCGTGTTTAGCATTCTACTTATGAAAGCAATAGTTCACCCTCCAATACATCCCTTTAATAATTTGAGGTTGAATTAGGGCCAGGAACAAGTTATCCCACAGAATAACAGAAACAAAAGAGGCTCAAAGAGGTTGCATGAGCTATCTGAAGCAGCACCTTCAAATATAATGATTAGATGAATACATCAAATGTATTCAAATCAGTAAGGTGGGTGCTATATTCTTTGTCTGGAAAATAAAGGATTTGTTTCAACATGCCAACCTTCACAAATGTGGAACTAAAACAGCAAATTGTGCTGAAAGCCTTGTGTCTCTACTGGACTAGGCTTTAATTCCATTAGTATTTTTAGGTGCTGAAGTAAGCTCTTTCACAAGACCAGTATCGAGATGTGGCCCAAATTTATTTTCTATTGAAGCAACTCTGCCTATTAGGCGATACACGGTATGAAAATATGTGAACAGTTTGTAACTGAGGAAAGGAAATTAGTATAGATGGCATAGTTTTGGTCTTTTACTTACACCCTTCCCCTAGTATGATAGAAGATCATGTGTGTGTACAACAGATTGTTTAAGGAAGCTTCACTCTATCGACTGAGAGGCTGGTGTGGCACATTAGCAGAATTTGCTATTTCACAACTATGACTGCAGCGGCCAATCTCTTTTGCAGAGATGTACTCAAGATGGCCACAACATCTTTCAGAAGCCTGGGCCAAGTGACATCAGATCTGTTTATTAAGAGTAGAATTTGGGTCACGTTACATTCCAGGCAGCAAATATGAAACTGCTTTTCCACTGACAGTTGTGAAATAGCTTTACTCACAAAAAAACCTATCCTTTTGCATTAAGCATCTCTTTGGTATTCTATGACAGCATGGTTTGTACCGCGCTGCTTTAATGCCTAGAGCACTGCTCTTAAGAGAACTGGTAGAGCTTTATGATCATTGATTTTTCTGTCGCACATCTGCTCTCTCTCTTGTGGGAAGCTCCAAAAAGCCTGGATTTCCTCAGTCATGCAATATGTAGGCGAAGCTGTTAATTGCCTAGGCAGCATAATGCAGGTAGGATGTTTTGACAATTTATTCAGCACTGAAGGTTAGATCAGGCAGCAACAATATAGTTGTTTTTAAGTTTACACACCATCTGACTGAAGAATTACTCTACAATAAAAAATAGTCTTAATTCTACCAGGGTTGTGAGTTTTTGTTAAAAAAAGAAAAGAAAAAAGTATCCGTGTAATTTGAGCCTTTAAACAAGTTTCCCCAGCAACTACGGACTGAAAGTGGAGTACTGGTTTATTTATTTTTATTATTTTCTCCATTATTCTTGAACTTGTTTCAAAACCTAAATCCACTTCTCCCTTTTGTGGTAATTCACACAACACATGCAACGCTGCAGGCCAAGTTGCTTCCTTTACTTTTGATCACAATTCCATGGCAGCAACAATTTGCATTTCTACAAGTGTTTTCCTGGATTCTGCATGGCTCATTGATGCTGCACAGCAATTTATACAGTTCCAGTAAAGCAAACAAAACTTAGGCAGCTTCACAGGTAAGATAGATAGGTCCCCGTTTGTAAAGAGCTTCCAACTACCCCAGTCATATGCATTTCAAGTGAGCGTTTTAAGATGCAGCAAACACTGTGCTACATCCAATAGTAACAGACACCACTTTGTTGAGGCTCCACTTACCCCGAGTCGCCAAGGATGATGACTTTGAGTAATACTTTCTTCCTAGAAGTCATTGTTCAAGGGTTCAGAAGATCAGTTCCAAGTGCACTTACTGGACCAAAAAAAGAGAGAGAATACTATTTTTAAAAAAACATGCAGCTCATTTGCTGCTTGCAGCATCTCAAAGTACAGGACAACCGATGAGCAGGTTGTGTGGCTTCAAGCTAGGTTAACAGGTACGTACTGCCTCTTCAGATACATACTTGTTAAACCCGTAGGGTTTGGCCTACTCTTATGACTAGAAAACATGAGGACCCATCAGGCTCTTCAAGTTCTGGGAAAGTCTGGCCATGAAACACAAGTAGTAAGGAAATAAAACGTATTCAACCAAGAGCAGCAAAAAGTTGCTTGACGGGGAAACTAGGCTGCCACACTATCTAATAATGAAGAATCCCAATGATTAACAATGGCTTGCATGCAACATACATTTTTTTTTATCCAGCTGCCTGAATGCTAACAGTCTTAGTCAATGCTACTATGCACACTGCAACTTCAGTCCTCTCTAGGCTTCAGATTTCACAAGGATTATCCCTTGTGAAAGAACAAAGAGTCTCATCTTACCCCTATTCTATGCATGAATCATGCATTACTAACCAGATTAGACTCTGCAGCAAGGACTCCAGTTCAAAAGTCTTAATTTTCACCAAAAGATCTATAACAAGTTTAGAAAGCAGTTTGGCTATTGCATAGGGAGAAAAGAAATGCTCAACAAGATTCAGGTTTACACACACCCTTCAGGGATAAAAACCCCTTCGATCTACAGTGGCCCACTGGCAGTTAGTTGCAACGCTTTGCAATGTCTGTATACCAAGTGCTGGAGAATGAAAACAGGCAGCAAGGAAGCTTTCGCAAGCAGCTTCTTCCAAAGGAAGCAGGATGAAGGAGAGCAGGGGCTTTTAAGAAGAACCGATGAAGGCACAGGAGCAAGGAAAAGGTTTCACAGTTCTTTAAATGCTGGACAGTCACTATTGTCAAGATAGCAGCATCTGTAAGTAGTTCATAAAACAGCTATAAAGTTCAGCTGGTCAGCAAATGTAGAAGAGGAAAATATCACAAGGGGCAAGCAGCAATTAACCAAAAGTTCTATATGCAATTCATACACCAGAGATTGCTACGCTGCACTGATAGCTTATGACAGCAGCCTTTTGCAGCTTCTTAAAAAAAAAAAAAAAAGTACGCCATTGGTTAATCACTGGGCTTGCTCATGGAATGCACAAACTAGTATTTGTACTCAGTTCCTTAGAATTTGTTGTTTTAGCTGGCACTTAAGGGACCCAGACATTGTGCAACAGACTCATTGCTGTAAACCTCTACTGCAGGCAAGGGAAATTTCCATCCTGTGTACCATATTAGGCCCACACTATTTATTATTTTGATAAGCATGAACTAATATGCAATTGACATAAGTGACACATTGTTAATATCACATTTTTAGCAGAAATTGTTAATACACGTTTTATTTGGTGTTTAAAAAAAAAATTGGTACCGTACTTCAGTTTTCAAAACACTCTATTCTTTATTGTTAAACTCCTTAGAATATTGTCTATCCTTAGCAGAGAGCAGGAATACCGTATTTTTCACTCTATAAGACGCACCAGACCACAAGACGCACCTAGTTTATGGAGGAGGATAACAAGAAAAAAAATATTCTGAATCTCAGAAGCCAGAACAGCAAGAGGGATTGCTGCGCAGTGAAAGCAGCAATCCCTCTTGCTGTTCTGGCTTTTGTGATAGCTGCGCAGCCTGCATTCACTCCATAAGACGCACACACATTTCCCCTTACTTTTTAGGAGGGAAAAAGTGAGTCTTATAGAGCAAAAAATACGGTACTTTGAGGCTTCAAAGCACATACATTTCAATAATCCTTGAGTGTCAGTAAGGCCCAAAAATGGCACCCAGATTTTTTGAAGTGCTCACAAATGGAGAATATTTAGGTGCAAAATGTACTTGGTGCCCTGCTAATTTCAAGCCCTGCATCATAGTGTCAGGAGAATAACAGGAGGGCAGTCCCACCCTCTTCAAAGTGGTCCACAGTAGGTGGGTGAGGTCAGGATCCAGCACACCAGAGGTTCCCAACCCCTGTTCTAGAACTCTGATTTTCCACACTGACAAATCCAAGGCAACTCTTACTTCAAGATCTAAGTGCACAGCCAGACTCTTAAGTGAAATCATTTTTAAGAAATCACCTAAAGTATCCAGGAATTTTTACTTGCTTCATGCTTTTGAAATTATATGCAGAAATGCAGCTTGAAATAGTTCCTACAGAAATTCTCTTTTGAGCTGCACAAAAGCACTACCACATAAGCTTCCCATTCCTGCAGTGTTAGAAACTCAGATACAGTTGTACCTCGGCTCCCGAATGCCTTGGGAGTCGAAAGTTCTGGCTCTCAAATGATCAGAAACTGGAAGTGAGTGTTTTGGTTTTCGAACGTTCTTTTGGAAGCTGAACATCCAGTGCAGCTTCCGCTATTGTTTCCGGTGCACCTGTGCAATCGGAAAACAATCAGAAGCCACGCCTTGGTTTCCAAACGTTTCAGAAGTCGAACGGACTTCTGGAACGGATTCTGTTCGACTTCCGAGGTACGACTGTATACAAGTTAGGCGCCAAATGGCTCCTTAAACCAAGGCTGCAGTTGCCAAGCTGGGTAAGACAACTCTAAAGTCTTATTTTTCAAATGATGGGCTGATTGATAATGATTCTCAGTTCAGATGACAACTTTGAGCTGATTTAAGAGCTTTTAGAACTTAAAGGAGCAAAGCTACTTGATCCAGGGCCTATTCCAATCTCTTTTTCTTAATGGTGACTACTCCTGCTTAGGCTGCACAATAAAAGCAATTTGGTTCCAGAAATTTATTCCGATTGTGCAGATAAAATATAACTGATAAAATTCTACAGGATAGGGTATTAGTGTGTGAAAACAATCTAGCTCCAATGATCCCCAGATGATGGAGATGTCAGGCACCAGCCTGGCCCCCAGGCATCCTCACTTGGTTACAAGTGGCCAAAAGCCTGGTGCCAAATGCGCCTGCCGCTTGGCTAATTTCAAACACTGCATTCCTGTTTGAGGCATTCAGTCTTAAAAACCCCACACAACCAAGGAACGCTAGCAGTGCAGCAGCACAAGCAGTACTGCTTGTGAGAGTGTTATTGACCACAAAAAGGAAACTAGAAAAGAGTTACAGGGCATGTTGGCCACCCAACATTTTTTAAGGTGGAAAAAGTCATGCTTGGTACACACTTTGTTTTCCATCTAGACACACTGAAAGAGCTAATGAATTTGGTTACAAGGTGTCTCGTGTCTCCTGTTCGCTATTCACAGCAACAGCATTGCATTTGAGCCAACTAGCTTAAGAGGAGCTACACAAGAACAACTGGTATGTGGAAGCTTCCACGTAACTGAATTGCTGTACAGTGTACCTCAGGTTACAGACGCTTCGGGTTACAGACTCTGCTAACTCGGAAGTAGTACCTCGGGTTAAGAACTTTACTTCAGGATGAGAACAGAAATCACGCAGCGGTGGCGCGGCAGCAGCGGGAGGCCCCATTAGCTAAAGTGGTGCTTCAGGTTAAGTACAGTTTCAGGTTAAGAACGGACTTCCAGAACAAATTAAGTTCTTAACCAGAGGTACCACTGTACTAAAAAATGGGTGAGTTGAATACAGTGGTACCTCTGGTTACGAATTTAATTCCTTCTGGAGGTCCGTTCTTAAGCTGAAACTGTTCTTATCCTGAGGCGCGTTTTTGCTAATGGGGCCTCCCCCTGCGCACGTGCCTCCCCCCTCCCCCCTGATTTCCGTTTGCATCCTGGGGCAAAGTTCGCAACAAGGAGCAGCTACTTCTGGGTTAGCAGAGTTCGTAACCCGAAGCATTCGCAACCAGAAGCTAATTCCTCTAACTGCACAATTTCCAAGGAAACACTAGTGACTGCAGATCAGTTTTGCTATTACTGCTTGTCAAAGAAGCCTTGTCCCTTCCCTCTGAACGATTTTGTTAGGCACAAGGCAACTTGAGGCATTATAATTCTGTTGCAAAAGCACGAACTGTAATAGCCTCAAACATTTTGGTACTGAAATTGTCTACTTAAGAAATGGGCATGTGATATAGGGATCTTTGATGAAGCAGCTCAAAATTATTAAGACCAATACTAAGATAATCAGAATATCCTGCCTTAAGTCAACTTGTTACTAACCTGAAAATTTGCCTAATAACTGTTCCTTTAGACACCTCAGATATTGCCCCAGCATTCTCTCTTGCAGCAAAATAAACCCGAGACAGTTAACAGGACTTTTGCTTCTTACTGAATTCTAACAGCTAGCATTGCTCACACAAAGCAAGGATGAATACTGTAATTGAAAAGTAGTTTTTTTGAGTCACTTGTGAGAAATACTTAATAAGTCCACGTGACAGCCACAATTAGGAGAGTCAATTGTTCAAGAGTGGCTGCCTCATGCTATTCGATATACAGCCTTGGCCAGTTCAAGCACTTCTACCACCAAGGCATGACTAAGGACTCCTGAAGACTCAGAAGGATCACATGCTTTGTAAACATCCACAGAGCCAGAGCTTCCTAGTGACGAGCCAACGACGCATCTCAGTTTCGGGCTTTATATAAATCCTCCGTGCCCAGCTGCAAATTCAACCTTTGGTGATCAGCTGGACTAGTTTAAGTACATCATGAGTAAAGTCAAATTCAGCATTTAGTTTTGGGCCAATATATTCCAATTACTCCAGAGGCCTGAACAGTTTGGAGTTTGCCACAATGAAGGCCAAGATGGTAGCAACTACCTAAACCAGTGTTTTCCAACCTTTTGCCAACCATGGCCCTTTCAGACCGTGTTTCCTTCCTGTGCCCACCCCCCACGGTCCTACCGGTAGAAAGGTAGCTATTTAAATGTTTTGTTTGTAAATAGAGTATGTTTTATTTTATAATTCATACCAAATACAATTACATTAAATGGTAAAGGTAAAGGTACCCCTGCCCATACGGGCCAGTCGTGTCCGACTCTAGGGTTGTGTGCCCATCTCACTTAAGAGGCCGGGGGCCAGCGCTGTCCGAAGACACTTCCGGGTCACGTGGCCAGCGTGACGAAGCTGCTCTGGCGAGCCAGCACCAGCGCAGCACACGGAAACGCCATTTATACCTTCCTGCTATAAAGCGGTACCTATTTATCTACTTGCACTTAGGGGTGCTTTCGAACTGCTAGGTGGGCAGGAGCTGGGACCGAACGACGGGAGCTCACCCCGCTGCAGGGATTCTAACCGCCGACCATGCGATCGGCAAGTCCTAGGCACTGAGGTTTTACCCACAGCGCCACCCTTACATTAAATGGTAGGAACACAATAAAAGATTGTTAAAGCAGAAAAAACAAAGAATCATAAGAGCTGGAAGGGATCCAAAGTGTAATCTTTCTAGTGCAACCCCCTGCAAAGTAGGAAACTCAGCTAAAGCATACATGACAGGTGGCCATCCAACCTCTGCTTAGAAATCTCCAAGGAAGGAGAGTCCAGAACCTCCCAAAGGAGATCCATCTTTCACATATTACAAAAAGTAAACAACACTTATTTGACTCCAGTTATTAGACAAAGAGGGGGGAACCTACAGATTACAGTCCAAAACCATACCCGCCAACATTTCTCCGATGAAAGTAGAGATGCTGTATTCCATAATAATACTTTTACTATTTATACCCCACCTATCAGACTGGGTTGCCCCAGTCACTCTGGGCAGCTTTCAACATATATAAAAAACATAATAAAACATTAAACATTAAATAAACTTCCCTACACAGGGCTGCCTTCAGATGGCTCAGGGGTCAGATACCCTTCAACATTTTTCCGGTGAAAATAGGAATGTCCTAAGGAAAAGCAGGGCATTCTGGAATCAAATCAGAAACTGAGATGATTTCTGTAAATCCAGGACTGTCCCAAGTGGTCCTCACTGACCTGGTGCAAAACAATCTTCTCATCCAGAGGAGCCTTGGCTGCCTAGATAAAACACTATAGCCCCCCACACCTTCACCTGGGAGTAAGGCCCACCGAGGTCAGTGTGGCTTTCTTCTGAGTAGACACTTAGTAATTTACTAGATACAAGTCAGCAGCACCAGACCTTATTGGCTAGGCTCTGGGGTGGATCCCTGATCTGCTAGGTGCTGAGGTGGATTGCACCCCAGCAACTTGCAGAGTCTGTCCCAGGATGCACTGGCACTGGCAACTGCTACTAGCAGTGGTCAAAACGGGAACCTCAGTGATCACCCTCTCCGGCTGGAAACAAACCAGGACTGCTCCAAGAAAATGCACATGGCAAAAAGAAGCGCTAGGCCACCCCCTTACCTGCTTGTTATTGGCCAAGCATATAGCCAGCCAATCAGGATTTTTTTTTTTAAGAAAAAGATTTTTTTCTCTTCTTCTCACTTCACTCTGTTGACCCCGAGCCTCATGCTGTCCCCCCCCCTTTATGTAATTTTCACCGGGGGGGGGGCTGGAATATCCTGGGGGCCCCAGCTGGGAAGAAACACTGACCTAAACCATACAGTCAGCAGCTGTCATAATGGAGACTGTAAGGAAAACTAAGAGCTATGCATTTTTAGGACTTAAGATGCCTTCTGCACCAATTAGTACCCCTGGTATTCCATCAGCTCTAATTTATGAAGAAGTTGGACTTCCTTCAATTGTGGCCCAGTTTTTAATTAACAGTTTTTAAAAACTTCAGTTACAATAAGATTCTTATTATCTTATGATACCTCAAGTTATAGAATTGGCTCTCCAGGAAACTCTTGAGATAAAATAAACTCTCTCAACATCAGGGGCAGGAAACCTTTCCGGGCCAAGGGCTGTATGCAAAAGTAGGCATGCAAATGCATGTAACTCTTACCTTTGTACAATAGATTTATATTCCAGCTGCACAAATGTCAGAGGTTTTTACAGACAAAGCTCCCTCCCTCCAGAATGAGAGGCATTTGCACTATTCAAGGAAACATTCCAGGCAGGCAAAAACAGTGTGGCCTGGACAGAGTCCTGAGGGACAACTAGAAAGGTCTGGAGGGCCCTGGCCCCCAAGGTTCCCTATCCCTGCTCTATATACTCTTTGATTACCCAAATCTCAGATGCTAAAATTATTGCTCTTAAAATTGTCTTTGTTCAAAAAGACTGAGTTTTAAGTTCAAAAGCTTCCAGCTGAACTTGACTATGTAAAGATAACCACTGTAGAGCTCCTATTTGGTTTAATCTTGCTTCTTCCAAGCTCAAGCAAGCCTTTATGGCTATTCTCAGAGTATGTCATTGATGGCCATGATTGATGGCCAGTACTGCTGGACTCATCTGACTCAGGATGCAATGTGGAAGATCTATTTCATGCTTCGTACTTTTATCTAGGAACTTGAATTGGGATCCTACTTTATCAGGATTATATTCAGCATCTTTTTTCTGCGATGGTACCTTTTTGCACTGGTTGCTGCATGGATATCTATTTATATATTTATATTTAGTTAGTTAGTTAGTTAGTTAGTTATTAAGTAAGTAAGTAAGTACTGAACTTATATGCCGCCCTATACCCGGAGGTCTCAGGGTGATTCACAAAATAAAATCAAAACATAAAATGACAAAATGCACAATCAAAATAAAAACAACAACCCAATAATCCCCCCTCCAAAAGCCACATTTTAAAAGGGCATAAGATGTCAATCAGATCAACCAAAGGCCTGGTTAAAAAGGAACGTTTTTACCTGGTGCCTAAAGGTGTATAATGAAGGCACCAGGTGAACTTCCCTGGGAAGAGCATTCCACAGACGGGGAGCCACTGCAGAGAAGGCCCATTCTTGTGTTGCTACCCTCTGGACCTCTCGAGGCAGCGGCACATGAAGAACGGCCTCAGAAGATGATCTCAGGTTTTGGGTAGGTTCATATGGGAAGGAGTGGTCCTTGAAGTATTGTGTTCCCGAGCCATTTAAGGCTTTATAGGTCAAAACCAGTACTTTTAATTGGGCCCAGAAACTAATTGGTAGCCAGTGCAGTCGGACCAGGACTGGTGTAAAATGCTCAAATCATCTTGCTCCAGTGAGCAACCTGGCCGCTGAATTCTGCAGTAGCTGAAGTTTCTGAACAGTCTTCAGAGGCAGACCTATGTATAACACATTTCAGTAATCTAACCTTGAGGTTACCATAGCATAGACCACAGTAGTTAAGTTATCCCTGTCCACAAAGTGGCGTAGCTGAGCCACCAGTTGAAGCTGATGGCAGACACTCCAGGCCGCTGAGGCCTCACCTGCAGATATAAAGGAGAAATAGAGCTGAGTGTCATCAGCACGCTGCTGACAACATACTCCAAACCTCCAGATAACCTCACCCAGGGGTTTCATGTAGATGTTAAACAATGTAGGGGATCAATGTCCCCCACATTCAAATCACCCTCTTTCTGCCCAGTCAAGAAAACAAGGTCCAGAGCGTGGCCTGCCATGTGCTTTGTGCCGGGGACATGTTGGGACAGCCCCATGGTTGTCATGGCAGCCATGAAGTCGTGAGCTGCCCCAGAGCCAGCTGCCTTGGCATGAACGTTGAAGTCTCCCAGAACCAGCAGTCTAGGAGTACCCAATACCTTCTCCGAGACCAGTTCTGTCCGCTCAGGCGGGGAGATTGCTGGGCAGCGAGGCAGACGGCAAACCAGCAGAATCCCTAATCTGTCCTAATTGTCCAATGCCAGGAACACACACACTATATTCCCACCCCCACCCCCCGGACTGGACAAAGAGCCTGGAGATAGAGACTCTCTATAAACCACAGCAACTCCCCCTCCCTGACCCTCAAGTCTAGCCTGATGCTGCACTGAGTGCCCAGGCGGGCACAGCTGGGTGAGACCAACTCCACCCTGCTCACCCACCCAGGTTTCAGCCTCCTCGTCCACAATCAGATAATGGATGAGGGAGATTTTATTCTGGACCGACCTGGCATTCAACAGCATCAGTCACAGACCCGAGGGCTGGCTGATATGACAACGACAATTCCCCAGGTTGGAGGAGGGGGCTGGCACACAGCACAGTCACTAACTACCTGTGCCATGTGTACCTTAACTGGTCTGCCCCACCTCCCATGCCATACCTTCCCCTACCCAGAACCACTGTAATTGGGCCTCCCCCTGCTTTCAGAGAAAGCTAGAATTATCAGGGTGATACCCAATTTAATTTTATTGCTTTATTCATCCTTTGTTTTACTGCTTTCTTATCCTCGAGTCTGGCTTTTGTTTATTGTGCTTTATATACTTTTTAAAAACTATTTGTATTTTCAAATATAATTTGTTGCATACCTTTGAGCCGGTTTGAATCTCAATTTTTGCAAAGGCTCTAAGCAATAGAAATTTGACCTGCTCAATGAGTGCAGAATTAGCAGTTAAGGTCTGCATTACATTTTTAAAGGAATATCTGGCACCTTTAACACTCTGGTAGTTACCACCGCTTAAGGAATGCCATGAATTCACACAATGTTTGCTACTTCAGCAGTCAACGGCATTTAGGGGCATGGTGTGTATGACCCTCCCTAAATATTTTCCTTTTGAAATCACATTTTAAAAAACTATAACCTGTAATATCTATCCACTGTGTCTGTAACAGCAGTACTTCACTACATAGAGTATGTTTTCAGATTTACATATACTTTGCCAAGAACCTTCCTGTTTTAGAGTTATGCTGGAAAGTGGCTTTTAGGAGTTTGGAAAAGGTTTGCAAGCTACTTCTGATATGCCAGATACTACCTAATTCACACCATGTTCCATATTCTGTAGTTCCAAAGCATTTTCTACTCATTAGAATTGTGAATATTTTTTTTTTTGCTGTTTTACTGTTTTCTATCACAACAGCAATTTATTTATCAAACAGCTTGCATAAAACAAAAGCTGAATTAAGTGATTACAGGAGAGGTGGGGAACCTTCAGCCCTTGGGCCTAGTTAGGCCCAGCACATGCCTCAATTTGACCCGCTGAAGTTTCCCACAGACCACAGCCAGCTGCCACATACCTGAAGTCACAGGCAACATCAAATGTGAGGAAAGGGTGGGTCCATTTGTTCCTTTGCAAGTGTGGCTCCCTGTCAGCACCAATCAGCTGACTGATGCAGAATGGAAACCCTGCTGGGAATTCTCTAGAGCAGCTGTGGGGGCTGAAGGAGTGATCTGAATCAGCAACTTCCTTTGAACTTGGACAGGTGTCAATCACCTGACAGATGAGTGACCATACCCAAGGTGGCCTATTTTGGGGGGGTGGGCGAATTTTGGAAACTGGCCCACCAGCAGGATCCAATTCCAAACCCCTGCATTATTAGGGTGGTCTCCAACCAGGTAATATTCAGAATACAGCAAGAGAAACTGACTTTTAGTCATTCCTAATTTTAAGCACATTAATTTTAATGGATCTACTCAGAGCATGACTTAGATAGTACCCATAGTTAATTTGCATCTGCTAATGTTACCTCACATGAGACAGATTATTCTGTATTTGGCCGCTAGGTATTTGGCCACAAGCAACTAAACCGCCATTTCACAATCACTACCAGGTAGAATGTAGATTAGGACACTCTGCAAATTTAAAGACCACAGGGCCAACTATCAGTCACATAGGTAACAAGTCAGCCACTACTAGCCTTGCTACTTTACTGATTTCCTGTACACTTGGCCTGAATATGCCTTTACGCTCCTGACCAGTTGCTGCCTCCTTTAAAGAGGTATTTGGACACCAGGCCTGTCAAGTGCCAATCTGGAGGAATGTAAAGAGTCAGAAGCTTCTGGAAAAGTACAGGTGGCATCCACACTGGTTCAGCAGCTCTACATATATTGCATCTGATGAAATTGTCAGTTCTCCCATATAAACATGGGACCTACACTGTGCCACAGATAGAACAGGCTCTTTCCGCATTACCCTTAGGAGTCAGAAGCTGTTCTATTGAGTTAATATAGCGGTATGTCTCAAAGCCTAGCACACTGTGGCAGGTTTGTGCTTCTATATTGTAGAGCAGAACTATGAGGGGAGGGGCCAAAAGAGAGGATACCTTGAACATGCTATGCTACTTTGAAGGAAATAAATTCAGTTAAAACTGAACAGTATTTCAGTTTCTGCACATATTAAGCAAGTTCCTCTTGCCAACTTTCTTTCTGGTGGCATGTCTTCCCTCCTCCTGTTCACTCCCTCTGGTGTCCATAGGAACAGTACTTGGCTCAAGGCTGCACAGTCAGATTACAGCATCATGTGTGGGCTCAGGGTGCTTAATCACTTGTCCCCCCCTCCTTGAGAAAACACTCCATGTCTGCTTCCCCACCCTGTCAGAATGAGTCTTTGACTTTCTATAATGGTTTTAGATGTATTGTGAACTCAGAACAGTTGAATGATTCTTTTGGAAGTGAGCAGAAGTATAAGCAATCAGCATTTCCCCCCTGAGTTTCTAAATGCAGCTAGGAAAGAGCCACACATTTGAGTGGCAAGTTGTACTTTTCCTATAAATGCCCCCCCCCCTCAAATTGAGAAGCAGCAAAGACACTAGCAAAAGCTTCTGAACAGCTGAAAGTGGCAGTTCAGCCTCTGAGGAGGTAGGGTGGAACTAGGCTTTGCAGTCTGATGTGCTCACTTGGTTGTTGCCAGACCCTAGATATACGGTATTACAATGGTTATTTCACATGGTTTTTCAAAGTAAGCTCAAGGGCATGCAACACAAAATCTCACTGCTAACACATGGATGATTCAGTGGATTCATCTGCCTTCAAATCCCTAACTCTTCACCACCTAGATCAACAGTCAACTTTGGCACATCAGCCCTGCCTCCCACAGATTCTGGAACCACTAACAGTTGATACCTAAACATGACTGCCAGTGCTTGCTAGCTTCTAGTCCTTTAGTTCCAAGCTTGAGGCACATGAAAGCAACAGAAAAAGATTCAAAAAGGGCTCAAGGTAGGAGGGTCTCCATTAGCATTACAGTGGTATACTTACGTTACAAGGGTTTGAAAAAAATTAAGCTAGATACAGAAAACCAGATAAATCTACTGAGTTAACAACAAGAAGAACTAAAATGAGTAATTTGTTAAGCAGGAAGTACAGGTAAAGAAGTTACCCTGCCACACAACCTGTCCACAAGATACAGCAGAGTACTGAACAAGTTTTAGATCAAGTCTTATTTCATCATCATAAAATCTTCCAGCAAGGGAACAACTCACCTGGTTAATGCAACTGTTTCCTTACCTAGCCACAAGGAATTACTATCCTCATGATAGTTTATCAAATATAAACCAGGCTTCCATCTTACCGAGCCTTCACTTTTAATCTGGGCGCAATGGGCAGTTTCAAACTGCCAGATCACACAGGCAAATGTATTAGACACTTAAAGACAACCTGTGTACAAGCTGAATTAGTGAAGCACTACGATTAAGTAACAGATAAGCCCCTCCCCTCTTTGAGAAGACACCCTATGCAATTTTTATTTGAGAAGTCAGCAATGCTAGATCTTGTATGATACAGGAATACCTTTAGTACTCAGGAGAACAATGCAAATCTTTCTATCAAGCGTTTATGGTCTCAACTCTGAATTAGCCTTTATGGCAATTAAAGTGCCACCTCCTTTAAATTTCACAACACTCAGTAATTTACAGGTTCGTATTTCACAACAGCATCTAAAAAATTTAGTTAAGAATAACCTGCTTGCTTAAACAGGCAATACTTTTTGCCAACCCCAAGGTTTATTGAGTGCTCTATGTTCTGGACAAAGTTGTGCTTCCACTAGAAGATCAGGTGGGCAGCTTGGAGACCTCCTGGCTCTATCACCACCATTGGAGGCACAAGTGCCACCCCCCAAGTGCAGGGTGCCTTCCAGTATTAGAAATCAGCCAGGCACCAGCTGCATTTTTTGACTGACGTGGGTCCAACTGCAACCATGTGGAGATTTCTGATGCCAGGTTGGTGACTCAGAAAAGCAAAATGTCACTTAAATTGAAATATTTTCCTTGAAGCTCGAACTTGGGGGGGGGGGGAATGACAGTGCCAAGACATTCCAATGTGGCGGCCACACTGGGTTTAAAGTGCTATTGGGCAATTATATTATATATCCAAGTTTCTAACACTGGTCCCTTCTGCTGCCTTCAGTGGTCTAGACTTCATTACTGCAATACATTATATGTATTATTGTCTTTGAAGCTGCCATTATAGTGCAGAACTCAGCAGCCAGATTATTAATGGGAAACTAGGGGTCTGAACATATCTCACCAGTTCTGGTGAAGTTGAATTGGCTAACAATATGCCACTGAGCTCAATTCAAAGTAATGGCTTTTACCTATAAAACCTTACACAACTTGGAACCACAAAACCTAATGGATGGATCTGCCATAGGCATATATCTGGAGCCCAAGATAGTCATCCAAGGCCCTTCTCAACATTTGAAAGTCCTCCCTAGTGAAGTCCAGAGGCTAGCTATGAGATAGCAGGCCTTTCAGCTGGCAGCCCCTGCCCACCCTCTCTGTTATGCTCTCACAGGTCAAGGCGCCTAGAATCAACTCTTTCTGGCACCAGGAAAGATGTTTTTGTTTCAGCACTGCTGCTGTTTTAGAGGGCATTCTGTTGGTTTTGTGACAATTGTTCTTCGGTGAATGGAAAGGATATTTCCCCAAGTATTATTGTTGGATAGACACTTCTTAACGTGCTTTTGTATGGATTTTTATTCTGAAAGCTGCTTTGTGACTGCTTTGGTGCAAAGCAACTCATCAATATAATAAACATTATTAGCTAATCAGGCTGGTTGGCTTGACCAGACTTTCCACTTTTGACAGTTTACATTAACAGCACTGCTGAGAAAACCTGCCATGTAGTTAGGCTCTCTTCTATGTAAGAAATGGCTTTATAGAACAGCAACAATGACATCACCAAGGGCAGACCAGTGCTGGGCAGAGAGCTTCAAGCACAGCTGCTGCATGTAAGCTGCAGCTTTGGTTTAAAAAAACAAAAAGGAAAGCTCATCAGCAGATATGCTTGTAGCAATATGTGCCAGAAAGATAGCAACTGATAACAGAATGCTCCATGAAATGCCTGCATGCTATACAGCAACTCCTAGTCTATTCATTTACCTACCTACCAATCATTTAGCTGTGATACATAACCAAGCCATGTTTATACAACCTACCTTGTTCTTACGAGCCTGTCCTGACCTAAGTCAGAGCAACAGTCCTTGAAGCAGCCCTCTGCCGGCTGAATTCCAAGTCCCTGAATGGACTGAAAAGCATTAGGGTGCAAGTGCAAATTATCCCACTACACACAAAATGCTGTACTCCAATACATCCAATGGTGTTAAAAGGGTGCTTCAAACTTTGCATTTGGGGCATTTGTATGGTGCAGAGTGGTTTCTTGAAAACCTATTTCTCAAGCTTAACAGTAGATGTTTAATTCTACACTAGTCAGGGTCAACCCAGAATTGAGCTATGTTGAAGCTATGCAGGCTCTCTTTAACTGCATCACTGACCCTCATCATATATTGTTATAGGGTGCCATGGGAATCATATTTGATGCAAAGCAGTGTTAGAAACTCAGATATATAAGCTAATCACCAAATGGCACCTTAAACTTAGGTTATGGCCACCACAACGGAATGTCTAGTTGCTTTTCTTTACAATGGGATTTATTATTATTAATTTCATTTATATATTTCTTTATATTTTAAAGAATTTTTTTTCAAAGAGTTAAACAACACATTAAAACAAAACAATCCACAATAAAACAAATTCAAGCTTCAAGGAAAATATTTCAGATCCTTCTCTAAGTGACATTCTGCTCTTCCCATATTTATTTACCTACTTAATTTATATAGCTGCCCCATAGCAGAAGTACTCTAGGAAGCCTCTGTGGTGTAGTGGTTAGAGTGTCAGAATACGACCTGGAAGATCAGGGTTTAAATCCCCTCAGTCATGAAGCTCATTGGGTGACCTTGGGCCAATCACAGCCTCTTAACCTACCCCACAGAGTTGTTGTAGGGATTAACTGAGGAGGGGGCAAACCATGAACTCCTTGGAGAAAAAGGTGAGATATAAATGCAATAAATAAGCCCTTCTGCTTACCTGATTAAGAAAGCTAGAGAGGCTAGCCAGATGGAGGTGTCAGTCACCAAATCAGAGATCTCCTTGTGGTCGCAACTGGACCTACACCAGTAGCAAAACATGCCTGGCTAATTTCTAACACTGAAAGCAATGTATATGGACCGATTCACAGTGCCTCCTGCCTGCACACAGTTCTATAGTACAGTGGTACCTCTGGATGTGAACGGGATCCGTTCCAGAGCCCCGTTCACATCCAGAAGTGAACGCAACCCGCGTCTGCGGATTGCGATTCAACGCTTCTGCGCATGATGGCATTTGACCGCATGCGTGAACGGTGAAACCCAGAAGTAATGCACTCTGCTATTTCTGGGTCGCTGCAGCGCACAACCCGAAAATACTTATCCCAAAGCTACTTCAACCCGAAGTATGACTGTATTAGGTTGAGCTCTCTGGGCAGGATTCATCTGAGTTGTTGTATACGTGGCCTACTCGTGCAACTTATCCCCCCTCCCCCTCCTGAATCTGCTCAGCGGTAGGGGACCCGTAAAACAAGATTAGGGGCATGCAGGGGAAGAAAGGGAAATGTTTCCTTGCACAAGCGAATTCCACTTAGCACTAAATTAAATTCCAGCCTGCAGTTTAATTTTGTTATTTTTCACACCCTTGTATGAAATGGCAGATTGGAAGAAACATATTTACCAGCACTGGGGAGGGCAGAGAAAAACGTTGTTAAGGAAAGCACAGAATGAAGAGTTTTGGACAGCTGAATAGTGGCACAGAAGATAGAGGGAGATATTATCTAATGGGGATGAATATAATTGTCAGCTAGTGTTAGGGTGAATGCTTCCAGCAGTTCACCTGGAAGGCAGCTACTGTAATGAGATCACCCATCAGACATGGATGAGACCCCTGCAGAGTTTGCTCTTACTTTTTTCCTGCACCTTATAACTAGTCAAGGCTAAAAGTATAATACTTGCAAGTCAGCATCAGTGAGTGGATAGATAACCCCGAGAGATGGTGTTGCTGCAACAGAAATTATCTTGCCAATGATATTACAGAGAGTACCTCCAGCTCTTTCACAGAGGACTCCAAGAAGGCTTCGTGCATTCATCTCAGTATCACAAACCAACTCTGAGTTGGCTAATCCCAGGTGGGGGGTGGGGAGGGAGAAATCTACCTTAATGTTTTATCTTCTGAAGCTATCAAGAGTGTGCTACATGGCTGGGATCTGGATTTAAGAACATTACCTTCATGCATCTCACAGAAAATCAAGTACACATTTAACTTATCTGCAAAACTGGTTGAGGGTGTGCTTACCAAAGAAGGTAAGGAAGGACAACAACTGGTGCATTATCTGTCTTCAGGCTACTGCAAGAAAACTGTCATCCAAAAATTAAGGAGGCTATGGTTACTCAACGAGGTGCCCTACTAATGCTCCTGGACTACAGTCCAACTCTAACCAATCCCACAGAGTTTTCAAAATCAGCCAGGCACATTTTGCACCTGGCTTTCGACCACTTGCAACCAAGTGAAGATGACAGGGTGCCAGGATGGCGCCTGACATCTCCACCATTTGGGGATCATTGGATCTCGACTGTTTTCACATGCTAATACTCCATCCTGTAGAATTCTATCAGTTATATTTTATCTGCATGATCATAATGAATTTCTGGAACTAAATTGCTTTTCTGTGCAGACTGAGCAAAAGCCGGCCAATATATATGTGGAGTGTCCCTGAATCAAGCAACTTTGCACTTCCCAAAGCTCTTAACCTAACTCAAGGTAGTCATCTGAACTAACTGAGAATCAATCACAGGCAGTCCATCATTTGAAAAATAAGACTTTAGAGCTGTCTTGCCTCAAAATAGCAACTAGACGTTCCATTTTGGCGACTGCAACCTTGGTTTAAGGAGCATTTGGCACTTAACTTATATCTGAGTTTCGAACACTGCCAGCCAGCATGGCCAACATTCAAGGATTATGGGACTCTTAGCCCAGGAATATCTGGAGCGCACATTGGATAGATACCCCCTTCAAATTTTATCTACTTGGGCTATATACCAATTGCAAAAATACCTGGATGGATGCATCTTGGAGAACAATTATGCATGTGGTTGTAGCTGCCTATTTAGATTACTGCAATGCAGTGTACAAGGGGCATCCTTTTAAAAAATGACCAGGAAACTGGAGCTACCTCAAGACAGAAACACAAGATAATCAATTGGGGCTGGACAATCTGGTGATATTATGCCAGCACTTTACCAGCTATGTTGGCTTCCAATCTCTTTCCATACCCAATTTCAATGGCTGTTTTTAAGCTTTTATTCCCTTAATAGCTTGTGGCCAGATTAACTGAAAGGTTGGCTTCTCCCATATACCGTAGAACCTCAGGTTACAGACTTCGCTAACCCAGAAATAGTGCTTCAGGTTAAGAACTTTGCTTCAGGATGAGAACAGAAATCGTGCTCCGGCGGCACAGCAGCAGCAGGAGGGCCCATTAGCTAAAGTGGTGCTTCAGGTTAAGAACAGTTTTAGGTTAAGTACGGACCTCCAGAACAAATTAAGTACTTAACCTGAGGTACCACCTGAACCTTACATTCCTCTTTGCACTCCCACCAAGTAAGGCCAATTGGATGGCTACTAATACGGCCTTCATGGTGTGGGCACCAAAACTATGAACAAGGTTCACTAAAGAAGCTTGCCTGGCACTGCTTCTAATTGTTTCTTCAGTGCCAAGTGAATACATTTTTATCCAGGCATTTTAAACTAACTTATTTTAATAAAATAAAAAGGCAGACTCTAACCATTTACTGTTTCGTCTGTTTGCTAGAAGCAAAGCTACATTGTATTTTTATTTTAAGTGTTGCATGCTTTTAATATTGCATCTTGTTTAGTTGGGGGTTGGCAGATTGCTCTATAAACTGACTACAGAATATTTGTTGATGGGTGTCCATAAAGCTAATAATGATGATGCCAGCTTTCAACACCAAGGTAGAAACTAGTCCACTGTATAAAAGTAAAATTAACATTTTTTGCCCTGGCCACTTTTGCTCTAGTTGCACTCACCGCTGGCATGCTGCCCAGAAGGATGTCCAGAAAAGAACACAACCCTCAGGTTCAAACAGATTTGCCAACTAGAACTACCATTTTTGGCCCTATTCAGTGTACTGCTCCCTCCAGACGAAGGCAGTCTGCCACCTACATAGACATTTGTTTTAACAGGGAGCTTCCAACTATGGAAGGAAATCCAGTACCGTTTTAATTGATTTAACATCAAGTGGCTTGCATTAAAAATGTTTGCTATAACACCACACTTCCAGGATATCCCTTGCCATGTATAATTTTGAATACAGGTTGAATTCAGAGCACACATATATAATTTAACTGTTGTCAGCTTTCTTTTTCCTAGGAGGCTGCCTTACACTAGGTCAGACCACTGGTGCACAGAGTTCAGTATCATTTACTCTTACTGGCAGTAGTTCTCTGGTAGATGGCATAAGTCAACACCTGCTACTCTAGAGCCGGACTAAAGCCAGAACCTTCTGCACACAAAGCATATGGTCTCACACAGTATGAAATCAAATTTGTTGAACTGAAAATGCCTTGAGTCTTGCTTTAATAGCTGCCAGGTAAAGTAAAAAAAACTTCAATACCAACTTAAAAGTATTTTTTTTTTAAAGCTTTGTACTGCAGCTTGCAGCTCTAAGGTGATCTATTTCCTGTATTCTGAGTTTATCCTTTATTGCGTCTGTTTTTAAGAATCCTTGGCTGGAACTTTTATAAGTACACTATTGCGTGCAGGAAAACATATGCAAGAGCATCTTTCTATTACTGAGACACTGAATGAAGCAGACATTTCTACAGATTTTGTACTATTTGTATTTTATAAGACTGAAAGTTATTTTTAAAATTCATCTAGAATATAGAGGCTATGTTGATGAAATCCAGGATGTGACCATTTTCCCCCTAAAAAGTGATTCTGCATAAACATGCCAGGATTTCGAAAGACGAGAGTGACATGTATTTCTTTGCTTCCATTAAAGACATGGCATTTATTTGATACCTAGTCAAATCATAGTTAACTATTCATAAACTAAATCATGTGCTTAATCAGCTGCTGCTGAAGTCACAAGCAAGACAGTATGTTTGTTCTTCCCAACTAAGAGGGCATGGCTTAGAACAGGAAGAGTTTTCTGGACGTTTCACTTTTTAGCCTCTGAACAAAGTAAATATATTCTGAAAATGTATGCTGCCTATAAGAGATACTAGATTACATATGTTACATCTGACGAATAGTCTGCATCCAGGAGTGTTGCATTATTGTTGACCTAAATATTACGCTGGTCCGATTTTCAGCTGGCTTAAAAAAAAAGGTTTTCTTTTACTATGGTAGTTAGTATTTGGTAGTCATTAGAGTAAAATCAGTTTGAGGGCCCAATACATTTTTGTTCTTACTATTTGGCTGATGCTTTAGAAACAACATGCTTCTATTGTGCTCATGCTGAAATATTTTTAGTTTAGCAAACTGGTTTAAAAGAATCAGCCTGACAAGATCTACTACAATAGGACTAAGATAAGATAAGATCTTTATTTAAGGACATCAGCACTTCAAACCTTGGAGATCAGAACACCTGCAGTCTTGCTTTGACCAGTGACTTCTAAAGCATTACTCACGGGCAACACTCCAGGATGAGAAGATCACATTTTGTTTACCATCCCAACTTATCAATGACCTCATGTTTAGCTAGTAAGATAACATGTAGCTGGCCCCATTAATTTAACATTCAAGGTATTCAGAGCAGATTCTGTAATAGATTCTTCAAATAACTACTCTCTTAGTTCTCTGTGTAAATATCGCCACATCATTCCACACATGCAATTCACCAAAACTAGTATTGTCAAGTCACAATCATTACTAATAGCATATGTGCAACACTCCACTCAGGATTAAGTCCAGTTGCATTCAATGGGACCGAGTGTCTGGCAGCATGCTGCCCACTAGGAAAAAGCACCGCCCTCCACCACAATCCCCCCCACCCCAAACTCTGCATGCACTTCGAGAGCTCCTTTTTAAGCACGGCAAAGGAACAAACCAACCTCCTCGGGTAATCACAAATATAAAGTTACACGGGAAAGGTGGAAAAGAGAGCAAAAGCTACAAAAGTTCGGCAATAACACGAACAGGGCTAGCACCCCCACCGGGAAGTCATCCAACATGCCTTGCTCCAGCCGGCAGCTACGGGAAGCTTTATTGTTTGGCCGGGAGGGGCGGGGAGAAGGAACTTGGGCTGGGCTTGCAAGCTGCTCCTCCGCTCTCACCTTCCAGAGCTTCCCGAGGACTCGGGAGCCGAACGGTCCCGGGCGGTCCGCACCGTGACAGCACCCTGGGGGAGGGCGGCCCCTTTCCCACGTTTCTTTGTTCCGGGGAGGGCGCTGGTGGAAGGGAAGGAGGGAGCCAGACAAGGAAAGAGGAACCAACCCTCCCCCGCGCCCCGGGCTTCTCCTGCCGGGTCTGCCACACAGGCACGGCCGGTGCTCGCGGGGGATACCCGCTCCTGTGACACACAGGCAGAGGGTAGCGAAGCGGGTAAAATGTCCCACCGCCACCCCCGCGCCGCGAAAAGACCAACCCGAATTTGCTCCCCGCCTTCCTAGAAGACCAGGGCGGGGCCCAGCCAGCCGCTCCTCGACGCCCCAAACCCCTCAGCAAACGCGGACCCAGCGAAGAGGCAGGAGGAGCAGCCTCAGCCGCTCCGGCGCCGTTAACGGAGCCGCACCCAGCCTCCTCTCCTTCAGCTCCGGCGAGCGAGCCGAGACCGCCGCACCCGGGGCCTCGCACCCAGCACCGGGCCCAGCGGCCCTAGATCCCGAACAGCCTCCGCCTCCGCCCTCTCTGTGTCTCTCGCTCTCCCGCCCCCCGCCCCACAGCATCGCCCCCTCCGCCCTCACCGTATACGAAAAGCTCGGCCGCCGCGCTGACTCGCCCCTCCGCTACCTTCGGCTCCCTCTATTAATGGGGCCAAACACCCTCCCCGCTTTCACTTCCGCCTCTTGCTCGCCCTCTTCCGGTCACGGGATCCGCCCGCCGTGTTGACGCTCTGACGTGATGGGGAGGCGCGTGGGTGGGGCTGGCAGAGGGCGGGGCTTGGTGTCCCAAGGCGGCTCGGGGAGCGTCTGGTGAGACGACGGTCGGGCCGGACTGACCTCGGCGCTGTTTGGACGGCGCCCCACGTGACTTAGATGCGGTTGAGGGGCTTCTGGGAAATCTGGGGCGGGCTGCTCTTTGAGTCTTGGTAGCCTCTCGGTGCCGGGTCGAGTTTACTTTGAAGAAAGCAGGCCGCAACTCAGTTTTCCCATCTTGGCTTAGAGGCTTCTGGCATTATATACCGTGTCTTTCTCTTTCTCTCTCCAAGAGTTTCTGGCGCTGTGGTACTTTGTGCCATTGCACTTGCACTAGCTTGTTCTACGCCTCCCCCATTTAAAATGTTGTTATAAGAATTTTCAATGTCATCAGCTTTTTATCATCTTCATCCTCGGCAAGAGGTTCTTTCAAACTGGGCCTGCCTCAGTGTCTATCCTCTACCCCCACCCCATCAGTTTAAAAGCTGTTCTCCCAGTAGTCTGGTTTCATCCTGGTTCAATTGGAGCCCCCACCCCGTTTGTACTAGTCCCAACTTGCCCCCAAATGTTCCCTGGTCCCTAAGAATTTAAAAAGCCTCCTTCCGACACTGTCACCCTCGACTCAGCCACACGTTGGTCCACGTGGAACCAGTTGTATCTGTATTTCAGAGAAGGCTACCTTGAAGGTCCTGGCTTTTGACATCCTACCCTGCAACTTAAATTCTGATTCCAGGAGCTCACAACATTTCCCCATGCCATTTATGTATTAATTAAATTTGTATACCGCCCAATACCCATAGATCTCAGAGCAGTTCACAACCTAAGATTGCTAATGGGTCATGGTCCATATTGTAATTTTTTGTAAGTCAATGATGATAAGTCCCATTGAAAGCTAGAGACCCCAGGATTTACTTCTGACTCAGAGTAAATTCTGAGTAAACAAGCATAGGTTTGTGCTGTTAATTCCCCCAAGGTAAAGGTTTTTCCCCCCATGTTGGAAGTTTTTCATTAATGTTTTTCACTGCTTTTCTTTTGTCTTTTTTGTAGCAAATTGGGCTATCTCACAAATAAAAACTTGGAAGAAAATCATAGAGAATATCAGTAATTAAAACCTCTACTATACTAGGGACAGAAACACATTTGTGCAACTGAAAGAGGTTATTCAAGAGGCCATTTGCTTACTAATCCCCCTCCTGGCACTCATCAGAAAGCAATAAAATGGACTGAAGCCACAAAAGGAAATATTTAATTCACTGCAAAGTACCTGTGAGGAGGGAGCAAGAAAGTGTGCCAAGGGGCTCCCAGTCTGACCTGGAAGTGGTATTGCAGGGAGAGAGTCCTGAGGATGCAACACCGCTCTGTCCAACAGAGGATTAAGGCAGGGGGAAAGACACATCAGGTGTAGGCCCTCACTATCAAGAAGGGGAAACGAGCTAAAGAACCGAAGTATAGCAAAGGAAGCCAAAGTGAAAGGAGCAGCAGCAGAGAGCACATAGATGAAGGAATGAAATTTTATTATGTTATCTCCAAAATTGATTGAGCTATAATAATATGCTGATATTTTGGCTTTATAATAGCCTCCAAGATCTTCAGGATGAGACCTGTTTTCATCACCCCTGTCCCTGAAACTGGGATACACCATATTTCCAAAGATTCTCAGCCCTAGGGCAGATGTCGAGATCCTTTGGTCCTTCATCGGCCCCATCAAGCATTGCCAATGGCCAGGGATTATGGGAGAACATCTGCACCAGGGGAAGGGTAGGGAACTTTTATTTCTATTCCAAAGGCCACATTTCATTGTGAGTAACCTCATTCCAGTCAGGCAAGAGCATTTCTGAAGGGGGGCTGATGAAGAGTTTAGCCTAGAGCAGTGTTTTTCAACCTTTTTTGGGCAAAGGCACACTTGTTTCATGAAAAAAAATCACGAGGCACACCACCATTAGAAAATGTTAAAAAAATTAACTCTGTGCCTGTATTGACTATATATAAAGTAATTCTCTTGAATAGGAATCAAATAAACACAAAGAAAGTATTTTATAATTACTTTATTATGAAATAGTAAGTAAACAGAAATGTGAAAAATTATAAAATACTTTATTTTTAAATCTTTTGAATTTTTCAATTTTCCCCACGGCACACCAGGCAACATCTCGCGGCACACTAGTGTGCCGCGGAACAGTGGTTGAAAAACACTGGCCTAGAGAATGCAGAACAAAAAAAATGTCTGAAGGGGCCCTAGGCAGCAAAAACAATGCAGGAGGCAGCACTCCAGAGGCATACTCATTGTCTCCAAAGACCTAACAGCTAACAGTAGTTGTGTAATCCTAACCATTTCCTTAGAAGTCTCACTGAGTTCAATGTAGAATCATAGAATCATAGAGTTGGAAGAGACCACAAGGGCCATCGAGTCCAACCCCCTGCCAAGCAGGAAACACCATCAGAGCACTCCTGACATATGGTTGTCAAGCCTCTGCTTAAAGACCTCCAAAGTAGGAGACTCCACCACGCTCCTTGGCAGCAAATTCCACTGTCGAACAGCTCTTACTGTCAGGAAGTTCTTCCTAATGTTTAGGTGGAATCTTCTTTCTTGTAGTTTGGATCCATTGCTCCGTGTCCGCTTCTCTGGAGCAGCAGAAAACAACCTTTCTCCCTCCTCTATGTGACATCCTTTTATATATTTGAACATGGCTATCATATCACCCCTTAACCTCCTCTTCTCCAGGCTAAACATGCCCAGCTCCCTTAGCCGTTCCTCATAAGGCATCGTTTCCAGGCCTTTGACCATTTTGGTTGCCCTCCTCTGGACACGTTCCAGTTTGTCAGTGTCCTTCTTGAATTGTGGTGCCCAGAACTGGACACAGTACTCCAGGTGAGGTCTGACCAGAGCAGAATACAGTGGCACTATTACTTCCCTTGATCCAGATGCTATACTCCTATTGATGCAGCCCAGAATTGCATTGGCTTTTTTAGCTGCCGCGTCACACTGTTGGCTCATGTCAAGTTTGTGGTCAAACAAGACTCCTAGATCCTTTTCACATGTACTGCTCTCAAGCTCTCTTTGTGTCGTTAAAAGCCTCTTCATTTTCTAACATTTTTCTCTCTATGTAGATTGAAAATTTCACTCATCCTGCAAACACTGATTTGCACACCTGTGACAAATGAAACAACTGTGTTTTGATTGGCTGAGGTAGAAAGCATCTCATTCTGACAAATCTCATTCTTGCCCTAAAGAGACGTGCATGACAATTTTGCTCTACACCAATGATTTATTTTTGTTACCTTGGAATGAAATTGGACTTAGAAGGATGCTGATTAAATTTGGACAGCTGTGTAAAAAAGAGCATCTAAAAACTACAATAAAACCAAGGTGTTTGGCAAGAGGACTACCAAGTCCAGGTAGACTCTAGAGCAGCCTTTCTCAACTTGCGGATCCCCAGCAAGGCCAGAGCTCAGCTCAGGGATGATGGGAGTTAGTCCAACAACATCTGGGTTGAGATGGTTGAGAACCGCTGCTCTAGAGGGTCACACCCTTGAGCAAGTACCCAGATTTAAATATCTAGGATTACCGTACTTATCGATGGGAAGTCACCATGGAAACCCCATCTGGAAGCAATTAAACTAATATCTGGCCGTTCTACTGGGCACCTATATAGGTTCTTCCATTCAAAGGGCAGGCAGTTCATCAACCCAGCTATTAAGATCTTTGTCTCTAAAATCATTGCCAAAACGCTCTACGGAGCTGACATATGAGGAATTGGTGTTAAATCTGAAATAGACACCCCCAAGAATAAATTTATGAGGCAGATTTTAGGGCTTCCTTGCTGTACACTGGCAGCCCACCTTAGAGCTGAGTTGGGCCTCCCCTTGCTAGCAGCCAGAATTGATCTAGCCTATCTGAGATACTGACACAGCCTAAATGCCTTCAAGGATCGTACTCTTATTAAGCTCTGCTGGTTAGAGCAACTAAGGACACGGGGCTGGGCACAAAAGTGCCAAGATTAGTTTAGGGCTTATAATCCTCAAATGGAGAACTACTTAGCCCTTAGCCCACATGACCTTAGAAATTGGATTTTTGGTCAGGGTGCCAACCAAGATGGCATGCATCCATTGCCACCAGTTACTCTACTTGGTGCCCCCAAATTAAGACCAATCACTCAAGGCCCTGTTACCTTGAGACTCTGACCTTCCCACAACTACGCAGGGCCTTTGTAGAACTAACATTTCAACAGATGTCCTCAGCATATTTAGAGGGGAGATATTGGGGAATTTCTCACGTGGATCACAAATGTATATACGGATGCAATCAGGTAGAGGACACCCCACACTATTTACTGATTTGCCCCCTGTATACAACACCCAGAGGAAAATTTATATCACCAATTCTTAATTGGCTTTCAGGTCAATCCGCACAGGAAGTGACAGTTCAACTCCTAGCAGATAAACATCTATATATTATACACCAGGTAGCCAAATTTGTGCTGGCAACCAAGAAGCTCCATTCCAGCTATGTGAATGCACTCCAATCTTCAGTTTTAATGTTGTAAATTTCTTTTTATCTTGTAAACTGCTACAGGTTACATTGTATGATTTTAAGTGAAAGTGTCCTTTTATTATCTGTCGTCCATTGTAAAAACCTTTGGCTATACAGTAAGACTGATTGATTGACTAGGGCGTGAAAGTTTTTGATGCAGCTTTTGTTCTTCAGCTTTGAAGCAAGTTATCAAACAAATGTTGCCAAAACTCTTCTATGTACTCATTGGTGGAGATTTCAAAGGTTTGAAAAGCAGGCCTATAAATGGCGAATATGAAGAGTTTAGTTGACAACAGCAATCCCTCTAAAGACTCCTTATCGATTTAAATAGCAACATGTTATAAAAGTGAAAGGTTGCCTCATTTATTACTCCTGGAATCAAGCCACCAACACCCTGGTTCCACGGATAGCTATTTTGAAGTAACTTATTGGATTCAGTGCTGCTTTCTCCAAACAGATGTGCATGCACAGAGTGGCTGGTATGCAGCACAAACCTAAACAGTGGTGGCTGGTACCCATTGACAGTGGCACACCAGAAGGCGGGGACACCAACAGTAGGTGGAATCAGAGTCAATTGATTCCTCCCTGCTGAGTTCCGCAAGGACTAAGGAGGGGGAAGATGACCCAGTGCAATCTTCTGGACTGGATGTGAAGAAGGCAAGGCAGGTGGGAGCTGACGGCGGGCCAACTGAGGATGGTGGGGAAGTGCCCCATTTGCCCTAATGGACCAGCCTCGATGAATCCTAAGCATGTTTACTGAGGAACAAGTCCCAATGAATTCAGTGGGATGTCCTGTGAAGTAATCAAGGGTCATACATGTGCTTCGGTTTTAGTTGTTCCAAACACAGAACATTCAAATGGAGCTGTACCTTTTCTCTGCAAAGTGAGCAACCTGAAAACAGGTTAATCATACTTGCTACGGTTCAAAGGAAGGTTGTGTACTATGGAAAGGAACATTAATCTACAGTAGGAAGATTATACTAGGACTAACCCAAATCCTGCTATTAATGGGACTGCTCAAAAGAGTTTTTAGAACAAACTAGTGATCTGGTGATCTGTTTTAGAGTATTCACTTTGCTGCTACACATTTTTGCATCCTACTAATAATATAAGGGACATGGGTGGCGCTGTGGGTTAAACCACAGAGCCTAGGACTTGCCGATCAGAAGGTCGGCGGTTCAAATCCCCACGACGGGGTGAGCTCCCGTTGCTCGGTCCCAGCTCCTGCCCACCTAGCAGTTCAAAAGCACAAAGTGCAAGTAGATAAATAGGTACCGCTCTGGCGGGAAGGTAAACGGCATTTCCGTGCACTGTTCTGGTTCGCCAAAAGCGGCTTAGTCATGCTGGTCACATGACCCAGAAGCTGTACACTGGTTCCCTCGGCCAATAAAGCGAGATGAGTGCCGCAACCCCAGAGGCAGCCACGACTGGACCTAATGGTCAGGGGTCCCTTTACCTTTACTAATAATATATACATAAGTGTGAACTATGCATATTTACTTAGAAGATCTCTGTGAGTTCAAAGGGTTTTACTCCCAAGTGAGTGTGCACTTCTAGGTTGTTTTGTTTGTATGTAGGCTGCCTGTTATGCAGATGCTGTGCAACTTCAAAGTTATATAGGTTGGTCATCTAGTCCAACCCCCTGGAAAGCAGTAATCTCAAATGCTTAAAAACTAAAGCATCCATGACAGACCCAATCTCTATTTAAAAACCTCCAAGGAGAGTCTACCATTTTCTGAGAGAATTTGTTCCACCATTGAACAGCTCTTACTCTCAGAGATTTCTTCCTGGAGACATCCTTAGGCTCAAAGCAGACCTGTGGGGGGCAGATGGGTACGCTTGCCCGTGGGCCTTGGAGGGCTAAGCTGGTCAGGGTCCTCCGTGAAGGACCAGCTGCCTTTTTTGTTTGAATTGATAAGTTTATTCTAACAAGACTCTCACCCTGGGCCTCAGGTAAGCTCTGCCCTGACCTGGCTCAAAGTCTTCCATACTCCCTTATGCATGGGATGTGGAATAAACAGAGCTTTTTCTCTCAGCCCTAGAATCACTGTTAGTATGAACTTCTGCTATTATCATTGTGCACTGTATTTTCTTAATAAACCAACTATATAGAAATATAACATATTACACAGAAATATACCCGTAATACAGTAGTTATTAGAATTAAATTCCCATACAAATGGTAGAGCAAACATTGAAGTACTCGGAAAAAGCAGCTCTTAATCTTATATCTAGAGGTAGCCCTGTTATTCTGTTAGCAGTCTCCTGGCACCTGAAAAATCAACAAAGTGGATTGTAGCCCATGAAAGCTTATGCATTATAACTTTATTATAATTGATTAGCCACTCAACCTAATTTCCGTTTTCTATAAAACTGTTCTCTGTGTTTTCCCATAAAGACCTGGACACTCTCTCACACACAAGTGTAACTTATTACAGTATTGCTTTTCTCACACTAATCCCATTGGCTGTTTTGCCCTCTGCTTTAACTAGAGACTTCGTAATTTGAAAACCGTATGTTAGAATTTTGGAAAGGTTACATTGGAGAATAAAGGTCTCCCTGGATAAGCAGCTTACTTCTCCAAGAGCAGTTTACTGCCTATTTTTTTAAAAAAAATTATTCGAACATCTGACCCAGTGGTATCCATTACTACGGCTGCTGCAATCTGACGCATTCCGGCAGCTTTCAGCCTGACGTTTTCTTTTACAGCTGAGGAGGCTCCTCCCTTCGCACCCTCGGTCACGTGACGGGAGGGCCCCCCGCTCCCTCTCCGTCGTCCGCGCTGCCATCTTGGAGGGCCGACGGCCTCTGGGCGCCGCCATCTTGTCTTTCTCTCGGCGTGGAGGGCGCCATCTTGTGCCCGCCTGATGAATGAACCTTGCCGCGAGGGAGGGGAGTCTATCCGGTTCGCTCGGCTGCTCAGTCTCTCGGCGTGGCCAGCCATGGAGAGCCGCGCCGCTCGCGTCTCCCTCCTCCTTCTCCTCTGCTTGGGGGGCGCCCTGGCTGCCCCGGAGCTGGTCAACGAAGAAGTGAAGAGGACCGTGGACCTCGGCACTCACCTGGCCAAAGTGACGACCGAGCTGAGCCTGGCCAACCCCGCAGGGGGCTCCGGGTCGGCCGCCTCCTTCCTGCTGGCTCTGGACCCGGGCCTGGAAAGCCACCTGGCCTACCTGGGGGTGCAGGTGAGCGAGCTACTGGCGGGACGCGCAGCCTCCGCGGCCTTCCGCTTCCGAAGCCCTTCCCGCCGCCGCGCCTCATGTCTCGGAGCCCCGTGAGCCTCGCTCGCCCTCTCCCTCCGGCCTCTCGCAGAGACGGCGCCCTCGGCCAGCCCTGGCGCCTCCCCGCTCGCGCTTCTCCTTTTCCTTCTGCGCGCGGGGCAAGTGTTTCTAGGAGTTACGCTTCTGCCTTTCTTTCGCCTTCCCTCGCCGCGCCCAGGCTTCGAAAATCATCTCCCCCCTCCAACCCACTTTGCCTTCGGCTCTTGGTTTTTCCTGGGCATCTGCCTCCATTCCCTGCAGCTTTTCATTCCCTAATAAGTTCGCTTATTGGTACCGAGTTATTGGCATTTGAGCGGATATAATTTCCAAAACATCTCCTCCCCTCGCCTCAACAACGCTTTAGCATTGCATTTCAGGGGTTTGTCTTTCTTAACTGTACTGACTGTGGTGTGTTTGGCTCCTTTCCCCGTATAGTTAGCAGGGATGGAGGCTAAACTGCAGATTTGGGGTGGCTATCTCCTTTTCGTAGAGGCCGTGCTGCAGAGATATATGGGCCACGAAGAAAACCCTATCAGTTTTTTGTCCACCCGAAATAAAAGCCTGGGATCTTCTGGGCAGCACACATAGTGGATTGTGATCTGGGAATACAGTGTTAGCAGAATATGTGATCCATATTGGCGTGGGGGTGGAAATAGAGGTCTTTTCTAAAGTTACACGTAAGCTGCCCTTTGGGGGTTTGCCAGCTTTTTGACCCAGATAATGTCATGGAAAGGGTTGTCACTTTGCAGCAGTGCTCACCACGTATTTGTTTTATTTCTCCTCTTCCTGGCTGCTGACTCCCTTCAGAGCTGCCGCTGTAGTAAATGGCCTGGCATATACTGACACGTAAGCGTAAGTGCTGCAATTGGAGAGCAACCAGTGGCAACCTAGAGGGAAGGAGGCGTGGATCTCAAGGCATGTCTATAAAACCGCATAACGCATGCGTTTGCAAGGCCTGTGGCTAGCTGAACAGCAGGCTGCTGGCATCAGAACATTTAAGTGGCTTATTATTATTTATTGCTGCCTGTGTTTCCTGCCTGCCTGCAGTAATTGGAGGTGTTCATAAATGTGAGCTTAGGAGAAAGCCTTTCTAGAAGGTGTGTTTTAGCTGCTTCTATCTGTGTGGCAACGTGTTAATGAAAACGGTTAGTTGAAGCTCTGTCCTGAACCATGAATGGCTGCAGATATCATAGTGGAGTGCACTCTGTTATTAGAAAGTGAGCAGTCACAGCTATTTGGGAAGGACTGTAGCTTAGTGGTAGAGCATCTGATTTGAATATAGAAAGTCCTGTGTTCAATCCCTAGTATTCCTAGAGAGGACTAGGAGAAAGCCCAGTCTGAAATCCCGGATAGTGGCTTCCAGTCAGTGAACTGGATGGACCAGTGGCCTGACTTGATAAAAGGTAGCTTCCTATGTTCCCATTTGCTGCAGAGAATTCATTCCGCAAGGCAACTTGATTTTAAGGAATGTAATAGCAGCTAGAAAGCTGAACTAAGCTTATTTTGCCTTTGGAAGAAAGGGTTGTAAGTAAGTACAATAAAGGTAGGTGGAGGCAGTAAGGGTAGTGGACTGAGTCTTTGGCACTGTATCTGATGGCCAAAAGTGAGCTCATTGGAACCTAGGCCCTGCTCCCTATGCAATCACAGTTTCTATAGGGGTCTTCCCCAACCTGGTGCCCTTCAGCTGGTTCCCAGTCAACCTGGGTGGTGGTCTCAAAAACAATGGGAGGACACCAGGTTAGGCAAAGCTACCCCCAAGTATGATTTCTCATGTTATTTACAGTCCCATTCTAAATAATGGAACTTGCTTCCTTGTAACTATATGCATAGGATAACTGCCGTTGTCTTCTATTTCATCATTTTGCAAAATGGGAATACTTGCTAGCCTATGGGATAGTGGATAACGCTGAATATGGATAGGCATTGCACTCTCATACATGAATTTCTTGATAGTCCTTGGACAATCAAGATAGTCCTTGGACAATCAGATACTGGTTGTAGTATCTGGTAGTTTTGATCCATCTTAGAGTTACAGTGAGAGGCCTGTGAAGCCCTTTGTAGATTAAAAATGGAAGTAATTATTATTTTTGACCTGGGGGTAGGTGTACATATATATTTGGGTCTGAAGATATGAATTATCAGTAAAATAATTCTACATCCTGGCCATGCCTTTACTTTCTAGTGAACCCTTTCCCAAGGACCTGAAAGCATCACATGTATCTTTTTAAAATTTTGGCCAGTTTACTCTCAATTTAAGAAGAAAAGTGCTGTCAGGTGCATCATCTGTCCTTGTAACATTGAGGAGGCTGTTGGGGAAAGTAAAATCAGGACTGTTTTCAACAAATCAGGTCATCCAACACTTGTCTGTCTAGTTGTGGCTATTCAGTGAGTTCTCACAAAAGACTTCTGGTAGAAGTACAGTAAGTCTTTGATCAGAACTTGCATCCCATAAATCACTATTGTATGTCTCTTGTTGTGAAGCTAACACAGTAACAGGGTTCCAGAACTTGCCTACCTGCTTGCCAGCAGTGTGTGTACTCCCTGTCCAGTAAGCAGAAGAAAAATGTGCTTTTTCTCTGTTGTTTTGGCTTTTGCAGAAAGCACCAGTAGTGCCTCACTGTTGCTTTAGAATCACAGAAGCCAAATGCAGAGGGAAAGGATTTGCCTCTTCAAACTCACCACAGAGAAAAGGGAGGAATGCTTTCTCATAGTTTGAAATTTGCAGGAGACAGCAGCACATTGTTTCTTGCTCCTTCTGCAGGATCCCTTCAGAAGGGCAAACACCCCTCCATTCTCCAGGTTCTTCAAAATGCCACAGGACTCCAGGAAGGAAGGGGTGAATGACAGCTGCAGACAATGGGCTTGGCTAGTAATCCAAGCCAGCATTTACGTGTTCTTGTATAAGAGTCTCAAGGGTTTAACAGACCTCTGTGTACGTTGCTTTTTGATAATGCTTCAGGGTTTGTGGAGTTAGCCAACAACTTGTTCATGATTGGATGGCTAATTATTGGTGTGTGTGTGTGTGTGTGTGTGTGTGTGTGTGTCAAATTGAAATGTGTCTTTGCTGACTTGCAGACCCCTGGGAGTAGGAATTAGCACTTGTGATGAATTCAGCTGTCTCAGATGG
Source organism: Podarcis bocagei (assembly GCF_964188305.1). Lineage (NCBI taxonomy): Eukaryota > Metazoa > Chordata > Lepidosauria > Squamata > Lacertidae > Podarcis > Podarcis bocagei. Next base: position 47,486,499 of record NC_138126.1, on the reverse strand, counting down.
AAACTGTAAATGGTAACAATGACCAAACTTGAATTTAATCTTTTGTTATAGGTGAAAGGCGAGGAAGAAGAAGAGAGTACTCTTGAGTTGAAGGAGACAAAGGTAAAAGGTAAAAGGTGAGTTTTGCCAAGGGAAACTATATCATATCCAGGTTTGCCACAAAATATACACTGAAGAATTTGCGCCCAGTCAGTATGACGCATATACTTAGCATATTCAGACTTTATATTTTTGTAATTTCCAAAGTGTTTCTTAAAAAATAAATATTGTACTAGGTCAGAGACGTTTGCTTGTAGCCCTGCAGAATCATAAAAAATCTAAGACCAGATACTATTTTAATAGTGGCTTTCTTTTTGATTATTGGATTAAAAAATTAAGAAAAATAACTCTAATCTGACAATTCTGATGACATGCAGTTATCACTTGAAATTGGGAGGCATAGTAATTCACAGAGTTGCATTATAATCTGCTTGCTTCTTAGAAGCCTAAACCTGTCTATTGGAAACAAAAATTATTATCATTATTTACCTGCCCGCAGAATGGGTTACAACATTACAACACCATACTAGTAAAACAACTTACAATTACAGAAATAAGGTGGGTTCTATCAATGTACACCTCAAGTGTCAAAGGCCAGGGCAAAGAGGTGTGTCTTCAGCGTTCACCATAATGAAAGTACCAGATGCACCTCTGTGGGGAGGGAGTTCAGAACTTAGGGGCTGCCACAGAAAATACCTTCTCCTAGGCCACCGCCACGTAACCTTTTGAATGCAGAAGAACTACCAAGTGTGCCTGCTCTGGCAATCTTAGCACCTAAGAGAGTGGGGTGGGAAATATAGCCTGCATGTATTGAGGAGCTAGGAAGAGCTGTTACAGAGTTGTGAAAAGAATGCTGTTGAAAGAAAGAAAGAAAGGATGTATTTGAATATGCTGAAAAGGAATGTGCTGGCCCTGATAGATGAGCTTTTTAGCCTTGTACTGTCTCTCCTGATAAGACTCCAGTTGCTTAGTTACCTGATAAGACCCATGCTATGTATGGTACTTGGGTATTGTGCATGTGTTAGGAGCTTAGAAATCTTATAAAAAACTCAGGTATTCCTAGGGATGCTGGAATTCACCCTGTTGACTTCCCCCAAATATTACATTTGACCAAATAAAGCTGTCTTAAACTTTCCTTGGTGTACTTCTTGAAGAAATCCACAACAAGGGTCTGTAAGGAAGGAGGTGGTCTTTTAGGTATTTGGGGCCTGAGTCATTTAGGGCTTTGAACATTAATGTGAGTGGCTTGAACTGGGCCCAGAAATGAACTGGCAACCAGTGCAGCTGTTTTAGCACAGGAGGTTATGTAAGATCTGAACTAAACTGCAACCAGTAATCTAGCTGCTGCATTTTGGACCAATCAAAGTTTCCAAGTCATTTTCAAGGGCAGTCCTGTACAGAGTGCATTGCTGTAATCCAGTCTGGAAGTTACCAGATCATGGAGTGGCCAAGTGATCTGTATCCAAAATGGGCTGTAGCTGGCGAACCGGCTGGAACTGAAAAAAGGCATTCCTAGCCACCTGATCCTCCAGTGACACTTTAAATCCAGGAAAATGCCTTCCCCAGCTACAGACTTGCTCCTTTCATGGGAGTGCAAGGCAGACTGCCTCCCCACCTCCAAGGTGTGAAAATGGGGCACACAACTCCTCTGTCTTTTCAGGATTCAGCTTCAGTTTTATTAGCTTGCATCCAACCTATCTGTTGTCAGTCATTACTGACCAGACTTTAAAAGCTAATGCAATATATCTTTTGACATTTACCGTATTTTTCGCTCTATAACACGCACCAGACCATAACACGCACGTAGTTTTTAGAGGAGGAAAACAAGAAAAAAAAAATTCTAAACGAAATAGTGGATATATGATTTTTGTGGTTCATGCTGTGGCCACAGACATGTGATCTGACAGTGAGTTTGGAGTAGCCCAATGCAAAAATCCTGAGGATCCATGCTTTGTAACCATGGAGGAGGGAAGGAAGGGGAACCATGGATCCTCTGCTCACGACTGCAGCAGATCCCCCGCCACCCGCAGGCATTCGCTCCATAACACGCACAGACATTTCCCCTTACTTTCTAGGAGGAAAAAAGTGAGTGTTATGGTGCAAAAAATACGGTAAATCCAACTGTTAGCTGTTATAACATTAGTCAATTGAGATCAGGGTTCTCTGAAATAGCAAACGTTCCCAAGAGTCCATGTTCTGATTGCTGACAGCAGTGGGCCACGTTACTGCCACTTTGATTAAACCCAGGCTAGTATAACTGAGCTAGGAATACAAAGATGGTTTTGGTATCCACAGCATTGCATTTATTATTACATTTATATTTCATTTTTTATGCTCACAACAACCTTGTGAAATAGATTAGGCTGAGAAACTCAGACTAGTCCAAGATCATCCAGTGAGTGGGGATTTGAACTTTAGTCTACACTCAAACTACTATGTGGCCCAAAACTGCAGCAGACAAATGAAGGTGGAGATGATATATTCTTCAGTGAGAATCTTTGTTGAGCTTCTTTCCATGCTTATGGGTGTCTGTAAAGCCAGCAGAGCCAGATTGATTTTTCTATCTGTTTTTCTCCTTTACAGTGGCAAATTCTTCACTGTAAAACTGCCATCTCCTTTGGGTCCAGGTGGAAAGATTCGCTTATCTGTTGAAACGGTTTTTACACATGTCCTGCAGCCGTACCCAACTCATATCACCCAAGCAGAGAAACAGTTTGTGGTTTTTGAGGGCAATCATTATTTTTACTCTCCGTATCCAACCAAGACCCAAACTACTCGGATTAAACTGGCCTCAAGGAATGTGGAAAGCTACACCAAACTAGGCAATCCTAGTCGGTCAGAGGACATGATTGAATATGGACCCTTCAGGGATGTTCCACCATACAGTGAGGTAAACTCTTAATCCCAGCTAACGTTCCTAGGAGAGAAACTGTTTAAAAGGAATTTGTCACTCATGTAGAATTAAAATACATTCATGCCATTCTGCTGTGTCAAATGATTAATATAAATCCAAAAGCCAGGAATGTAAGGGGCTTAAAAGGAACTAAAGTAAACTAAAGCTGCCTTGTATGTAACAACTCCACCTGTTCATTGTGGGTGGACAAAGAATACCACACAGGTGAGTACATGAGGTTATATGCACGTCAGTGAGTGGACTAGAGAAGGAGAGAGAGATTGCTGTGTTCCTCTGCCTGCCAGCCTTTGGCACAAGACAGTTTTTTTGCAGGTCTGCCAAGAGGCTTCTCCTCCTCCCTGGCCAGCACAGAAACATGCTAGTATTTACAAGATTCAGCCAAAGGGCACCAAGCCTTTAATCTTTCAAAACAGACAAGGCACTTTTTGTGTGTGCGCTATTGCAGATTTCTAATGGGCTCAGAAAAAGTAATGCAGCCACTGTCTATGGACATTGCTCACATTATTCCACATGTGGTTTCTCAGCATAGTCACCTTCCAACTGGGATAGCTCAGTCAGTAAAGCATGAGACTCTTAATCTCAGGGTCATGGGTTCAAGCCCCACGATAGGCAAAATATTCTGGCATTACAGAGGTTTGGATGAGATGACCCTCATGGTCCCTTCCATCACTACAGTTCCATGATTCTAAGTGGATATTGGGGGTAGGCAAGAAAATACTGTTTCCTTAATGCCCTGCTTATGAGCTTCTCAGAAGCTTACTTGTGTCGGAGGCTGAATGCTGGACAAGATGGATCCTTGCTAGATCTAGCCAACATTTCTTAATGAGTATTGTGCAATATTTCAGTCAATACACAGATTGTGTAATACCTCAACAAAAATGATCGAGAGTCTGATTTGCATGTAGGTCTTCTTAATAGGCGTTGCTGTGAATGAAATGGCTTTTTCTACAACACACTTGAGGACAGAAAGTCTTCAGTCTCTATTTTGATTTTTCTCCTTAGGATAACCTTAAGGTGCACTATGAAAACAACAGTCCATTCCTGACTATCACTACCATGACACGTGTCATTGAAGTTTCTCACTGGGGCAATATTGCTGTAGAAGAGACTGTTGACTTGAAGCACACAGGAGCTGTGCTCAAAGGGCCTTTCTCCAGATATGACTACCAAAGACAGCCTGACAGTGGAATATCCTCTGTGAAGTCTTTCAAGGTCTGCCCTTGCATATTTCTCTTTGTCTTAAAAGGAGCCTCAGGGGGGTGGGGGTGTAAGTAAAGAGTTCCTCTCTCCCTTGCCAGAAAGGACCAGGCTTTGTAGGTAGGGAAGGGGACAGCAAGGAAGCATTGCTACTGATCTGCTTTTGAGGAGATGGTGCCTGGAAACTTTCTTTCTGTCCCTTTTTTATGTTGCTTCTTGTTTCTGATATGGAAGTACAGGCTTAGGGTGCAATCCTAACCCTACATGTCTGGGAACAAGCCCCATTGAAATCAGTAAGACTTAGGTCTGTTTAAATATAGTTAGGATTGCAGCCTTAGGTTGCTTGCCTTCCCCACCATTCTTCTGTTTTGGAACAAAGCTGAAGGAGGCAGTGGGTGAGAAGATTCCCTTTCTAACTTTTGGAAGAATTGCTCAGACAGCATTTTAAAACTAAAAGGTATTAAATATTAAAATAATTACAGTGATTGACTTAGGAAGCACAGTACAGTGGTACCTCGGGTTACATACGCTTCAGGTTACAGACTCCGCTAACCCAGAAATAATACCTCGGGTTAATAACTTTGCTTCAGGTTGAGAACAGAAATCGTGCGGCGGCGGCAGGAGGCTCCATTAGCTAAAGTGGTGCTTCAGGTTAAGAACAGTTTCAGGTTAAGAACGGACCTCCGGAACGAATTAAGTACTTAACCCGAGGTACCACTGTAATTAAAAAAGGTACATACAGTGGTTCCTTGGGTTACAAACTTAATCCGTTCTGGAGGTCTGTTCTTTGACCAAAGTGTTCTTAACCTGAGCTGTGTGCTTTCCCTGATGAGGCCTCCCACTGCCGGTGTTCGTCTTCCATTCATCTTCTGGGGCAAAGTGTGCTAACCGAAACACCTACGTCCGGTTTTGCGGAGTCCGTTGTTCAAAGTGTTCATTAACAGGACTGTTCATTGACCAAGGTAGCATTGTATTGTACTCTTTAGAAATGTAGGCACTACATTTAGAACCTGAGGACTTTGAAGGAAAGATCAGGCAAGCATTGGTTTGCGATACTTTAGGGCAGAGGGTTGGACTGTATGACCAGAATCTCTTCCAATGTGATTTTTAAAATTCAGTCTGCTGTATATGATTTGCTTATACTGTGGTTGCAACTGCTGTGAGAATGGAGATAACTGCTTGTTTTTAGTGAAAATGCAGTCTTAAAAACAGTGACTAGCAAGTGCCCCAATTATTGGTACTGGTGAATTTGACATTAAGTGCTTATCTTGGTTTTGCAGACTATCCTTCCTGCTGCTGCTCAAGATGTGTATTACAGAGATGAAATTGGCAACATATCCACCAGTCATCTCCTCATCCTGGATGACTCTGTGGAAATGGAGATCCGCCCTCGCTTCCCCCTATTTGGTGGTTGGAAGACACATTACATCATTGGTTATAACCTGCCTAGCTATGAATACCTCTTTAATCTTGGTAGGTTTCCTTGTTACGGTAGTGGCATCTGGAATATAATGTGAGCAACTGGAGTACAAAGCTATTCACTGTCTGCAGTTCTATGCAGAATGGCATATTTGGAATTCCAAAGATTCTTACTTTTATTATTTGTGCATGTGTGCTCAGAAACCAGGTGCTGTACTGTCAAAGTGCATCTCAGTACTTGATTATATTAATTTAAATGATGCAGGCATCTCCTGAAAAATGCCATGCATGGTTAGAAGCGCCTTCAGGTTTGCTCTCAGGCACACCTCTCCCCCCCCCCCACTTCCTACTCTCCTGACACCTTTCTGTTCCTTTCCCAAAACATACAAAATGATATACAGTGTGGTCAATGGGGGATATCCAGCTAAGCTGTACTAAGCTTTGTGCTCTGCACAGCTTATGCTGGCTGCACAATTCAATGTGTTATCACAGTAATAGTGTGGATATTGCCTAACTTTACTGCAAGTAAGCAACCTGCAGCTAAAACAAGTTGTAGAGCTTAATTGGGGGGGGGGTTAAGCTCACCTTTAAACTTGTGACTGTTTTACCCAACAGGGCTTTCATAGCTGGTATCCTGATACATTGAAAAAATCATAGTATCCTCTTGGTTTTTGTTTCCCAGGTGATCAGTATGCCTTGAAGATGAGATTTGTTGACCACGTGTTTGATGAGCAAGTTACAGACTCACTAACTGTAAAGATAATCCTTCCAGAAGGTGCCAAGTAAGTAATAATATGGTTGAGATCAAGCCACTTAGGCGATCTTTGTCTATCAGCCATAAAACACAAGGCCTGCTTGTGTATTATTCCGCTTATGGTGAAGCAAGAGCGGGCAGCATTTATGTCCCTGTTGCAATTCCACATGCCCCTGCCCTGTATAATGACAGTGTGTGGAGCATGGTTGTCTGCAAAGGAACTCTTATGTTTGAGCAGCTGCTTGTGCATGGGGACACCACTCAATCAGGATACCATCACAGCCAGGCATCCCACTTTCATGCAGCCCCTGTGTGTGAGTGGCAGCTCATGTGTACAGCTTTACTTGCAAATGACCATGCCCAAGCCATGGACATCAGAGGGCAGGGGCTAATCCAGGGCTAATTTCTCCCTCACCCCCCAAAAAACCCCCCAACAACAACCAGGTTAAGTTTTCCGTGGGACAGCTAACAGTATTGTATACACCTCTGTTTGCAGGAATATCCATGTGGATAGTCCATATGACATCAGCCGGGCACCTGATGAACTTCACTACACCTATTTGGACACCTTTGGCCGTCCAGTCATAGTTGCGCACAAGAACAACCTAGTTGAACAGCACATCCAGGATATTGTGGTAAGCACAAGCCCTTTGCTTAGATAGCATAAATAATGAGAAATACCACGCTCATCTTTGCAGCCCAGATTGCTCTCTAGCAAGTGACATGGCTGCAATAGCAACAGACCACGTTCATAGATCAGTGAAAAGATTGAGCTTCACTGTTGAGTTCTGAGCTGCGTCTTAAATGTCCAAGTATCTCATTGTTCTTATGTATAGGAATGTAAGGTGGGTAGCATGTCATCTTGACTAATGGAAGTTTATGCTCTTCTCACTGCTTGCCCTGCTCTTCCTAGGTGCACTATAATTTTAACAAGATCCTGATGCTGCAAGAACCTCTCCTGGTAGTTGGAGCCTTCTACATCCTGTTCTTTACAGTGATCCTCTACGTGAGGCTGGACTTCTCTATCACTAAGGTACTGCAATAGAGGCACGATGAAACAGGGAGGATGCGGCAGGAGGGTTGGTCTCACGGTTTCCTTTGGGAGAGCCCTTTCCTTGGTATTAAATGCCCTTGCACTGACTGCTGGAGTACTGGATTCGCTGCTGTTTTTATGTGAGGTAGCACTTACTCTTTTTGTAAAATATGGATATTTTGCGAGAGCAAGCTATTACCTTATCTTTATATCAGTGGTGCTCTGAGATTTAGTAGTTTCTTAGCATAGGCAAAGTATACTTGAAATACATTAATTCTTTGAGTCAATAAATGAGCATGTTGTGTTAGGGCTTACCTTTTTCAAAGCACTGCTAAGATCCAAACTGGCCAAAATTCTTCATCTATTAATTTTCACGGAATGAAGTAGTTTTTAAAAATGGCGTTTTGATCCATGTTTTAATTAATTTTGATTCAGTCAAGATGGCTTGCACAATGGATATCCTTGTTTTGTTATTCCATACAAGTCTAATTGAAGCAAATGGAACTCCTCAGTGTTTCTTGTTTTTGCCACTTTGCTTCAAACAACTATTTTGGTAAAGTCTGTCTGATGAATTTAGCCAGTGTAGTGAATAAGCGACAGAATTGTGAACTAGGAACTCCTTTGGTTTAGATCTTGCCTTCTCCCTTTCGACTCTCTAGATAGATTTTAGGTATGCCAATCTCTCTGCCTCGGTCTTTTATTTCCAAGGTGGAGGTTATGCTGACAGATCTTATAGGGTTGTTGCAAGGACTACCGAGAGAGCACACAAAACACTTTCTGGACACTTAGAATGCACTATATACTGTAACAAGTATTTAAGCCATTGTGCTTTTGCAGGACCCAGCAGCAGAAGCTAGGATGAAAGTTGCCTGCATCACAGAGCAAGTTCTCACCCTGGTGAATAAGAGGCTACGTCTGTACCGCCATTTTGATGAAGCTGTGAATAAGTATAAGCAGTCACGGGATATTTCAAACCTAAACAGTGGCAAAAAATCACTGGAGACTGAACATAAGGCCTTAACCAACGAAATAGCTTCATTGCAGTCCAAGCTGAAGACAGAAGGCTCTGACTTGTGTGACAAAGTAAGAATCCGTTGGCCTCCTTAGTGTGTATTGTTACTGTACTGCCCTTAGTCTAAACTGCCTTTTCTCTTGTCATTCCCAAGGCAGATATTTTCCTCACACTTTAAAGAAATTCTTTTTTGTTGCCTGTGTTTACAGTGTATTATGATGATTCCAGAATAATACTGTTAAAGTTGAGATTTCTAGGTTCCTTGATAGTTTTATTTCCAGGCATTCCTCCATAAGGCTGGAGAGCTTTGGGGGAATTTCCCCCAGTTTTCATTCTGCCATGGCTTTAAATATTGCGCTACCTGTATAGAATATCTAAACCAGGACTGTCGACTATTCCAGCTTGCTGAGATGCATTGGCCAGGGTCCTCCACCACATTCAGCCAAGCCCTTCTCTCAGTGAGTAGGCCCTGAAGGTAGCAAGATTGCTCCAAATGTTTTAATGCTGTGTGGGGAATACATCAAGCCCCTCTGGCTGCATTAAGTCTTCTGGCTACCACTTACCTAACATGCCTACTGCTTTGAAATGGAATGTTTTTTTGTAAGCTGCTGCTCAACATTGGTGAGCGAAGCCTAAGGCATCCTGACTTCCCGATTTTAAGTTGTATTAATCCTTAGGCACAAATGTGGTCCGCATGTCATTCTCTTAGCAGACCGCTTCTACTCTGCTTTGAGTGAAACTTTCACCCACAATAGGAGATCCATTCAGTGGATCACCCTGGAACTGTTGGTGAATATAGCTATCTTGAAGATGGTCACTTTTGCCAGGATGTCAATGCATAACTTGTAACTGAAGCGCTATTAATGCATTCTGCTCATTAATACTCAGCTGCAGTTAGCTGAAAGCTCCGTTGGTAACTGGGAGGAGGGCTGAATGGAGGGGCTGTGCACACACACGGTAGCTGTTATCTCTACATATTCCTCTGCTGATGTTTTGCTATAAAATGGAAGGAAGGTTAGAAGGCATTTCATTTCTCAAAAACAAAGTATGAATGAAATGTAGCATAATCAAGTGCTCTTACGACCATGGAACCAGCCCTGACATGTTTGTTGCAGTGAGTGTCCATATTCAGAACCATTAAATGTAAAGTTTAAATGGGTGTAGCTTCTAACATAACATTGTATAGTTTGTCATATACAGTCGTACCTTGGTTTTCGAACAGCTTAGTTCTCGAGCCCTGCAAAAACCCGGAAGTGACCATTCCTGTTTGCAAACTATTTTTGGAAGCCAAACGTCCAACGGGGTTTCTGCGGCTTCCATGCATTGGTTTTCAAACGTTTTGAAAGTCGAATGGACTTCCGGAATGGATTCTGTTCGACTTCAAAAATATGACTGTAATTGTTTGCTTAGACCCTGCAAATCTACTACTTCTAGGGTGACCATAAAAATAAAATGAATGCACCCTGTTACTGTTGCTTTGTATGGCTATGGTGTTGTCCAGTCACCTAACGTTTTGTCCCAAATTTCTTCCAAGGTTAGCGAAATTCAGAAACTTGACAGCCAAGTAAAGGAGCTGGTCCTGAAATCTTCTGTGGAGGCTGAGCGGCTGGTTGTTGGCAAGCTTAAGAAGGATACGTACATAGAGAATGAGAAGATGCATTCTAACAAGCGTCAGGAGCTGATCACCAAAATCGACAACATCCTTGATGCGCTATAAGTTAGAAGTAAAAAGTTTGGGAAAGATCTAAAAGGGGTGGAAGAAGGTTCAATGAGCATACTGAGCCACACCAAGTTGGGGAATGGGGGGGGGGGAGAGGTGTGTCTAGGCTACAAAACTGCGGCAAGGAAAAAGTTTTTGGAAATCGCCTCCAAAATGTGGTATTAGTCACTTTTAGGACCTGTTTGCTCTGCGATACACCTACTATACAGAAGAGGTGTATTTATACCATGCCTTGGACTTAACTGAAACCATAGTCCTCAAAGTGTTAGTAGCACGACTTCAAAGTCTGCTGAGAGGCCCCCTAATTTTCAGTAGGGAAGCATGCACACAGGTCCTGTACTGGCACTGAATGTCTCAGTCAGAGAATAAATACAACTGTTTTATTCAAAGGTTTGGTAGCAAATCTTTCCTTCTGTCCTCCACCTTTGAATTTATACTCTTTTATATTTTGGAGATGGGGATACGGATAAGTAACTTGAACAAAAAGATTTTTTTTTAACTGTTTGTCGCACTAAATGAGATTCTTGTCCCTGAACTTTCTGAGCCTCTTTTGAAATTCAGTGTTGGGGTAGAGTCCAGGGAAAGAGAAGGGAGTGGGTGAGGTTCATTTGCTTAGAAGCCTGTGCTTTTCCTCAGACGGTTGGTTTCTTTAAAAAAAAAATGTAGGGAAGATCAAACTGAAATAAAGATGTATGGATCTTCTGCCTCTATTTTCTTCTTATTATTAGAGTGTCCTGTGCCTTTTGGATTCCTGTAATGAGCACCACATTATGTTTGATCGGCTATCTTTATCTCATGCTCCATCTTGTGTAAGAATTATGAACCTCTAAGCTGTTAAGAGCTTTTAGAATTATTACTGCGGTCAGTAACAAACTGACTTGCATTAATGCTGGTTGTAGCAATAGTTGGATCTTCCTATGAATGTGTGTGATTTTTAGGTGTTGTTTGACCTGGTCAAAACTCTGTAGAATATACTTCAAGATGTAATGCTGAATCACCTAATAATCAACCAGTACAAAATAGCAGGGAACTAGCGGTTTCTGATGTAGAATTCTATCACTTGGAAGTTTTGTAGGCAGAACCATTTTTGTCAAACTATATGACTCCTTTTCCAGAGAGTTTAACACACATTCCCCTGCTCCTTCTCGCTTTTTAGATGGGGAGGAGAGTGCATTTCCCAGGTAAATTATTTCTGAGGTTTTTCCCCCCTTCATTGTGCCTTGAACGGCTTCAGTTTTTATTTCATTTTTTAATATAGCATGTAAGTTGCTGCAGGTGGACAAAAATTCCTAAGATTTCTCTTGCCACTGCACACAAAATAGATAAAACACAGGATAAAACTGGGGGATCTTCTTGTCATTGTAATGCATTGGTTCACAAAAAGTGTGTTATGAGAGGAATGAGCCTTGTGTGAAGAGCCAGTTCCCCCTTGAGGGAGTGTCCATTGTTACACTATAAATAGCTTGTGATTTGGTTTGACCTAGTTTACGCACCAGATGGCGCCAAGCTCACTGGAAAGCAAGAAGTCAATATTATGTTAACTTCTTAAGATGAGAAAGTAACTTCCACCACTGATTTTTTAAAATACATGTAGGTAAACACATGCTTATCTTGTAGCGTTGATTCCCCTCCCCACATATCTTCATACCATGCAATTAAGCAATCACTTTTAAGTGTCAGCCTCATTCATGTACACTGACTCTTCACACAGTATCTACATTTGCCCTACAATGAGAATTACAGCAGTAGCCACTGAGTTAACATGATAATAGCTACAAGACTCTGCATAGTGAAGTTCTCTCGGGGTTAAAACTGTGGCTGGCAATGTGAAAGGGCTCACAAACAATCTGACTGCCAAATACCTAAACCAGGGGTGAGGATCCTGTGGCAGCACTCCCAAAAGTTGAACTCCATGATTGGGGATTGTAGGCGTAGTAGTCCAGCAATATTTGTAGGACTGCAGGTTTCTCATCCCTGACCTAAAGCTTAACATTTAAAAGTGACTTCTGCCTTAAGAACCTTGTTTAGGGAGAGACCCTTCTTGCCATCTCTGTGTGACCTTGTAAGTGAATGTGTCCATCATTTGAACTGTAAGGATAAATTGAAATATTTGTCCAGTTTATAGAGGATCTTAAGATCTTAAGTTTCCATTCATGTACCACTTCCATCGACTGACATTTATGAGATAAGGAGCTTGAAAGCAAGGCACTATTAAGCTTTTAAGGTAAGGAAAGGGTACCCTGGGCTGCATTACAAGATAGGCAACTCTTAAGTGCACAGCTGTCCATCTCTGCTTCCTTACCGTTTGCTTTGCCATAAGGGTACCTTAGTTTTTGTAGCTTCTTTACTCTTTCGGTGCCTGAGGTACAGTGCTCTTGTAGTTCTGAATTATCACAGTGCTAATTAGTATGATGCTCTTGCCAGAATGAGGAAGATACGATGGCCTGATTTGACTCAAGGTAGTCTTGAAGTGTCAGCTCCCATCTGCCCTATATCATTCTGGCTCTGAAGTCTTTGTTGATTGACTATAATTACAGCATATTGGTTACTCATGAAACACCGGTTTTGTGCCAAGGAATTATCAAGCGTGAGCTTCAGGCATCCTAAACCATGAAAGTGCCCCCAAAGGGACAGGTGTAGTCATGGTATTTGAACCACCTGATGTCTCTAATTTGTTTAACTCCAGCCAATTCTATAGCTGTTGACATTTAATAGTGGGAGGAGTTAGAAGCCGGAGTCTTAAAAACCAAGGAAATAGAATGAAGCAAATCTGGTTCTCATGCTCTTGCAGGTAATCGAGGAAACTGCTCCTACTACTAGTTAACACCCCCCCTGACTTTGTACCTCTCTGGATTTTAGGCTCGGGATTACTTACAAATGCAAATATTTTTAATAAAGGCACTTGGTGGGCTATCACTAACACTATTTCAGGCCTTTAGAAGTATGTCTAAAGCAGTGATTCCCAAATTGGTTTGGAGCACACCGAACAACCACAATGTGTCTTGAAGACATTCTGTTGGAGGCAAACACTCCTGCATTTCTTTTAGAATGGGGAGGCCTTGGACATCACTCATTCCCTAGCCTGCTCTATATATGGGTCAGGATACCACCCCAAAGGAGTAAGGATGCATTCCCTGTTGCTGCAGCCCAAACTACAGGACAGGCGTTTCTTTTTGCACAAAGGTTATCTGAGTACTTGCTTGGCCTGGATCTGACAACCTTTGTCAGAAAATACAAGAGCAACTTTTAACTGCTTGCCAGTGCTCAGGAAAAGCATATTAATCTTCTGGAAGTCACTATATAATTCAGAATGCTGCTTCTTATTTCCTGCAATTTAGCGCATCCCCATTAACTTCTGGCTAAGTAGCCCTGGCTACCTCTTTAGAAATAGAGCACCGGAAAGGTCCAACAAGGCTTTCAGTCCTTTCTGTAGAAATCTGAATGAGGGGTTGAGCTGAAGTAGAATACTTTGGATACATTATTAAGGCCTGTTCCCTTTATATGATTCCTTTCCAGATAACTTGCTCACGTGCCCACCGTAAGCCTAAAGAGCAAGCCATGGAACAGGGTGAGGCAAATCTGATGTGTGTCCAAGCTACAAAAGGAAGTTTGTAGCCACTTGCAAAACAAGTTCCCTTGCGGGTGTGTTCTGACCCAAACATGAATTTCACTGTGGAGTATGGAAGAATGGCAGATATAACTCAACACTGCCCACGATCATGAGATGGGAAAGGAAGGGCAGTGACTGAAGTTGAATGTAGAATCTGGCATTTGTGATTGTTACAAGAGCTGTGGGCAACTTGGTGACTCTGCTCCTATTTATCCTTTGTTTTCAGTGTATTAAGATTCTCCACCACAAAGTAGGACTTTGTCCTGTTTTGAACTTGTTTTTCCCAAGTCAAATCTCAGTAGCAGGTTATTTTCTTTTAACTTATCTCTGTAAAGTCTCCCTGCTGCAAGTCCACATGCACCAGGCATTCTGGTTGTAGGATCGTCTTAAAAGCCGACGGGCCTTGTTTTCATCTCTGCTTTCTTGAAGGAGTACTTCTGATTGGTCCTTTTGTCAACCAGAATGTACCATGTTCCCCAGTAGATGCCGCTGGTCACCCCTGTGTAGCGTCCGTGGTGGTACTTCCCATTGAGGTTGGCTGCCAGGCAGGAGTCGAACCACCAGCCGGCCCCATAGTACGCACCGCAGTTGCCCATGGGGTAGTTGTCGTTGTCGCTGTCCCAAGTTGTGAAGCACTTGTGATCGTGGTTGTAGTTGCGGCTGTAGCTCAGGGCGTTGCCTGCACTACCTTGATACTCCCGGGCTGTCAGGCGATACTTGTGGGCCTCGCTGGCCACTTTGAATTTGCGGTAAACAGCATGGCGCTTGACGCCATGCCAGTCCTCCAACTCTATGCGCACGACATGCTGGCCCAGGCGAGTTAAGCTGTGGAGGTGCTCATTGCCCAGCCAGTGCTCCCCTTGCAGGCTCCCAAATCCCTGCCTGTACTCCTGCCAAGTGCGGTTGAAATCCACAGAGCCATCCTGCCGGCGCTGGAACACGGTCCACCCGCCACCATCCGTGACCATGTCACAGTAAGCCTGGCAATACACAAGACGAAGGTTAATCGGCAGAAGCACTGGAGCGCCTGAAAAAGAGCCCTTGCTCCAGCCCACGGAATCAGGCTGTGACATCATGCTCTCTTAGGAAATTTTCCACTCTGCAGGCAACATCAAGTGCTTAAACAGGTTTAATGGTCTTTGGCTGCTCTAAGGAACTATTTTCATCAGTGGGGAACAGGGCTAAGGAGCTCCAGAAGTGAATTCTCATTACTCTCACTAAATAACCTTTGAAAACCATGGAGATATGATTAATGGTAAGTGGCAGAAACTCACCGCCTGCCTGTTCATGCACCATTTTGGAAATTTTATTTTCAGCGGTTTAGATTTACCGTATTTTTCGCTCTATAACATGCACCCGACCATAACACGCACATAGTTTTTAGAGGAGGAAAATCCGTAGGCATGCCACCCGTAGGCATTTCCTCCATAACACGCACAGACATTTCCCCTTACTTTCTAGGAGGAAAAAAGTGAGTGTTATGGTGCAAAAAATACGGTAATTATTTTTGATTCTGTGGTCTCTGTTCTGTGCAGCATTAGTGCAGAAGTGTCCCATCTGGGCATGCATTTATTTTACTAATTACTCAACTGGATAGTAGCTGTTCCCGTTTTAAGAACCACACACATAGCGTTATGTTTTCAGTGGCTGCACTTAATCTTTCTTGCCATGGGGAACATATCTAACCAGGTTTTTTTCTTGATAGGGGACTTTGCAAAGTCCAAGTCTAAAAGGAACTTGGGGACACACTTTGCTCATGGGGAGAGAGGCCATAAGTGCAATGTTAACAAGGATAATTCTCACCTACTACAGTGGTACATTGGTTCTCGAATGTCTCCATTGACAAATGCTGAAAACCCGGAAGTAAATGCTTCTGTTTTCAAACGTGCCTCGGAAGTCAAACGGCTTCCGCTGTGTGTTTTTCAATTTTCTCAATGGAATTGAGGCTTCTGTATTGAGTTTTCAGTTCTTGAACATTTTTGAATGTGAACGGTCTTCCGGAATGGATTAAGTTTGAGAACCGAGGTACCACTGTACCGCCCTTTCAATATATTTTGATGGGCAGGTGTATGAAGGTTCTAATCTGCATCAATGATGGCAAGGGGTGATATTTCCTCCAGATTCATTAATGCAAAGTAAAAGCTGTATGATCTTAATAAGGGAAGCAATCTACATTGAGTGAGTGGGACTTACTTCTGAGTAAGAATACACAGGATTGCACAGCAGATTATCATGTGCAATAGCAATGCAGAGGAGGATGAATAGAGAATGCCCACTTTAGGAGCAAACCAATGCAAATTTTATGTATGGATACAACTTTTGCATGCAGTAACACATACCAGTGGAGCAAGGAGCTGAATGCCTATTGCAATTGTGCTACCTTTGGCCAAACGGAGATCCAGTTGGCTGCATGCATATCTTATTTACTCCATTAGATAAGATACCTCAAACCTACCTACCTTACCTCAAAGTGTTGACGGAGGGGAATGGGTTGGATGGTGTATATCCCATTGTCTCGGATGCCCTGTTTATGGATCTCTGCACAATCCCGAGGATAAATGTGCTCAGATTTTTCAGAGGGTTCCACTGAAAGTACATAGGAACATAGAAAGCTGCCTTAGACTGAATTGGACCATAGGTCCATCTGGAAGGCACAGAAAGTTGTAATAAACCACAGGGCCAGGCAATGGAAACAACAGGTCCTGGACATGTGACCTGTCTTGCAGGGGTCTTTCTGTGATATGGCACCTAGAAACTGTTACACATATGCTAAAAAGGGGACAAAGAGTATCCTGCAATATGAAGGCAGGAACAAGACATACATCTATGAGAGTAGACTTAGATGTTTGGTTGGCGAGCAGGATTGCACCCCCAGAGCAATCTTGGGGCACTGCTGCCTGCTTCAACATGCTATTGGATATAGCAATCAAGGGAGGTCTCCCCAAAGAGTTAAGAAATTATCATGTGGTTCCGGCCCAATCATGTGTATTGGGCTTCACACACTCAGACTGCCTTCAAACATAATGTACAATACCTGTAGGTGGGTTCTAGGCAGAGGTGGGGAGTTGCATTTGCACACCTGGAGATCCATGTGTGTAAGGCATCGTTTTCCTCCTGTGACTTGACCAATTTGAAGTGCGAAGCCATTTCCTGGCTTCCCCCAAAGCCCATATTTTCTCCTCCTTGTTTTGGCTTCATTTTAAATTGTAACCTTCTGCATTAAAGCACCATGTATATTGATGGTGTTATATAAAAAACGCATCATCTTAAGGAATGAGAGACATTGTATATTTAATTAATCTTCAGCTGTTGTGGTCTAGCATAATTTAATTTGGGTTGCAAGTTGTTTATGTTTATGCTGCCTCTGTTGCAAAGAATATATATATATATATATATATATATGTTTTGGTGTCTTCGGGTGTCTTCCCGTGTAAGAGTTGGGGTGTCTAGGCGACGTTTCGACGAGGTCTCACTCGTCATCTTCAGGCTGGTGCTTTCGGCTTCTTGTTACTAGAACAGAGCAGGATCTCAGTGTTTGAGTTCCTATAAATACTGTTGAGGGGGTGTGGTGTATAGCCTCCAACATTCTGGGCAGAGAGGAAGTTCCTAGGTTAATGTGCCTTTTCTTCTTTTGTTCATTAATTACTTGAGGGATATCTTGAGTGATTACTTGAGTGATATTCTGGTTACCACTTAGGAGGGTCATTAGGTGTGGATTAGTTGCTAAAGCTTTCGTGTCTTGACCTCTTGACCTTGTAAAGAGTTTTTCTGAGAAGATGGCTGTACTGCACTTAGTTGTGCTCTGGCTTGGCTTCGTGTATAGGGGCGAGCTGTGGTTTTGTGCCCTGTGCCAGCCAGATCTGTGTAGGGATTGCAGGGGGGTGCAGCATCCGGAGGTGCCACTATGGTTTGGCTACTGGATGGTGTCTGTAATTTATCTGTGGAGAGGGTCTGGGTTTGGGTCTGGTGTGGTTGATTGGAGATGGCGTTCTGTGTGCCTCTGGTTCTGGTGTCGGTTTTTGTGGGGAGGGCTAATTTCCAGATGTCTGGCAGGCGGGACGTGTCGTCACGCTTGTTCATGTTGTGAGGGTGTTTCTCTATCTCGATGGCTTCCATGATTATTCTCTTGTGGTGATGTTCCATGTTAAAGAGCAATTTGGAATCTGCAAAATTAATTTCGTGTCCTGTTTCTTTCATGTGTTGGTAAAGAGAGGAAGTTTTTTCTTCTTTTTTGACGGCATTCTTGTGTTCTGCGATACGTGCATTTATTCGTCTGTTTGTTTGTCCAATGTACGTGGCTGGGCAGACTTTGCAGGGTATTTCATAGACCCCTTGGTTTTCTAACTGGATTTTATCTTTTGGGTTTCTGAGGATATTGGCTATTTTTTGGTTGGTGCAAAAGGCTGTTTTGATATTGTGTTTATGGAGGATTTTGCTAATTTTATCTGTAGTGCCCTTGATATAAGGAAGGAGGGCCATGCCATTGTTTTCTTCTGTGTCTTGGTTTTTGGGGGGTGTTTCTTTTTGGATTAGCTTCGTAACCCTGTTTTGCTGGTATCCGTTGGCGATTAACACATTTGAGAGATTCTGTAACTCAGTTGTCAAGTGGTCTTTGTCAGCCAGGCGTTTGGTTCTGGAGATGAGAGTCTTGGCTACGGAGTTTATTTGTGCAGGGTGGTGGTGTGATTGTGCATGTAAGTTGCGGTTGGTGTGTGTTTTTTTTCCGGTAGATAGTGTGTCCTAGGGAGCCATCAGGTTTTTTGTAGATTAGGACGTCAAGGAAGGGAAGTTGGTTGTTGGCTTCTATTTCCAAGGGGTCTATGAAATACCCTGCAAAGTCTGCCCAGCCACGTACATTGGACAAACAAACAGACGAATAAATGCACGTATCGCAGAACACAAGAATGCCGTCAAAAAAGAAGAAAAAACTTCCTCTCTTTACCAACACATGAAAGAAACAGGACACGAAATTAATTTTGCAGATTCCAAATTGCTCTTTAACATGGAACATCACCACAAGAGAATAATCATGGAAGCCATCGAGATAGAGAAACACCCTCACAACATGAACAAGCGTGACGACACGTCCCGCCTGCCAGACATCTGGAAATTAGCCCTCCCCACAAAAACCGACACCAGAACCAGAGGCACACAGAACGCCATCTCCAATCAACCACACCAGACCCAAACCCAGACCCTCTCCACAGATAAATTACAGACACCATCCAGTAGCCAAACCATAGTGGCACCTCCGGATGCTGCACCCCCCTGCAATCCCTACACAGATCTGGCTGGCACAGGGCACAAAACCACAGCTCGCCCCTATACACGAAGCCAAGCCAGAGCACAACTAAGTGCAGTACAGCCATCTTCTCAGAAAAACTCTTTACAAGGTCAAGAGGTCAAGACACGAAAGCTTTAGCAACTAATCCACACCTAATGACCCTCCTAAGTGGTAACCAGAATATCACTCAAGTAATCACTCAAGATATCCCTCAAGTAATTAATGAACAAAAGAAGAAAAGGCACATTAACCTAGGAACTTCCTCTCTGCCCAGAATGTTGGAGGCTATACACCACACCCCCTCAACAGTATTTATAGGAACTCAAACACTGAGATCCTGCTCTGTTCTAGTAACAAGAAGCCGAAAGCACCAGCCTGAAGATGACGAGTGAGACCTCGTCGAAACGTCGCCTAGACACCCCAACTCTTACACGGGAAGACACCCGAAGACACCAAAACCTACATTCCTGTACCCGTGAAAATCTACGAAAGCAAATATATATATATATATATATATATATATATATATATATTCTGTCTTTGTTGTTAAATATTAAAAATTAATTATTATATATTCTATTTGTTTGTAAGCCTCTCAGGGAATGTTTATTTAGTGGCTATATAAATACTAAAGGCACCGGAGGCAGTGAGGAATACAGTGGTGCCTCACAAGACGAAAATAATTCGTTCCGCGAGTCTTTTCGTCTTGCAATGTTTTTCGTCTTGCGAAGCACGGTCCGTCGCAACTGCGCCTCTTCAAGCGGCTTTTAAAAAAAAGCGTAAGACGTTTTTGTCTTGCAAAGCAAGCCCATAGGGAAATTCGTCTAGCGAAGCAACACAAAACCGAAAAACCCTTTCGTCTAGCGAGTTTTTCGTCTTGCGAGGCATTCGTCTTGCGGGGCACCACTGTATCTAAAGGCTATTTTGCCATATCCCAGCAGGGTGCAAGTGAGGGCATCCCTTTGTCTTTTTTCTTTAAAAAGGTCAGTTTAATTTTTTTAATTGTATTTCTCTCTCAATAAATGGGATCAATTTACACCAGCTCTTGGGCTGGAGTAAATTTATTCAAAGTTTTGGCAGTTTCTAGGGTACCAGGAAGGATTCAAATCTTTCGGACATAAGCCTTGCTGTCACACTCCTTTGGGGCACACACTGCTCTGACACACACCCTTTGTGGCCCTAGTGATGATGGAGTCCCAACATCATCAGGGTCACAAGACTATGGACCATGATGGAGAGAGGGGACTTGGTCTCCCAAGTCATACGATTTCATAGGTTTCATAGGTTTCATAGGTTTCATAGGTTTCATAGGTTTCATAGGTTTCATAGGTTTCATACGATTGTTGTCTAAGTTACATAATAGATTTATACTAACCTGTAAGTGCTGGTGTCTCCTCAATCTTGTGCTCTTTCCCTATATCTGGGAGATAATTTGGAGTCTGTGAGTGAGATTACTGCAAATCTCTTGAGAAAAGCCACTGCCCACTCTATTCTCAATAGTCTCTGACTGAGCTAGTTCAATGCAGTGTTATTATACAGATTTGCTAAGTGTTTGGATAACTTCCCCCCAGGCATTAAGGGGGCTTCTACACAAGGGGGTTCTACATCCCAAGTGGAACATTCAGATTCATTTTTCTCTGTGAGTGCCATTGGCGCATGGCCCCCTGCAACATATGCCATTCTTGTTTTTGTTTCTCTTAGGGTGCCTTGGGACTCCCATTATTTTGTGGGATGGATTCAAGCACATACCAGAACCTGAGGTTTGCACAGTTAAGGTGAACTAAAGGGCTCTGTCACCCTTAGGGCAACAAATCTGCAAGAAAGAAAGAAAGAAAGAAAGAAAGAAAGAAAGAAAGAAAGAAAGAAAGAAAGAAAGAAAGAAAGAAAATGAACCAGACTTCTAGCAGTTTGAAAAGTGGCAGGGAAGTGCATTGAAAAATATGGGACGAACAAATGCCTAACAGGAAACACCCCACAAACAAATCAAGATGAATGCAGGCCCAGTGCTCACAAATGTCATAGATAACTACCCCACAAACCATGCTCAATAAAGACCTGGATATAAGACAGGGATGGGGAACCTGTGGCTTTTTTGGACTTCAACTTCCATCAGTCCCAGCCACCTTGGCCAATGCCCAGGAATGGTGAGAGTTCAAGTCCAATAACACCTGGAGGCCTACAGTAGTTTAAAGTGGGAAACATTGGAAAACACGTTTGTGCATTTCACATCTGAGGACCCGAATGTAAGCCCTAGGCATCTAAGGCTGGGAAGTGGATATTTTCTGTCATCAGCAGCCTTCCCTAAGATTTCATCAGGTCTCCTCCCCTGCCACTAGATAGATCCAGGAGCCACAGAGTTTCCTGTGTGCAGGCGACGAGGTGCCCTGATTTCACAGCATCTGGTGCTACGCGCTAGCTCTGCCTTTTTGACTCTGCTTCTGGCAGCAGAATAACTTGGGCAGGCATTGTGCCGCCTGCTCCCATAACAGCGTCTTTGCATCGCTGTCCCTCTTGTTCTTCTCTTGCTCTGGTATAATCAGGGAGGATGTGGAGTGGGAGAGGGCACTATCTGAAGGAAATGATGAACAGTGGGGGGATTGTGTCCAACAGAAAGGATTGCATCATCGGTCAGCCTGATAGCCATAAATGTCAGCCGCAAACTCTTCAAACATATTGCTCATCAATACAGCATCCATCTGTCCGGAAATTCCTGGCGGGACACGGACTGTTGAGATGTCAGACATCAAAAGTGAAAATGAGTGGAACATCTCAAGCGGAAGAAGGGAGGGGGAAGGAAATAATGAAAAATGGTGGAGGAAAAAGCCAGGCAGAGGCGGAATGAGGACTCTGAGGTTTTGAAGGCTTTGCCTGTCCTTGTTGAACTGAAGTGGGAGACAAGACACATTCACAAGACCACTTGAGTTCATGGTGGCTTTGATTCAGCAGTGTGGAGCTGGTTAGGTGACTGCTTTGGTGCAAAGCAGTCTAAACCTAAAAGAATCAAGTCTTCAAAAAAGTTATATGATCTAAGAAAGTCTTTAAAAGAATCCTTCCAAAAGAATTTAAAACTTATAATGTAGCACCTTAGAGACCAACTGAGTAGTTTTAGCTATGAGCTTTTGTGTGTGTGCATGGTTTTTAAGAAGAGCCTTTTTAACTCTCTTTTTAAAGAATTGTTTTAATTTATTTTGACTATGGCAGACCAACATGGCTACCTACTTGAACCCTGGAAGCAAATCAAGATGAATGAATAATAAATGTTCATTGTCATAATAACCACCTCATAAACAGAATGTGCATTCAGAATGAATGCTCAGTAAAGACCCGACATGGTCCAGCAACATCGTAAGATTTGCGCAAGGAATGCTGTCTCTTTTTGCCTACCTCATCTCCAGGTGCAGCATGACCAAAGCAAGGCAAGAGGGCTGCCTTGACGGGGCCTGGCCTCCTTCCCTCCCTGCTCAGCACTCCAAGCTCTGTGTAGGGGGCTGTATCCCAGCAGACTGCTGTGAACTATTTTCAAGGCTTTATTTAGAACTTCATAGAATTGTAGAGTTGGAAGGGACCACGAGGGTCATCTGGTCCAACCCCCTGAAATGCAGGAATCTTTTCTCCAATGGTGGGGCTCGAACCCACAACCCTGGGATTAAGAGTCTCATGCTCTACTGACTGAGCTATCCCGCCTTTCTCCCAACAAAAAATAGTAAAAATGCAATACAGCACCACACACTAAAAACTTCCCTGAACAGGGCTGCCTTGATGTCTTAAAAATCACACAGCTGTTTGACATCTGCTGGGAGGGCGTTCCACAGGGAGGGCGCCACTACCGAGAAGGCCCTCTGCCTGGTTCCCTGTAACCTCACCTCTCACAACGAGGGAACTACCAGAAGGGCCTCGGAGCTGGATCTCAGGGTCAGGGTGGGACGATGGGCATACATAGGATTCCCAGGAGATCTCCCCTCCAGGCACTTGCCAGACAGATCTGCTTAGCTTCAGCAAGGCTTCTGCACCATGAGCCTTCAGATCACACCTCACCCCAACCTGGACTTCGTTGTTTGTGAAGAGAGAGAAGAATATCTCTCTTTGCAGTCAGGCAGAATGGGAAGTGGATAACCCCCCCGCTGTACTCACCAAGAATGGATGCCTTCAGGACTGATTCGCTGCAAGGCAGCTTGCAGCCAGAGAGGATCCCCAGCAGCAGGGCCACCAAGGAGCTGAGCTGCTCCTCTAAGCGGTGCAGATTAAGCCGGCTCTCCTCCTGCAACTTCTGTAGGCCCGATGCCATGGAAACCACTCTGGCTTCCACCAAGCTGAGTCGGTCCATCAGGGTCCTGGTCCTGGAAGAGCTTTGTTTGTTGAGCTCTCCAGTGTGCTTCAGGATCTGCTTGAACTCCATCTGCTGCTCGCCAGCAGGGACATCCTGCGCCTCCTCAGGTACTGCCGGCTCCTCAGGCCCCAGGACGTGGAGCCTGCAGCTCCCCAACCCATCACAGCCGCCTTCCGGAGAAGGGAGAGGCATGGCCACCAGGGACCCTGCGCATGCCGGGTTGTCATCTCTTTGGCTGCACTCGGGGCTGTCTGAGTTCAGGCTTCCTGACTCTCGCAGAACCATAAAGAGGAAGCCCAGGCAACAAAAGCACTTGCTGAAGCGGGGGAAGAGTTTCATTTCTCTCCTTAATGCCTCCCGAGGGGGTGGGAAAGGCACACGCAACATGCAAGAAGGCACAGGCTGGAAGCTACTGCAACAGAGCTTCTTCTGTCTCCGCAGGCGAGTTGCCTCTCTAGGCCGGGAAGGCCACTCCCAGGCTGGGTCGGGGCAAACTGCCTCGCCGAAGAAAAAAGGTGGAGATTGGGGAGCTGCGAGGGAAAGGAGGAGGGAAAGGAGAGCGGCACACAGATAAAGGAGCATTTGAGACTGTCCAGCAGATTAGCATGTCATGGGCAATTAAAGCTAGGCCCCTTGTGGGAGGCAGCGATTAGCGTCTGGCTTGAGTGAGCTTTGCTCTCCAGCAAGAGGGCTTTGACTTGAAAGGCCTGTAATTTGCCTTGACATTAAAGGCACGAGGAAATCGCCCAAATGCTAGCAAGGGAGCTGAGGGAAAGGAGCGGTAATCTCTCGCAGTGCTTGCTGGCCTTTGGCACAGCGTGGCCACCCACCCACCACCCATTAAGCAAGGCATGTGCTCACAGGCCTCTTCACGCTCCAAGGCCAGAAGGCGTCATGTGCACAGCCCTCCCATGCCGGACTTGACAGGCTCACTTCATCACTCCCCAGCTTTCCGCAGTTGCACCGACCAACTCTCCCTCCTTTGGGAGCAGCCTGGACCTCAGATCTCTAAGGCCTCAGATCTTTAGAGCGCTTTGATACCACTTTAAACAGTCATGGCTTTTCTCCAAAGAACTTTGGGTGCTGTGGTTTGTTAAAGTGTAAAGGCCCTCACTCGGTCTCCACCCTCATCGTTCAGCCCCGTCACTGAGGTCCAGCTCCTAGGGCCTTCTGGCAGTTTCCTCATTGTGAGAAGCAAAGCTGCAGGGAAGCAGGCAGAGGGCCTTCTCGGTAGTGGCACCCTCTCTGTGGAACACCTTTCAGATGTCAAGGAGATAAACAATCATACGAATTTTTGCAGACATCTGAAGGCAGCCCTGTTCTGGGAAGCTTTCACTGTTTGGTGTTTTGTTGTGTTCCTTTATACTTTGTTGGATAAACCCAGTCAGATGTGTGGGGTACAAAAAATAAAACCTCACCATTGTGCAGGGGTTCTGGGAAGCGGTTCTGAGCAACCCATCTCCAAAGAAAGTAAGGTACTGCTTTCTGATACCCTCTCATACAATTATCAGTGATATAGTCCACTCTTGGAAGTTACAAAACAATGAGCGGCCCTTCTTCTTGGTTGATGTCTCTTATCTCCTCCCCTTAAGTGGACGACTATGAATCTGAGGACACTAAACAAAAGTAGGATACTGTTTCTCATTTTAATTAGGTTTTAGTGAAATCCTTTACATCTCTACTTAGAAGAAATCCCCATTCAATGGAGCTTATCCCCAGGTAAGAGGTTATATAGGATAACAGCTTTAAAACTCTGATGGTGTCTAAAAGAATTAAGCAAATGACTGGTCCACCCCACTCTTTAAAAACGGAGCAGGAAGAACATACCAGCTGTTGGGATGTAGTCTTAGCATCTTCTTAGTTGTGTACCTTAAGAGCTCTGTACAGTTGCCATATTTCATACAGTGAAAATCTGGACAGAAAAGTTGTTGAGTTTTTGGGTCAAAGTTGTGGAGCTTTCGTTGACAAAAGCACCATTTTTGAGCTATTTTTATGGGGAAATGGCACTGCTGGCATGGGCTGCCATATGTCCAGATTTTCCAATTTCCGCCCGGGCACTGCTGCCGACTGCAGTATTCTGTATGTCTGGGAAATTCCAGATGTATGGCAACCCTACTTTTAGGCTTGTGAATCACATAATCCGTGCTCTGAGCTAATGTACAGTCTATGTCCTGACTTCTTGAATAAAGCTTTTGGGTTTCCTCAAGCTGAGAGTCCAAGTACTGTGTCTGACAGTGGGAGCCAGGACACCTACAAGGAAATGGATGCAAACAGCATCACTTTTGGGGGTTCGCTTTCTAGCTGCCAAACTAGTGAAGAGAAGTAGTTCTGTGCCATCTAGTGGCCAGAATGCTGCACTGTTCACCCAGTTTATCTTCAACAAGCTGTTTAATGTACAGAAATTGGAACATGGTCCTCATGGACTATTTGGCCCACTTAGCTCTGTGTTGTCTAAACACTCTGGCAGTGGCTGTCCAGGGTTTTGAGACAGGGAAATTCCCAGGTCTACCTGGAGATTGAGCCTGGGACGTTCTGCAGACAAAGCACGTCCTCTATCACTGAGCCACGGCCCTTCCCCTGTTTCAAAAAGGAATGGATTGAATTATAATGATTGATTATCATGCTTGATTCTTCCATCCAGCTCTCATGTACAGTCTGGCTTTCACGACAACGCCAGTTTCTTTATCATGCTCCCAACACCAAAGACCATTTCACGTGTCCATTTCCCCCAACCATGTGCGGTTGGGAAAAGTGTGCATTTTCCTGGGAACCATTAAAATGATGAAGTACCTGGTCTTCCCATTGCAGTAAGACACAGGCCTCAGAAAGGAAGGAAATGAGCAGAGACGGCAGCAAGAGGTGCTGCTGTGTGCACATACTCCCATTGATTCCACATCCAGTGTGCTCCCACCTCTGGGTGTATACACCACATTTACCGTGATCCGTTTCTATTCTGTACCTATCCTGTTGTTTCTTATGAAGTTTGGTGCATTGATATGTTTCCCCCCCCAAACCAGCTTTGATCCGAATTGAGTAGAAGAGCAACCCGGCTGTGTTTTAAGCTAGCAACTTGTACACAGCCTACAGCTCCCTGTCAGCCCTGACCCTTGGCTGTGCAGGCTGGGGCTGATTGTTGTCAGAGTGCAATGGCATCGGGAAGTGCCCCTTGCCAGCCACCTCTGACTTAATCCAAACAGGTATGGCAGTGAGGAAGCAGGGACATATCGGTAATAGTCCATCATCTAGTTAGGAAGAAGAACCTAAGGAAAGCAAAAGGGCATAGGAGGTGCTCATGCAAACATATGCCAAAGACATATATGCCAACTTATAAGCAAACAATCCTTTTTTTTTATTTAGACAAGAAGACATTCACCCAGAAAGGTTCGATTCTAGGCTAGACGAAAAGTCCACAGAACAGATCCAAGAAGGGGAGAGGGAAGACCCAAGCTGCAGCTTCTTATTCATTGCTTAAGGAAAAGGATCTAATCCAGTCATTATGCTGGGGGGCTTAAAAATTGCTCTCTTTTTGGGGGGTCTCATTACAGAGGTTTTAGCTTGTTCTTCAAAAATGTTGAGATTCACAAGGTGTAGTGGCTTCAGTTTTACCACTAGGGGGACACACAAATGTTCCAATATGGTCATACCAAGTTGGGAAAACATCTAGCCCCCTCTTAGCCAACTTGATCAGATTTCTCCCAAATTTCAGCCCTTGACATAAAGCCGCCTGGGGGACTCGTTGCTTCTTTCCTGCACATACAATAGAAAAACAAGAGTGAATAATGGGCAGTGACAAGGCAGGACATCTTTTTTCCCTCTCTCTCCCCCCAACCCGCCATCCAATTTGTCTTCAAGGCTGACATAGGAAAAAACCCCAAATTGCCGCTCTCGCCTTGCACAGTTTTACCACAGTATCCTGAGAAGCATCTGGTGTGGAGCTGATAGCACAGGGGGGGTTCAGGCAGGAGCCCCAGCCGGAAGCCGAAGAGTTAGCAGCGGTTGGGGACCCACTGCTTCTGTCAGAATGTCAGACAGGAAACCTTACAATGGCTCTGAAGTGAAGGCTCTCTGGATCCCTGCCACTGTCTGTTCAGAGAGAGGCAGACACGCCAGCCTCCCTGCCAAGGACAGCAGAAACCACTCAGAACCATTCCCCGAGGGCCATTTTGTGTGGCTCAAGCAGCAAACAATTGGGGCCATAGGAAGGCACTTTGGGTAGGTGGAATAGTAAGAATTACCCTCATTATTCCAGCCCATAATCCTTACCCTTATGTGCATAGTGACAGCCATGTGCAAAGAAGCCAGGAGCATCATGTAGCCTCTTCTCCACATGCTTAGGATATGCTCCTAAGCAGCTGCATGCATGTGTAGCTTCCCGGGAGGCCTTCATCCCATTACAAAAGTCTGTCCAAGTGAAACTTTTAGGAAACAGATCATCGAAGCAAGATTGCATTCCCTTGAGTTCACCCACCCACCTCCACTTATTCCTGAAGACCAAGCTCCAATGTGCATCAGAGCCTTGAACGAGAGCACCAAATATGTGCCAGCAGAGCTCAGTGGGATACCCCTGTGTTGCCCACATATCTGTGTGGAGGAAGAACATTTATTGATAGATAGACAGAAAGAAAGAAAGGATCTCTGAATGGTTTCCACTTTTTAAAAAAAATGTTAAGGTGGTGCAGAATCCAAAATATGATGATGATGATGATGGCAGAGCACCATTGTGATGGATGGAGCCATTGCAATAGTTATTTCAACCTTCAGATCAAAGCACTGCAATGAACATTGTATTCACTTCTATGGAGTGGGGAGAGTGTCTAAAACACTGAGAAGAACTGTTCCTTAAAAAGGCTGAAGGCAGGCATATTGCTGTAGTGTTGCTTTAAGGCACATACCTTGAATAAACCATTTCCTCAGAATGTCATCCAGGATACCCACATGGCCAGCTTGCTGTAGCAGCAGCAGCAGCAGCAAAACAGACCATATTATGTTGTGAAGTCTAATACTGGAAAATGTATGAATGATCACCTATCTCCTAAGTATCTGTACGCATTTTCAACCATTTCCACCAGAAGTATTTGCCCTCTATTCTGTAAGCCTGAAGCTCTGTGTCAGGGGGTGCCAATATGGTCCCCTCCAGATGTTGTTGGACTACAGGTGCCATGAGCATACATGACCAACAATCCGGGATAATGGGAGTTGTAACTGAACAACTTCTGGACGGTATCATATTGTCAATCACTGCTCTATATGACAGGGTAGATAGATACAAATCACTAAGAAAACACGGGAAGACAGTTTTTTCAGAGATGCTTTTAACTGGTGCTAATCATGTCAAAAACGTTTCCATTAAAACATGTGTACAACTAAAAAGAACACATACCCCATTTCAGGATTGTTTCTTTTATATCATTTTAAAAGATAACTTTCTTTAAAGTCATTTTAGAAAATGGTTGCATAATTCACAACTTCTTTAATGGCTAATTTTGCTTATTTCCTGTGCATTAGGAATGTTAACTAGAAGTACAACACACACAAAATGGCACATATATTCTTTGCTTTCTTTTTAAAGACGACTAAAGGTCCAGAACTGCCCAGAAGAAAGAGCTTGGAGTGTCTGGGTAAAATAATGTATTCCAATAAAATTATAAAGAAATGCCCACATCTAGGTTGAAGGTGAATATTCATAATATGACAAAAGCAAATTCATTCTGAATTTTCACAGAAAAGTAGCCTAGTAGTTCTACAGTTAAAGTTCGGCAAGCCCCACTTTCACTGCAAGCAACTGGCTTTAAATTAACCATAGTGGGGCTGCCTCCTAGATTTCAGTGCAACCTATTCCACAACTAACATTAGCTGGGCTGTAGGCAATATATACAGAGCCATGGTCTCAGTTTGAGAATTTGAATGATAGAATAAACATGCTTTAACCAAATTACTTTTCTAAAGAGCCCTGCATTTAAATGCAGAGAGAGGGAGATGGTGGGATCGGTCATGTATCCTGATCATGTAAAAAATTCAGGAGGCAATCAGAAGTCAGAATCATCACCATTTGAGCAGAATAAGTAACATTCACGTAAACAAAGAGTTACTAGGCTAGGCCAGCAGTTGTCAACCTTTCTCGGCCTGTGGGCACATTCACAAACTGGAGACACTGTTGTGAGCACACACATCACAACAGCCAAGCACACCGCACAACCTATTCTGTTGACTACAATAGAATGCTTCTTTCAAGCCGAATTTCAGAGGAGGAGACCCTCCTGAAAGGCACCAGGGAAGGCTTCTGTGCCACACTGGCAACCCCAGCAGACAGCCCCAAGTGTCCCTCTTCTCCAGGGACAGTCCCGGATTTACAGAATCCATCCTGGTATCTGATTTGATCCTGGAATTTCCCGCTTTTCCTAGGACATCCCTATTTTCATTGGAGAAATGTAGGAGGGTATGGAGTTATGCAACGCCTGAGCCAAGGACATAAGTAACTATACAACCTTTAGGAGACATTTGAAGGCAGCCCTGTTTTTAAAATGTTTTTTGGGCAGGGTATTATTAATAATAAGGCATATGATGTCCTAATTTTCATCAGAGATGAATATGTTTGTGTGTGCCCCAGGCCTAGGAAGTCCACAACAGTAAAGAAATTCAAAGCTTAGCATCTGAACCCTGCTCCTAGTCCTGCTCTGATTTCAGAGAGCCCTAAAACTACAAGCACCCACTTGTCCCTTGTCACCACAGTCAGGCATCTGTGGTGAAAGAAGCCGAAGGGTCTTTCTGCATTTTCTCAGCCAGTGAACCAACTCTGCAGTTCTATGCACATGTACCTTGGGAGCAAGCCCCATTGGACATGGGGACTTTCAAGGTGAAACCTGGATCCAGGAGGGTTTATTTCAGTCATGGATGTACAGGGAGGGCACCTGTCTCTTATCCACATATTCCTCAGTTGTAACAAGAACGCCAAAGTGGAATGGTTACAATGAGAAGCAACCTAAATGTTCTACGAATCTCCATTTCACACATTCTTTCCTTCCCAGCTAATGGGAAGCTGCATTATAGCAGGTCAAACATTTTGTCCACCCACCACAGTATTGTCTAAATGGTCTGGTTTTCCATGGTCTCAGGCATCACCTACCATCTGAGATCCTTTTAGCTGGAGATGGCAGGATTGAACCCAGGACATTCTGCATGCAAAGCAGGCGTCCTACACTGAGCTATGGCCCGCCCTGTATTTCCTTGTTCCCCTACTCCTCTTGCTCAAGGGACTCCCACTTTTTTGTCTTCTTGTCAACCAACCCTCATCTTTTTAATTCATCTAAACCCACTTTGAGCCTTTCCTCCTTTTAAAAAGACCTTCAGCCTTGACCTGCCAGATATATACTACTAATCCAAGGTTGGGACACATTTTTTCAGTGCAAAGGTTCCTTGGGCAACCTTGCTGGCACCACATGCCAGTGGTTAGCGGGGCCAGAGGCAAAAGTGGGGGAGCACAGAATGTAAATTTTACTTTTGTACGGTAGGCTAATCTCTACACTCTCTCTTTCACCCTTCCATCTCCTGCATCAAGGCAAGCAAGAGGCATTATCAGAATCGAAGGCCACATTCCACTTATAATGCATTTTTGTATGCTACTTTCACTAAAGCATTTTTTTACCCTAGCCTGTGCATTTCTGTACACATAACATGACTGGAGGACTGCATCACAAACTTTGGAGAAGTGGGGATCATTTCAGAAAGTGTGGATTTAGTGAAATTGGCTTTAAATGTGAACTGACTCAAATTTCTCCCCCACCCCTAAGAGATTTCCTTTCCTTTCCTTTATTGTATTTCTATGCCATTTTTCATTCACGTGAGTCACAAAGCAGCTTACATAAAATAAATAACAACACAGTAGATCATCAATTACAACATAAATCACATAAAATAATTAACAAATCATCAGTAAAACAATGACAAATCTTTAATAAAACAACCACCTTCTAAAAATACACTGTTTTTTTTAAAAAAAACTTTAAAAAGAGTTTAAACAGCACAACCACAAGAAAAGTCATGTTATAAAATTCACAAAGCACTCATAATCCACAAAAAATATTAACAACATTAATAAGCTAACAACTAAAAACAAACTAACTACAAACTACAAATATGTCTTAAAATATCTGCGTTTTTAGTCTGCATGCTAATTTTTATGGAAGTGCGGTTTATCAGTATTTAAATAAACAAACAAAAACGTATTCTCTAGGAACTATCTTCATGGAAGGAAAAGAAACCAACCCAATAACAGGAGAAACAAAGCACTAGAAGACATTAATTATCCTGGGTGTCTTGCTGGGACTTCTGGCTGATGGAGCCAAAATGAAATTTACAATGTTTCATGTTAAAAGACACATACTCCGACACCCCCAATTCCCAAATACAGTAAATGTTTCTACACAGTGTGTTCTTACAGAGCCTCATTGTGAAGGAAAGAAGAATCCTAGCCAGGGTGTGTTAAATACACTTTCAAAAGCACCACCAGCCTCTTGCAGATAGCCTTCACCTCCCCCATTGCCATTACACCTTCAGTGAACTCTTTCCTTTAGAATCATAGAGTCCTAGAGTTGGAAGAGACCACAAGGGCCATCGAGTCCAACCCCCTGCCAAGCAGGAAAGACCATCAGAGCACTCCTGACATATGGTTGTCAAGCCTCTGCTTAAAGACCTCCAAAGTAGGAGACTCCACCACACTCCTTGGCAGCAAATTCCACTGTCGAACAGCTCTTACTGTCAGGAAGTTCTTCCTAATGTTTAGGTGGAATCTTCTTTCTTGTAGTTTGGATCCATTGCTCCGTGTCCGCTTCTCTGGAGCAGCAGAAAACAACCTTTCTCCCTCCTCTATGTGACATCCTTTTATATATTTGAACATGGCTATCATATCACCCCTTAACCTCCTCTTCTCCAGGCTAAACAGGCCCAGCTCCCTTAGCCGTTCCTCATAAGGCATCGTTTCCAGGCCTTTGACCATTTTGGTTGCCCTCCTCTGGACACGTTCCAGTTTGTCAGTGTCCTTCTTGAATTGTGGTGCCCAGAACTGGACACAGTACTCCAGGTGAGGTCTGACCAGAGCAGAATACAGTGGCACTATTACTTCCCTTGATCTAGATGCTATACTCCTATTGATGCAGCCCAGAATTGCATTGGCTTTTTTAGCTGCTGTGTCACACTCGGGGCTCTGACTTGGGGGCTCTGACTTGTGTTTCCAGCCTACGTTCTAAACCCTTCAGGGTTCTGTAGAACACTTACTACATCACTGTCACTGCATTTCACCACCTCTATAGTGATAACTAGGGATGGAGAGAAATTTGGTTCAGATTGCATCGAGAAGTGAACCTACCTTCCAAAACAATACAAGAGCCAAAAGGCAACACCACCCCTTAGACATTCGCACTGCTCTGAATGTTGCAGTGTGGCCTTCCGGCCATGTATTGCGTAGATTGGACAAAGTGTGCATAAAGATGCACATATTAGTGGAGTGATAACGTACACAGATGCACTATTCAGTGAAAATTGCTTTTCAAAAGTGCATCTTGAATCAAAACCGTATATAAATGTGAAGAGGATTACGAATTCACACTCAGATGTTGCTGAATTTTTGGGAAGACTTTTTTATATTAAAAAAAAAATCACAAACTGATATGGAGCTGTGGAGAACTGATCTGGAGAAAGAGACACTGACAGATCCACCCATCCCTTGTAATGACTTCACAAGGGGGAGCTGCAACAAAATGTTATGGCATGGAGGGCTTCAGGAACATAGGAAGTTGCCACTGGTCAGTACTGTCTACTTAGGTATCACACAGATCCTCACATCTGGATAATTATCAGAACAGTTGCTGATGCTTTGTTTGTTGCATCCGGCGAACTAGGCTCCAGCCTACGAAATCTCATGTTACAATAAATTCTCTATTCTTTAAGGATGATATCTCGCCCCAAAGTGTGCCTGCCATTTCCCACCAGGTTGGTGTGTCTGCCCTACTCCCAATGTGTCTTGCTGCCCATGTGGGGCTGTGGCATTACAATACAGCGTATATGCGTAAAAGATGGTTGTGTGCAGGGCAATTGCTTGCAGGGTCAACGCAAGGCCTGCAGCTCGATGGTAGAGCATCTGCTTTGCACACAGAAGCCCCCAAGTAAACCCCCTGCCATGTCCAGCTAGGGCTGGGAAAGAATTCTGCCGTGAAACCCGGAAGAGCTGGTGCCAGTCAGGGTAGGCAATACAGTGGTGCCTCGCAAGACGAAATTAATTCGTTCCGCAAGTTTTTTCTTCTTGCGAGTTTTTCGTCTTGCGATGCACGGTTTCCCATAGGAATGCATTGAAAATCAATTAATGCGTTCCTATGGAAACCGCCTTCAGACCAGGTCTGGGGACAGTCTGTCCCCCAACCTCTTCTGAAGGCTGGGGGGGGGGGACCAAGGGCTTTTCTTCCCACCCCCAGCATTTTAAAAAACCCCGGGACAGCGGAGGACTTCTCCGCTGTCCGGGCCAATCTTAAAATGCTGGCGGGCGGCATTTTAAAATCGCCCGGGACAGCGGAGGACTTCTCCGCTGTCCGGGGCGATGTAAAAGCCCCTGGGAAGGCAGGCAGGGGGGACAAAGACTTTTGCCCCCCGCCCGCCTTCAGAAGAGGTCCTGGACCTCTTCTGAAGGCGGGCGGGGGGCGAAAGTCTTTGCTCCCCACCGCCTGCCTTCAAAAGCCGTCCGGGACAGCGGAGAAACGCGCTGCCTTTCTCCGCTCTCCCGGGAAGGCAGGCAGGGGGGAGCAAAGACTTTCGCCACCTGTCCGCCTTCAGAAGAGGTCCAGGACCTCTTCTGAAGGCGGGCGGGGGGCGAAAGTCTTTGCTCCCCCCCGCCTGCCTTCAAAAGCCGTCTGCGATAGCGGGAAGCGCTTCCCTGCTATCCCGGACTGCTTTTAAAATGCTGGCGGTGGGGAGCAAAGCCTTTTGGGCCCCGCCGGCCTTCCTGGACCTCTTCTGAAGGCCGGAGGGGGGGAAAGGCTTTGCTCCCCACCACCAGCATTTAAAAGAGGTCCCCGGAGATTTCCCTATGGGCTTTCTTCTTGCGAAGCAAGCCCATAGGGAAATTCGTCTTGCGAAGTGCCTCCAAAACAGAAAACCCTTTCGTCTTGCGGGTTTTCCGTCTTGCGAGGCATTCGTCTTGCGAGGTACCACTGTACTGAAGAAGGTAGATCAATGGTCTGCTTTGGTATCATGGGCGTAGTCAAGGGGGGCAGGATGGGGCAGCTGTCCCCCTATCAATAAAAATCAATAACAAATACATAGCTAACTGAGGTTCTGCTCCCCCCCAACAAAAGGCCTGCTCCCCCCAAAAAATACTGGTTATGCCCATGCTTGGTATGTCAGCTTCCTATTAAATCCAGTAATTGGCTCTGCAGTTTGGTCCTGTTTCAGTTGGATTTTATGCATGTAGGCTGCATTCCAAGGCTACGTCCCTTGCATGGACTTTGAGACACATTGGAAGCGGCACAAGCATATCAGGTGGGAATGGGATACAGGTGTTCTCTTGGCCACCTCACATGTACGGGCTGAATCTGGGGAGAGGAATCATCTGATCTGCCTTTTAAAAATGTATGGAATCGATCCTAATGAATACCCTGCTTCCTCCTTCCTCCCCGCCCCCCTGAAAATGCCTTATGGGCAGATGCTTTGTATTAAGTAAATTCTGCCTCACTGTCCTGTTTCTGCGATTTCACTCTCATAAGAAGGCTAGCTTTTGCCGTGAGGCCTGGCAGCCACTAGATGGCCGTCTAAGACAGTCGGTGGGAAAGGCAGAGCTGCACAGAGTTGTCTGTTCCACGAGAACCAGTTGTCTGGTTCACTGGAGTAAAAGTGTGAGCGTGCAAGTAATTCAAACTACTGCAACAAACGTGGGCGGCTCACTAAAATGGATTGGCTGAGAATGGAAAGTGTTTGTTCACCTGCCCCATTCTCAACTTGCAGAACTCCTTGCCGTGGTGGTGACGGCCAATGGCTTAGGCGGCTTCGAAAGGGAATTGGACAATTCAGTGGGGCCTCCATGGTCAGAAGCAGTGTTTCTCTGAATATCAGACATTGGAAATAACGGAGCCCTGTTTGTAAATGTCACACCAACTTCAGCTCTGGAAAAGGCAGTTTCTAGATAACAGCTGGCCAAGGAAATTTGATGACACTTAGCATGGCAGCCAGTTGTAAATCTGGTCTCTCCTTGATGCTCCACTGGATTATCAGACTAAGCTGGTACTAGAACTGTACTTATGTGCCCTGAACTAGGAGGAGGGAGAGTTTAGAGACAAAATAATCTTCCAGGCAAGTACATGCAGATGGGAAAAAGTGCAGGAGTGCTCCTACTTTTTTTAAAAAGGGAGGAGGATGAAACCTAACTGTTATCCAAGGACTGCTGCTTATTCTAGAATCACTCAGCAAGTGTGGATATAGGATGCAGATTTGGAACATGGAACAACAACAACAAAAAGGCTATATGTAACCGATGTATTAGACACAAACGCTGTTCAGTGTGAAAGCCCACTGGCAATTGATGCTTCCACTGGTTGTGTGAACACTTGAATAATGCAATTGCTGAAGATTTTGCCAACCTAACACCCTCCAGGCCCCATGGCTGATGGGAGTTGTAGTCTCAAAACATCTGGAGGGTAGCAAGTTAGTGAAGGCTGAGCTATGCCAAGTTAGTGAAGGTTGCCATGACTTTAGGCCTGCCTTACGAGTTGAAACAGCTCTCCTCTTCTTATTTCATACTCATTTCTGTGAAGATTGAAAAGCACCTCACTTTTGGCCTAATTTCCTGCAGGCTTTGAACACATGCTTTATTTTTATGCTGCTGTAACACTGCGTAGTGCCCTTTGTTTGCCTGGAGGCCTCCCACTTCTGCGATTTGTGTTTCCCCGTCTCCTTTGCCCTTACTGTCCTTGGCCTCTCTCACCTACATTGTTTTCCTTTCTTTGTTTGCTTGCTTGCTTGCTTGCTTGTGCGTGCCTATGCTGCTGCTGTTTTATCTGATTTGATATTTATTGTATTATTTGATCACTGCTGTATGGGACTAGGCTAATCGGTGACGAATACATGTAAATAATAGACCATGACATCATGGGAGCAGCATTCTTATTCAATCTTTTCTTAATTAGAAGAGAGGCTGCTGAGGTCTGCATGGTCTTATGTGGGTGGAAAACTTCTCAGCCGGTATCATGGAAGAGGTACAATCAGAAAATTGGCAAGAGAGGCTATCACAAAGCTCAGAACGAGAGCAGTGGGGGGTGGCGGCGGCAGTTGCTGAGATGTATCACTGAAACACCAGCGTTTGGTGGGATTATGGATGAGAAAACCCGTGGAGAGACTTGAGTGAGATTGATCTGGTAGCCAGGAGATCAAAAACGCGCAGAAGCAGATATTTAGCAGGCAAGGAGGGCGGGTGAAGCAAATCTCCCTGAGGAGATTCGAGATTGTTCCACTCTCTTCCTTCAGGCAACTGACGGAGCCCAGGGATACTGTGGAGTTAGATCTGTGGTCTCCGTTGGACGGTTCACATCCTTCTCCAAGTGTCTGTTTGAGTCCCACCACTCCTTTGTTTCCTTCATTTTGTGACATCCCCTCCACACACCCACACACCCCACCACCACACTCTCCTTTGTTGACAATTTGGACATTAATCTTTCTGGTTCCAGTCTCACGTTCATTTTTATCACAGTTCCGTTAGGGTCAGGTCGCTCCTTCCGGAGCTTCGGAGGCCCTCAGAGCAAAAGCCTCCCCTCGGGTTCCTTGGCAGAGGCCTTTCTCAGCCTCTTTGCTGCCTCTCACAGCCTTGGTTATTCCCCCACCTCAGCCTCCTGCATATGGGCCTGAGCTTTCTTACCACATCAGGATACAGAGCAGTGCATGAATTCCGGCCTCAGACTCTGGTCAACCGCAAGCTCAGTGTATTTCACAAACTGTACCTCCTCGTCGTGGGGGGAGGGCTGGGCCCTGAGCACCGGCACATAACAGACTCTCAGAGGCACTAACTACCAACTGGATTTCCAACCAAAGGAAACAAAACACAGATAGCCAGCCTCCTCCTTCTGCACCAACCCAAACCAACCTGATTTCACCATGGGAAGGGTCTTCCTGATTCTCCTAGCCCAAGGACTCCTGAGGGCTTCGAACAAAAAATGGAGGTGGGTGCATCGGCTCTCCTGCTCAGCCACCTAGCATTTGTGATCTCTAACCCCCTCCCATCTCAGATTTGAGGATGTGCTGCATAAACATGGAATATATATATATATATATATATATATATATATATATATATATATATATATCTCCAGAATCTAACCACATGTTCCTCATCCTGAAGACTTCCTGTGCTCCCAGGTATAGTGTTTGGTACAGCTAGTGAAGCACAGAGGACTGCTTGCCAAATGGCAACCAGTGCTTTCCCCCCTAAAAAAATGTTTAGGGGTACTCTCATTTTCCTACTCATATTGAAATACTTCCTCTCAATGAGGCCAAACTTAGATTCACAAAATGTTTAGGGGTATGTGTACCCCTGCGTCCCCCCCAGAAAAAAAGCACTGATGACAACACCTGGCTTTGCCAAGCTATGCTCTTTGTGCAGTGGATTTAATCAAATAAGCACCTGAAAGGAGTTGTGCCTTAGTCCTTCCTGATCTCTTCTGCGGCTCCAGACTCCAGACCACCAGCAGCAGATTGGCTTGGGTATTTTGCTTTCCTTTTGAAACAAATGCTGGACCACACTGTGCTCCGTCGCGTCATTTGATATGCCCATAAGCAACAGCCTATACTTATAGGCCTAACACAGGAAGCAGTCTGGCCCATCTAACTTAGTATCGACTACACTGACTGGCAGCAGTTCCCTGGGGCTTCAGAACAGGGTCATTCAGATTCTGGGGTTGGAACCTTGGAACTTCCGGGTGCAAACCAGATGTTCTGCTACTGCTGAGCTACGGCCTTCACATAACCCAGATTAGTTCTGCCTTAACTGTTAAGAGAACCCTTGTATTTAGAATACATTGGTGGGCAATGAGGAGTCTAGTTTTTGTTTTTAAAGTGGATCATGCAAGACTAGAGTCAGCCTGATCCTGTTGTGCAGGAGCCACATAGCACTATTTGGGCTTTAGCCCATCACAACCTCACTTGTGTATAGATTGAGCTAGGAGACAGAATCAGAACTCTTTTTGGCTTTAAATTGGGTGCTCCCGAGGCAGAATCACATACATATGGCATATAAATAGTGCCTCTGGATGACCGAGGGAGCAAACAGCCATTTCACCATTTTGCAGGGGATGCTCTAGTCATAACACAAAAGAATGGACAGTATGATTAACCATAAAGTTGGTGGAATTACCCTTTCTTTTATACCAAGTATCTGCATTGTGGATAGACTAAGTCAGTGGTGGGCAGAAGTTAGATCAGGGCCGACTGCATCATTTGCGGTAGATCAGCAAAGATTTTTTTATCTCCCGGCTGCTTTACAATAGCAGTAACAACAAAAGGTTCTCCTAAATTACACTGCTGAAATGAAGGAAGCTTATGGTAGTGGGGTTTTGTAAGGAAGGACCTTGAGCTCCATTTTGTTCTGGTACCCAAACCAATTTCCTGGGCTGATAATTACTTAACTCTAAATGTATTTCTTTCACACCAGGCATTGGTTGCCATATCTCAGGGTTCTAGCAAAAAATGAAGTAGACCCCCCCCCCAAGCCTGAGGCTTGCCCAGTCCTGGACAGATTGGGCTGCGACCCCAAACAAATGGCTAGGATTGAACACGCCTAGGATCACACTATTAGGATCCTACTGGCAGGCAAGAACTAAAGCACTCAGATTTCATGGAGACCACTTTGCTGCCATTACCGCAAGGCTGTATTCTTCCTCTTCTTCAGTGAGATGCAGATTTTGCAAGTTGAGTAAGAAGAGGCCATGTTTGCACAACTGCTCTCAATGTTATAGCAGCCTACCATCACAGTGAGCGAACTCTTAACCACTTTGGTGCCCTCAATGACCCCAGATGTGCAGCTAAGGACCCACTGCGTTTTTTCCTTATGGAGGCATGCGCAGCTTGGAGCCTGCAAACTTAAGGAAGAGTTGATGAAGCAAAGAGGTTGATGAAGGAGGCCTACTCTTCTGGGACACGTCCTGTCTGTCATCGCTGCAGCTTCTCCTCTTTGAGGTCCTACTGTCTCTGTCAGGAGAGCACAATGAAAGGGGCAGGGGAGAGAGACTCCACCTGCCTAATCCGGCCAAGTATTCCTCTTCCTAGGATCTTGCAAATGACAATAAAAGCCATTAATCACTTAATCTCCAAAGCTGTGGAGGGGAGACCCTTGCTTTGATATCATCTCCGCCTTAGCTCATCAGAGAATCTCTCTGGGAGCCAAGCTAAGAGCCTTCATCTTTCTGTTGTCATGTTCATCCCCTGGGAACCTTTGTCTCTACCCATCTCTCATCTGCAGAAAGTTCTACTGGAGGTTAAATTGCATTTATTTATTTCCACCCCATTTTTAGTGGGGTGGCTCCCTTGGATAAGACTTGGACCATGCCCGAGAGTCAGGAAAGATGGTCAGAGAGGCCCGTTCCCAAATCAAAAGATGATATAGGTAAGGCTCAGGTCTCATGATGTGTCGCTGCATAATAACTGTGATTCTCTGGAAAGAAGAAAGTGGCTTCAACATGGAAAGCAGTCCCAGTGCACACATTCAGGAGTTATGGGTTGTTCATTTCCCCCCTGTGTGTTTGTTTATTACCACATAGATTTATATCCCGCTTTTCAGTTCACAACATTTATAATATGTATGGCTACATGAAAAACCATATCCTTACACCAAACAAAGCCATCTGGGCCATGGGTCCAATGTTAGCTTCACCTGATTCCTTCTTTCTCCCAATTTTCTTCCATAAGGCTGTCAGTGTTAGATGGCAAAGTTTCAATATGCTGATTTCTGGATGGACTGAGCCAACGTGTGTTCTCAATAAGCCAATAGGATCAATCACCAGTTCTCCCCTGCAACTCTGCACTCCCAGGCCATTTCAATAACCTCGCTACCCTAGAGGACTTATACCTGGTCTCCTAATAGCGGAAAGCCATAAGGAAAGAGAGAGGGAGAGAATCATCAGGGAGGAAGAGGGTTAAGCAACCCTTTCTTGCCCACTGATTTCCCCCTGCAAATTCCAACCTGGTTTAGAATTAGCGTTATGAGGTAAACATGGATATGGGAAGCCCACAATTACTTAGCAACACATAGTTCCACCCTCGGAAGGAAACCTTTGAGGCTGGTTATAACAGTAATACTGTATATGATGCTGTAACCTATGTCAGCTCCCCACCCAAAAGTTGGTTTAGGACCCATACATTGTATTGCTAAGAAGCTGGATCCTTCTTGGCAATTGTAAGCATGACCCTTCTTCCAACTGCAGTAAGCAGGGAGTCTTCCAGATATCACCCATAGCTTTCGGTATTCCTGGGCAGGTCATCCTCACTGGAGAGAGACTTTTCATTTTGGAATTTGTTTCTCCTTTGGTTTGATAGAGCTCAAATTTGCAGAGTTCAAAGGAATGGAACAACAAGGCTTTTGATGTTTGCATGGAACAAAGCTTTGGGGTGTGGAGGGGAATCATTGTTAGTCTTGGATCATCTTGGTGAATTGACTCCATGTTCAGGAGAACAGGGCATTCTTCTGGGATTGACTTAAACCAGGCTTCATTGTTGCCATTGTCCCCTGGGGGAACAATATCACCCAAAGGACGCCATCCATCTAGAATGCATTTTGGCAAAGTCAAGCAATGAGCCTGACAGCACACGTCTCTCATGTGCAGGCATTGCATTATTGCACGTCTGACCTGGATCTGTGTGACCTAATAGCAAGGCCATTGTGGAGACAATATTCAGGAGCAAGGAGAGAGAAGCAGGTGGAACAGAACCAACGTTCAACTCCCCTTGATGCTTCCAAGAGAGAAAGCCTGGCAACAAAAGGAACTTCCTCTTCATACACTACTCTTTTGGTATATAGATTGAGGGTGGTGGGAACAATTAAGACAAGTAAACCTCAGTGTCCTAGAAATAGCACCCTTGTATATTATGATGGCATCAGAAGCCTATTTTCCCAGTTCAGTCTGTCTGATAACACATTCCTTTCACACATTAAGCCAGAGGAGAATGCCACTGTGTGCTCTGAAAATACGCCCCTTTATAGGATTTTGAGATTCCTCCTATCGCTCCATAAGTAGTGGCCATGTTATAGGGGAAGCAGGGCAGCTAAGGGAAGCTCGCAAGCCCTGTCCTGTTCTTTCCTCCCAAGTTAGCCAAATCATGCCCACCATAGGCATCTTAAAATAACAGCTAGGGGACATTTCAAAAGGTAAGAGGGATGGGTCTCTTTTGCCCCTTGCCCCCTAATTTGAGAAGTGCAAAAATGCTCCCACACAAAGTAGAGGGGCATCCAGCAGAGTGAAGAATGAAGAGGTGATGACAACGACAACAATGATACCAAGATGCCAGAGATCGCCAGATCTGCCCAGAACAGTGTCAAAGTTTCATAGCTAAACCACTCAGATTCTCATTAAGCAGGTCTTCAAGGTCACTGAAAAAAGAAGCATTGCTATGGCTATGGGAGCATGTGGGTATTAGAAGTTAGATAAAACAGCTTTTATTATGTGGCAGAGGGAAGGCTAGCTTCACTGGCTCTTAGCGCTTCACATGGTGCATAGCGTGTACTTTTCAGCATAACAGCATGCTAGGAGTCTATTGTAGTGGGTCAGAGGGCCAACTTCTAAAGCCTGGAGTCCTCCTTTATTATGGTTTTTATGCATTTAATTCATGTTTATAGCACTAGTCATGAGAAATGCAAGGTGAAATCTTTTCAAGAAAGCCCAAAATACCTATCTGTTTCCTTAATAAGTTTGCAGTCTCAGAGAAGGATCCGGAAACAACTGGGATTCCAGAAGTAAGTAAACAAGATTGACTGAGAACGGGTTTGCACAGTTGAAGTGGAATGCACTTTTTGAGAACAGTCTGTCTTTTGCTGGTGCAGACACTGTGATTTACCACGTGGGGGTGCAATTGACTAAATTATTTTGGCTTTCTTAGCCGACCAGGCTCATGGACAGATGTTCTTGAATGTTTGTCCTGTTGAAGGGGAGGCAGTGTCGCAAGCAGCTTCCCTCCATCATCTTCACTTCAAAGGCGTTTTAATGAGCAAGAAAAAATAAGTGTATTAGGTGATCTCATAAACAGCATCTCTGGGGGATGATCCACAAAGCAGCTCTAAAGTATTTAGATGAAGATAAAGTGGTTTCTGGGACTTTGCTTGGAAGAGATTCCTAGCATCCTTACAACAAAAGTGATCCTCAAAGGGTGGCAGGGAAACATGAAGGGCACTGGTGCAACATGAAGATTCCTTTTAAGCCATTCTAGGAATGTGTTGATGGGCTCAGCACCAACTGAGCACCACACACGGTTGCATCTCCCACTTAGTGCAACTCAGGAGATGATGGGACCCTGCAGACACCCTTTTTTGAATTATGTGACTCACAAGAATTTGTGCTTATGATATTGGGGTGGTTACGTGTGATTCTGCTTTCAAAACGGTTCACGCCTTGAGATGCTTCAGGACGAACATACTGTTTCAGTGCCAATCAGCGCATGTCCTGTAACTTCCTGCTGAAATCCTGTAGCTTTTCATGCCACAAATGTTCTGTGTTACTTTCTGCTCTGCTTTCGTTGCACTCAGGGCCGGATTTAGGTTTGATGAGGCCCTAAGCTACTGAAGGTAATGGGGCCCTTTATAGGTCCAGCTGTCCTCTGTCAACAACAAATTGTTCCTTTTTTGTGTTGAATATATGCTATATGGTAATTTATGGAGCTAATAGGTATCTAAAGCCATTTGCACATAACAAAATATGTATTTTATCAAAGTAATTGTTGAACTGAAATACAATTAAGAAGAAGTATATTAATAGTGAAATACAATTAAGAAATATATTAATAGTGAAATAATTATTAAACTCTAACTTAAAATGATTTTTTATTCATAACAAACTTAATAATGCAAACACATTGGCATTTGGCAATAACAAAAGTTCCTTTAGAAACACAGTTTACAAAGACTCATAATCTAGTCTCTAGAAACTTGCTCTAACATGAAATAATAATAGCAAACCAGTGATATTTTAGGGAGCAGGCTAGCAAGCATGGCCCATTACTTACATCATAGGAGCCTACACAAAACAAAACACTGTTGCTGTATGTAGGCTTTATTTGTTTTTTATCTTATATTTTGGAAATGTACATCCAGTTGTTTTTTTCATTTAATTTTTTGGGGGGACCCCAAGAGAGTGGGGCCCTAAGCTATAGCTTGTTTAGCTTATACATAAATCTGGCACTGGTTGCACTGTAGTGCAAGCTTTTGCCTGCACATGGCAGTAATGCAGCGACACTGGGGAAACATTGCAGAACAGCTAATAATTTGGAATGAGGTGTGGATAGTCCAGTATAAATCCAGCACTAATGTACTGTCTGATACATGTGGCAGAATACACACACTCACCAGTCTCAA
This sequence comes from Podarcis bocagei, assembly GCF_964188305.1. Lineage (NCBI taxonomy): Eukaryota > Metazoa > Chordata > Lepidosauria > Squamata > Lacertidae > Podarcis > Podarcis bocagei. Next base: position 47,442,609 of record NC_138126.1, on the reverse strand, counting down.
GGGGACCCTCTATATGCCTTCTTCTGTGTTGACCACCAGTGCTGAGGTTAGTGAGGCAGCCATCTATTTTGTTTGCTTCCATAGACCCCACCAGAAGACAAAGAGATATGTTGTGTTCATTGTGGCTTCACTTTCTTTTTGCTGTGTCACCCGGTGGTCTACGAACACCAGTGAATGTTGTAAGGCCGGTGGTACAGAGAAATTGGGTAGAATGGTGCTAGTCTGTACTGATTTCATTCTATAACACCATGAGGAGAAGGGGACATAGATTTTTTCAAAGAAAACGAAATTATCAGCAAATTAGTCTGGAATATTCCTGTCTGGGCCAGGAGTTGAATGGCTTTAAATGCATCAGCTTTCTTTTTTTAAAAAATAAAAAATAAACATTACACTTTACAGCACCATAGCATGGATTACTGGCGACTCTCCTAGCATTTTAGTGGTTTTTAAAAAGAAATTGTTTGAAATCTAGAGACAAGCTTCAGAATGACAGCACTGCAAACTGAACCCAGCTCACCCTTGTCGCCACTTCCAAACAGGAAATCCTGAGAAAAGTTCTTATGTTCCCACCACCACTACCTAAAAAAACCAAAACACTCTGGGAAAAGAAGTTTTGCTAGGTGTTAGTTCAGATTTCATGGAGAATTTTCAGCCTGGGTTCCTTGAGAGATCCATTAAAAAAACCAAAAAATTGTGTATATGTATGATGATGGTATCTATGTGGTCACAGTGTGCATAATCTACCATAAGACATAGACAAGCCTTGTCCAACCAGTGCAGTCTTTGGTTAATTTGGGAAAGCATCCAGGACAGATACTTGTGGTTTATGACAGCTTGCAGAGTCTTGCACTCAGTGGCGTAGCGTGGGTTCTCAGCACCCGGGGCAAGGCAAGTAATTTGCACCCCCTAACCCGTGGATTTTAGCACTCGAGTCTCTTCCGGGGCCCCCCAGATGTTGCGCCAGATGCAGCAGGCCCCCCTGCACCCCCACGCTACGCCACTGCTCCCACCACAAGTCTTCAGGACAGCCATCCGAAGGCTGGCGCGGGGAGAAGGTCTCTCCGCCCCACCGCCAGCCTTCGGAGGAGGTCCGAGGACAGTGGGGTTCCTGCTTCCTCGAGGAGGGCCGGCCAAACGCGCCCCCCCCCAAATGTTGCGCCCGGTGCGGCCGGCACCCCTGGCACCCCCCACGCTACGCCACTGCTTGCACTTTGGATTAGGCTCCCTTGTGATGTCAGGCTTCACCAGCATAAGAACAGTACTGTCTCCCCTCCATCATCACTCTGTACTTTGGCCCACGACCGTCCACCCACCCCAGCGTGAAGAACTTTCCCAATGCCAAAAATGAGGACACCCCCAGAGGTCTCTGTGTGAGGATGCAAAAGCCTCTAGGGCACCCTTGCATTTAATTTCACATTTGCCATCACTAATGTGGGTTCACCATGCTGAACAGAAACATGTGATATTGTGTGAGTTAGGGAAATACTCGCTCCCCCCCCCCTTCATACTCATTTACACTGAGGGCTACTTTGGGGAAGGACTGCAGCTCAGATGTAGAGCATCGCATGAAGAAGGTCAAACCCTGGCATACCCAGGTAGGGTTGGAAATGCCCCCTGTCATTTTCAGTTTCGCTCAGTTCCTTCCCCCCCACCCCAGTCTTAAGTTGCGTTCTCTACATTTCCACATCAATTTACAATTTTACAAAAAAAGCCCTCATGAAAATTAGTCATCCTTTTAGTGCAATATTTTCCTAATATACATGCATTTTTGCCTGATATAAACATTTTATAAGCAACTCTCCCTAAGACAATGCATTTTATATTATTTTCACTAATATATGCAGTACAGCTTGATGCAATTTCTTCAGCAATGAAACAATTTTTGTTGGAGAACTGCACTGTAAAATTTGCAGAAGTGTGAATTTTGAAGGGTGACTGGGTTCACATGCTTATTTATTTATGGTACAGTCAAACCTTGGCTGTCAAACATAATCCGTTCCAGAAGACTGTTCGACTTCCAAAACGTTCAACAACCGAAAACTGAAAGCGGAAGTCTCATTGCAATAGTGAAACTCAAAACAGAAGCCGCATAGCAATTATCTCTGGGTTTTCGACATTCAGGAGCCGAAACATTCCAAAATGGAGGCATTTGGGAACCAAGGTTTGACTGTATGATATACTGCTTAATCATTAGCATTTCCAAGTGGTATACAAAGGACAAAACAAGAAAAAATAACCCAAAAATCAAACAGAAACCTGAAACCACCTTAAAACACCTGCTGGAATAAGAAAGCCTATGCCATCTGTATGAAACTCAGCAAAGGGGCTGCCTGTCTAATCTCAGCTGGGTGGGAGTTATGCCTGGATAGCTCAGTTAGAGTGAGCATGGTGCTGATAACGCCAAAGTTGCAGGTTAGAGCCCCATATGGGACAGCTACATAATCCCGCATTGGAGGGGGTTGGACTACATGATCCTCAGGGTCCCTTCCAACTCTACAGTTTTATGATTCCATGACTCCACAGGCGTGGGCCCACAATGCTGAATATTCCTTTGGAAAGTATATACTGAGGATCCAAACATGTATGGAAGTGGCTTCCTTAACTCTAATGGGAATTATTCGTGGAAATAGTCCTTGGGCATGTGATTCCTAAACCCATTCCATTAGCTGGATCTGCACATACGTAGCCCCAATTAGAAGGTCCTTCAGCTGTTGTGGAATAAGAAAGCCCATCATTCCCAACAATTGGCCATGCTGGTTTGGCTGGATTTAGTCCCTGCCATTCTCCCTTCCTTGCCAAATAGCCGATAGGCACATTCAGCTACATAAATTCCCAAATGCATCCAAGCATCATGAAGAGGAGCCTGAACTGGGAATCTCCATTTTTATAAACAAGGGCTGCAATGTACAGGCCTTTCCTCAATGCAATTTGAAGGTGTGTGTGTGTGTGTGTGTGTGTGTGAGAGAGAGAGAGAGAGAGAGAGAGAGAGAGAGAGAGAGAGAGAGAAGAATGGGATGTGCTTATGTGTGAATAGACTGAAGGAGGGGAGGTGTGGGGGAAAGGGAAGGGATGGGGGTGGAGAGGGTGGTCTCCACCCACTTTTGGTTCTGGCCCAGCCCACAACTGGCATGTGACCCCCTGAGGGAATGTGGACATTTTGGATGGAGAAAGCTTTCCCACTTCTGATGTGTGCGCACCTACTGCATGTAAATCTCATCAGACATAACAGGACTCACTTCCAAGTATAGGATTGTGCTGCAGTTGATATGATGACTTGGCCACTGCTGAATCTCTAAAAAGCAGGGGTGGGGGTGGTAAGGGAAGGAGAAAAGTTAAATATACCATTAACCTTGTAGGAGAGGGGAGTGAATCCTTTCCTTCCCCACATTAATCTTTACAGGCATGGTCCCCCTGGTAGGACCCCGTGAATAGAAATAACTTATCTTCAAAGGGTGGTGATGGAGAATTCAGCTCCCCATCCCATCCACTCTGCTACACTTTAAAAGTACACACACATACACAAAACTAGGTCTTGCCCTGCTGAGTTGCACTGCATGTGCTGAGTGTGGTGTTGTGCTTGGAGTCCTGGACCGGGGGGGACCCATTTTCGAATCCCCACCCCACTGGGTGACGTTGGGTCACTCGCTATCTCCCTCGGCCTACTTCACAGGGTCGTTGTGAGAAGAAAAACAAAAGGCGGGTTTGTTGGACTTGTGCTTGAAAGGCTGGACTGATGGAACTTAAGAAGGGGAACGTAGCGCTGGCCTCACGCCTCCAGATGCCCTGGCCTGCCTTCATGAGAAGGAAGCATGCCCAGCTCTCAGCCTACTTGTTTTTGCCCAGTGTTGGGAAAGCGGAGAGCGAAGTGACTGGGCCAATCAAAGAACAAAGCGTCCCGTGCCGAGCCGGCTTTCAGGCCGGCTATCGTTGCACAAGGGCTTTCAACTGCGTGTCACTGGGAGTCGCCTTTGATGCGACTCAAATAGCCTTCTCTCTCTCTCTCTCTCTGCTCTCCATCCCCTCGCATGCCGTCGCCCCCCGGCCCCTCCCCGATGTCTCTCTGGCACTCACAGCCCTGCAGCACATTTGAGGCAAAGAATGTATCCTGTCACCACGGCTGCTTCCCTTTATTTGAAGTGTCTCACGGAGCTATCTCCCAATGACATGCTTCTTTCAGTGAGAATTATTTCCCCCCTGCTTCTATCTGTCAGTGTGTGTGCGTGTCCCCCCCCCCCCACAACTGTACGCCTTGGGCCTCCGTGCTCCCTGGATGTCCGAGCAGGTGTGAAGACAGGCTGGCCCTTTGTGCAGAAGACTCTTCCTCAACCCCCCCTCCCTTCCATTGGACTCCTTCCAAGGCTGTCACTTTTCTCTCTCTCTCGCCTCCGTCTTGTTTTTCAACAGAGCGCGGGGCTCGCTTCTCCTGTCACCTGGGCCGAGGCTGTGCAGCCGTGTGCTGCCTCTAATCTTGCCTTCCACAAAGGGCATTCCTGTCACTCCAGGGAATTGGAGGCATACCTGAGCCCAGGCCTCGGCAGATAGCGCAGTGCCCTCGGCCGCAGCTAGGGGGACCCTGCCAATAGCCTGGGGAAGAAGCTGGAATTTGGAACCATGTCAAACCCAAGAGGAGTCTCCGGTCTGGGTGGTGGTGGGACATCTTCAGTGAGCAGAGAACAGATACTTTTCTCCCCCCCCCCTTTTAATCTTTGGCTTCTGATTGCTTTATGAGCCTGTGGGAGGTTTGCGGTTTCTTTTTTGGGCCTACAAAATTCATTCATGTGAATCTATTGGCTTCTGTGCATGTACACGCTTTACATGCAGAAGATGGCTGGCTCCACCTTCGGCATCTCCAAGAAGGGCTGTCAAAGGCCCCTATCTGAAACCCTGGAGAGCCGCAGTCAATCGGGGTGCAGACTAGGGGTGGGGGACTCAGTAGAGCAGGTGATAATGCCCGTTCCCCTTCTCTCACTCTACTGCATCCTGATAGACCGACTGCTGTGAGATGGCACTTGAGGGAGAAGGAAATGTACATTGCATAGAGCAGAGTTACTCAAACTTGGGTTACCAGCTGTTGTTAGACTACAACTCCCATCATCCCTGACCACTGGTCCTGCTAGCTAACGATGATGGGAATCAGGTGTGCCAACTTGAATAAAACATTGGGGGATCCCAGGTAAGCCCTAGCATTATCAATCACAAGACACAGCACATGCACACTATTTGAACGGCAATGCCCATCAACTGGGGCCCCCCTCAAATGTTTTATTGAGGGGACTGAAGGCACCTCGGCCCCCGGGGTTGGCTCCTATGATGAGAGTTTTGTTCCTAAAACAGCTGGAGACCCAAGTTTGAGAAACACTGACATAGAGAATATGCAAGCCTTTGAACTACACAGTGTGGTATTCAACTAAGTTTTAATCAGAGTAGACCCATTGAACACAATGAACATGACTAAGTTAGGGCCATGAATTCCAATAACTTTGTTGACCACCACCCAGAACCCCCTGTTCTCCTCAATGAACAATCCAATATAACTCAGAACTTGCTGTACCCTTACCACAACAGAAGTTGGTCCAGTACGTCACTTCATATTTATGTTTTATGGATTTATACTCTGCCGCTAAAACAACAACAACAACAAATCATATATTTTGTATTTCCTCCTGTCTTGGACCAGTGCAGCAAAACAAACGGCTTTCTTTGCCCATTTCATGTTACAGCAGAAGAGCTGAAAGGAGTAGCTCACCCACACAATCTCTGTTTGTGCCTCGTCTTGAGAACAGGGGATCTATTTGCCAGGTAGAAGACTGGTACCAGACAGCTCTCCCCATTGAGAGCCCTGTCGATGTCAATGAGCTCAGGAAGGAGATTCTCTCAGTTAAAAGGCTGGGATATTGTCAATGGATCCTCTCATTACCTTCAAGTCAGGACCCAGGATGTCCCCTCTAGCAATCTGCTTTTAACAGCCTGCATACTTGGCACAGGAAAAATAACAGGCCAGGAGATGCCAACTGCGAGCGCTAGTGGCATTTTGAGGACAGCTCCTTTATCAGAATTCCCTTTGTGGCTTGTCTTTTTGTCTGCCCAGGATGGGATTATTTGAAAGTGTTGATCTTGCTTGATGAGTTCTTCTGATGTCTCTTCTCCGCTAGTGGTGGTTTCATCCCTCCTTGGCGAAGGCTTCTCACCCACAACCCTGGCACTGGAGAAGGTTCTCAGTCTGGCAACTTCACTTGCGGGGGCCTAGCCGCTTATATCCTGAAAGGTTAGCTATCTGAGAATGTCACAGATGCAACACAGAAACACGACTCTCAGCTTAAGACTAAACAACAAAGTGCACACCTGTTGAGAGTAAGGCGGCAACACTTGTAATAAGTTACCTGAACCAACGAGGGGAGGCAACAGACAGAAAGCATACCCTCCAAGTGCCCCAATTTTACAGGGACAGTCTCAGAATTACGAAAGGCATCCAGGTTTCTGATTTGATCTCAGAATGTCCCAATTTCTCCCCGCCCCTGAGCTCAGGGAGGAGGGTGAGCCGGCACTTGTCCTGAGGAGCGGTGGCAGCAGCAGCAGCAGTGAGGGAGCATCCCATGGCCTCCTCTCCATGGCCGCTGCTGCCAGCCTCCTCCCTTGGGCAGCTCATAGCAGCTGCTGGAGAAAGGGTGAATAGGAGGAGACTGTTGCCACCAAAGCCCAGCCCTGCGTGATGCACCAGCTCTGAGGGGCAGGCAGAGGACCACCCTGGGCAGGAAGAAAGGGGGAGCAGAGCAGAGCACAAGGAGTCTTGATTTTTAAAAAAATGCTTTTTGAGCCCACGTCTAACCTTGCCTCTTTGCGTTTTTCTTTTTGCAAATCTACCAAAGAATAAAATAAAATGGGGAGAAAGGGTGGTATAAAACAGGCATAGGCAAACTCGGCCCTCCAGATGTTTTGGGACTACAACTCCCATCATCCCTGACCACTGGTCCTGTTAGCTAGGGATGACGGGAGTTGTAGTCCCAAAACACCTGGAGGGCCGAGTTTGCCTATGCCTGGTATAAAACCTACACTTAGAATGGCTTTGTTTGCCATTCTGATAGTCTTACTGGAGGGTTGCAGTATATTTACCAAGCTCCAACAACGCCAACAGTGACTCCAGTTTCACAAACTATACAACAAGGGTGGAGAACCCTTTTCAGCTTGAGGGCCGCATTATCTTTTGGCAACCCTCTGTGGACCAGATTCCAGTGGTGGGCTGAGCAGAGGGCTTTCTCGGTAGTGGCACCCACCCTGTGGAACGCCCTCCCACCAGATGTCAAAGAGAAAAACAGCTACCAGGCTTTTAGAAGACATCTGAAGGCAGCCCTGTTTAGGGAAGCTTTTAATGCTTAATAGACTATTGTATTTTAATATTTTGTTGGAAGCCACCCAGAGTGGCTGGGGAAACCCAGCCAGATGTGCGAGGTATAAATAAATAAATAAATAAATAATTTGAATTGTTCATTTGAACAATAGGCTAGTTTCTGCATGCATACTCCTCTCTGGCATCCATTCAGACAAGCAAGAGGCATTATCAGTCAGGCAAGAACATGCAAGGAAGGTGTAAAGCAGGGCCACTGAGGGGTGTGGCTGAGGAAGGGGACTCTCCCCAGGCCAGATAGAAGGCCCTGAGAGCTCACATTCCCCATGCCTGCCATGTAGTCAGTTCTCACAGAAAGAGGACCAAAGGTGAGAAACAAGCAGAGGTACCATTATTATTACAATTTATTGTTGTCTTTTGTTATTGTAAAAAGAGACCTATCTCCCTGCTCCTGAGCTGTTGCTCATGCAAATGCCACCATTCCTCCTGAGCCACTTCTTCTGCTCTGAAGAAGAGCTAACCATACTAGGCCAGCCTTTCTAGGAGGGATGGTCAACCACAACCTCAGTTTCCTGTATGACTTCCCATCAGGACGACAGGGACTTGACTCCTCAGCAGCCCGAGAGCTTCCCCTCCTTGACCACTGAATGTTCTTTGCTTCTTTGTCTGTCCCCAGTGGCCATTCACCCCCCCACACACTTCCACTTTTTGGCCTTTCTCAGTCACTGCAGGCCTTCTTCTGGCCAGCAACCTTGCCTCCAGACCCATCAGAGAATTAGAGAGCATCCTTTCCCTTCTTTTAAATGCTTTAAGTGGCTTCTTATTTGCATAGATGGGACTTCTCAGCTGCCAGTGCCTGATTCCCTACACAGACCCACTTCATGCCTTTCTGCAGTCCCTCTGAACCCCACCGAGAGATGCTCGCTTGAGGTCCATGCTAGCTTATTAGTGTGAATGTGCGGACACAGAGTGAGAACACTTTGCCAGGTCACAGAGACTTGGTTCCAGGCTCTTAATGAAACTTCTCACCACAGATGTACAGAACAGTAAGTGCCCCAAAGATGACAAAAAGTCAGATGTTTCCTCTTAATGGCTTTGGCTTCAGTTTCTCAAAAGGTTCATGTACCACTTGGGAGTCTGTCCCCTTGAACCAAAATGGTGGGTTGAAGGATGAGGTGAAGGAGTAGGTGAGGAGGCTGACAGCTTCTGAGCACAATTCAAAGCGTTGGTGCTGACCTTTAAAGCCCTAAATGGCCTTGGCCCTGTAAACCTGAAGGAGCATCTCCATCCCCATCGTTCAGCCTGGACACTGTGGTCCAGCTCCAAGGGCCTTCTGGTGTTTCCCTCACTGCAAGAAGTGAGGTTACAGGGAACCAGGCAGAGGGCCTTCTCGGTAGTGGTGGAACGCCCTTCCATCAGATGTCAAGGAAATAAACAACAACCTGACTTTTACAAGGGTGGCACCCCTGTTTAGGGAAGTTTTTAATGTTTGATCTTTTGTCATGTTTTTAATATTCTGTTGGGAGCCGCCCAGAGTTGCTGAGGAAACCCAGCCAGATGGGCGGGGTATAAATAATATATTATTATAATATTATTATTAAGGGCTGTCAGCTGGGTCTCATATGGGCTGCAGTGACAAGAGAAGCCTGAGTAAAGCCCTAAGTGGAAGGAAGAAACAAACAAACACCTCCTAAGCAATTGTCAGCATAAAAACATGCGCTGTCCGTTATCATATGCTCAACTCTGCAATGTACTTCACTGGAAAAGGCCAGAAGCTGACCATCCTGGCTGGTAAGTAGAAGTCAGAAGTGCTGCTCCAACCAAAGCTATCTGCCCTGAGATGTGATGAAGAGGGGGCACGCCAAGCCTTTACAAAATGACTGCTGAACGCTGCCAGTCAGCTAATCTGATTCTGAGTGGGGAGGAAATGGAGGCAAGGCAAGTGTCTGCTGAATTGTCTTCCAGCTTCTTGTCTCCCTCTGGATTCTCTGGGAAAATATCTCAGAGCAAATCCTCATGACCCAAGCTAGTGCCAGTTGATCTGTGCTGGATTTGATGTGCCGCTGTTTGTCTTTGGAAGCTGTTTGCAGTGCTTCCGGAAATATCGGTGGGGTGTGTACATCAGGAGCAGGGACGCGGGTGGTGCTGTGGTCTAAACCACAGAGCCTAGGGCTTGCCGATCAGAAGGTCGGCAGTTCTAATCCCTGCGACGGGGTGAGCTCCTGTTGCTCGGTCCCTGCTCCTGCCAACCTAGTAGTTCGAAAGCACGTCAAAGTGCAAGTAGATAAATAGGTACCACTCTGGCAGGAAGGTAAACGGCGTTTCCGTGCACTGCTCTGGTTTGCCAGAAGTGGCTTAGTCATGCTGGCCACATGACCCGGGAGCTGTACGCCGGCTCCCTTGGCCAATAAAGCGAGATGAGCGCTGCAACCCTAGAGTCGTCCGCGACTGGACCTAACAGTCAGGGGCACCTTTACTTTTTACCTTTACCTTTGTACATCAGGAAAGGGGAGACTGTGCCCCCCCCAAAATGTCAGACTCCAACTCTCAGGAGCCCCAGCCAGCTTGCTCAGTGATCAACAATGATGAGAGTTTTCGCCCAGCTCCCCATCCTGCGTCACATAGACACTGAAACTGTTCTGTGATTTCTACCTGTTTCAGATTATGGGTTAGTTTTTTTTGACATCCCTTTCTTCCCAGGCAAATTAAATATTTCTGAGGCCCAGCAAAACTGTGATTGTCATTATAAATATTATAACATTGTTATCAGCTAGAATGTGGGGAAAATCTGACTTTGCAAGTTGCATTCTACAGGCATGCAGATAACAAAGTTATAAGTCAGGGATGACTCAGCCGTAGTCATTATCATAAAAAGGTTTGATTAGTGAATTAAAATGTAGGCTCACTCCGCCCTAAGAAGTCACAACTTCCTCACAAAGAGCCCTAGGAATTGTAGGTCTACATCTTCAGGGAAGCTATGATTGTTAAACCAGTTTGAAAACTTGTTTATATTTGTGCATTACACAATTTTTAAATTGTGGTTCCTGTTTTCAAAAGGAACATTTCCTCTAATTCCCATTCTGTCTCCTCAGATGGTCTGATGCAGAATTGTCTTTCAGTACATGATGCACACATCCTAACCTCTCTATGTATCTAGACGATAACTGCATTCCTTTTAAATATCTTCGCAATAGATTCTCCAAAAGCAAAATGAGAGCCCGGGATGGGTTAGATCAATTTCATGACAAGCAAACATGTCCACAGGGGGCGCCAGTACCTAAACTGAGGATCTGTAGGAAAGGGGAAATGCCAGGATTTTGCATG